>NC_064648.1:135012916-136212916 GCF_023864345.2 Schistocerca serialis cubense | reverse complement strand
AGCGGATCTAAGCCGTAAGTTGAGTCGCTCAGTGACATTACTGCCACAGAAAGGGAAGACGACGGACAGAAGGCGAAATACAGAGCTACCACAAATCATTTTTTTCCAGAATTCTAAATTTTCCGAAACATTACATGTACAAATATGGTTCGAGCACGAATATAACGGCGGCAAACACAGTGAGCTTAAACTGTGCCTACCACCTGACATTAAGAATGCAGCGCCTTGCCAAAATGCCGACAAAGCGAGAGCAGAGTTTTCATGTGTTGGAATTTGCGAAATATTTGATCAAATGTGGCAGCTGCAACCGCTGTGTGGCGGTGAGCGAAATTTTCGTACGCAGTCCTAACAAGTCAACAGCAGCCACAAGCCACGGACTCCAAATACCGGAGGAAAGTGTGTGGAAGGTAATGCGTCGGTGGTTACGGTTCGAACCATACCGTCTGCATCGCGTGCAACAACTGAAAGCCGCAACAGCAAACACACGGGCCGGAGGCGCCTTCAGATTTGCGCCACAAGGCAGGGAGCAGTCCAAGATGGACATTCCGCCTCCATGCTGATATTGAGAGACGTCACCACAAAGACGTCCACAACGACCAAAAATAATCGGGCAGCGGGTTTCGTTATCGTACGGTGGACGATGTGGCGAATGTTCTGATTGCATAATAAATGCCCACAGTTGTGGAATTATGACACAGACTAGTTTTTCACTGGAACTTCGTAACTTTCCTGTACCATTGTAAGGAGACTCGGGTGCTGCCAGTGTGTTTGCTGTTGCGGCCGTCACATCGAGCGCTCAGAACGACGACGTGGACGGCTGATACACGCAATAAACAGACTCCCGATAGACACCTGTGCACATTGAATTTCTTCTGGACTTCAGCAGTTAAGGGCCGTGTCACACCACACACGTGTTGGCAGCGTTATCTCGTAGACTTGTTTTAATTTGTCCGTTGACCTTTCTTGAAAACGGCAATTTTTTCAATCGCTTGGTACTACTCATCGTTCCAGCGGTCTGCGATGAACAGCTTCTGTGACGGGAGCAAGTTCTTCCTCAAAATTTGTGCAGAATCTTGAAGGTACCTCACCCAGTGGAGATGCCTTTCCACTGTTTAGTGTTCTTAGGTGGTTTTATGTTCTGCAACCACTTCACATCTGCCATTATTTGGGCGTTAGTGCGGAAACAGATGAGTTCAAATGGTTCAAATGGCTCTGAGCACTATGGGACTTAAGTTCTGAGGTCATCAGTCCCCTAGAACTTAGAACCACTTAAACCTAACAAACCTAAGGACATCAGACACACCCATGCCCGAGGCAGGACTCGAACCTGCGACCGTAGCGGTCGCGCGGTCGGCAGATGATCTTCGACCGTGAAATAACTTCGGAAAACAGTATAATCGATTAATTCGTTATCAGATATCCATATTTTACGAAGTACCGCCTGTACACATAGGATCCGTGCTTGAATAGAAGCATAAACCCACCAAGTTTACATTTTGCACACTACATATCTTGTGTGAGGGACTTCTGACACGAAACACAAAAGCGGTAGTAAAGTTCGTTCCGCACCTCGCGTAGCAACACGCTGTCAGTGGCCAGCACAGAAACACTGACGCCTTCTCTGAGCTCTGGCAGTGGGGGTGGGAAAACGCGGTCCCCTGATGCACCCCCTAAGGAGGAAGCCACCTTTCCATATAGATGCAACGTTGCTTCGTCACTGAAGTTCAGCACGGGGGCGACATGTTCATTCTCCAGTGCTGCCTCCATTGTGGCGCGAATCTGAAGGCTCCGGCCGCAACCTTCCGCTTTTAATTGTCATGCGAAGTGTAACCGCCGAGGCATGATCTTCCCAACACTTTGCTGCTGTATTTCGAGTTCGCGGCTTGTGCCTGCTGTTGACTTCTTTGGACTGCGTACAAAAATCTCGTTCACTCCCGTCCACGGTTGTAGCTGCCACATTTGTTGAAAATCTCGTGTATTCCAGCAAAGGAAAACTCTTCTGTCGCCTCGTCGACATTTAGTAAAGGCAATGTATTCGTACGGTGGGGTGGTCGGTACAGTTTAAACGTTGAGTGAGTTTACATCCACCCATCAGTCGTATCTGTAGTTGTCATACTTTGGAAATTCAGAATCCTGGAAACGAGTGAATCATTTATGGTAGTCCTGTATTTCGCCTTCTGTTTGTCGTCTTCCGTTTCTGTACCGGTGTGGTCACTAAGAGACTCATGATTTCGATTCACTTGCTAATTTTATGTAAGGCCAAAAGTTCTCTTAACTATTAGACAGGTTGGCAATACTGTACTTACAAGTTCTTAGACTAAAATTGATAATATTTGCACACATAACCTGCCTCCAAGGATGCACGTGACCATGTTATCAAAGTACTTCTGTGCGTCTCCAATTAATCACTGCAGCGCCTAATATTTCCGTTCACAGAATGTACTAGCACTTCTGTACTAACTGACCACACAGCGCCAAAACTACGTACTGACTTCAATGCTCGTATCTATCCTGGGTACATTACCATCTGCCATCTTGCCGTAAGCAATCAACGATTACGTACGTGAATGTATCGGAACTGTATTACTCCTTTCCAGAACACTATTAAGTACGTACATGCAACTCAACGCAATTTCGCTCCTGACTAACGTACTCATAGACAAAGACGCAGGTATCATTAATAGGTAGCGCGTGTTTGAATTCTAAAATTAATGTCTAGAACTTCATTCAGTGCAAAGTACGAAAAATAAATACACCAATGGCTTTACCCTTCCTGCAAAATAATGCTCAGTAGTTTATATATCATAGTGTGCCACAGTAACTGATTCGAAGTTCTTTTAAGAGCAGATGGACCTCTACAATAGCGCTGACTTATACACATTATATACATAATTTTCGTTACCACTCACGAATGATTTTGCCCCTCGCTTATTTATTCTTCACTGAAAACATGCTGAATCTGTAGTTTACTTCACTGTTAGCTTCCATCTAGAAGGGTGGTGTCCGAACACGAAGCTCCGAAGTACCAGTTTGCATGGAAAAATTTTCTCGATAATTTCACATCTCCACAGAAAAACCGATTGTGAAGGGACTTTTGCAGAATGCGATTTTCACTCTGCTGCGGAGTGTGCGCTGATATGAAACTTCCTGGCAGATAAAACTGTGTGCCGGACCGAGACTCGAACTCGGGACCTTTGCCTTTCGCGGGCAAGTGCTCTAACAGAAGATCACGAGTTCGAGTCTCCGTCCGGCACACAGTTTTAATCTGCCAGGAAGTTTCGATTGTGAGGATTAGATATTTTGTACAAAAACAAATTTTCTTTTAAATGGCGGTTGACAATAAAGCAATTGAACAAAAGCAATGGCTTGATAGCAGACTTTCCTTTACAGAAAGTTTGGAAAAAGCATTCTTTATACCAATTGCTTCATATTCTATTAATTAATTAAACCAAACAAGCAATAAGCCTCCTAATTCAGGCGACAGCACGGAAAGGTGTTTGTATCTTCCCTCGAACAGCTTTTGGGCAATAAAGAACAGCGGTAATGGTTTATTTCCTATTGTACTTCGATGAAATACCAACCGTATTTGTCGATATTTTGCGTGATATTTTAGAGTCCTCCAGGAGTTGTGTTGAACGACGAGCTGCCGACACGGTAGCTGAGCGTGCTCGGTCAGAGGGTCGGCTGCCCTCTGTAGTAAAAAACTGAGCGAGCCTGAACGGGTGTCATCGGACGTCCGCCCCGAAAAAATTCAACGAACAATACACAACAAAATGAGAAAGAAACTGCGTTAGCGTAATGGTTAAGGTGTCCGACTGTTAATCGAAAAGTTCCGAGTTCAAACCATGTTGGTTGCTTGATATTTTCTATATTTAAAAACAATATCGAAATGTCTTACTTCATGAATTTTATTCGTCTGCACGTAATTTTTTGAAATTTCTGGTGCTTTGTCTCTTCTTTATAATCATAATAAGTTTTCGGTTTGTCTAATTTTGTCCTCCAATATTTCTTTTCACAATGAATGATGATGATGATGTTTGGATTGTGGGGCGCTCAACTGCGTGGTTATCAGCGCCCGTACAATTACCCAATCTTTGCTCAGTCCAATTTCGCCACTTTCCTGGATGATGATGAAAATGATGAGGACAACACAAACACCCAGTCATCTCGAGGCAGGTGAAAATCCCTGACCCCGCCGGGAATCGAACCCGGGACCCCGTGCTCGGGAAGCGAGAACGCTACCGCGAGACCACGAGCGGCGGACATTCAGAATGAAAAGGCACACATACAGCATTCAAGTTATCTGTTTTGATTGTATATCTTCTCTTCTGCAGCCGCTGTTTTACTATTAATACTGGGTGGGATATATTCTTTTGCGAGAGTATTAAAAGTATTATTTAGAACAGAATTTCGACTCGAACGTTACCGAGCTACTTGATTGACGCAATTCTTTGCTTTGCCGCTTTGATACATCATATTCAATGTTTTCGTCGACTGATCGATGCTTTGGCAAGTATTTGCAGTCCGTTGTGACGAACACAATTTGTACGGGCACCGCACCTCACTGACAATATATTTTAGTTTCTATGTTTTATTACGTCCACAATTCAGTTTTTTGTACTTCACCAACTTTGTTTTAATCAGAACGTTTTAGAAAGAAGCGAAATGACTGGTATAAATAAAAGTTTCTTTACAGTCGCTAAAGATGGAATGTTTCCCAATTTATCAACACTGTTGATGTCATAAAGGGTGTTCATTTTAATTGGGGACATTGAAATCTCTTGAAAACGACACACAGAGCCAAAAGTAATCCTAATGAAAATTAGTCCCTCTCGGATGGGGGCATCCAATTATAACAAATTTGATCACAAATTCGTCGGATTTGGTGTCATAGGATGTCCCCCTCAGAGACAAATTTTAGTTATAAATCTGTTTGATCCGATGTGTAGATTTTCGGATATTTCAGTGTGTCCAATTAAAATGAACACTGTATAGATGGAACCATGAACCTGTCTATT
Source organism: Schistocerca serialis cubense (assembly GCF_023864345.2). NCBI lineage: Eukaryota > Metazoa > Arthropoda > Insecta > Orthoptera > Acrididae > Schistocerca > Schistocerca serialis. The sequence continues at coordinate 136,207,898 of NC_064648.1, read as the reverse complement.
TACGGCTCCTACGCACCTGACGTCACGCATCCGCTGACAGCCAATGAGTGTTCAGCAGTTTTCTGAGCGGTCTGCTGTGAATGTCTTGGCGACTGCGAGTGTTAAATGTGATTGTAGTTATTACTTGGTGAATTTTTACCGCATTTGTTGCAAGCTGTCATGGCTGATGATGGTGGTAAGCGACAAACTCTCCATAAACAGGTGAGGGACGTTATGCACAGGATACATGCTTTTTTCAAGCGCGGAGCAGAGAACGGTGGACCTATCACAGACGTCGCCAGATCTCAGGAACGCACTGCACAAGCGACTGGCTTTAGCTTAGAAACCGTTCAGCGGATTGCTAATGAAGAAAAATTATCCACAGAGACCGGTGGAAGCCCACTTTTCAGATCGCCAGGGAAATATCGCACTCGTGAGAGGTCTGTAACCAATTGAGATAATTTCGACAAAGATGTTGTAAGACGTGAAGTGCTCAACATGTATGAGCCGAGGAAAAAATTTGCTGGTTTGAAGAGCGCGCCGCAGCGCGTAGTGTGAAGCAGTCGCCCTCCGTTTCTAGCGGTGGCGCCGCTGTGGCAATCTTAGCTTTTGTGTCTCCCTCTGGTGGGAAAGGGGAAAAGTTGCCTGTTCACGTGCATTTAACGGGCGCTATGAGCTCCAAGATGACTTGTCCGCCTTGAGCGTCGGCGCATGTGAGGTAGCCACGTGAGTCCAGTGGGCCGGGCCGTATAAAGCGAGGGGTAGTGGCTTCGCGGCCGACACGAGAGCAACAGGAGTCAACCCACGACGTCGGTCTGGCCGGTGCGAGCTGCGACGCCGTGAGGCGGGAGATCGGCGCGTCCGTTGAAGCGGACGGCAGCGTTTTCGGGGTGCTGCGCCAAGTCTTCGCCAGAAATCGCACTTATTAGAAGTTACTTGTTAAATTCTACTTGTTTTCTTGTTCAGTTTCTCGTCTCCAGCTTGCTCGTTTGTCTCTCGTCGGCATTTGTTAGGCAGTTAATGTCTGTCTATCGGTCTGCCGTACGTTAATAGCTGCCTCTGCCATGTTTGTCGGTGTTAACGAATTAATTGCTTAAGGTGTAAAGGCCGAATTCCTGAAATATGTTTTTATCTTGCCTATCATCTTGCGAGGTGGTACATGTGTAATGTAGGGCATGTTAGTACATTTTATGTAAACTGCACTTCATGGATTTTATTTAATTGGTCATTTTAGTAATTAAAGTTGCCACCCTTCCACCGTAAGAGTTCTTTTAAAAACAAGTTGCACTTTCGGAAGCAAATAATTTTTAATGTGAGTGTTTTTACCATCTCCATCCCTCTTACGGGGTGCACAGTTTGTGTGAGTTGTTAAAATTTTTTGTCCAAAGTAATCTGGTGTGTTGCAGACTTGCACCAGTGTAGTCTTTCAGAGGTGGTTGTGAGCGGTCGTGACTACGGCCGTGTTAAAAGGGAACGGCAAGGCTCTCAGCCCGGAAGCTCATACTATAAAAATATTATTTCTGCCTCTGAATTAATTGTAACTTGATATTTACTGGGCGCTGTCTGATTATAATTTTAAATTTGTTAAAAAAAGGGGCTTTTAGGAATAAAATTTCCATTTATTACAACTTTTTTTAAAATTTGTTTTATGAGTTACCCATTGGCAACTACTTCCACGCTCACATAGTGTGATTAAATGCGTTAATGTTGTTCTTGATGAGTCGCTAGTAAATAAAGTAAATTCTTAAGAAAAGGTTTTGAAATTTAAATTCGCGGTTCAATGTACAACACAGGCGAATTTCCTACTGTAAAAAACATCACTGTAAAAATGCGTGAAACCATAAATTTTAAAGGTAGCATGACTTCGATGAATAGATACTTAAAAATATTGGATTCAAAGATGTACATACAAATGACGAAAGAAAGTTTTTAATGCAACGTAGTGATATCGCTGCTTCAAGGGCAGTTTTTAACACGTATTATTGAAGTAAGAAAATCAGGGAAGAAGAACATTTATTCCTTGGACGAAACATGGGTCAACCAAATTCACACAAGAAAAATGTGTTGGAAAATGACTGATGGTTCGGGTGGGTTTAAAGTACCAGTTGGTAAAGGTGGACGAATAATTCTGCTTCACGCTGGTTCTGCTTCCAGATTCATTCCAGAAAGCAAATTAGTGTTCCGGGCAAAAAAGAGCAATTCAGGGCATTATCATTCCGAAATGAACTCAGAGACATTTAAATTGTGGTTTAGGAATCAGTTTCTCCCTTACTTGCCTGCAAACTCTGTGATTGTAATGGACAATGCGAGTTATCACTCGGCTGTTGTTGACAAGACACCCACAACAAGTACAAAAAAGCCGATATGTTGTCGCTTGCAAGTAAAAATATACCACATACTGCAAACCAAACTCGTGCCGAAATGTTGGAACTTGTAGCGCTCCATAAGCCTCGCACAAAACTTTATAAAATCGATTGTGTTGCTCAGGAACATGGACATATAGTTGTGTGTTTGCCACCGTGACATTGTTAATACAATCCGATAGAGTTAATTTGTGCACAAGCGAAAGGGTATGCCACAGAACGAAAAGTCACATTTAAAATTGCCGACGCAGAAAGGCTTTTGCACGAAGCACCTGACAGAATTACTCCTTCAGCGTGGGCTGAATGTGTTCGGCAAGCACAGAGGCTACAGGAGGAGGACATGGAAAGGGAAATTGTAATTGACAAGCTGCTTGAACGCATCGTCATCACTCTAAGACTTGATGATTCTGAATGCGACACTGACTACAGCGATGCAGATGACAATCGCAGCGATTGACAACAATGAAAGGTAAGGCACATACACAATAATACGTTCTTTCTTGTCTTTGTTACACAGTCGCTGTTTTACAATGGTATTGAAACATATTCCTCTTCTGCAACTGTAATAAGCGTCTTATTTAGACCAGACGCGTTTTTCTCTTTTGAAGCATCTTCAGTGGACAGTATTTAGTCTGCTCCATTGCTAAGTCACCTTTCGTAGTTTTGTGCTGCGGTTACACAATATTCAACGCTTGTGTCGGCTGACCAGTGTTTTAGCAAATAAATGCTGTTTGTGTGTGCCACACACAAAATTTATATTTGACATAGCTCAGAGCACTTCACTGATAAGTCCTAATGGTTTTGTAAGTCCAAAGTTTTGTTTAATGTATTTTGTCTACTTCCTTTTGATTGATTGAAGTGACTTAAAATAAAGCCAAACGCCCGGTGTAAACAAAACTTTTATTACAGTCGCGAAAGACGGAATATTTCTCAATATTACATACGACACCTATCTGATACTTAAATTAAGTGAGATATCGTTATACAGTAAATTTTATACGAAATTTAGGTATCTTGTCCAGATTTCATCCTCAACATTGTGGCAACTAAAATCGACCATACGGAAATTATACGCTATGGACTTCTACCTTTGCAAACTGTTCAAAATTTTGTGCAATGGTGTACTGCATTTAATGCTGCACAATAACTGCGTTGAACATGGAAACAAAATTAAGTCATTTATGGGAGGCAGGTATCAGTCAAGAAGATGTGTAAAAATCAAATTTTTGGGCCCAATAGTTTTTGTGAACTCTAATGACAAGCGTGTCAAATCAGTGGCAACACCATGTGTCTGCACAGGTGAGCAGCGCAGTGATGACAAAAGCTACGGTCGCAGGTTCGAATACTGGCTCGGGCATGGATGTGTGTGATGACCTTAGGTTACTTAGGTTTAAGTAGTTCTAAGTTCTAGAGGACTGATGACCACAGATGTCAAGTCCCATAGTGCTCAGAGCCATTTGAACCATTTTTGATGACAAAATCGGGCACAGCGCGGGATGCGGAGAGCACGTGTCTGCAGCAGCGAAAGGGTTAATGCGGCCGTGGTGGCTTTACTTCATAAACTGCGCGCTCCCCCCTAAACGTTAAGTTTAGGAACTATACTACACTATGGCGCTGCTTCTCTTGGCGCGTGCAACTGGCAACGCAGCAATCTCCCGCGTCTGCGCGAGCTGCCAAGATAAAAGAACTGAACTACAGTTTATCACGATGTTTGTTGTCGGGAATGTAGCGATAGAAAGAGGGCTTCAGTGCACTATGATTTCCACTATATTGTTTCTAGAATCAACATGAATATTATACAGAAGGCCATTAGTAATCAATATGTGTTGCCACTGCATTGGAAAGCACGTTTCGTCGTATCAGCAATAAAAAGTTCAACTCTATTATTTATTGTATTATTCAGAAGCCATACTGATTGTTACCGGTAACTCGCGTCGTAAATATGCGCGGGAATATTCTTCAGATCCATTTTGTTTATTTTTAGACCACTCTGCCAATGAGCTAACGAAAATTTGAAAGCACGCGAAAAAGGGTAACTTAATAGTGAGACGCAATAAAACAGAGCAAACGAAACAAAACCGTGGACGGAACAGCCCCATCTGTACTGTAGACTTGGCCGCTGTTTCTATGTTTCGATACAGTGTATCGATACGTGGAACTGTTTCAGTGTTTCGAAACGGCTGCGGTTCTGTGTTTCGAAACAGTGGTGTTTCATTCTGCCCTGTCTCGAACAACGGAACCAGATTCGATCTCGAGCCAGACACAAAAACTGTATCGTTGTTTCAGAATAACGCTGTTTCCCTCCACTTAAGCGTGGAACGGACTGATTGTATAGAAACAGTGATGTTTCATTCCGCTCTGTGTCGGACGAGATTCGGGCACAGATACTGAAACACATATAGCGTATCACTTCATGAAACTCTTTCAAGAGTGTCGAAATCTTTTTCACGAACAACAGCATGAAGCTTAAGATTCCCGAAAATAAAACTTCGTTTCTAGCTGACTGCCCGATTCCGTAATGGCGTAATATCTACTTTATAAACACTAACCAAACAATAAAATAACGCACACTATTCACATTCAAAATAATAAATGTGTCAAAATCATTCAGTTGAATTACACATCTTCAATAACATACGCTTCTCTGTTCATGTACAGTAATGATATCGAAAAACGCAAGTAAGCCTGCAATATCTTCAATAAAAAAGGCGCGTAGTGGCAGTTTTAAGACGTGTATGTAAATAAGATGTAGGTATAACTGCAAGCAAGCTGCTTGATGTATCACTGGTGGTGTTCTGGTGAACAGGAAGGGCTGGGAAGCGGGGTGAATTTATATAGTAATGGTTCAAAACACCTTGAGGGACAAAAAATTTTCCCGTTATATATTCGAATTACGTGGCGTTATTTTTGAGTTACCCGTACTAACGGAATGTGGGAATCCCAGAAGCGTATCCGTTTTTTCTGCAGTTTGCTCCCGTCTCCAGTTCCGTTCGTGGTGGTTCTACTGTCTTCAGCTATGGCGTTATGAAGCACTGTGGGGGATTATTTTAAGAGGATGAATCCTGAGGAAACGTTCGGCAGTGTTGTCGTTTTGAATAGTTCAACCTCTTGCTTAAACAGACTTTTGGGACATTAGCATCCAACAGTCAATTTAAGTGAAACTCGGTCGAAACCAGTTTTTATGAAAGTGACGAAGCCAGTTAAACATCCACAGCAATTGTTCAGGAATCTGCCGATTCAGTTCTGGGTAGGTGTGGTACACAGAGATGGCTGGATTTGCAATAAGAGCAGTACCTTCATCCAAACGAGCCAAAATAGACGAATAGATGTTGAGACGTGTTGTTAAAGAATAGTTGAGAGTGAAGAGTTTAGAAAAATGACTTATTTATAAATGAAAACTATTTACCCCCCAGTAGAAAAACCGTCTCCAACAGTTTACTCTCTCAAGTGTTCGACAACACCCTAACACGAGTACGATGTGCAGTGCAAGCTACATCCTACATCTGCATTACGACTGATGGATGGACGTCTGTGAACAATGAGAATTATACTGCAGTGACTGCTCACTTCACTAATGAATACTGCAATCTTAAGTCATATTTGATATCTAGTTTTAAATTTCATAACAAACATACAGCTAAAAACATTTCCAGTGAATTACAAAATGTGATATCAGCTTTGGGTATTACCAATAAAATTATAGCTTGCACTACAGAGGCAGTGATGTGCAAATGGTGGCATGTACCTTGTTTTGCGCATACACTGAATTTAACTGTGGAAGTAAGCCTTGAACAAATTACTGAGACAAGAGCAAAAGTAAAGTCAGTAACGGAATTTTTCAAAATAAGTCATCAAGCATTTGAGAAATTACACAATATTCGGAAGCAAATGGGTGTCCCTATTTTAACGACGAAACAACATTGCCCTACGAGATGGAATTCCTTGTATGAAATGTTTGACAGGTTTTTGAAAATCAAATAGCCTTTAGACCCTCACCATCTACAGTGCGGGTTTACAAACAAAACTGTCCAACGGTCAGGTATTAAAAAATCTTGTGAAATACTATCTCCTTTTGTGCAAGTCACAACAGAAATTAGCAGCGAAAGAAATGTAACCTTGCCAAAAGTTGTCTTATTAAGCAAAGGTTTAGAAAGTCATTGTCTGAGACTTAAAAACTCAGATTAGAGCAACGAGGCCATTAATACAGGAACTGCTAAACTTGAGGATGGAATCTGTACCTGCCTGTTTCAATTATTTAAATCTTAGGCTGGATTTTATACTTCAAGGAAACATACCGATCTCTGCATTTCAGTTACCTTGAAATGTTTTAACATGTTTTCCAGTTCTATCAGGTTACATATTATGAGCTGTACCCAGCTAACTAATGTTTGATGAAAAACTGCCATATTTGACCATTGCGTTATATGCTCCAGTCTGTTATGGCACATTTTTGATCTGTGTGGGTCAGTCACTTTGCAGGCCTGCTCTGTGAGAGAAACAATGGTAAATTTAACTGTAAGAAAAGAGTGAGTGGCACACTCATAAATGTTATTTCAGTGCCTCGCTTCCCAGAACGCTATCTCAATAAATTACATCTCATGATATGCCTTTTCAAGAGCCCATACAGATTTTCACTCATAAAACTATCAAAATTAGGAGCTACAATACAGGGAAACGAGTTTGGGAAAATCTGCAATGTCAAACATACCGACTCTGTCCTCAGCCAGTTGGAAAGTATAAAAGTCACACGACACGAAAGCAGCGCATTTGCTGCAGGAAATATAAAACTGTCAAGACACCTAAGTGAAAGTTTCATATTTTCAGCGATTTAATTAGCACTCTCACATCTCATTTGTGTTTATACAGAAATATTTATACAGTACACATTCAAGACGACAATGTTAGGTCTACACGACTACAAAACACAAACTGTTTCGAAACTGCGTATCGAAACATTACATTGTGTTTTATTTGTTTCGAAACAGGCACGTGTTTCAGTCCGCCCACCTCTGCTGTACTCGCCTGGGACGTGGAGACTCCCCCGGGGTGCCGTGCTCACGTGTCAGACGCGTGCGGGGCTGGCTGGCTGCACCGACGCCTCTTCGTGCAGAGTCTGCGCGCGTCTTGTTCAAAATTAAATGGCTCTGAGCACTGTAGGGCTTAACAGCTTAGGTCGTAAGTCCCCTAGAACTTAGAACTACTTAAACCTAACTAACCTAAGGACATCACACACATCCATGCCCGAGGCAGGATTCGAACCTGCGACCGTAGCGGTCACGCGGTTCCAGAGTGAAGCGCCCAGAACCGCACGGCCACACCTGCCGGCGTGCCTTTACACTAGGGACGAACGGTGCCCACTAGTGAAGAATAGTGCCGATTCCAACGTATTTCGACCCATGACATCAAAATGGACATGGAACACTCTTCGAAATCTAACATGCGTAAAATACGTGCCACAGCAAAATTTCTTGTTACTATAACATTGCATTTCTTTGGCTCCAGTAACTTACAACGATACTGTAACCCGTCGGGCTAGCCTAGAACTCAGGCTATGCAACAGATGACTTTTCCACCACAGCATGCGTTACAAAAAATAATACGGCAGCCATGAGAACATCACTGCGTTCTGTTGTGTCCGTAAGTGTGTGTGACGTCACACAGCACATCATTACGCCACGAGTCAATGTTTCGAAGTGCGGTATCGGCAGCTGCGACCTACTCCAGTTCAGACAGCCGCCTGTACTGAAGACACGGGTATATACAGGACGTACCGAGAGTTGGTGCTCTAACAGAAATGAAACACACGACGGGAGTCAGACAACTGTAGATTCCTTTTTTTAACTGACTGACTATTGAGTGGTTTATGACCAAACGGGCCACACAGGCGACAGCGAAATTTTCGCCAATCGCTTTTTTCTTCGACAGAGGCGGCTGGTCGGAAGTAAACTGCACCTACTCGCCGATGTCCACTGTGCTCTGTAATTATCGTGTGGCAACGCAACTTGGTAGATATGCTAACGCGTTAATGCGATACCAGTCTGCGCTGGAAAAAAATTGTTCCAGTTTTGGTTACCAGGTGCGAATCTCTCGCTGTGCAACACCTCGCCGAAGTCTCCGGTGCTCATACTGAACGAATTGTGCAAGTGGCGGTTAATAATAAAATCAACATTGTGCGTTCCTCAACTTGTTTCGCCCTTGCTGCCCACGTCCCGTTCCCAATCCATTACTCATAGAGACATTTCCAAAATTGGAAATAATTTCTTTCCAGTGTAAATCCGTTCCCCATTGACGCATCAGTACAGCTACCGAGCTTCGCGGCCATACGACAGCTGACGGCGCTGCCTCGCCACCGTCTCCACCTGAGTGGGGGCTACTGCCGGCCCAAGTACCGTGTCAAGCACCGCACTGAGGAAATGTACGCAAATGTCACACTTTGCTCGTGGACAAACACCTAAAGAATTAAAAGCACCAAGAAACACTGTACACACTCGTAAGACGTAAGTGACCTTAGTCCCTTATTATGGACAATCGACGAGTGACTCAAAGCGTGGATTCCACGCATTCGCGAGTAACTGGCGGCCTTTTTATGAAACTGTTTTTCTGGTGCGGCTACTGTTCATCCGTCAACGTCACATTTCCCTACACTTCGACACAACCAATCTCGCTACACACGAGACGTTTTGGAGAGGTCTTTTAATACGGTGTGCGTCAATTGCGTTGCTTATTTTCTAATAGGCCAGTATAAATACGAAAACCACCACAGAAACTTCAACGTCAAAAGAGTGAAAGCAATTTGGAGCACCGATATCGGGGTAATTATTATTCACAGAATTCGTGCGACTTTTATCAAATCATCCTGTCCCTGCGACAGGGAAGAAAACTTAACTTCGAAAACCGGTACATCAACACACCGATTGTCCAAATTGAAAATTATATACTTGTGGTACTCAAATTTGCGTTTTATGGCGATGTGCACTCTAATTGATACACATTTTCAGCACTGCGTCAGTAAGACGTTAGTGCCAGCCCATAATTCGGAAACAGACTTAACATCGATAATTGATAAGGCTTCATTAAAAGTAAGTGGCTGAACGAAGTATTTACTATAGGTTTCAGTCAAATATAATTAGCAAATCTCTCTACAAATGTTACCATTCTGACGTGATTCACTCCTGTGACGGAAAGTGACAGCATAAACCTACCTCCACGTTCGATACTATTGCACAGGAAATGAGAAATTAAAGCTCTACTCTACCGTCGTCAATACCCTGCACACAAAAATTTACACTGCACTTTAAATCGTCTCATTTGAACCTCAAGTACAGAAGTTGGTGACAGTTTCACAATCGGTAACATTCGTTCTTTCGACGTGATTTTTAAAAGTAAGACAATATATTAGACACGAGCAGTTCCTTGACGTTGCCTTCGTAAGTTACGCGACAAACCACACAAAAGCGTGCAGAACATCGGCAGCGTCCAGAAATTCCAGTAGCCGGCTGGCCGCCTTACCTTTGTCAGGTCGCACGCTCCTCTCCTCTCGGCCGCTCCCTCAACACTCAACTGTGAACTGAGCCGCAGCGACAGCCGGGGCGCGCGGCTGCCCCCACCCAGCTCTGACGTCACGGGGCGGCGTTGCCAGGCAGGCGAGGGAACGGCTGCGGCAGGGCGGGCGAGGCGTCGACGTCGGTGTCGGCACGGCCGGGCAGCCTGCGTCCCATCCACGCCACAGGCCGTTCATCTCGTCCCGCGCTATACAGCTGGTAACACACACCCCCTCCTACATGGGGCTCCCAAAACCGGGTTTTGTAAACCGATTACCAAATACCGCTTCCTGTGAACACAAAGATGAAAGAAGACGCTGTATTTTGGTCACGGGTTGAGGACGGACGCGATTCGTCTCGATCATTTGCTACCCCGGAAGTGAAGGACGGATGTAACAAGTTACCGTTAAAGAACGTTAAAGTGCTATCAATGTTCAATTGTATTCATAGTTACGGATTAGCTATTCACTGTTGTGTGACAAATTTGTTGTAGATGCAACCGAGGTGGTGGCGTTAAGTTCCTATCGGACCAAACTGCTGAGGTCATCGGTCGCTACGCTTACACACTACTTAATCCAACTTAACACTAAGTTAAGCCAGGGACGACACACACGCCCATGCCCGTGGCAGGACTCGAACCTCCGACGGGGGGAGGCGCGCAGATGCCAAGGTTGCTACATCGCAGATGCAACTGACACTATGTCCTCAGACTGTTAGGGACAACAGTTAGAAGTAGCCGGCAGTTGCAACACAGGGTTCGGCAGGCTCGCTTTAGTGCCCTCCATCGTTTGTTGTTTGTTGCATGTGAGGGAAACTCGTGCCCGTTAATACGAGGAGAAGAAAGTGTACTTCCTCTAAAACCATGAAAGGAGAGTTCCCAGTCGAAGTAAACCACGACTGTACGAAGGTACAATGTACGCTGGGTCGCTCAGTATTTTTCATTGAACATGGGGGACGTGTCGACAAAACGCAACACATAAAGAAAAAGAAGCGACTGATCGCCGTTTCTGCGAGAATTTCTGGCAGCATAACTTTCTTTTTAAGTACGGATAAACTACAAACAGAGGAAGACTTTGGCGTATCAAGTTGAAAATGTTAGCGGTGGAAAAGTTGTGTGCTTGTAGGTGAAGCCAGGGAAAACTTACGGCCACCTATGTGACACGTTTTGACAGTCGAAATGACGCACAGCCAAGAGAAGTGGCGTTCTTTGTGCTGACCTATAAAAATGAAGACATGAGACGTGGAAAGAAACAATGCTTCGCGGTGCCATGAAAGGAAAGTAAGGGAGAGTTTTTAATCTGTAATTACGTAGCCCGAAAAGGTACTTTGGTTTTTCTTTTATCCGTTAGTCGTTTTTCATTTCGTTCTTTGTAGAGTCTTTTTCTGTGGGACAGTTTGACGTATCAAACTGAAACTTATGTCACATACTACAAATAGAGGAACAGAAACGTATCGCTGCGGAAGAAGTCCTGTTTGGCTTCCATACCACAAAGCACAATTGTTCTTTCCGTTCAATGGACAGCACCACTGTTCTCGTCAGAGGGCAGTTTGAGAAGAAATTTGAATGTTCTAAGGCAAAGTAGGAGTCGATTTTAGTGAACGTTTTAAAAATGCTAAGTGTGTGTCTGTCATGTTGGATGCACGAAATCACGAAAGCTTAAAGTTATTACTGCGAAAGCATCGGTGGAGAAACAGCAGGATTATTAGCTGGGGTATAACCTGCATATTTTAAAAATTAAAAATATAGTTGACACGATTGTCACGTTTTGTCAGGTAATTGTGATCCACAAGATGCGTGGAGTAAACATTGTCTGTCCCTAACTGAACAGTGTTCTCGAGGTGAGCATGGAAGGCACCCGTTGTGCAGTCCATGTGGAACACACTGGAGATCAAGTGCAGAAATAAGTTCTTCCCACTGACACAGAAACAACAGTGAATTAATTTCTTCAGTATTGTTACATGGGTGAACTGAAATCGTTCTGTGACTTCGTTGATACTGAATACAAAAAAGTTCTAGGTAGTATTAAAACTAGATTGTTGACATTGTTCAGAGGAGTTTTTAAGAGGAGTTGAGATGTATGAACCTTGCAAATCTTATTTTCTATCTCAGGGTAGGTGTCCTACGTTGCTGAAACAATTTTTCGAAAACCCACAGTCACTTATTTGGCTTCATTTCACACAATGTCAATTCAAAATGTTTTTAAATTCAATCCAAAAGTTGCAAATAACCACGATTTCAGCGTGCTTAAAGAAAAAAACCATTAACAGAAAGTTTGGTAAATTTCAAAACTTCAATAATTTTTTCATTTTTATTTAACTTGGGAAAGGAAGTATTTTTACTCAGTCAAAATACGAGCCTGTTATCAATTTATTTTAAGACACTCAACTGACTTATTTGGAAAAATGGAGTTCTCCACTTCAACCTCTGAAATCATTTCATTGTACAACGCTAAGAAATTCTGTTTCTTGGGCTGAATTTTTAAATTTTCTGATAATTCTGAAGACAGTAGACTGATGTGCAACATTTCAGATAGGATGTGTGAACAAAATTGTGTCGCAGAAACTTGAGCAATGGGAAGAAGCTAATTTGGAAACAGCTAAGAGATAGTGTGATGTATTCCATCACCTTAAAAGTACAGGTACTTCATGTAAAAATAGAGAGACGCTTGTGAGTTTTGCTCTTGCTGCACCAGTCACAACTGCTGTTGTGGAAAGAGTATTTTCACCTCGAATTGCTAGAGATTTTGAAGGCAGTGCGCGACGAAACAGACCCGTTTTATCGGCTCCGAACACGTCTTTCGGATCATAATCCGCAGTTAGGTCGCACAATATTGTCTTCCGTTCTGTTGCTACACTTTGCTGCACATCCTTAGCTTCCCCACACACTTCATTCCACACGATGTCGTGCCTAGCTGTGAAACTGTACAGCCTTCCCGTGTATGCATAAACCCGGTATTTCCAAGCTCTTTGGCACACTATGCAACGTGGGTCCAGGAAAAGGTAAGTTATTTTCCCACGCACTTACGAACCATTCCCACATTATTCCGCTAATTTCTTCATCTCCCGTCTTCTTCGCCTTTCTTTTCATTTGCTCCATCCCAATCATCCATTCAGCCAGTATCTTCTTCTTGTTTCTTAAAGCATCGTAAATTTGTGTTTTACCGCATTTGAAACGCAGCATTATTTGGTGTACAGAGAGTTGGTCTATCTCACTCGCCTCGATGATCTTACTGTTTTCATTAAGTGTAAGTGTTTGCGACTTGTACTTTTCCTTCGAATCATTTTATCACTTAAGGCGCTACTAGTCAAATGAGACGGGCAGACAATAATGCTGTTAGTGCGTCATCGGAACAACACTCGTCTCCTTCACTGCACCGACTGCAGCAGCGTCCACAGTGTTCCAGCGTGCCCCCCCCCCCCCCCCCCCCCCCCCGTGCGTAAATAATAATGGAAAACCAGAGACCCTTCCAAACCGAGCGCTCACGAACGAACCATTTCCTTTGATGCACCGGCACTACTCGCTAACCTGTTCGTTGTTGCACAGAGCGGTGCAGTCTGATGTCCACACCCGCAGCACATATGCTCTTTCCTCGTTTTGCGCCGCTCAGCAGATAGTCAGGCATATATTGTCTTTGTATCAAAATTAACTTTCGGCATTACACAGTAAATTCTTAATAAAGTCGTAGAATTTGCGATCCGTTTTAGACACGTTCCGCTGTATATATTTAAAAAAAGTTAGCTTGTAAAAGCGTATTGAATGTGTCGGGACTGAAATACTTCTACGGTTTGGGCAGATTTCCGACTTATGCACGTTCTGCATTGATCAAATTTTACTGTATTTTATTTCGTGTCCACTCTCGAATGAAAATATTTTCTGCATATTTCGTGTAAAATCACCTTGTGATGCAATCAGATTACCTTAGATTTTAATGTTGCTGGCAATCGTAACAGATCATACCGACATTCTACAGCTGTTGCTGTGTACATTTGTTACGCACATGCTTTGGCAGTTTTTCCGACAGCATTTAAAGGAAGCACACTTCAGATTCCATCACAAGTAATGCGGTTTCAATGTACAGTGTCTAAAGAAAAAGTCGTGCTTTCAAGATCAAGCAAGAAATAGAATTGCGTGCAATTCAACTGTAAGAATGGTAAAAGTGACAAGAAAGAGCTGGATTGGCTATGCAGGTGCAGGATGAAGAAATTAATTTACAAAAGCAGCCTCATATTTGCCAGCTTTGTATTCTAGGGCTGCCGAAGCCTTGAGAGACGTGGGGCCCCCCTTGACGCCTGATGCCCGGGGATTTTGCCCCCGCCCCCTTGTCCCCCCCCCCCCCCCTCTATCTCTTCTGGCCTTCCCTTCACCTCTTCTGCGGTAGTGCTTCTCTCCATAGTTTTGAAAGTTTGCTAGTTTCATAATTAAAAATTGCTTTCCCCGTAATAATGAACCCATCTTAAAAGCGTTTTACTTGCAACACGGGTAATCTACTGAAGTTATATTTCCCGAAACTTTTACACAGCAAATCGTGGCCAAATCTGTACACTTTGGGGAGATCTCTAATTCTGCCCGTGAGTTACGCTGCACATTTTCGTATGGCGTACGTATAACTGCTTAGACTATCAGATACGCAATTCATCCTTAAAAACACCTAAAGGCCCGCTACACAATCAAATAGTGGCACCCAATTTTACTCTGTGTGCCAAATATTTGAACGTGTAGCGCTTTGCTTGACACGGGGCGTGTTTGACGTGTTTGAGCGAAATTTTGATTGATGGAAAATTTGAAAACGTGGCTGACTTGTGTGATGGTGTTTTGCCGCACATGCTTAGTGAAATACTTTTGTTAGAATTTATATATGAGCGTATCGTGAGTCACCACAACCAGTGCAAGTTACGATCAAGCAAGAAAGTAAAATAGCACTGGCACTTACCAAAATAGTAGGCGTGTCGCATCTTTCCCAGCCATAGTTTACGCAGGATAAGGTTAAGAAGAAAATCAGCATTCCACGCACAACACGCAGTAAAATAAAAAGTCGAAATTCTTCCAAGGGCGATGTACGCTTCATGTTCCCACATTGTGGTACCTTAATAATCTGTCATAGAATACCAAGTAGAAGAGAATAAATTTTCTCATACTTGTGTCTTCTTTTTCAATGTGAGCGGGAAGGTGCTCCAAACAAGTTATTCGAAGTTTCCCTGTCCATTCGCAGAAAGCTGACGTAGCCGTCACGTTCCGAGTGTAACATTTCCCTTTAACAGGTTACAGCTCGTGTATTTCTCATTCTAAATCACCTCTCGACCAGCATCTTGTTTTCTTCTTCTTTAAAGACAGTGCCAGAGTATGTTAGAAATGTTTTACCTGCATTTGGAGCATAGACAAACAGCGTCTGCTCCAAAAGTGAGATTAAATTAACAGACTCGTCGGTTCACGATTGACAAATAAGTGCGCGGATCTTAAATCGACACGGCAGCCGCTTCCTGTTCTCCTGTCGGCCGGTCACAGCACGGGACACGTGACGCCACACGGACGTGCTTCTGGCGGTACGACACAGCACCGAGGACGCTCACCGCAGTATTCGTGCGGCATTATTTTCACTGTCCTGTCGAATGAAGTTTCTGGTGACGGCCTGATGTGTGGCAAACCGCGGGCGGCTGAAAGAAGCAAAGCGTCGCGCCGCCACGTTTGTTTACGTGTTTGCAAAGCTAAAGTACCTTATTTGGTGGATATATACTTGCATACTACGAAAATATGCAGTTTAATTAATGCACCGCACTAGAGACCTGTCCAGAACGCGACGTTTTTTCTGCGATTTGTCGTACAGTAGGGTGAGGAAAGTTTGTTCAGCTGTTGTCGCCACATCACTTTTTTAAACAGAAAATGAAAATCACTTTGATCGCAAAATTTAAAGTGTTTGTCTTATGATCCATCAAATTCGAATGACGTGGGACCACTACGGAACGTTTAGACTCGCTCTCAATTTTAAATATGCAACAGTCTTGTGCACCGTAGCAGTAAAGTAGAGATTGCTGATTTACGTGCAGTGTTGTGTGCACTGCTTACTATTATTGTCAAGAAAAATGAGCGAAAAGGCCGCATCTGGACGTTTTAGCGGGTCGCTATCAACTTTTCTGTCACGCCTGCTATGCATTGACGCATTTCATAATCATTTCTTTTATAAGGTGTAATCAGTTAATTATAATGGCTCAAACAGAAAACCGTTCCGAGTTGTCGGAAGAGAGCGGAGGTCAGATGGGCAGCAGAAGTGATTCATAAAACTGCCGCCAACTATCCCCGACATCGATTTGTTGTGGAATTTTAGCAGATAATCTGAGTTAAAACATAGTGAGGTGCCTCGAACACAATGAGGTCCTCTATGTCAAGTAGCACGCATTTCAGAAACGTCAATCTCGTGAAACCCAACTCACTTATTTCTCTCACGGCATACTAAAAGCCACGAGTGGAGGCAGTCAGGTAGTCCCAGTACTTCTCGATTTCCGAAAGCCATTTGAATCAGTACCACGTCTACGCCTATTGTCAAAAGTACAATTGTACGGTGTATCGAGCGAAATTTGTGACTGGATCGAGGATTTTTTGGTAGGGAATACGAAGAAAGTTGTCACGCATTGGAGATTCATCGGCGGATGTAGAAGTAACTTCTTGTCTCAGGGAACTGTGTTGAGATCCTAGCTGTTCGTGTTGTACATTAATGACCATGCAGGCAGTATTAATACTAATCTCAAACATTTTGCAGATGATGCAGTTCTATTCAGTCAGGTCTTTATAAGATTTCAAAGTGTTCAAAGTTCGGTAACTTGCTTGAAATGTTGGGATATGTAGTATTGTGCACTTCACAAAATGTTCGGAAATGTAGTATTATGTACTTCAGAAAACGAAAAAGCGTAGTATCCTGTGGCTGTATTAGCAATGAGTCACAGCTGGAATCGTTTACAAATGGCTGCGTGTCACACGTTGTAGGGACACGGAATGCAATGAGCACGCAGGCTCTGCAGTGATTGAAGCAGGTTCTAACCTCCCAACAGTAAAAATAATCATGTATATCATTCACATTCAGTGTAACCTCCCACAGATAAAAATAAGTATAATATTCCGTAACCTCGCACTAATAACGTGACAAACCTCCCAATGAATAATGTGACTCACTTATAACGTTTCAATAATTAACTGACTGTGAATGTAAACTGGTAAATCTGGACGTCAGCAGTGCTGCGTCATGGCCCTGAAAGATCATTGTGAATAAAATGAAAATTCTTACCTCAATGAAGTCGCCAGATAACGCGTATATGTCTGCTCCTATAAGAAATGTTTCTGGCACAGCCCAGTGCAATGCTGGCCGCTAGATTTGCCACGTATAAAAAGAAACAACTAATTTTTCCTTACGATAATCGGGATGACCTTGGATTGCAGAAATAAGTAAATTCCTTAAATTCAGATGAATGATTGTCAAAAAGTTAATTTTATAAAAAGGATTATTATTGAAAGATTTTTTGAAACAGTTACATGGGACTTGATATAACAACAGTATAAATTTTCTTGTAACAAACTACATATGCGCACGGCTGCTTTTAGCTTATACTACATCGCTCAGGCACCGCCACCGCTACCCACGAGCGGCCCAGCCAACTCCATACACCGGACAGCCAGCTACTACTTACTCCTACTGGCACTGCTCTTACTGCAGCCAACACTGCCCTCTGGTCTGGGATTCTCTTACAGCTTACATATCGCAGGCAGCGCGTGAGCAATCCATCGAAATTACATCTGCTCGAATGCGCTAGCAATAAATTCCTTAGCGATGGATCTCTTACATAACACTCCACTGGGGAGGTAAAAATTTGGCAGCGATGGTGAGTCAATTGACTTGCCATGAGCGACAAATTTTTATGAAACAGAGTGCACACGCACTAAGTACAGAATGTATTAAAAAATGGCTCTGAGCACTATGGGACTTAACATCTGAGGTCATCAGTCCCCTAGAACTTATGAAACGTCCCCTTAGAACAAATTATACAAAACTGTGCTTAACCTGACACACAATATTATTTAGCGCAAAGCAATCTGACTATCAAAGATCCCTGCAAAAGAATGGCCCTGAGTAACATTAACCTATACCTTTCAGAAATCACTTACCTCACAAAAATCTTCATTACTGGAACTACTGCAATACAGCAAGCGCCACTACTGCCAGCTACATAAAAGATTCAAACTACGGAAGGCACTAACTACTGATAGTCTTAGCAAATGAAAGATTCTAATAGAGAACAAACAATGTATTTACCTCAAGATTCATAATATATACAGCAGTTCATGACATTTTTCAAAACTCCGCCATCTCTCTCCCCACATCCACCACTGCTGGCGGCTCACCTCCAACTGAGCAACGCTACGCGCTGTTCACATCCAGCTATAGCAGTTCATGACAACAATGGCAGACAACAATGCAAACTAGCCACAGGCTGCACACAGCACAGCCAGTGATTTTCATACAGAGAGCGCTACGTGGCGGCGGCGTTACCAATATAAGAACCTAAACAGCCTACTTACATAAAGAAAACATAAACAGCCTACTTACATAGAGAAAACATAAACAGCCTACTTACATAGCCCCCATGCTCCCCACAAAAAATTTTACAAATTTTTTTGGCCAGTGGCCAATACAGATTTGAAAAAATGCACACACTGATTAATACAATGTTGGTCAAAAGCTAAAATTCTCTCACAGTCCATAAAGACAGTCCTGATCATTCATCACAGTAAAACTGCCGTTTCTTTTATCAAAGTCTGAGCAGTAAAAGACAATGCACACGGAAGTAATGGATGTCCATGCAGTCGTGAAGAAGTAGTGTTGTCCTTCCAATGGAAAGACTGTGCTGACTCTTGACATGCAGACAGGTAATGGGCCACAACAGAGCAAACCCACAGCAGAGTCATTCGACGTATTGAAGAAGATTGTTAGGTAGGTCGTCACAGAGCAGACCCACTGTAGTCCTGGTAGAGAATATGGTATTGGTGGGCCACCAGAGGCGCAGACCCACTGTAGTCCTTGTAGAAATAATGGTATTGGTGGGCCATCAAAGATGCAGACCCACTGTAGTCCTTGTAGAGACGGTCAGCAGCCATCTGTTGCGACTGTGCAGGTGCCCAATCACCATTGAAGAGTCTTGTGGATAATATAGCAAGTCCATAACCACCACTTGTGCACTCACAAAGTTTTTGGAATTGTCCTTAGAACCAGCAATGCTGTTATCCAGTCCCTTGCTGAATTATTAACACACGTGCAAACACTATCAGTCCCTACTTCTCCATATACTATGACCAACAGAAACGTGTGCAGTGAATTGGAACTTACAAGTTACTTAATTTGATGAACTGCTGTCAATTACAATTTTATAACATAAGAATACAATGACAAAGGTACAAAATACATAATTAAAAACATAACAATACAGATAACACTTGTAGTACAAGCTTTACAAAAGAATAGAAATAACATATACATCAGTGTTACAGGAATTATGACATGAGTACATACATAAAAGATCAGAATAATTATTGAAACGTCAACTTCACACATGAGCATTAAAACAAAACAGAATAAATAATGTCTAAGCATCTATAAATAATGTCTAAGCATCTTTACAAAGAAAATAACAGAGTATTAGAAAAATTCTACAACATAGCTCTCATCAGCTAAACACATAAGGACAGGAAAAACACAAATACACAAGGGTACACAAACATATAGCGGAATAATAGAAGGAAAGGACAGGGTTTGTTTTACTGCAGTATTTTGCAAACAAAACTTCCTTTACTTCTCGGAGATCTCCCTTCATTCATCATTATTCCCAAAAAGTCCTATCTATACCTCCTTCCTGTATTCTATTCATATTTCTTTCAAAATAATTATTTCTGATTGTACAATACTCATTTGGGCCCAAATCTTTTTCATATAACTTCGCATTGCATTCTTTACCTATTCTCCATAGTGAGTTTCTTATATAGTCTACCCCCTCTTAAGCTAACTTAAATCTACTGAGCTCAGATGCTAAACTAAGGGACGAGGCAATGCAGCATCCCAGAAAACAGTTAATATAAACAGCAATGAAAAAAAACGCAGATTTGCGAAGCAAGCAGCATTAAGAAATTAGCAAAAGTCAAATTCAATAACACTATGCCTGGCAAACAGCAGCAACTTATACCTAAACATGACATAGCTCAAGCAGAAAAAATATTACACCAAAGACAATAACGCAGACAAGGGAAATGTATATTCACATCTTAATGTCTATGTAATTAAAGTGGTGCACCACAACAACTTATTGTAAAAAGAAATATTACCATGTACTTGAAAAGAAAATTATGTGTTACTGTTACTAGTTCCTTCTTATTGTTCTTTCCTTTCCAAGTGCTCCTTTTTTAAAGAATGTGGATCATAAAATAATTATTTAATAGATCTGTTGACAGAAAGAGTTCACATTAGCAAATGCATCTAAGTTTATTTTATAAAACTAATGCTGCAACACAGCTGGAAACCAGATATTAAATGAAATAAGCAACTATGAAAAGCAAAGCATAAAAATATCATTCAATAGTCATGTGGTATTTCGTAAGTCAGTAGCACTCAACTCTCGGAGAAAGACACTTGTCATAATCAGGTGTGCAGATGTACGAATATTTCCCATCAATTCATAAGCATTTTAATAATTAGCACAAAGTGCGAGTAATCATATGTTTTTAAGTAACGAGGGTGTCGCATTAGCGATGAAAGGCACACCCTAATGGCTTGTTCTCCAGGTGTTTGACACAGCTGTGTGCCCACAACGCATTACAAAAATCATATGTTTTCAAGTAACGACCGTGTCGCATTAGCGATACCCTCTACAAAGGAATGTCATTAGCGGGAGTATAGGCTTCCGGAAAGGCACACCCTAATGGCTTGTTCTCCAGGTGTCTGACACAGCTGTGTGCCAACGACGCACGTGCAGGTGGTCACTTTCTTACGGAAATATTTACGACACCAGTTTCCGCTACAGTGACAGTCTCATATGAAAATTTCACAGGTCGAAAATTTACGTCACAAGTGTGTAGAAACAAAATCCTATGAATATAACAGAGTCCAAAATATTTTCGCTGGCATTGTGATACATTCACGCATTTACACACATTTCATAACTCTTAAAGTACGATTCTCGGTTTCCAACATCCTTTTTCACAAGTCAAGAGTCCCTAACTTCTATTCATTATTCATATACATATAAACATGTAATCACATTCCTCATATATGGTAGCATCATCTTATTGACATAAACATATCTCAACAGCATAATACACATCGTCGTCGTAAAAATAACATCATAACACCTCAGTCACATCTCAAAATCGTCGTAGCTTTCTGCAATAATTTCAAAACCTGAAAAAATTCTCTGCTCATGTCAAAAGTGTCATCTGCCTCAAACGTACTTTAAAATCATGCTCCCTTACCAAATACATCATTCAAATCTCTCATAGTATCACAATGGTACCAAAAAAATATGAACAGTGCACAAAGTACAGACAAAATACAATTTCTTAAGTGTGAAGTTACCCAACTGTGTAATTGCGTAAACATCTGTCACTGACGTAATAAAAAAGTTTGTCTCTCTCAGTTAAATGATCAGATAGCTGTGTAATTTGTGTTAGAGAAATATGGTACCGATGTGTAAAGTTGTATAAGCAAATACCATTTAGCTAGGGCTCCTTGTGCTTGCCAAACACATGGTACACAAAGTAGGCGTGTACCCCCCTGAGGATTATTGTAATTATACCCTCAGGTGTTACAGATTACAGCAATGGAATGAAATGTATCACGGAAAACTTTCTTTGTAATTCAAAAATCTTTAAAAATAAATGTTTTAAGTACAAAATTAATCACTCAAATACGTGTCCTGTAGCGCTAAATATGCGTCTTGCTGTAAGATAATCTCTGGGAAGTGTCGTAGTTATTGTCCTCCGAAAGCTAAGTTCTGCAGAAGTCAATGTACTTACCTCATGATACATAAAAGTGAAATGCTTTGCGTATAGATAACTTAGTTATTACGCTTATTGCCGTGATGAGGAAAGTACTGTGCTGTAACGTATTGTTGTCCTACGGAAAAGGCTGTCTCCTTGTAGCAATAGCACAAAAGTCACCACTAGAACATGTCTCACTTTATAGAAGAATTCAGAAAAAACTGTGCAGATATAAAACAGATACACCGCAAAAGCAACATTGTAAATTGTCACGCATTAGCAGTGTTGTGATAAAATCGTGTAGCTGTCACATAAACTAACCACTGTGTCATCTGGCATTTCACAGAAAGCACCTCAAATCCAGAATCCACTATCAAGCAAACCAAAATGTTGCATGAAAATTTCATTAGCAGTGCTGGTATATGTTCTAAGTATGTAAGCCGTATATTCGTTACGTAATCGCGCAACTAATAAGGAGGAATGTATAAATAACAACACTGTGTCGTCTGTTCGCAATAACAATGCATTCGCAATTACTTGTCTAAGTTACCTATGTTCTTGACTGGATGGTTAGTTAGCTTTAAAACAAAGTTGCATGTTAACAGTTTCTCAGTGTGACAAATTGTACAAGTAGCGTGAAGTGAAAACTGCAAAGACTAAGTTAAAAAGCAGATTATCTTTCAGTAAGCGGTTTTACGTGTGAAATGTGGTACAATCTTTTACTCTTCAAAGTACTCAGAGTTTCAGCTTGAACGCAATTATCATGCAGTATACGTCCGTAAAGAATACTGGAATTTTGCTCAAGGTTAGCGTCTAGGTTATTTTTCCCTGAGCCAGCGGGCGCAGGTGGCTGCCTGTAGTGCGAGTCATTGTCTGTTTCTTTGTTGGCGCACGCCGTTACTGGGATTAGGAGGCCTAACTTCCACAAATTCGCCTTGCCGAGAGGGCCCAGCTCTGTTAGAAACCCGCCAGTTCTGATGGAATTCAGGTCTGTCGTTTTGTCGGTAGTTTACACAGTTTCTTTCGTGTCGGTCACGTGGTGGAGAATTTCTCCCTGAATCGTAACTGCGCGCTGAACTGTTGCGTCTGAAATTATTCTGTCTCCCTTGATAATAATAGTTCTGATTACCATATTGTCTGTTTCTATGGTTATCTCTGTCATATTCATTACTACGGAAATGCGATCTTTCTCTGTAAGTATTATTCTGCCAGTGGTTGTCATATGGGTGGTGTCTGTTTTGGTCACGATTTGCGTTGTAAGAATAGCCTTGTCGTGTCCAGTTATTATTTCTGTCGTCACGGAATTGTGACGGATGTGCCCTATAGTTGTTGTGTTCCTGTTTTCGCGTTACGCGATTTTCAGTGTCAATTTCTAGTTCTTGTAACAGTCCCTGAAAAGCTTCAATGTCGTCTTTGCAACGTCCCGCTAAAATAATATGTCGTAAATGTTCAGGCAGTTTGATTAAGCAAATGCGGATGAGTTCTGAGGGGCTGTATGGGTTTGACAGGTACTGATTCTTGTGCAACATGTCTTCAAAATATTTCACAAGACTGGAAAATTCAGATTGTTCAAAGTGTTTCATCATCATGATGCTATGTTTTACGCGGTCTTGTGTGGCTTGAGACCAATATGCTGAGAGGAAGGCATGGTAAAATTCTCCTTCACTGTGGCAATCGTGAATGACCGATCGCATTCTTACAGCTGGTTCATTCTCTAAGTAGCCACACATAAATTCTAACCTGTGCTCCAATGACCAGTTGGGAGGGAAACAATGAGAGAATTGATGGAGCCATGCTTGTGGATGAATGTCGTTGCCAGAATTCTTAAACGTTTTGAATTTACGTGTAGTAATGAACAGCTTATAGTCAAAATCATCGTGTCGGCGAGTAGCATCTCGGTCATTGTTACGTCGTGTCGGCGGTTCCATCTCAAAATTCGGTGTACCTTGCCAATTTCTTTCATAATTACCGAAATGCCCTGTGTTATTATTTTGTGGCTTTTCCGTATTTCTATGTCCCTCTTCCCGTATTGGGGCGCGAGTGTCCTCTGAAATACGTAATTCTTGTATTACCTGTGTCAGCTGTTCTTGTACTTCCCGGATTTCTCTTTGGTGTTGCTTATCAATTTGATTCAGATTTTGTTTCAGTTTCCTAATTTGTTCGCTCTCTTCTGTGTCATTAAAGACTACCGGTTTTGCGTCATTCAGATTATCATCTACCTTCGTAGATAAGTTAGTGACCTGATCCGAAAGTTCGGCTACTTTCTCTGATAATGAACTAATTTCCTCCATGTGTCTTTCTGAACCAATTTTCAGAGTATCTACTGTGTCCTTTAAGTTTTCCTGAGTTTTTGCAAGTTGCGTAACCGAATCGGTAGATGCAACTGAGTCCATTTTAGCTTGCAAGGTCTCATGATTTTCATGAACAATAGCTTGCAGTTCTTTTATGGCTGCTTCGTGATTCTGTAATGCATTTTCATGCCGCGAAAAAATAGGCTGAAAATGCTCACAAATTTGTGTTTTTACGTCATTACAGACTTTATACATTTCGATTCAATGTTATGTAACTCAGTAGTTAAATCTTCACGTGTTTGTTCAAGTGTGGTGTCTAACTTTTGAAGCTTTTGCTGTGTTTGTCTCTGATGTTGTTCCATTGTGTGTAACTGTTGCTGTGTTTGTTTCTGGTGTTGTTCCATTGTGTCTAACTTTTGCAGCTTTTGCTGTGTTTGTCTCTGATTTTGTTCCATTTGTTGCATTAGTTGTAATAACAATGCATTAGTGTCTGGAATCTGTTCCTCTACTCTTTTCGGCAGTGCATTTGCACCGGCAACATTCACATTTTGACAAGCTGAAAATGTGTCTTGACTTATTTGAGAAAACGGTGAGGACGCAAAACCCGAATCTACAGTATTTGCAAAATTGTGTCCAATCATTTCGGATTCCTGAGGCGAGCTGTTGCCGACCGATCGATCGATAATGCTTCCCTGTTCACTACCTGTTTGACTGTCTACGCCATTGTTTGACGCCCGCTCCATTTCCCTGTGCACAGTTACCAAATTACTACTTTGAATATTAGTTAATTCATTACATGGTGGGGCCAACACACTGCTTTCGTCTTCACTGTCATTTCTTAGTTTACTTTGGAGCCGGGTGTTACGTTTTTCACACGCCATTATTGTCACAATATTTCAAACGATAACACAGAAAAGCACAATTTGAATAGCAAAAATAAGAGAACACATTAACATAGCACTGAAAATAATATCTAGTTAATTACAGCTGCGAAGTACTTGGTGCAAATCTACATGCATGCCACAACTGTTTTACAGTACAACAATGAAAGACTGCAACTACAAAGGAGATTCTCTCTACAATTACGCGCTAGCAATAAACAAAAGCTACACTAAATACACAAACTACAAGAAAAAATCAGAAGATTCCAGTGAGGCATCGTAGGCTAAGGGTCCACATATGAAACATCCCCTTAGAACAAATTATACAAAACTGTGCTTAACCTGACACACAATATTATTTAGCGCAACGCAATCTGACTATCAAAGATCCCTGCAAAAGAATGGCCCTGAGTAACATAACCTATACCTTTCAGAAATCACTTACCTCACAAAAATCTTCATTACTGGAACTACTGCAATACAGCAAGCGCCACTACTGCCAGCTAAATAAAAGATTCAAACTACTGAAGGCACTAACTACTGATAGTCTTAGCAAATGAAAGATTCTAATAGAGAACAAACAGTGTATTTACCTCAAGATTCATAATATATACAGCAGTTCATGACATTTTGCAAAACTCCGCCATCTCTCTCCCCACATCCACCACTGCTGGCGGCTCACCTCCAACTGAGCAACGCTACGCACTGTTCACATCCAGCTATAGCAGTTCATGACAACAATGGCAGACAACAATGCAAACTAGCCACAGGCTGCACACAGCACAGCCAGTGATTTTCGTACAGAGAGCGCTACGTGGCGGCGGCGTTACCAATATAAGAACCTAAACAGCCTACTTACATAAAGAAAACATAAACAGCCTACTTACATAGAGAAAACATAAACAGCCTACTTACACTTAGAACTACTTAAACCTAACTAACCTAAGGACATAACACACATCCATGCCCGAGGAAGGATCCGAACCTGCGACCGTAGCGGTCGCGCGGTTCCAGACGAACATATTAAGAAATGACAAAGTGTATACGCAATGAGTACAGAACATACTAAGAAATGACATAAAGTGCACATGCACTGTATAAGTCTTAAGTATTTTACAAGAATTTAAACACATTGAGAAATGAAATAAAGTTCACATTCACTGTATAAGTCTTCAGCATATTTACAAGAACTGAACGCATCAAGAAATGAAATACAGTGCACCCGCACTGTATAAGTCGTTAGCATTTTACAAAAACTGAACACATTGAAAAATGAAATAAAATGCACATGCAGTGTATAAGTCTTTAGCATTTTTACAAGAATTAAACACATTGAGAAATGAAATAAAGTGGACATGCACTGTAAAAGTCTTTAACAATTTCATGAGAACTGATCATATTAACAAATGAAATGAAGTGCACACGAACTGTATAAGTCTTTAGCATTTTTAGAAGAATCAAACATATTAAGAAACAAAATAAAGTGCACATGTATTTTATCAATCTCTGGCAATTTTACAAGAATTAGGAAAGGAATGGGATGGATAGCATCATGGTTGTAGCACAGTGGGTTGCATGTAGCTGCACTAAAAGCCCATATCTTTCTACAGAAGCACAACACCAAGTGAGACAACCTGAAGTTCTCTTCCATGAAGTATTTATCAGTGTTATCATTTTGGTACTACATTAGGTACACCAAACAGTAGGACCATAATGACATCTCCTTTGGTCAGAGTGGTGGACAGCTTGATGTCACACCACATTCTGGTAGAATCCATACTCTTACATCAACGTAGAATTAGTGCAAAAACCAAATATAGTGCTACATGATCATGAGGATGGACAGGACATACGGATATGGCAGTAATTGGTGGTAATTAGGTCAGAAGGTGAAGGATACATTACGACTTATGCTAGTCGTTATTCAGAATTACACTAGTGCATCAACCGATTTGAACAATTATTGGCACTCATTGGCTTGTTACAAAGGATTTATGTAGTATGTATGGAGTATTACATAACATCATTCATAAGTCATCTCATTGCAGTAATCATTGGTATAGCATTTATAGAGTATAACAAAACATTATTAAGAAGTCTTGTCATTGCAGTAATTATTGGCACTCATTGGCCAGTTACAAAGCATTTATGTAGTATGTATGGAGTATTACAGAACATTATTCATAAGCATTTATGCATAAGTCATCTCATTGCATTAATCATTGGCATTCATTGGCTAGTTACTATACATTTATGTAGTATTTATGGAGTATTACATAACATCATTCATGAGTCATTTCATTGCAGTAATCATTGGCACTCACTGGCTAGTTACTAAATATTTATGTAGTATTTATGGAGTATTACAGAATATTACTCATATGTCATCTCATTACAGTAATTATTGGCATCATAAGTCAGTTACAAAACATTTATTATGCGTTATTCAGAAGTCATCATTCAAAACAGGAGTTACTGCGTGTAGCATCAAGCTGCTAGTGTTAATACGTGATATCACACAGGTGACATAAGACATATTTAAAATGTAAGACATTGGAACTCTTACTCAAGGTGTTTAGTCCAATAATACATAGACATAATGGAAACAATACATCAGAAAAAATTGAATTATATTTAGGACTAGAAATATATCTTAAACTGGTAGCATTATTTAGTTGTATACTGGTAATAGTTGGAACCTGCAATAAAAAATATTTTGTGTTAGCAATGCATTGCGTTGGGATCGATAGTCAATTGCTGGGGCATGAAAATATTTGCTTTTGACTTATTGCTGGAAATAAGGATTAATAATATCATTCGTCATGAGTCAACTGTAGCAAGGTTATGAAACAAGTAGAGTATATGTGATCACATTCATGAATGATACACACAACTGGGTAAGAAAATGCAAATATTAGAATAGGTTTAATAACTAAGTGCTTGTAGCATATTAATATCATGAAAAGCTTCTCCTGGAAAAATACAAAGTGGATTATTGCACTGAAAGAACAGATGTACATTATGCTGAAAAGTAGTAAACTTTGAATTAACAGGTAATGAAACGTGTACTTAATATGTATGTACTCTAGCTGTCTTTCCAAAAACATCCAGTCATTATACTATGCGACATATGACATACTGTTAAAAAGAATTGCAACAAATCCTTAAATAACAACATAGCATCTCTTAAGTAATAGAAAATATATAAACCTCATCATTATCTTCATCTGTAAAGAAAAACATCATTATTCATATTACCATATTCCTCATACAACTATTCATCATAATTTATTATCATCTGCAAAAAATAGACACCTCATTGTTCATTATTCATATTACCATTTACTTCATATTACCATTTACTTCATACAACTATTCATTTTCATTCATTATTTCTTATATTATAGAGTTCCTTACTTCTAACATATTTCATCACTAAAATTAACATGCATAGTTCTGTCTCACAGCCTCCCGCAATCCCCTCATATTCTGAAAGAAAAATAATTAGTCAAGACTGCTATCATATGGTGTGTATAATATATTCTTGTTAATGCTTGTTAATTCCAATCCATTTACTTTTCATGACAAAGTATTGCATTTTCTTTCATTCATTCCGATGGTGAAATTTCTATTTCATCGTAAACCTCTGTGGTTGTTTAATTTATTTCTTTTACATGGTATTACCTTCTGAAAATGATGAATATGGATTAATATCTTGCATTTAAATCATATACCCATTAAATGAAAACTTGTTTCTAGTGATATGACTAAGCATACAGCATGGCATGACAGAAAACATATTAGGTCAAAAACATCAACAGTTTTCAAGTGCAATGTACACACTATATCATAATGTAGTAGCAAAAAAATATTGAGTATCATAACGTAAAAATGTCAAAGTCAACTGGTGTTTGTTACATCTTAAAAATTTCACAGTGCATACAGAGAAAATTCTACTTTCGATAGGAAAACCATCATATATACATAAAAAAATAAAAAATGTGCACTGTCTGATACATAACGACAAGAAAAGAGACCTGCTAACCTTACCTTGCCGGGCACTTGCCAAGAAAAAATATGATCATCATCAGTAATTGTTCATATAAATATCTGCAAATGGCATTAGAGTGTGATAAATCATAAAGTATGTTTATTCACTAAAGGGTTTAATATTGGAAATCTGGTGATTGCCCTTGGTTTTTCTGGTTCTCAAAGTTTCGACATTTACTACATTGAGGTGAGGAATGCTGCGAATTCTACATGGACCAGCATATAGAAGCTCAAATTTACTGCATCTACTCTTTCCTCTGTTGGATAAATAGTGTGTGCGCACTAATATCTTCTGTCCTATGTGGAAGTCACGGCGTGTACAAACCTGTTTTTGCTGTCTTCTCTGGCGCTCTGCGGCACGTTTGATCTTATTGAGGGCAATGTCAATTATTTTACAGTGGCGTAGTCGACGAGATGTAGGAAAAGATACTAATTCTTAAATTTTGTTGTGTGGTTCAACATTTTTCAATATAACAGTCGGAGATAGCATAGTAGATTCATTTGGTATGGAGGTAATTACATCCTGGAATGAATGTGTGTATCCCAATCAATATGTCTTTTATGGCAGTATATTCTAAATAGTTTACCAATTTCTTTCATCAGACGTTCAGCAGGGTTCGAAGAAGCGTGATACCTGGATATATAGATCGGAGAAATGGTTCTCGCTCGCAACATACGTGTCCATATCGAAGATCGAAATTGTGGTCCATTGTCGGAAACTACTTTCAATAAATGCCCTACATGAAATAAAAAATGTTTTACAAATGCATTCGAAATAGATTTAGCAGTAGTTTTGCCTAACGGTGTGAAGGTAACAAATTTCGAAGTGAGTTCAACAGCGACAAAGATGTAACAATAACCTCTATTAGATCTGGGAATCGGAACAAAAATGTCTACAGCGGCCATATGTCTCAGTTTAATGGGTACAGTGGGATGTAACGGAGGAATATGTGAAGTCGTGTCTGATTTAGTTTTCTGGCTGATTTTGCATAACGCTAAAACTCGTCGAATACGTTTCTCCGTGTTGGCAAAGTAACAGTTCTGTCTCAGTATAAGAAAACATTTTCTGGCTCCATAATGTGCGTAACTTAAATGAGTATACCAAATTAATTTGTTAACAAGCTCGTGAGGAATGCATAATAACCAGTTGTTGCTATCAGGGCGAGAGCGGCGAAACAGAATGTTCTTGCGTACAGTATAATGGTTTCTAATGGTAATGCCGGCCGTTGTGGCCGAGCGGTTCTAGGCGCTACAGTCTGGACCCGCGCGGCCGCTGCGGTCGCGGGTTCGAATTCTGCCTCGGGCATGGTTGTGTGTGATGTCCTTAGGTTAGTTTGGTTTAAGTAGTTCTAAGTTCTAGGGGACTGATGACCTCAGAAGTTAAGTCCCATAGTGCTCAGAGCCATTTTTCTAACGGTAACGTTATTCCTATCTTGCCAAAAGTGTTTAATTTCTTTCCACACTTTGTCTTTCCACACTTTGTCTTTCGTAATGACGACGAAATGAAATTTTCAAATGCAACTTGTTGAATATATATGACGCTAAAACTTGCATGGCAGAATTGTAAAATTAAATTCCTGTAAATAAAGGTTCCATCTGCTTAACCTGTCATGTGTAAATTTAGCGGAAAGTAAAAACTGTATAGCTCACTGATCTGTGTAAACGGTAGTATGTCTTCCATAAAGAAAGTGCCTAAATCTGGTAAATGCCCATACAACACATAATGCTGTAACAGAATAAAGGCATGTTTCAGATTAACAAACTCAGACTGTGCTTGGCTATCCCAGGAGAAAATAGAGTTTTTACCCGTAAACTGCCATAATCTAAGGGTGTCTAAAGCAGAGTAATGAATAAATTTAAGGAAAAGTTAATTAATCCCAGAAAGCTGCGTAGTTGTTTCTTCGTCGTTGGAACAGTAATGTCACGTAAAGCTTGAAGTTTTTCCTGGTCAGGCGCAATGCCTTTTGCTGAAATTACTTGTCCAAGAAATTTTATAGAAGTTTTCCCAAAGTGTGATTTGCTAAGATTAACTGTGAGTCCTTGGGCACGAAAAGTTTGCAGTAGTTGTTCAAGTATTAGACTGTGCTCAGACCAGTTAGCTTCTGCAATAACGATGTCCTCTACATACGTTGTGATTCTGTCTTTAAGTTCTGTCGGAAGTATAGTATTCAAACCGCAAATAAATGCTGCTGAAGTTAAGCCGAACGGTAATTTGCAAAATTGATAACAATCACCAAAACAGAGAAATGCTGTGTATTTTCTGCAGTTCGGATGGAGCTGAATTTGCCAAAATCCCGATTTTAAATCTAATGTGGACTAAATAGCAGTACCATGAAATTTCTGTAAAGGTTCTTCTAGTGTCTGTGGGCGATCTGTTTCATTAATAATAATGTCGTTGACATGACGTGAATCAAGTACGACGCGAAGTGAGCCATCCTTTTTCTTAACAATATGGAGCGGGTTTATGTACGGACTAACTGCCGGTTCAGTAATTCCTTGGTCAAGCATAGCTTGCAATTCTTTCTTACCTTGTTCTCTGTGGATATATGGAATGGGATAATGTTTAGCTTTAAATGTGTCATGCTGTTTAACTTGAAATTCATTCCTGAAACCGGACATAGTTGTCAAAAACTGGAGCTTGCTGTAAAAGAATTTTGCATAGCGGAGTACGTTCGTCATCTGTATTTACACTGCTCTGTTTTACCTTCTCAGAAATCATTTGAATAATGTCTTAGTCAGCTTCGTCTGGTGTATTGTAGCTGTGTACATACGTATCTGTTGGTTGGTTGGTTGATTGGTTTTTGGGGAAGGAGACCAGACAGCGTGGTCATCGGTCTCATCGGATTAGGGAAGGATTGGGAAGGAAGTCGGCCGTGCCCTTTCAGAGGAACCATCCCGGAATTTGCCTGGAGTAATTTAGGGAAATCACGGAAAACCTAAATCAGGATGGCCGGACGCGGGATTGAACCGTCGTCC
Organism: Schistocerca serialis cubense; assembly: GCF_023864345.2. Taxonomy (NCBI): domain Eukaryota; kingdom Metazoa; phylum Arthropoda; class Insecta; order Orthoptera; family Acrididae; genus Schistocerca; species Schistocerca serialis. The sequence continues at coordinate 136,175,810 of NC_064648.1, read as the reverse complement.
TCCCGAATGCGAGGCCAGTGTCTAACCACTGCGCCACCCCGCTCGGTACGTATCTGTGAACAATGTGGAATGACAGTCCATGTTACATGATGTAAAAATGACCTCTGTCCGATTAATTGCTTCTTCTTCTGCAGATAAAGTGTGCTGAAATTCTAATGCCAGTTGTACTTTTTCATCCTTTAACATTAAATAGGAATTTTGAAATCAATAATTGCATCGTGTTGCACCAAAAAATTCGTACCTAAAATAACGTCTGTTGTAAATGAGGGAACATTCCAAAAAATTGAGTGGAACGTATGACTTGCAGTACAAAATAATAAGTGTGTCTGTAACTTTACATCTACTCATTTACCAGATACTGCTCCTTTTACTTTAGTTTTGCCTAATGGTAACGTAGGATAAATGCTCTCATTGTTACATTCGATGAAAGTTTCTTCATTTATAACTGACATAGGTGATCCAGAATTGATTACTGCTGAAAATGTGGATGATACAGTCTTTACTTCAATAACAGGGTGGGAAATGGTTTTTTGTATAACTGGTTTTTCATGCAAAGGTGTGTCTCGGATGTCGTCAAAAGTAATAAAAGTTTCGTAAACAAGATTCTGTGTGTCAAAAGCATTGCTTACGTTGCTGGAAGATGCAACTTGTACTGTATCCAGTCAAGTTCCTTCTGACGTGCTGTTATTTGCGGGAGCATGCTGTGGCATTTCGACTGTTTGTACTGTTCTGTTACTTCGTCCTGACGTTTTAGGTTCGGGATGATACCGACTGTCTGGTTCATTCATGATATTCTGTTGATGTGGTTGACTCTGCTCCTGATAAGATCTGCTGTTATTAAACGTACGCTGAAAACTGTGCTCATTATTTTTACGTCTGTCATGATAGTCATTACTATACGGCGCGTTGCGATAGGGGTTGAAATGATGTGTCTTCTGTACGTAGTGATTTCCTTGTTGCTGTGCGTTACTATTTGGTGGAGCCGACGCTATACGTGTAGGCGGCAAAACATTAAAGCTTGGTTGACCTTGCACATTACATTGTTGGTTAGGTACGCTAACCGGCTGGTTTTGTAGCTGTTGTGGGGAAAAGCCTGTATTGTTGCCAAAATGTGTTTGCTGTTGCTGATAATTATGCGGATACTGCTGATTAAAAATTTGTCTGTTATTAAAATTCTGGTGGTTGTCATTCCTGGAGCGTCTATCACTTTTGCTATTAAAGTAGCGAGGCTGATCGTAATTACTGTATGCTTGTTGACCTTGGCTATGTTGTGAAAAATTTTTGTTTATGAAGGAATAGTCTGACTGCTGAACTTCCGAAAGCTGTAAGAGTAAATGCTGAAATATTTCCTTCCTGCTGTCCTGTTACATGTGACACTCTTAACGATCGCGGGAATTTTGAAATACATAATTGGATGAGTGCTGACTCACTGTATGGCTCACATAAATATTGGCTTTGTTGTGCCATGTGTTCAAAAAATTGCGTGGCAATGGGGAAATTTGAGTTCTCATAATTCGGTAAGCTAATTAACTGATCCTTGATTCCGCGCTGTGTCGTCTTCGACCAATAGGCTGGCAGAAAAGCATTCTACTGAATAACATTATCTGGCGATCAGTCTCATACGAGTTGTCGGTTAGCCTTTCAAAAAACTGCAAATGAATTCAAGTTTGCGTGTTACAGGCCAAATTTGTGGAAAAGCTAAGCTAAGTTGTTGTATCCAATCCAAAGGGTGAATCTGTGTTCTGTCATTCTTAAATACCTTAAATTTTCTCACGGACAGAAAGTGCTTATAATTAATATTATCGTCTCTGAATGTCTGTGCAGATTCATGATTGCATGAGAATCTATTTGTCTGTGTCTGTTCGGAATCTAAGTCACGTACTCTGTGTAAATTACCTAAATTATGCTGGCTGTGTCAGTGTGACAAATGTTCAGGGTGTGGCATATGCTGTGACATGTTAGAGGTTGAAACATTTTCCATTTCTGTCACTTCTTGCTGCAAAGAGGACAATTTTCTACGTAATGTATTATTGGACGAACCTATCTCACTGATTGTCTGCTGTATGTTTTGGTATTCGGGTGTTTGATTGAACGAAATTGGTGACGTATCGTCTGATTTGGTGTCATTGTTATTTTCTATAACGTCAATACGACTGGACAATTCATCAATTTTTTCAATCAGTGCTTTTACCTGATCATCATTTTTAGTGTCACAAGCATTAATTTGTTTTTGCATTTTGCGTGTGGTTTTGTTTAATTTCTTAACGTCTGATTTAATGGCATCTGGATCCTGTATTAATTCTAATTGTTCAAGTCTGTTTGTCACTGTCTGAAAGTCTACTGTGTATTTATTTTCAAAAGTCGGAATATCAGTGTCTGTTTTTGTTTTTAGATCGGATATTTCACCGTGCAATTCAGTCTTCAACTGTTTGATAGTATTAATTTCGTCTGATACTTTCGCAATGTTGGTGTCTACGTATGTTTTTGCTTTCGCAGACAACTTACGCTTGTCTTCCTGTGTCTGTGCAGAAATTGTTTCCATGACTTGTTTCTTTACTTTGTTCTGTTGCTGTATGAATTTACGGTAAGGCGGTTCACTGTTTTGTAGGTGGTGATTAACACGTTCGTCAATTTGGCTATTTTATCGTTCACATTTCTTGTCGACTTTCGCATCCAGTGTGCGTGAAAGTTCTGCAGACATTAATTTAAACTTGTCGCGTAACTGTGTTGCGTTTCGTGAACAATGCTTAGCGACTGCACTAATTTCATCTCTAAGTAATTTTGTTGTGGCTGCATGTGTATTACGTAATTCTTGTGCAACGGATCCAATTTTTTCACTACTATTCCTAGCACAAGCCTTAATTTCCTCACGTAATAGTTCTTTGGTATCATGACATTGCACGGCAACGGCTGTAATCTGTTCACTAAGTTGTCCATAATTATTGTCTTGTTTTTGGTTACATTGTTTGAAATTGTTGTCTTGTTTTTCATTCGACTGTCTGAGATTTTCATTAAGATGTAGCAATACTGGCATAACTTGATCCATGCCAAAATTAGCGACTCTATTCTCTGTGCTGTGTGATGGTGTATCTGCATTTGTCACGTTTTGTTTAACCGTTTGGTCATTGTCTGATTCATGAAAAGGTTTGCTAATTGTATGTGCACTGTTGGTCACTACACGGAAATCAAACATGACGTATTTTGAGTACATTCTTCACCTTCGTTAGAAACATTTATCTGTCCACTGTGTAAATTTTGCTAATCCAGTGTGTCAAACTGGGCAGCGTTCATTGTATCGGAACAGCTGCGTCATCAATTGTCGTTAAATTTACTGTGGACGTAATTGAATTTGTTCATCATTTGGATTAAAATCATTACTGGTGGTCGGCACCACTGATTATCTGTAATTGGACGATTATGTCTTTATAAGATTTCAAAGTGTACAAAGTTCGGTAACTTGCTTGAAATGTTCGGATATGTAGTATTGTGTACTCCAGAAAACGAAAAAGCGTAGTATCCTGTGGCTGTGTTATCGATGAGTCACAGCTGGAATCGTTTACAAATGGCTGCGTGTCACACGTTGTAGCGATACGAAATGGAGTGAGCACGCAGGCTCTGCAGTGAGTGGAGAGGGTGGTGGGCATCGATTTGTTGGTAGGATACAGAGGGGGTGCAGCCGGTCCGAGCCTGGTTTACGAATCACACGTGCGGCCCACCCTGGAGTGGGGCGTGGCCGCCCTGGTATCGTCTGTGCGCGATCAGCATCTGCATCTTCAGAACAAAAATCCAGGTCTAATGTCGACATTAAATAACTACCACTTTACAAAGTCTGTAAACTAGTGGCTTCGGACTTAAAAGAAACGGTGGAACGAGGAAAGTGACAAATTTCGCGATTTTTCGTAAGTGACATTCCGGAGCCCTGTGTGATTAGCGATGACTTTACCCGCACAGCTCACAGCTTTGTCAATAGAAGGGTGGTGCCACAGTAGTGCCTGGCAGGAATGGGAAAAACCGACCGGTTAAAGCCGATACCGGTATTTTAGTTCCGAATAACCGGTATTTTCCGGTATTCCTTTGGTCTCCGCTGTAACAGGCGCTTTTTTAAATTTTTACTGAATACAGAGTGATAAACCGTAATATCAGTTCGACATATTGCTTTATTATACAGAATGGAAAAGGCGATCAGTGCTATTTTACTAACAACGCCGACAGAAACGAGGAACAAACACACGGCGTAAGAACCGGTACGGAACTGCTGAGACAGCGCCATCACAGTGGCGCCGACAACGGTCGTCAGACGCCGTCGCCAGACGTCGCCCGACAGAGTCAGCCGACAGCGTGCGCACGCTGGGCCCGATCTCCTTCCTCATTTTTTGACTCGGCCAAAGGAGGTTAGGTTAGGTTAGAAACCATACTATGAATCAAGTAGGTTAGATTCTAAAGACGCCCCTCTCATTGGATACGAGTGCTACATAGTGGCTTCTGCTATTAAATAGACGCCAAATGCGTGGAATTAGCTTTCCTGTCTCGTAAAGAACGTGGCGAGTACTATACAAAAAATGGCTCTGAGCACTATGGGACTTAACTGCTAAGGTCATCAGTCCCCTAGAACTTAGAACTACTTAAACCCAACTAACCTAGGGACATCACACACATCCATGCACGAGGCAGGATTCGAACCTGCGACCGTAGTGGTCGCGCGGTTGCAGACTGAAGCGCCTAGAACCGCTCGGCCACTTCGGCCGGCAGTACTATACACGCTCTTGTCGGAATAACCAGACACGTTGTGCGAATATATGAGATGTCAGGAGAAACGTTCCGTTAATACTCGAGATAAAAGCAAGTTGTAAACACTCCGGTTCGCTGTGTTTGTTTAAAGTTGTGGAGACGTGCGTCAATTAACTGTCAATGAGTGTCACTGACCACACGAGTAAAACACAAACATAAGGTGTAGCGTAAGATACTCTGATAACCTACAGCACTTACAACTGGACGTACATACTGTGCACCACCTTTGCAAACCACTTCACATCAACACAACCACTGTCCTACTGGCATAAAACGCCAGTAAGGAGTAATGATAAGTTGTGCGCAACTAATGACAGTCTGCCACAGAAAAAGTCCCAGTACAGTAGCTACATGTACATAAGATACGCCACGCTTTTGACTCGAATAAATTATTTTTTGAGGTTATGGTCTATGCCTAAAATTTCCAATATACATTTTACCTACTTGAGGTTTCGAATAAACCTGCGATTTCAGTCCAAAATTCCCGATTACATCCCGATATATTTTCATCCTCAGGATGCTAGAAACGGACTTTTGTCAGTTTCCCACGCTCCATATTTAGTGCGTGAAAACATCGGTCGGTTTGACCGAAGAAAACTAACTCATCTGAACTTCACCGATTGTCGTCCCAAGTCTGTACGTTCGGAAGAGAAGACGCGCCGTAGTGTGACGGTGCACGCAGCGGCGTACTGATCTGAAAAGATCGGCCGGTCGCCTCCGGCCGACGTCGGAATCCACCGACACCGGAGCCACCGTGCGAGCCGCCTCCGGCGCACACAGCACGCAGCAGAGGCAGAGCCGCTTTTGTGGAGCACGCTTTCCAGTGGGGCGCCGCATTCTGCACGCAGCCGAGGCGCAGCCCTCTGCCCCGCGGTCCGAGCCGCACAGTTCTGCTCTGCCTGCGGCCCCAGGGGCCCGTTGTCTCAGGTCCCATCTCTGTCAGCGGTTCGCACCACCACAGAGGTGGTCTGTGGTACCGCGCTGCGCTCGGCCAGTAGTGACTTTCCAGCAGCAGTGAGTGCGTCTGTGACAGTACCTCACTTTCGTTCGTGTACGAAGTCTTTCAGTTATGGAACACCTCATTCAGTTAGTTCAGGACAACCTAGTGCTGTACGACACCAGTCATGGACTACATGCGAAGTAAATTGAAGGACGAAATATGGAAGAAGGTTGCAGAGGAATTACGTACATTACAGCAATTGTAAGTATTATTATTAATTAATTTATTTATTTTATATGCATTTTCACAATATACATGTAATATTAATGACATAAGTCGTTCTCTTTAGTATTGGCCTCTTTTTTATAGCTGCATACTGCCATTGAACAGAACCTTCTGGTGAATTAAAACAATCATTAAATTTTTCTCTCGTAAGGAAAGCTTCACTCGTGCTTCTGCACCTACTTGGAGCAGGCGACAGAAGCTGGTTGGTACTCAGTGGTTCCATGTCGTCCTTCTCGGCGGGATCATTTGACGTAATGTTATCAGTCCTCAAGTAACTATGAAATACACATGTAGCTGTCACAATTCTACCTACAGTCTCTAGTTTACACTCAAAACGCCGTTTAAACACACGAAATCGGGAACTCAAGATACCAAATGCACACTACAGTTTGACAGCGTGGCATGGCGGGGCATGGCGTGGCGTGGCGTGGCGTAGCGTAGCGGGTCACGAAGTGGCGTGGCGTGGCGTGGCGCTGTGTGGCGCTGCGTGGCGCGGTGTGGCGTGGCGTGGTGCGGCGTGGCGTGACGTTGCGGGTCACGGTGTGGTGTGGCGTGGCGCTGTGTGGCGCTGCGCGCCGCGGCGAGGCGCTGCGGGTGGCAGCGCGGCAAGTCGCGTCGTGGTGCGGCCTGGCGCGGCGCAGCGTGTCGTGGCGTGACGCAGCATGGTGTGGCGCGGCGTGGCGTAACGTGGTGCTCCGCAGCATGGCGTGGCGTGGCACGCCATGGCGTTGTGTGGCATGGCTCCGCGTGGCGTGCAGTAGCGGGTCGCGACGCGGCGACGCGAGGGGGGGCGTGGCGCAGCGTGCTGTGGCGTAACATAGCGTGCCGTGTCATGACGTGGCGTGGCATGTCGTGGCGTGGCGTGCCGTGGCGTGGCGTGGCGCGCCGTAGCGTTACGTGGCATGGCGTGGTGTGACGTGGCGCACTGTGTGGCGTGTCGTGGTGTAGCGTGGCGTGATGCAGTGTGGTGTGGCGTGGCGTGGCATGGCGTCGCGGTGTGGAATGGTGCAGCGCCATGGTGCGCTGCGTGGCGTCGTGTTGCGTGGCGTGGTAAGGCGCGCACGGTGTGGCGTGCCGTGGCATGGTGTGGCGTGGTGTGGCACTGCGTAGCGTAGCGTGGCGTGGCATGGCGACGCATGTGCGGCATGGCGCGGTGTGGCGCAGCGCGGTGCGGCGTGGCGTGGCATGGTGTTGTGTGGCGTGGCGTGGCATGGCGTTGCGGTGTGACATGGCGCTGCGCCGTGGGGCGCAGCATGGTGTGGCTAGGCGTGGCGCGGTGTGGCGTGTCGTGACATGGCGTGGTGTGGCGTGCCGTGGCGCGGTTGTGCGTGGCGCGGCTGAGGGCGGTGTGGCGTGGAGTGGCGTGGAGTGGCGTGGCGTGGCGCGGCTTGCGTGGCGTAGCGCGGCGTGGCGTGGCGTGGAGTGTTGCAGCGAGGCATGGCGTGGCGCGTCATGGCGCACCGTGGCGCCGCCTCACCTGCTTGCCGCTGGCGGCGCTCTTCGCTTGCGTAGGGGCGTGTGGCAGCTGTACTGGCGAGGGGGTGCGATCAGAGGCAACTCTATAAATGTGTACTCGATTACAGACTGTGCCGTGCTCACCGAACTTCTGGAAGTGCTTTTGGCTTGTTAGCATAAGTGTTTCGCATTTTCTACGACCCTGTAAATTTTCTCCCCCAAACTGTTGACAGTCCGGTTTTAATTTCCTGCTGCATCCACAACATAAAGTGGAATGCCTATATGGCACAAATTGGATGCTCTCTCCACGACCCAGATACTTCGCAACAGTGACTCGCAGACCATTTGATCAGTGTGGCAAGAGATCGTGGATGTGCTAATGTTGAAGCATTTGAAGTAAGAGATTCCTTTGCTGGCAAGATCAACAAGTTAATAGAAACGACCGAAACTAATTCCGGACCCATTATATTCTTCCTTCTATTACCGTAACTGATCTCGGTTACCAACTAAATGTAGCGTATATCCCGGCTTCGAGTCCCGGTCGAGGCACACATTTTCAACTGCCCCGTTGATATTTATCGACGGCTGCATCAGCTAAAGGTCTGGATATCAATGTAATTTCATTTGTCTTGTTATTATTATTATTCCCAACTCTGTACACGAACTGCACAAAATTACATAATGTAGATATTGAATTATTAAAACTTTGCTCATTATGCAGTGCCTTTTGTCAACAAATTTTACACTCCAAATTATACAAGTAATTATTACAAGTAAATATTGTTATTTAGGTGACAAAGAACAACTTACTCGATCTTCCAACTTTATTGGCAGTCTCAGCCCCTATATTTTTCTCGGCGCTTTGACGCTTGTAGGACGCGTTTGACAGCTGCCACAGTGGCGGATGATACGCCACTTCCTCGACAAGGTTTTCGCCATCTGCGTCAGAAAACGAAGGAGCCGTCACACGTGAGGCCTTCCACAACAGAACTCGCGAGCGACCGTAGGAACTATTGGAGACGAACGATCGCCGTTTAATGACCGTGTCGGCAGACGGTGGAACGAACACAGCACAGTTCAGAGCAATAGCGTTCTACGATTGTCGTTCCACGATCATTGTTGAACGATAATGGCAACAGTCGCAACAAGGAGAACGTACCTTAAGGAGGAACAATCGTTTACACACCGTGGGCAAGTCAATCTTCGCAACACGCTGTAATCGTCAGTTGAAAAATCAATACGAGTCGAAGAAGTGGATAAAAACGACGCCATCGGTATATCGTCATTCAATGCGCGCTTTTGGAGACCCGCATCGTGGTCTGCGCTCTGCTGACGGGAATCTAAACACACCCGAGCATCTCGAGTTCCTCAGACGTGCTGCCGCCGCAGTTACTGGGCGACATAAGGCAACCAATGTTTTATCAACGTGACTCCCGCTTTCTCACGTCTGGCGGCGGAGCCTCTGGAGAGAACACTGGAACGGTAGTTTAGAAAACGCGAAACGGTCTGCTCACTCGCCAAACTTAACACTACTATGTTTTCATTTGTGGGAAAAATTAAAACAAGCACTCTATTAGGAAACAGCGATCACTGCCAAAGGCACGAAATGCCTTATAACGCGGACCTGTGCTGCCGGTAACTCCTGATGTAACTCAGCGTCCAGTATTATTTGTCGAAAATCATTTTATAGGGATGCTCGTTATCAACGTTTTGAGCACTTTGTATGACAGCCGTGACAATAAACAGACGACAGTATGTGAGAAAATGTTTTTTTGGAAATTTGTGGTAATGTCTTATGGAACCAAACTGCAGAGATCATCGGTCCCTAAGCTTACGCACCACTTAATCTAACTTAAACTAACTTGCACTATGGAAAGTACACGCTGCCGTGTCCGAGGGAGGGTTCGAACCTCCGACGGGGGGAGCCGCACGGACCGTGACAAGGCGTCCCAGACCGCGCGGCCACCGGGTGCGGCCCGTATGTGAGTTCGGGTTTGCTTACATTTGGTATAATAGGGCATACATTTGTGGAACCTGTACTCCTGACGATGGGTAGTGGTTTGCGGGTACGTATTCTGGTGAGTCACAGAGAATGTTAAGAAGACATCGAGATATTGAAGCGAGTGTAATTTTTTTACAAATACGATGATATATTTTTTTTAACGGCGTCCGAATGCGCTTAAACAGACGAGTACAGGGATATGGAGATTGTTGATTTTGGAGTTGAAACTTTTCGCAAAATAATCGGAGAAATGTTCTAAGAGTGAGAGGCAAGTCGGCCGGAGTCGGCTATAGCGTTTAAAGAGGCTGATGGTAGGCTACTTGTTTGTGTAAGCATGTCGACTGTTTACACGTCTGCATTGCAGGACCAGCAGGAACTGTGTCTTCTGTCGCCAGGTCATTTCCGCTGTAAGGCTGCTCGCACGCTGATGAGGAGAAGTTGGACGTGCCACTTCTGTACGGCGAATGCCGAAGAAATGCTGTCGAGACGGCAGGGACGGCCATCCGGATCGACGCTGCCCGTCGCGTGAGGCACTCGCACGAGTTACGAGGCCAGCAGCGCGAGCGGGCAGTCCCGGCGCCAGGCGGGGGGCGGCGACGAGGGCTGCGGCCGGCGCAGCTCGCGAGGCAGCCGTCCTGGCCGCGGCGGTCGTTCAGCCCGCGGTGCGTCGTGCCGGGGAACGCGGGGTCGGCCAGGCGAGTGTCGTCCGCACCTCGCATCGACACAAATCCCACCCTCGTCGTCTGCCACTGCATCAGCCGCCCGGAGGACGTGATTTCGAACGTCGGTGCAGAAGTCTGCCGCTTTGCTCTGCGGCGCCTGGGACGCGACACTGCGATTTTCCAACGTTGTAACCTCCCCGCAAAAATTTTAAAATTGAAATTAAAAATATTTATTAAGGATAGCGATTCTCATTTTTGTGTGGCCTCAGAACAAAACTGGTTCCCATTTAATGTACCCACAAAATTCTTTTCTCATTTAATATAAGCACGAAACAGAAAAATTCCTAAACCTCGTAATAAAAAAATAAATTCAGTAACCTGGTAAAATTTGGACGACAGCAGTGCTGCGTCGTGGCCCTGTAAGATCATTCTGAGTAAAAAGCAAAAATTCGTACCTCCATAAAAACGGCGAATATATCTGCTCTTACTTAACATTTTTCCGGCACAGCTCCGTCCAATGCTGGCCTATACATTTGTGATTTGTGAAAGGAAGCAACTGATTTTTTTTAATGAATGCTTTTTTTAAAAAAAATTACTTAATATTGCAAAAATTATTATTAGGACTTTTTTTTTAAACATTTGGATGACAGTCCAGATACATTACTAGATATGCGCGACACTGCTTCTTTACCTTATACAATAATACTCCGATTCGCGACCAGAGCAGACTGCAGACAAGCGTAGACAACCTCAGACTAGCGACTAGCAACAACTAACTGCTACAGTTACACAGTTCGTACTGCAGTCAACACTGCTCTCTGGTCAGCGATTCTCATATCGCAGACAGCGCATACCTCTTACAACGTGTTACCCCTTTACCGAGGAAGCGACGCTCACGAACGGCAGTAATGTAGATTCACGCAACGTGCACTGCCGGCCAGCTCAAAGCCCACGCTGGCCCCGCCACGCACAGCACCGACGACCGTGGAGCGTAGACGCGTGGTGCGGCGCCATAGGAAACTCCACCGTGACGTCATCGCAGGGGTGTTAAACGAGCACCCTTCTCTACGAACACTCCGTCTCTTCTCCTGGAAGACGGACCGCCGGGTAAGAGTCAGCGTATGTGGTTCCGACACGACGGCTGCCCAGCTCGGTCATCCGATAGGAAGCAGTGCTGCACTGCAGTGGCCTGCCGCTCTCGACTGCTCATCTCTGAGGGCAGCGCTGGAAGGTGCAGCCTGCCACGAAGCCACAGTCACACCAGGCTGTGTGCGCCGTCGCATACCCACAGTAGGCTACGACGTAACATCCAGTCTACTTTTATCTGTTCATCTTTCTCTCGAACGGCTATCGCAAGTCTGCAGTCAATGGTAAACAATTCGAGCACGTAGTTAAGTAACGTGTAAAACTACGTTTCGTTAAGAAACATATTTATTTTCTGGGTGGCATGTCGTCACTCATTGTGAATAAAATGTTTAAGTGTCTTTCGACTGATTACAATTTCACGTAGTATCTGTAGACACATTTTTCAACAGCAGGCGTTTTCCCTTTAAGAAGCATTCAGCAGTCTCCTGCGAAAGACGGGTCAGGTCTTATTATTATTATTATTATTATTATTATTATTATTCCGAATAGGCATTCTGGCGATCACATTCCAATTTCAGTTATTCGTTCTCCGTTCTCTTTTTTTTCTTCAGGTATGCCTTCACCTGTTCACCATCTTTCTTCATTCTGTATTCCGATCCTTTTGAACCAGTTTTTTTAGCTACCCTACCATAGGATCCTTCCATTTTCAATCATTTCTCCCGAAAGGCTTCTCTGTTGTTTATATCTTCCAATTTCGTATTGTTGCTTTCTAAATTCTGTTTCACTTCGTTGACCCAGCTTGTTGAGAGCTTCCGAAAATCTTATTAGTTAATCTACTGTCTTGCATTCGAAACAGATGTCCAAAAAACATGAGTCTTCTTTTTCTCATTACGTTTGAAATATGTTCTAGGTATACTTTGGTCTACTTCAGCATTAATTCATAATTTCCTACTTTCTGCTATGTTTTGTGGTCCTAATATTTTCCTTGCAATTCGCCTTTCTGGTAATTCTAATTTATCTAAATTGTAGTTTAATGCCCGGTATTCGCTTGCATGTAGACATTCTGCCTTCACTACTGTGCTGTAATACCTTACTTTTGCATTTTTCGATAGACGCTTTGTATTGTAAATGTCTTTGCCGATACCATACGCTTTCCCCATGTCATGCAACCTTTCCTCTGTTGCAGATTCCTCCAAAGCATTTTGTTGCATTATCTCTCCTAGCTATTTCAATTTTCTTACCTTCTCTATTTGGCCAATATCTGAATTGAGATATTTTGGAGCATCTTTGACGTCTGTTACAAAATTTGTGTTTTCTGCAGAAATCATTAAGCCGGTTCTGCTGGCTATTTCTTCCAAGAGATTTATTTGTGTTATAGTAGGCGCCACATTTTCGGAAAGTATAACAAAATCATCTGCAAATGCTAGACAGTTTATATCGATCTATTTGCTTCCTCTTTCTAACCTTATAGGTGATATGTTGAGTTCAATAAATTTTTCGTTCCAAATTGTTACTGTTTTCCCTAACACACTATTAAAAAGAATTGGTGGCAGGCCGTCACCTTGGAGTACGCCTGTTTTTATTTTGAAAGGCTGTGAAATTTCTCCCATAAATTTTACCTTACACACTGTATCTTTAATTGTTTCACAGATTTGGTTTGCCAGTTTAGACTTAACGCCGAATTCTCGAATTATTTTATCTATAGTTTCTCTGTCTAGAGAATCAAAGGCCTTTTTGAAATCCAAGAACATACCTACAACATCTTTTGAATTAAGTAATCTGGAGCGCCCCCCATGAACCATGGAGCTTGCTGCTGCCGTTGGTGGGGAAGCTTGCGTGCCTCAGTGATACAGACAGGTGTACCATAGGTGCAACCACAACTGAGGGGTATCTGTTGAGAGGTCGGACAAACGTGTGGTTCCTGAAGACGGGCAGCAGCCTTTTCAGTAGCTGCAGGGGCAACAGTCTGGATGATTGACTCATCTGGCCTTGTAACACTAACCGAAACGGCCTTGCTGTGCTGGTACTGCGAACAGCTGAAACCAAAGGGAAACTACAGCCGTAATTTTTCACAAGGGCATGCAGCATTACTGTATGGTTAAATGGTGATGGTAAAAAAGTCCCCCGTCCGGCCTACTAAAGAGGAAGCCGTTATCAGGAGAAAGAAAACTGGCTTTCTACCAATCAGGGTGTGGAATGTCAGATTCCTTAATCGGGCTGGTAGGTTAGAAAATTTAAAAAGGGAAATGGATAGGTTAAAGTTAGATATAGCGGGCATTAGTGACATTCGGTGGCAGGAGGAACAAGACTTTGGGTCAGGTGAATACAAGATTATAAGTACAAAATTAAGTAGGGGTAATGCAGGAGTAGGTTTGAAAATGAATAAAAAGTATGAGTCCGAGTAAGCTACTATGAACAGCATATTGAATACATTATTGTAGCCAAGATAGACATGAGGCCCTTTGCCTACCACAGTAGTAAAGGTTTATATGCCAACTAGCTGCGCAGATGACGAAGAGGTTGAAGAAATGTATGATGAGATAAAGGAAATCGTTCAGATATTGAAATGAAACGAAAATTTAACAGTCATGGGAGACTGGAATTCAGTAGCATTAAAAGGAAGAGAAGGAAAAGTAGTAGGTGAATATGGAATGGGGGTAAGGAATGAAAGAGGAATTTTGCACAGAGCATAACTTCGGTTCAAGACTCATGAAGGAAGGTTGTATACATGGTAGAGGCCTGGAGATACGGGAAGGTTTTAGATACGTTATATAATGGTAAGACAAAGATTTAGGAACCAGGTTTTAAACTTTAATACATTTCCAGGGGCAGATGTGGACTCTAACCACAATTTATTGGTCATGAGCTGTAGATTAAAATTGAAGAAACTGCAAAAAGGTAGGAATTTTAAGGAGATGGGACCTGGATAAACTGAAAGAACCAGAGGTTGTAGAGAGTTTCAGGGAGAGCTTTAGGGAACAATTGACAAGAATGGGGGGGAAAATACAGTAGAAGAAGAATGGGCAGCTTTGAGGGATGAAATAGTGAAGACAGCAGAGGATCAAGTAGGTAAAAAGACGAGGGCTAGTAGAAATCCTTGGGTAACAGAAGATACATTGAATTTAATTGATGACAGAAGAAAACTTTAAATGCGAACATTTTTAGGTCAGGCTTTACCGTGACTGTTACTGACATTAATGACAGAAGAAAATATAAAAATGCAATAAATAAAGCAGGCAAAAAGGAATACAAACGTCTCAAAAATGAGATCGGCAGGAAGTTCAAATTTGCTAAGCAAGGATGGCTATAGGACAACTGTAAGGATGTAGAGGCATATATCACTAGGGGTAAGATAGATACTGCCTACAGGAAGAGACCTTTGAAGAAAACAGAACCTCTTTATCAAGAGCTCAGATGGAAAATCAGTTCCAAGCAGAGACGGGAAAGCAGAAAGGTGGAAACAGTACGTAGAGGGTCTATACAAGGGCGATGTACTGGAGGCAATATTATGGAAATGGGAGAGCACGTGGATGAAGATGAAATGGGAGATATGATAGTGCGTGATGAGTTTGACAGAGCACTGAAAGATCTGAGTTGAAACAAGGCCCCAGGAGTAGAAAACATTCCATTAGAACTACTGATAGCCTTGGGAGAGCCAGCCCTGACAAAACTCTACCATCTGGTGAGCAGGATGTACGAGACACGCGAAATACCATCAGGCTTCAAGAAGAATATAATAATTCCAAAGAAGGTAGGTGTTGACATGTATGAAAATTATCGATGTATTACTTTAATAAGTCACAGGTGCAAAATACTAACACGAGTTCTTTACAGACGAATGGAAAAACTGGT
Source organism: Schistocerca serialis cubense (assembly GCF_023864345.2). NCBI lineage: Eukaryota > Metazoa > Arthropoda > Insecta > Orthoptera > Acrididae > Schistocerca > Schistocerca serialis. The sequence goes on along the minus strand of NC_064648.1, from coordinate 136,160,740 downwards.
AGAAGCCGACCTTGGGGAAGATCAGTTTGGATTCCGTAGAAGTGTTGGAACACGTGAGGCTATACTGACCCTACGACTTACCTTAGATTAAGGAAAAGCGAACCTATGTTTCTAGCATAAGTAGACTTAGAGAAAACTTTTGACAATGTTGACTGGAATACTCCCTTTCAAATTCTGAAGGTGGCAGGGGTAAAATACAGGGAGGGAAAGGCTATTTGCAATTTATACAGAAACGAGGTGAAGTTATAAGAGTCGAGGGTCATGAAAGCGAAGAGAGTGTGACAGTGTTGTAGCCGCTCCCCGATGTTATTCAATCTGTATAGTGAGCAAGCAGTAAGGGAAACAAAAGAAAAATTCGGAGTAGGAATTAAAATTGATGGTGAAGATATAAAAACTTTGGCGTTCGCCGATGACATTGCAATTCTGTCAGAGACAGCAAAGGACGTGGAAAAGCAGTTGAATGAAATGGACAGGATATAAGGATATAAGATGAACATTAACAAAAGCAAAGCGAGGATAATGGATTGTAGTAGAATTAAATCAGGGGCTGTTGAGGGAATTAGATTAGGGAATGAGACACGTAAAGTTGTAAATGAGTTTTGCTATTTGGGGGGCAAAATAACTGATGATGGTCTAAGTAAAGAGGATATCAAATGTATACTAGCAATGGCAAGGAATACGTTTCTGAAGAAGAGAAATTTGTTAACATCGAGTATAGATTTAAGTGTCAGGAATTCGTTTCTGAAAGTATTTGGATGGAGTTTAGCCATGTATGGAAGTGAAACATGGACGATAAGTAGTTTAGAGAAGAAGAGAATAGAAGCTAGAATGTGGCACTACAGAAGAATGCTGAAGATTAGATGGGTAGATCACATAACTAATGAGGAGGTACTGAATAGAATTGGGGAGAAGAGGAATTTGTGGCACAACTTGACAAGAAGAAGGGATTAGTTGGTATGACATGTTCTGAGGCATCCAGGAATCACCAATTTAGTATTGGAGGGCAGCGTGGAGGGTGAAAAACGTCGAGGAAGGCCAATAGATGAATACACTAAGCAGATTCAGAAGGATGTAGGATGCAGTAGGTAGTGGGAGATGAAGAACTTTGCATGGGATAGGGTAGCATGGAGAGCTGCATGAAACTAGTCTCTGGACTGAAGAACAACAACAACAAGAACAACAACAACAACAACAGTTTTTAATTGATTCTTTCGTTATAGTAAGCCTGTCTGTATTATATATTATTAATCTTTGTTACTTTCTATGTTCTTAATTCGGTAGGAGTTTGCCTGATTTTGGAGAGGTACTGATCAGAATCAAATTCTCTATTCGGTACTGTTTTCACATTCACAGTTTCGATTGCACTTTTTTGCGAAATAGCTACATGATCTATTTGAAATCGTCCTAACATTCGGTTAGGAGATATCCACGTTTCACCTTTTCTTGGGAGTTTCCTAAATAAGGTTGGTGTTAGCTTCTGATGAGACCTTTAACACGAGCTGATTAGCCTCATAACATTTGTGTTGGTTATTCTATGAGCTGGGCGGTGTCCTACTACATTTCTAAATTTCTTTCCTCTGCGTATTTGTGTACTGATGTTGGGTAATAGTGATACGATGTTCATCTTTGGAATTTTAGATATTTCAGTTTCTAAAAGACAGCAGAATTCCTCTGTTTTTGTGGATTTTTCTCGTTGTTTTCATTTATTGTATATCTTGTTTTTGCATCTAACTGACAAGAAAGATTGTGTGTCTGAGGTGGATCTAAATTCTGTAACTATTCTAATTACGTTTTTATGAACACAGGAAGCTGTGCACCATAATGGCATCGGATTCGTAATTTTTATTGCTGGTTTGCCTTTGAAGATTTTGTAGTTACAAGAATCTACTACATTTTCTTCCAGGAACCTTTGTTTCTTGAATTGCTAAAATCTGAATTTGGTTTTTTTAAGCATTTCCTGTTCTTTTTGTTTGCCATTCTTGATTAGAGAATTCGTTTTTCCGTGAACAGACTGTCTATCACGGTGAGGTATGAATGGCATCTCTATTTCGGCACTGATAAGTGAGCAGCATTATGGAGGGTTTCAATGGGAAACTGCGTGACACAACTGTAGTTGTTTCTTAAAAACTGGAAACGTACATACGTCTGTAACAGTATACTCAAGACCCATCTGACGCACCAGGAGTCGGCGTTCAGCGTAGTTCCGTACACAAAGCTGACAGCTGGCCCTGTGTCTGCGACTTGCGTCTAGGGGACGCCAGGGAATTGGGTGTGCTGATTGGTGGAGGCTCATGACGTCATCAGGGAGATTGAACGTGTGTAGCAGTGACGCCTGGTGACAAGATGTATAATGAGCTCTATTGACATTAGTGACGTCGCTCACCTGTTGTTTAAAAATTACATGTAGATTTCCCACAGCTGTCATTTTGGAACGTCAAATAAGTCCAGATTATTCACTGGAGCTTAACTTTTGGGAATTAAATGTAAAAACCTGGTTCGAATGCGAATAATCGATAATGCGGTGACAGAGTAACTCGGTTGCAGCTGTGGCAAATGCGGAAAATCGGACCAAATATATGTAAAAGTTACATACGTATTCCTTGCATTTTCTGCAGTTTATGTATGATATTGTTCATAATATGTATCAAAATATTCTTTGAATGCTTATTCATTAACTATATTTTCCGATTTTACCTTGTTGTTTTAGGTTTTATTGCGAGAAGTTCGATAAATATGGTACCTTCAAATATAACGCAAACGTAAATATTAGGCAATGCCATATGTCCGTTTGTCACCACAGCAATTATCCCGCACTCAATCTTTACGAGTTCCACAACTAACGAAATTATCACCCTTCAACTAACCTAGGCCTCAGACAACATTATAGAGAAGTCCGTAGAATAGATTTCCAGGGGGGTGTCCCAATATTGTGCTCCTGGCAAAGTATGTGTTATGCTTCAATTTTGGTCGTTGTTATGTAAACAAGGAACTATATGTCAGTATTATGCTCGAACTGCGTTTTCCTACACCTTTTCTAGTTTTTCAGAATCCGGGTTATGTTCATATGGCACTGTGATAAACAATGCTGAATGAGGAATTAGATTAATTTTTTTTCTGACGTGCATGCTTCCATGCATTGCTTAATTATACTAATTAATTTGAAATTGTGTGAAAATATTGTGTTATATTCATATATACTGCCTCATGTGCAACATGTGGTCTGTTCTTGTATTAGAAAATAGCAAATAAATAAACTGATAATTACATAGCTAGTGTGTATATTGTTGTGATCATACAGTCTAATTTGAGCCGCTTCCGTAATTACAGAGACCCAACCGCTAGAAATATGGGCCAGATTCTCATCTGCTTAAAGGCTTTCTTGCATTTACTCACTAAACAGTTCTCGGAAACTGCTGATTTTCATTTTTTCATGCTTGAGATGATGATCTATCACTTTTACACAATAATCTTACTCATGTGGATAAAAAGTTCTCTCATAAGATTCCACATTAAAACTGAATAGAATCCCATGCTTTTGATTACTGCCTCTCATCACTATTGTCAGGGGCCAAGTCTGACTGTCATAAAATTAATGAGGTTCACACTTATGCCCAGTGGACACAATGCAGTTGGCTAAATTACATAATGGAGAAAGCATATGCTAAAGCAACACCCTCTGCATCAGTAGGTCACATTTTTGCAAGCTGTCCAGCATAGCTTGCAGTGCCATCACTTGTAGTAGATGGTGAACTATGTGAAGTTTTTCTCTGTAATTTTTCTTTCCGATGTGCATGCTTCCATGCATTGCTTAATTATACTAATTAATTTGAAATTGTGTCAAACTATTGTGTTATACTCATATATACTGCCTCATGGGCAACACATGGTCTGTTCATGTATTAGAAGATAGCAAATAAATAAACTGATAATTCCATAGCCAGTGTGTATATTGTTGTGATCATATAGTCTAATTTCAGCTACTTCCGTAATTACAGAGTCCCAACAGCTAGAAATATGGGCCAGATCCTCATCTGCTTAAAGGCTTTCTTGCATTTACTCACTAAACAGTTCTCGGAAACTGCTGATTTTCATTTTTCATGCTTGAGATGATGATCAACACAGCAATTAGCAGTAGTTTGTATAGGGTGTCCCACATAACTGATACCATACTCACAAGGAATATTATAAATTCCTGGCACACTGAGCCTGAGAGTATGTTTGTCAGGTCACAACCTTTCCTTAATTTTCCTTGGTGACAGAAAGACTCATCTGATTCCTTGCCTGTTTACACTCTAACTTACCCATTGCACCACAGATTGGAAGCCATGCTGTGTCTTTGTCCTCATGACTTGGCTGATGATTTCTTCAACAGAATTGACGTAATTTCATGTACAGAATGTTTGTTTCGAGGGAGGGGGATTGTGAAAGTGCAGTGGGAAGATGAGGTATGATCAAGGGTATAAGTAAAATAAATAGTGACTAAATGGTGGTGGCAGGGGGGTGGTTTTGAGTCATAATACATACAAATCCAGAAGAGATTATGTCACAGTATTACGACAAGACTATGGACTACATGTCATAGGCACGATCCCAATTTATACAGTAGTGTTCTATCTGAATTAATAGCAAACTTACTTCCAACTGGGAATTTGCATAGATAGCCAATACATTTATTACATGCCTAATACTGCAAAGAATTCAAACATTATAAACAATATCATGCTTTGCTGAATACGCAAACACACACAACAATTCAATAATAATCATGAGGATAAAAAACATTGTTTGTACTATATATATATCAAAACAAGTGTAGAAGGAAAAATGCCTTCAGCTGATACCAAAATCACAGAACAGACTAGTATCACAAAGACTATCATACTACACCTAATGACTGCCAATATCAATCATTATAAGATGATATCCAAATTTACCTATTAGTGTTGACACTGAAAGCCATCAAAACATAGAGGGTATTTTCTGGAATGTAGTTCCACAATCGAACAAAGATATTCCTCTCTTCTGCTCTTATTTTGTACACCTCCATGCCCCAACCCTCCTTCCACTGACCCTTTAATCCGTGTTCTGCTTACTTCTTTCCTTGATCATGAATGCTCACTTTACCATGTGCAGTCCACTCCCCCCATCCCAATGATCTGTCTCAATGTTGACCCTTTGCCTCAAGTGATGCAAATGTATTACCGACTGCCACTCACCCTATGGTCAGGGCAGACCCACCACATCAGATACACTAGAAGGTGCCTCAACAGCAGAGCCTATGGTGAAACAAATGATACCTGAGCTGTTCCAAGCAATACACCAGTTTCTCTGCCACCATTACACCTGAATGCAGCAGCCTGAAGACAGCTGACCATAGTTAAAAGCACCTTCAGCCAATCATGAACTGCAGCCAGCTCCTATTGTGTCCAACACACACCCTATCCATCCTACCATTTCTAACTGAAGAATTAAAGTATGAAAACAAACAAAAAAAAAGCTAAATATGTGACTCGCTACTGTTTGACAGAGGCAGATGGCTTCTCCCCACTCGAATAACATTATATTGAATATATTGTGTTTTCTTATCTAAGTGCTGGAATAATTTAATAACCTGTTTATGCACTTTAAAGAAATTTCACCTTCAACTTATTATGCGTATGCGCAATACCTAATAGACTTACAGTAAGCCTCTGTTCCCTATTTTAAGTTTATTAATACCAGAGATTGCTGGTTCTCATTTACATAAGCTGAGATTAGTTTGGAACCCTCTCACCACATCCCCCTTGCCCTTCCCTTCCCATCTTAATACTGTTCTTTTGTTCCAGTGTGATCTTTGCACTCTCAATTGCGATTATTAGTTTTCCTAAAGGAATAAAAATCATTTAGCATAATGTACTGTTTTTATGGTTTTTCAGTTAATTTTTGTTAATTATCTGTCAAAATATGACAAATGAGCTCAGCACTTCTACAACCAAGTCAATTAGTGGTATGTTATAACAGCTAATTATGTGATGGCAGAATGCTGTGAGTTGAGAGCTCCGAAGTTATGATAGATGACACTTGGCATGATACTCTGAAGTAAAGTTTTTTATCTCTGGTATGTTAACTTATTTGCCTATGAATCTAAGTACACTTAATGTGTCATACATATTTTGTGATGTTTCTGGACAGATATTCTGATGATGGGCAATGTCTGAAATGCATTACTAATTAGTCATCAAAAGTGGCTAAAACATATACTGTTTGCTTAACATTTTCTGGTGATTTACCCATAATTATTTAATCCTTGCACACTATTTCCTTTTGCATTTATTTTAAAAATAAAACTAACTTCCTATACAGATATAATGGTACATTGTACATGGAAATTCAATATTTATTTTTTGTGTCATGGTCCTGCTAGTGTTTCACTTGTATTTATATTATTTTTAACTGAATTATTAGAATTTTTTTCTGTTTTCAGTGTGTTCACTTAAATTATGCATAATTTAAAAGTACATAAAACATTAAACCATATAACCTGCTGAAATACTAATTGTAAGAAGCACTTCCAGAATTTCTGTAGAATGGGTTAACACCGTTATGCCGATCACTTTACAGAAAACTATCGAAACAATCATTTTAACTCTTTCACTTTACAATTTATTACTGTATTTGGTGGGATGAATTTGAATAAGATACATTACTTCTTGAAAAGCTGCTGGCAAGCAAAACTTTTTTTATTGAAAATGTATGTACAATATTATGCAAGTGTTTATTTAGGCAAATAGTAATATTTAAATAAACTGAAAGTTAGTTGTTTCTGTAGGCTGCAAGATTTTGAAATATTTTCCAATTAATTCACAAAATTTAGTTCCTTTATGCAATTTTCAAGTGCATCTTTACTTCAATGATACTTACTCTTTACTTTCACTTGCCTCTTTTTTTTCCATCACCTCAGTTAACTACCTTCATTTCTTTCTTTTACAAATGTGTGCCAAGTCATCTGGCATAGCCTATCTAACCGATAACCAGTGTGGTGGGTTAATACGGATGCCAGGGAATTTTGTTTATGTTTTGATTGAATGCTTGTAATTGTAGTGCTGTAGGTGTGCATACTTTGCACTCTGAACTGTAAAACCAAGTGGTTGTGTTCAGAGCAGGTAAGTTTGGGGCCAGACTGACCCCACCATACTGCTTGTGGGATTTCTCTAGCGAACTGTTTCCTGTTCCTATAGATTGAAACGATGTTATATTCTCGTAAAGAAATGAAAATAAGTGATCAACTCGATGAATGGCTACAGTCTATCCTTGACTAAGTACAGCTACACACACTGATTAACCAGAACATTTTGACCATCTACCTAATAGCCGGTATGTCTATCTTCGGCATGGATAACAGTGACGATGCATTTTTGCACGGAATCAACAAAGCCTTGATAGGTCGCTGGAGGGAGTTGGCACCACATCTGTGCACACAAGTCCCCTAATTCTTGTAAATTTTGAGGAGTGAGCTCTGATGCCATGTTCAAGTTCAGTCACATGCCAGTCTGTGTGATGGGCAAAATCAAGTGTCTGTATGATCACCCTGTGTGAACGAGTTCTTAAATGCAAAATTTAGGACTTCTGTCTTCCTTTTGCCTTCTTCTACAGAAAGTAACCAGCTACAATGCTGAGTTGGGTCTTCATCCGGATTATATAGCAGCCATGACAATAATTCAGAGTTAGGTGAAGAAGAAAATGAAAACGAGGTAGAAAATGAAGAGGTGTTGGAAGAGGTCATATTTTGATCTAGCACTTACCAGGCATTGGTCCTGCATAGGTCTCCAAAATTCTTGTTCTGAATGCAGCATCTGGTCATTCCATGTAATGGGTAATATTTTTGGAGAAATTCTTAGAGCAATTAATGATTTTTTTCTTCTTTTTGTGAATACATCAGAGGTGGGATATAGGACTGCAGCTGGTTTCAAATTCTCGTGAAAAACCTTGTACCAAACAGCTGTTTTACTTTTTATAAATCCTTTACTATATGCAACTAGTTTCGGCATCCCATTAATCTTAAGGCTATACATAAACCACCAGATAAATATATCACATAGTTGGTCTGCATTATGCAGGTGCCACCAGGTTTTTTTTACTAGATTCCACGGACTTCTTCAGACTGACGTGGACACCTCAGTCATAAGACAACTAGTTATATTTCTGCAATTATATGCATGGTATCCATTCTTCACCATGCATACAATTGTATCTATACATAGCCTAGCTTGGCATTGGAGAACTTTCTTCAATTCAGATGCACTCATACACTCAGAGCCATTTGCAGGAATATCTCATGGATACGGCGAGTGAGATGGACTGCTGTAGTGAGGGTACTACTGCAGTAGTAGTGACATATGCAATTTTGGGTCAGATGGGAGACTTGCTGAGGTAATCCACATAGTCGTGATGGGCACTGTGTCTTGGTAGTGAAGTAGTCAGTGCAACTGCCTTGACAGCAGGAGTGACGTGTTCAAATCCCGATCCAGTAAAATTTTCTTGTGTCACCATTGATATAGGTCAACACAGCAAGAAAGCATTTAATAAAATTATAATAATATTTTTATGTCAGAGACATCCACATGGAACTGAAGGAAACATTCACAGAATCTAATAAAAAACTGCTGGGACCTGCACAATGCAGACCAACTACGTAGACATGTTTATCTGGTGGTTTGCATACAGCCTTAAGATGGCTGCCATTGGGTCACCAAAACTACATGCATGTAATAATGGATTGATCGTAGAAAAACAACTGTTTGATACAAGGTTTTCCACAAGAACAAATGAAAAAATTCTGAAGAACCAGACTATTTCTCCAACAGAAAATACCTGATTGGTGATATGTGTCATACAATTTAAGGCATCTTGAGATTATTATCCAATTCAGCTTTCTTGAAGTAAAAATGTATTTACAATGATGCCTACACAAGTTTACCTTGTTGTCCATCTTTTCTATAACCTTTGCAAGCTTTATAAAAAAATTGTATGAAAAGTTTACTGTACATGTTTACTTATCCTATAACTACAGCTAATTGATGCATAACATAATGCTATTGTGATGGGTTTATTCATATGTTAATTCAACCAACGGGTTTGGTTCTTAAGGTTTCAAGAAAACACAATTCCATATATTATGCACATGTCAGAACCATTTCAATGTAAACATTTAAATTATGGTGAGGAATATGTGATTTTCAACATGCTTCAAAAGTTTGATTTTAATTGCTTTAACCAAAGAAAACTAGTTTGAACTTCTCGCACAGCCCACTTTTGTATATTATCCCTTAAATGTCATAATGTTGCCAGCAGCCATGGCAGACGGCTCTGCTGTGGCTGGTGTTGGCCTCATAGCACTTACCATGTTAAGTAATTACCAGACATTAACTGAATTTTGGGCAAAAACATTCCATTAAAGGAAAATGCCTCAGACAGACATTACAATTTTGGCTGCACTTTTTAAACAAGACTTCTAGATGCATATACTTCATGCTCAAGGTCCCGAAAAGCTGTTAACACGTCGACTGCAGTATTGTCACTAAAAGCCACACACCTGATGCCATATGCCTGGTGACAAAACATTCATCACCAAGCATGTCATAACCGACATGTTAAATATAGAAAATTAGACCAAGAAAGTTAGCAAAATACACTCCTGGAAATGGAAAAAAGAACACATTGACACCGGTGTGTCAGACCCACCATACTTGCTCCAGACACTGCGAGAGGGCAGTACAAGCAATGATCACACGCACGGCACAGCAGACACACCAGGAACCGCGGTGTTGGCCATCGAATGGCGCTAGCTGCGCAGCATTTGTGCACCGCCGCCGTCAGTGTCAGCCAGTTTGCCGTGGCATACGGAGCTCCATCGCAGTCTTTAACACTGGTAGCATGCCGCGACAGCGTGGACGTGAACCGTATGTGCAGTTGACGGACTTTGAGCGAGGGCGTATAGTGGGCATGCAGGAGGCCGGGTGGACGTACCGCCGAATTGCTCAACATGTGGGGCGTGAGGTCTCCACAGTACATCGATGTTGTCGCCAGTGGTCGGCGGAAGGTGCACGTGCCCGTCGACCTGGGACCGGACCGCAGCGACACACGGATGCACGCCAAGACCATAGGATCCTACGCAGTGCCGTAGGGGACCGCACCGCCACTTCCCAGCAAATTAGGGACACTGTTGCTCCTGGGGTATCGGCGAGGACCATTCGCAACCGTCTCCATGAAGCTGGGCTACTGTCCCACACACCGTTAGGCCGTCTTCCGCTCACGCCCCAACATCGTGCAGCCCGCCTCCAGTGGTGTCGCGACAGGCGTGAATGGAGGGACGAATGGAGACGTGTCGTCTTCAGCGATGAGAGTCGCTTCTGCCTTGGTGCCAATGATGGTCGTATGCGTGTTTGGCGCCGTGCAGGTGAGCGCCACAATCAGGACTGCATACGACCGAGGCACACAGGGCCAACACCCGGCATCATGGTGTGGGGAGCGATCTCCTACACTGGCCGTACACCACTGGTGATCGTCGAGGGGACACTGAATAGTGCACGGTACATCCAAACCGTCATCGAACCCATCGTTCTACCATTCCTAGACCGGCAAGGGAACTTGCTGTTCCAACAGGACAATGCACGTCCGCATGTATCCCGTGCCACCCAACGTGCTCTAGAAGGTGTAAGTCAACTACCCTGGCCAGCAAGATCTCCGGATCTGTCCCCCATTGAGCATGTTTGGGACTGGATGAAGCGTCGTCTCACGCGGTCTGCACGTCCAGCACGAACGCTGGTCCAACTGAGGCGCCAGGTGGAAATGGCATGGCAAGCCGTTCCACAGGACTACATCCAGCATCTCTACGATCGTCTCCGTGGGAGAATAGCAGCCTGCATTGCTGCGAAAGGTGGATATACACTGTACTAGTGCCGACATTGTGCATGCTCTGTTGCCTGTGTCTATGCGCCTGTGGTTCTGTCAGTGTGATCATGTGATGTATCTGACCCCAGGAATGTGTCAATAAAGTTTCCCCTTCCTGGGACAATGAATTCACGGTGTTCTTATTTCAGTTTCCAGGAGTGTAGATTCTCGGGAACTGTTTTAATATAAATAATAATAATAACTGGAACTGAATAAACAATGTTCAGCTTATCCAAGCAAATTTTGCTTTTTGACTTCATTCAGATGTCAACTGGAAAAAATTCATACTGTAGGATTCTGGTGAATACTCATACTTTACCTGTGAAAAATAGCAAAACCATTTGAAATGACTATGTACATAGTCCAATTAATGTTACAGTTTAGTAGATATTTCAGTTACATTTTGTTAACTATATGCAATAGGATAAAGGAGTCAAAAGAAACACACAAACAATGACATTTTCTTTATTAAGTACACTCGGATTTCCACATCACCCTGAGATACCGAGTATGATGCGTTACTCATTTTTTTACATGGCGAGTTTCCCCAGTAGGCCTATAAACCATGATACCCAAACATGCACACACAACTGTAGGACAGATAAATTTAATTCTTAGAGTATGTGTGATCAAAGCCAACATGTACACTCAACACTTCACTGTCAGGTTGCACCAAAGCACTAGCAAACATCTGACTTTTCAGCCAGGGTTGGTTTACCAAAGACACTTTTTGGACTGAAGTTCTGTTTGTTAGATGTTCGTTGAACTGGCATCTTCTCATTGCTGGCACAGTGTTGGTTGACCTCCTTTCTTGGAGCGAGAGTTAACAAGTGACAGCAGTTTCTTCCCACAGCTTCAGAATTTGCTCACTATCTCCCGGTATGTCTAAATTGTTCATTTTGCTACGAGAAATCTGTTACACATGAAACTGAATTCCAATCTGGGTTCCATGCGTTGATCGATACGAAAAAGAAACAGTTTATTCACAATTTATGGACGGTAAAAAGGTTTGTTAATTACCCATTGTGGATTACAATGATTGTGACTAGGCCGTTAATACAAATAATCCTTTCATGTGAACTGAAAGAAACTTTGCAGTACAACATTGCACCAGATTACTGAATGCACAAAGAACGAAATTCTATAGTTTTACCAGAAACGATCCTACTATTGAATAGTAAAAACTTATTATTATGCGGTGTTTCTTACCGTCCATTGACTGGAATACAATCTTTTCATCCGCAGTTCGAACCATGTGCTTTTTCCTCCACATGTGCTCTCAAACTAGCCGATGTATTGAAGGAATAGCTGCAGTCGTCTTGTGGGCACTTAATCTTACCTTCTGTATTTGGCTCTACATCATGCAATTTCCTGATGTGCGGGTATAAAGTTTTTCGAAGCTGAAATGCATTATCGCACACAAAACACGTGTAGGAATCTGCCATTATAAACATAGGCCTAGAACACACAACAGTGAAGTACTATAACGAGTTAGCCACATAATGTATCGACAGACGAATGGCCTCGTCTAAAGAACAAAGCGTTTAAGAAAGTAGCAACGATCTGGATTGGCTGGTGTGAGAGACGACGTCATGGCACGACGTGGCCAATCAGCAAAGCCAATTCTTTGGCGTCCCCTAGACGCAAGTGTGTCTGCGTGGCTACGTGGGGTTTCCTACCGTGGGGTTTCCCACAAGGGTGCAGCAGGTAGCGAAGCTGTCCCGAGCAACCGGTTCCGTAACGAGGTGTTTGCGAACTGAGCCTCCCCCACTGCTTGTCTACCCCAGTCGCTCACCCCCAGTGCAGGAGTTGTCACCGTTTTTCAGACAGTGTCGCCGTCGATAGCTTTCATTCCGTGCGTTTTCCTATACGACTTCTGTTCTACGCAGCATACACGATGGAATTGATAACAACAACTAAAGGCAGGCTGTGTCTTATCAAGGATAGTCATCGCTACCGTATTCACAGGAAAAATGAGGAATATACGAACTGGATGTGCGTCAACTATGAACGGAGTAGGTGCAAAAGGTCGTTTAAAAATTGGAAATGGTGAAATTGTTGCTCAACAGCAACATTCTTGTCCACCTGACAAAACAGATGTGGAGATAAAGAAAAGACTACATAATTGCAGAAAAAGAATTCGTGAAGAAAAGACAGTGCCTGTAGCCCAAATTTTTAAGCAGGAATTTCAAGATTTGAAAGATAAAGGGTTAGAATTCGTGGCAAATATTCCGAATTATCACAGCTCCAAGACTCAATTGTGTAAGGCGAGAAGAGGAGCTATTGGGACAACCCAGAACCCTGGCTCTAGTTCGGAAATTCACTTTAGCGAAGACCTTTTGAAATTAACGGAAGGTAATAGTTTTTTGAAGATTGATGATGGCTCTGTTCCAGGCAAGAGACTTCTAGTATTTTCTCGTGAAGAAGCAGAGAAAATCCTTTGTGACAATGGAACTGTGCTTATGGATGGGACATTTGACAGCTGTCCGAAACAGTTCAAACAATTGTACACAATCCATGTCGACATCGGAAGTACAGAAGAGGCAACTAAGATATTTCGTGTTTTATTTGCTTTGCTGCCAGACAAAAGTCAAAATTTATACGAAAAACTTTTTTCTGGATTGAAATCTAAGATGCCTGGGTGGTCATCAAAAACTGCAGTGCTAGATTTTGAAATGGCTACAAATAAAGCAATGAAGTCAGTGCTCCCTGAAACACAACTTTCCGGTTGTAATTTTCACTTTAACCAGTGTCTGTGGAAAAAGATACAGGAACTGGGATTAACAGAAGACTACAGGGATAGGGAGGAAGTCCGATTGTTTTGTCACATGTGTGCTGCAATGGCACATCTTCCACTTAACACTGTCGATGAAGCATGGATTTTAATAATGGAACAAATGCCCAGTGGAGAGAAGATCACAGGATTTGCAGACTATATGGTTAATCAGTGGATGGAAAATCCTAATATATCTATTGAAATGTGGAATGTTTATAACCAACGACACAAAACGACGAATGCCGTCAAAGGTTGGCATAGAAAACTGAACTCCTCAATAAATCACAAACATCCAAATGTATACTTTCTGATTCAGAAGCTGAAGGAGGAGGCAGTGAATGCTATTTTTGAAATTAAAAAAGATTCCATTGGCCTACCTCTTCAAAAAAGAAAGAAAAGGTACATAGATCTTGACAAAAGATTAAAAGACATTATGAAAACATATGAAGACTGCAATACAGCGAGCGCCACTACTGCCAGCTAAATAGAAGATTCAAACTACTGAAGGCACTAACTACTGATAGGGATAGTTAGCAAATGAAAGATTTTAATAGAGAACAAACACTGTATTTACCTTAATAATCATAATATATATAGCAGTTCAATTTCAAAACTTCCGCCATCTCTCTCCCCACATCCACCACTGCTGGCGGCTCACCTCCAACTGTGCAACGCTACGCGCTGTTCCCCGCTGCCTAACACTACAATGGCAGACAACAATGCAAACTAGCCGCAGACTGCACACAGCACAGCCAGTGATTTTCATACAGAGCGCCACGTGGCGTTACCAACATAAAAATCTAAACAGACTACTTAGAACTGTAGCGCCTTTAACCGCTTGACCACCCCGACCGGCGCGGAAAGAGGACTCAAGCAGCTGGTTGCCCACTTTTCTGTCAGAGTCTTTTAAACACGAACATATTTGCCTTTATTGTGCTCCAACAGGAGCATTTTTCAGCTGATTATTATGTAGTTCATTTTATAAAGATGAAATTCCAACTAGATGAACTTTGGTGGAGTCATCTGTATTAAGCAACGAATTTTATCATATGTAGACATCAAGAACAACACTCTAGTTATCGAGACTTTAAACGCCTCATCGAACCATAGGAAAATATTCTGTAATTTCTTTCAGATGAACACGCCCATTGTCACATAAATCTTTATCTAATTACTAACAGAAACTCGGCGTTGCCCAGATATTTATTCATCCCAGTTTTATGTCAGTTCATCCCCTCTTCCCTCATCTCTCTTGTCCACTTAGTCCTGCCTCGTCTCTCTATCCACCTCTTCCTTCCGCCCATCCGTCTCCCTTTCCATCTCCTCCATCTGCCCCCTCTCTCACAACACATCCTCCTCCTCTCCATCCTCCTCTCCTTTTCCATCCATCTTCCCGTCTCTGTCCACCTCCTCTTCCGCTTTTTCTAATAGCACATCGAATTCACAATAACACCCCTAATTTATGTATTTATTACAGTGTTCCATTAGTCATTCACCACCTTCCCCCTTTCTCTGTTTACCTGCTGCTCCCTCTCTCTTTTAATCTGCTTCTCTCACTTCTCTGGATGCACCTCCTCCCCCCTCCCCGCCCCCATCACGTTCTCCTCACTCTGTATATCTCCTCCTCCGCCTGTCATGCCATCTCCTCTTTCCCTGTCTATGAAAATGTACGTATATCTGCCAACTTTCATGCTGACTGACGAAACGATGTTGAATTTATTTAAAGGTAGGCCAACCCTCCGCCATCCAGCATACGTTGGCTTTTATAAATGCCTTCCCCACGAAAACATACTCACATGAGCCAACTCCCAAGCTGATCAGTCAAACGGTGTGTAATTATGTTGTAAGGTACTCTCCATCCACCATACACCGTATGAAATTTCACGTAGACGGTGCGGTTCCCCTTGTTTTGAAGATCAAATGTACAAAATTTCATCAAGATCGGAGCAACACTGTGGTTTTTGTTGAAATCCGTAAGTAAAGTACCCTCCACCATGCACTGAACGAGGTTTTATGTAGACAGTGACCTTCCTCTTGGTTTGGGAAATAGGGATTCATTTTTATACGCCCCGCTCGCTCTATGCCGACTTAGTTGCGAAACATAAATGATAGATTCGAACACCAGAAATCATGTAATGAATTCTGTCATATGAGGGGCAACATAGCTATTAAGTAATAGCAACGAGATTACGAGAGCAGTCACTTTCAGTGTTACGTAAAATAACGTTATACGTTGTAAATTATCACGACACAAAATGAAGATGATAAGCAATGTGGGACTTCCTTCCGTTTGCGTTTGAAACTCTCGGAGAACTCATGTGCGGCGAGGAGTGTGGGAGGGGAAAGCAAGGGGAGCCTCAATTTGTTTTGCCGGCCCGGGCCTCTGACAGGTTTAGTGCGAAACTGCTCCTAGGAAACCCCACGGTAGGAAACCCTACGACACCGCCTGTACGACGTCCGCAGCTCGTGGTCTAGTAGCTAACGTTGCTACCTCTGGATCGCGGGCCCCCGGGTTCGATTCCAGGCCGGGTTGGTGATTTTCTCTGCCCGGGGACTGGGTGTTTGTGTTCTCCTCATCATTCCATCATCATTCGTGAAAGTGGATAGACTGGACTGTGTACAGATTGGGAATGTGTACGGGCGCTGATGGCCGTGCAGTTGAGCGCCACCCAAACCAAACACCATCATCGTGTCTGGGCGACACACGGGACGAAGAGTATAAAAACAAAGAAAACAAGAGAGAGTCGTGGCGAGCAGTTACTGCAGCCGTTTTGGCAGAAAGGGGGATGGTCTAGGTGACAAGCAGAAATCAGGTCTTGGCGAGTACTAACAGTAAAATGTTTTTTTAGTATCTATAAACAGTGTACAGATTCATGAATAAAATGCCAACAAGTGAATTGCTACACTAATAAAACTACGTCTTTGTTCGAGGATGTTACCGCAACGATCTTGCAGCGGTACAGATCGAAGCCATGATACAGAAGTAATCAGCAAAACGATCTCTGATACTTTTCCCATTATTATTCCCTTTTGTCTCATGTGCAGGAATACTTTCCATACTGCACGTCAGTGTGTCACCGAAACTGTAGCCATCATGTTTGTGAAGTGCGCAACATGCTTGAATGACAGTATCTGCCACATTCACATTAACTGCGGTTGGACGACGAAAAATTCTCCATTTATTAACTAAAGTGCCAAATGCACGTCCTACATAGCGACGTCATCGTGACATCCTCTAACTGAAGACTTTTTGTTTATCAGTCAGGTATTTTGTGGGATACGGTCTCATTAAGTTGTTACTCACCGCGAAAACCTCATCAGCTACAAACACGTGACGTATTTTCGGCCACAACGATGACTGAGAAGTGGTGAAGCAGCTGGCAAAGTCAAAGTTTGATTCTAAATTTTTTAGCTAATGCAGTAGCTTTGAATATGTTAGAGTGTCCTTGATGACCAAATGACCCAGCGTTTATGAATCTGAAACAATAATTGCTGTCTGCTATGGCCGTCAGTACAACAGAAAAGTACTTCTTGCAATTGTAATAACCGCTGCCTGATCTGCGCGGCTTAACGATTGTGACGTGTTGTCCGTCTATGGATCCCGTGCAGTGAGGGAAGTTTGCTGTCTTCTCATGTTGGTCGCTAATATTCTTCCATTCTTCTGTGGTGAGTTGTTTCACGTATTCCTCTTTTAACATCTGCCAAATGATCGTGCGTGTGTGTCTAATAATGCCAGCAACTGTAAATCGGCCGAGCAGAAATTTAAAATGTAGAGAACGCTTCGAATTCCCATGCCCTAGATACCTGTAAAATTTGACTTGATGCATTATAAATGGTTGGCGAAAGCCTGCGGATTTTCATTTTACTAATTTTTTGCGGTTTGAGTTTCGGGAAATCAGTCCCATTTTAAAGTGTGTTTTCTGTGCGCTATGCCATTTATTTGTGATGATTTACATGTGTGATGTGCTAAGTAATTTGTTGTCTTTACTGTAATGCATAAAAGCGCATGAAATTTTTAATTAATGATCGATCTGAATATAAAGACCAATTAAAAATTGCACTTTTTTTATACGTCACAGTAAAGACAACAGAACAATGGAGCACTTCACACATGCGAAACATCACGAATCACTGGCGTACCACAGAGAAAAAGCAACTGAAAATAAGAACCGTTCCCCGAAACACGTTGTGGAGAATATAAATAATAAGAACATTGTGTTTCAAGAAAGGGCGTAAGGGAGAATTACACATTATTGTCGTTGGATGTACAACTCCACTGGTTGAGCTGTAGTAGCTCGTTCAGTTAACGTACGAGGTGTACAACCTAGCTTCCGCCGTTTGCCGATAGGTGGCTACAACGGTAAGTAACGGTCGGAAGATACAGATCGCAGACGTCAGGCAGTTAGCTTGGAACTCGGTCAATATTAGTCGATTTGTGTCTGCATCATAAAGTTGTTCTTGATTGAAAATGTCAGTTTACGAGCCTAGTTCTCGTCATTTGCGGGAGGTGTTACTCTTTTGTTTCAATATGAAGGAAACAGCGGCTGAGTCTCATCGAATGGTCTCAAGTAGGTACGGTAAGGACGCTGTTAGTGAAAGAACGGGCCGCGAGTGGTTTCAACGCCTCAAGAACGGCGATTGTAACGTCGTAGACTGGCATAGTGGTGGAAGAGAGAATGTGTTTCGAAGATGCAGAATTGGAGGGGTTGCTGAGTGAAGACTCGCATCAAACTGAAGAAGAACTGGCACGATTAGTGGGAGTGACACAGCAAGCCATTTCAGATGTCTCGTGGTTATGGGCACGATTCAGAAAGAAGGAACTTGAGTCCCGTATGAGCTGAAACCGAGAGACGTTGAAAGGCGTTTGTGTGTTGGTGAACAATTGCTTGAGAGGCAAAAACGGAAGGGATTTCTGCATCGCATTGTGACCGGGGACGAAAAATGAGTTCATTACGTTAACCCTAAACGCAAACAATCACGGGGATATCCCGGCCACGCTTCCACGTCGACGGCCAAACCGAATATTCACGGCTCCAAGATCATGCCCTGCATCTGGTGGCACCAGCTCGGCGTCGTGTACTGTGAGGTTTTAAAACCAAGTGAGACAATGACAGGCGCTCGATATCGGACGCAATCAATGTGTTTGAGCAGAGCATTAAAAGACACACGGCCACAATACAGCGAGAGGCACGATAAGGTGATTTTGCAGCACGACAACGCTCGACCCCACGTTGCAAAAGAAGTCAGAACGTACTTGGAAACGTTAAAATGGGAAGTCCTGCCCCAGCCGCCGTATCCTCCAGACATTGCTCCCCCTGACTATCGCCTGTTTAGATCAATGGCGCACGGCCTGGCTGACAAAACACTTTCGGTCTCATAAAGAGGCCACAAATTGGATCGGTTCGTGGATCGCTTCAAAAGATGAACAATTTTTTCTACGTGGGATTCGTTCACTGCCCGAAAGATGGGAGAAAGTAGTGGCCAGCGATGCAAAATACTTTGAATGATACATGCGTGACCAATTTGTTTGATGAAAGCCTCAAATGTTGTGGAAAAAGACGGCGGAAACAAAAGTTGTACACCTTTTAGTTTACGTGGTGACTTTAATATTAATTTTACAAGTGACTGTGCAACAAAAAGAATGCTGAAAGATATCCGAAATTCACATCATCTAATGCAGATTATATTCTTTGCGACAAGAGTGCAGGGGAACGGTAGCACAACCAAGGACAACATTCTGGTTCATTCTTCATTGCTAGAGAGGCATTCTGTTTGTGAAAGGGTGAATTGCCTTCAAAACATGACACACAAATGTTAATGGTAAAAGAATCTGTGCGTTCACTAATGTTAAATATAATCGCAAACTATTTAGAGAAGTTAATCCAGCGCCAACAGACGTTTTTTCGAACCTCATTAAAACACAAGAGTGGCAGGACGTTTATACTGCTGGTAAAATAGGTGACTGACAAATGTAACGCTTTCCTTAATGCATTTCTCATGCTGTCTGGAAGTCGCTTTCCATTAGAACACTGAAAACAGGATGCTAGCACTAACAGGCAATCTAGGTGGCTGACTAGTGGGAATTTATAATGTTAGAAACAGCCACAATCGAGTTGCAGTAGCCCATTACAGACAGAACTGTAAACTGCTTTAAAGTGTTATTAGGGAGGCAAAAAGCGTGATATGCAAATACAATACCTAATTCTCTGCACAAAATTAAAACCATTTGAGCAATATAGAAGGTGAATTAAAGAAAAATTTAGTTTGTAGGGGGAATCACATAACTCTCACAGAAGACGGCTTTTCGAGACTGCTTTCTGAAACACGCTTCAGTTATACTGACAGAGGGGGGACTGACTGAATAATCAGATCGCTACAGACTAAGGGCTGTCGTAGATACGACGTGGTACGTAGCGGAATACTAAAGCACTGTGATGCGTATGTTATACTAGTAATTTTTCCTTTAAAAATGGTCGGTTTCCTGAACGATTTAAGTACACAGAAGTGAGACCACTTTATAAAAAAGGAGAAAGGGGTAACGTCGACAATTTTAGACCTTTTCTATGCCATCGATTTATGCTGAAGTTATCGAAAAGACTGTACATATAAGCTTAATAGATCATTTTAGTTCACAAAATTTGCTGCCAAGCCATCAGCTTCATGTGCTTTAACAACTGAAAATGCTGTATCCTTTTTTCTCTGTGACTCATTCGAAGCACTAAACAAAAATAGGCGAACACCGGGGATGTTTTTTGATTTAAATAAGGTGTTTGATTGCGTTGGTCACAAAATGGAAAAAAAATGTGGCTAGAGCCTCCCGTCGGGTAGACCGTTCGCCTGGTGCAAGTCTTCCCAGTGGACGCCACTCCGGCGACATGCGTGTCGATGGGGATGAAATGACGATGACAACGGCAAGACAACACCCAGTCCCTGAGCGGAGGAAATCTCCGACCTAGCCGGGAACCGAACCCAGGCCGTTAGGTATGACCTTTCGTCGCGCTGACCACTCAGTTACCGGGGGCGGACGGTGACAAAATGTTATTACAGAAGTTGGGCCGTTATGAAATAATATGAATAAAACCGAACTGGTTCACTCATATCTTAAGAACATACAGCGAAAGATGATGTGTCCACAGTAATAAGAACGGGCATAACACGGACTCTGACTGGGAGACGGTTATGTAAGGCAGGGGTGGAGGGGGGGGGGGGGAGGGGCTGAGAGGTCGGTGCTGGTACCGTTCCTGTTTCTTATATATGTGAATGATATATGTTTATATATGACAGGTGATTATGAGATATTTCTGTTTACTGATGACACTAACTTCATAGAGAAGTTTGTTGAGTGCAACATAAGCAAAGTATCAAATGCTGCAGTTCAAGACTTGTAGAAATAAAATTTATGCTGAATTACATTAAGTTTTACAGTTTCTATCACTCAGTTTAATCAAAACTGTCGTTCTGATTTACACAGAATGGGCAAATGATTAGGGAATCTGAACACTCCAAATTCCTAAGAGATACGTTGTCATGGAAAGCCCGTCTTCAAAAGGGTGATGTTGCTTTATTTACTATTAGTACAGTATCTGCAGTAAGTGGTAGTCGAACGTGGAAATTAGTCTACTTTGTTTATTTTCATTCATTTATGCCATATGTTATTACTTTCTCTGGGGTAACTCCACCCGTTCTCAAAGCGTATTTTTGGCTCAGAAATGGGCAGTTCGAGCAAAACGTGGTACACGATCGCGAACCTCTTCTCGACCCCTGGGATTCTGACACTGGCCTCTCAACAGGCATTTCCTTCAGTTCCGTTCGCTGTTAACAACATGAGCCTTCCCCCGAGAAGCAGCAGCTGTCCGCTCGGTTAATACCAGGCAGGAATCCAGTCTGCACTTTGCCCGCAACTCCTTTACTACTGTGCAGAAAGGCATGTTGTACTCCGGTGCATCCATTTTCAGTAAGCTGCCGCGAAGAAAATAGCTCACTCCTTCTAGTGTGTCAGCGAGTTCCCGGATAAAAGAAAGAAAATTCGTGTGTTATATTGTTGATTACGCTAGTTTTTGCTCATCATCGTGTAGAGGTTATCCGTTGTCAACGTTTCTGGTGTTAATTTCATGTACTGTCTCGTTCCATGACCACGGACATTTGCTTGTAAATTTGGTGCTAATGAACTAGACGTGTAAAATAAAAAAGAATTAATAAACTACTTACCAGAATGAAATTTTCACTCTGAGCAGAGCGAGCGTTGATGTGAAATTCCTGGCAGGTTAAAACTGTGTGCCAGGCCGAGAATCGAACTCGGCACCTTTGCCATTTTCGGGCGAGTGGTCTACCAGCTGAGCTACCCAAGTAGGACTCGCGCCCCGCCCTCACAGCCGTACTTCCGCCAGTACCTCGGCTCCTGCCTTCCAAACTTCACAGAGGCTCTCCTGCGAGACGTGCAAGACCGGCGCTCCTGGAAGAAAGAAACTTGCGGAGGCGTTGCTTGGCTTCAGCCTGGAGCTATGCCGTGTCTCCGCAATATCCTTTCTTTCAGGACTCCCGGTCTTGCATGTTTCGCAGGAGAGCCTCTGTGATGTTCGGAAAGTGTTAGACGTGGCAGGAAGTAAGGCTGTGCGGGCGTTGTTTTCGGCGAAATTGCCCCGGACACCACAGCCCATATACGCCTCCTGTAATTATATGGCGATAATTGTCCTCATACCCTCTTAGAGGAAACAACAGCAATCGCGACGTGACGCTGTTTTCAACAATACAGGAGCCTCTTCGACGTCCCGTATCGTGTCTCAGCAACAGTCTGAGACGAGTCGAATGGCGAGCATCACGAATGGTTCTGTCCGCGTTCAGCAAAACCTTAAAAAACCGTGAAATGCTGTGGCGGCACGGGCAACGCCAATAGCCGTCTCTGGTAAGTCTTGAACCAGCATCTGTTTTCCGCCAATCCTTGGCAGGCAAAGCACAGGCGTTAAATCGTTGAAATCGCTGCACCATTCTGCGAACGCATAACATTAATTCTCACATCACCTATGTTGAGTGAATACTATCTTCGACACAGCAGTTATATTCGAGGTAATTTAGTTTTGCAAAACAGGGGGCCAGACTGTTTATTACGGTTCGTCTAAAGCAGATTGTGTTGGAGAACCGTTGACTTCATAAATCTTGTAATTAGAGTAAGCTCGGAATTACTACACATTGTACATGGTGCTACATAAGATGCCCATCCGAAGTGCTTGCTGTATTCGCTCGCATATACAACGTGACGTGTTCAGTACATCACCGTGCTGCCGTGAAACACACATTTTCCATGGCAATATCGTAAGAAGTAACGTATTTTAAACACTTCCTAACTTATTTTAAATGAATTCCGGGCATTAAATTCTATGTTGAAACAAATCTAGTGTCCGTTTCTACCTGTCAGCTTTGACCAATGACATCCCGAGTGAAGGACGCCATGAGTTTACGATGTTCAAGTGGCTTGTTATTAAATTTTATCTGTGGTTGTCTTAGTGTCTGACGTAAACTACGCTGTTTATTATAAACATACCTCGATTTACCAGGTTGTGGTTAGTCAAGAACCTAAGTGCACAGCTTAAGTTGCTGCGTGTCAAATCAAGTAGCAATCGTATTTATAATCGTATTCTCGTAAACATATATGGCTATTTTTTCCTAATACGGCATGATTTGCGAAGACGGCGTTAGACAGGAACTTAAAGAGTGTAGCTGAAACTGCTGCGTGTGAGGCGATCCTCAGTTGCATCTATAATCTTGCTTATCACAAATATTTGGCCGTCTTTTTCCGAATGTGCCACGATTGCCGAGGGTGAGGTGTGGCAGCAACCAAAGACGACAGTTACATAGGTCAATTCTAGTTCTCCATCCCTCGGTTCGTTATTTTTCGTGGTTTTTCAAAAGTGTTTGTTGTTTCTTCTAGGATTATTTACTTATTTATTGTCTGATATACGCTAGGTTAAGTGTAGTTGTCGACTCCAAAGCTAGTAATGTTTTTCGTGCTTCCAAGAGCATAGCAAGCGATACAAAAAAAGTTAAACCCTTGACGAAATAATTGACAGCCAATAAAAATCATGAAAAATAATAGAACGTGGAATCAACAAATCAAGTGATACCATACATAGCAATACTCAAAGAATGGACAGTATACAGCTACACCAACAACAGTAGTACCGAAAGCAACACCAAAACAGATGTTGTTGTGGTCTACAGTCCAGAGACTGGTATCGTACAACAAACCATTGCACACTCCTGCTATGCACTCTTTTAGAATTTTCAAGTTGGTGTCGCTCTAATTATTGACTCCACGCTCCTTTATTACGTCATTTTCAGGAGGCGTGAGTCCCTAGTTCTTTTAGGACTTACCTGTACTCCGTCAATTCTCTCTGGTAAGGATCCCACACCGGCAACACTATTCTAAAAGACGGCGGACAAGCGTAGTGTAGGCAGTCTCTTTAGTAGACCTGTTACATTTCGTGTCCTGCCAATAAAACGCAGTCTTTGGTTAGCCTTCTCCACAACATTTTGTACGTATTCCTTCCAATTTAAGTTGTTTGTAATTGTAATTCTTAGGTATTTTGTTGAATTTACGGCCCTTGGATTTGACTGATCTATCGTGTAACCGAAGTTTAACGGTTTTCCTTTAGCACTCACGTGGATGACGTCACACTTTTCGTTATTCAGGTTCAACTGCCAGTTTTCGCACCGTACAGTCATACACCATGATGACTTCGCACGGCGCCGTCAATGTTTCAGGCTGCCCTATATTGCACTTCTTGTTCTTCAACCGTTCACTCTTTCTATTTTGGTTTTTTTTTTTTCACAGTCCAGTACAGCGTCTTCCTGTTTTCATGCTTGGTCTGTGTTCAGTTTTTGACGGGCTATCCTATCCTCTGGGTCATCTTACCACTAAATATGACGGGTGTGCGATGGGGAGCTGTAAGTAGTGACCTTGACTTAGGTATGACGTCATTGGTGGAAGCCGACAGTTGGAAACGGAAGCGAGAATTTATCCTCTATTTTCGACAGAACGTTTATTTGCCATTTCAATCATAGCTGTCTAGTTCCTGGAACGAAATGCCTTTCGAAATTGTTTTTCTGTTCAAGGGGACCACAAATGGTTCAAATGGCTCTGAGCACTATGGGACTCAAC
This sequence comes from Schistocerca serialis cubense, assembly GCF_023864345.2. Lineage (NCBI taxonomy): Eukaryota > Metazoa > Arthropoda > Insecta > Orthoptera > Acrididae > Schistocerca > Schistocerca serialis. The sequence goes on along the minus strand of NC_064648.1, from coordinate 136,135,880 downwards.
TGCTGAGGTCATTAGTCCCCTAGAACTTAGAACTAGCTAAACCTAACTAACCTAAGGACATCACAAACATCCATGCCCGAGGCAGGATTCGAACCTGCGACCGTAGCGGTCTTGTGAAGGGGACCACACCCTGCCTATCTAACCCATGTTAATTTAGGCAAGTATTTGACCCATTTCTGAAATAAATTATTTGATGCAAGACGTTAATATTTTTACTCTATGTTACATGATGCTAATAGAGTCAATTGCACTAAAATCTACTGTATCCATTTTATAGTCTTCAAGATATACTTTTTAAATTTATTAACAAAAAATATTAAGTTTTTTCAGCAGAAAATATTTTTTTGTTAACTTTCTAATGGGCAAATATTAATGAATGTAGTACCAGAGGTGGCTTTTTATGTTATGCAGAGTTTCTGAAAATTTCATTCATTTATCTATGACAGTTTCAGATATAAAGGGCAAATGTACTGAAAATTTTAGTTCGTGGGAAATTGATTTTAAAGAAAAAACTTTTGAAATTTGTTATTTACAGTTAATTAAAACTGTCCTGCTGCATATGATGGCCCTTCTTTGGCCTCTAGCAGGTCTTCCAGCTTCTTTTTCACCTTGCTGGATGTCTGTCTAACTTTCTTGGCCATATTAGATGCAGACCTGTCTGCATCGGGTAACCTCATTTTATCTCAGGGTTCAGCCCAGTGATCATATTTTCACCAGCATTAATTGCCAGCTTTTTCAGTAATCAACACTTTCCAATATTACCACAAATGAATGTAATAACAGCATCATGAACTCCTAGTTTAATTGTATGCTTGCCTACAAATACATTTTTAGGAAGGTGGTTCCAAGTTATGCTGTTGAAACATTCATTTGGGTACTGTGTCTGCCCCTGCAGACATTTCGTTAGAAGGTCAGGATGAGCCAAGTCTCTGAAAATAGGTTTAATTGCTGTAATAACAGCAGCAGGAAGAGAATGCTGGTGAGAATAAGATTCTCCAGTTGCCTGAGCCCTATTGTATTTGCACCACGAATTTTCTCCTGATGGACACAATCCACGACATGGCCTATCATCAGTAGAGGACTTACGGAAGAATGTGGCCCAAACATCTCTCTTCATTGCCTACAGATTTTCTTTATTTCTCCTAATTGCCTGCCCATAGTATATCTGCAAGTTTCCTATAACAACTACTCGCAATCACACTTGAACAAAACTAACCGCGTTTTTGAAAATGTGTTGTTTACAAACAGCGGAAACAAAAGAACACCGATTGTTGCATTCCAAGGATGGCCAACACACTCGGAAGTAAAAAAAAAACCCTAACGTGCAATGTAGGGGATATAAAGATCTAAAATATATGCAGAACAGTGGGTGACAGAAAAGTGGGCGTGGCACATGAACACACGTGGTAGGAAAATGCTCGAAAAAAATTTTTTTCAGCACAATCCTTTTCAGATTTTTTTAAATGAAACCTAAATCCATCGAAATATGATGAAAACCGAAAATCGACTTTTTTCGACCTGAACCACGGTATGGTCCCTTCAAGTGTCGTTAACTAAGGTCGGGGTGATTTATCGCCTTTGTGATAGTGCAGTTCGCATTCTTAATAATAGTTTATTGCTCCCACATTTCCTTGACTTCTCGTCTCCTTTGTAATGAAGTGGTAACGTTCGCTCAAATTCCAGCTGCTGATAGGTGATTCATTTCGCATTCAGGTCGTACTGTGCGCCATGTGCCAAACGACATAGTCGTCATTGCTTGTAAAAAAACAAGAGCTGAAATCTGTTAAACCTGTTACACTTACAAGATAAGTTTCGGCTTCAAAGTGCCATTATCAAGTGTTTTAAGTGTTATACAGTGCCTAAGATGGCATACTCTCGTATTTAAAATACACTATTAGACACATTGTCTAAGGGTCGATATTTCTGGTAAAGCCTACTGCTTTGTTTCATCACCGAGTATACCATTTTGCCAATATACGACAGTCTAATGGCGGTACTGACTTTAATGAAATATATTATGACTGTGGCCCCGCATTATGAAAAATAAATCGGTTTAACATGCTTTGGAATGTCTCCGGTTGGAAACCGTAATATATCAACTATGATGGTATTCAAATTTAAGTTATTTACTCTTCTTTCACCTGGCCTGTGTCCTATATCTTCACAGGGTCAGTATATTAATCTGTTAGTGGTATAAGGTGGCAGGATAATTACCTATGTCAACTTATATGTCTTAGAACGAATTTTATGCTGTGCTGTGATGATTGTTATTAGTTAATTTTCCTCAAAACTGCCGGAACGAAGTGCTCACGATAAGTCAAACCTCTTCATGCAAAATTTGTGTTTTTGCTAACTCATGCCCCGATCCCCAGAACTCCTGAAGATAGACGTTGACTGTGGATATTGTATCACAGACACAGTCCTTTTGACTAAACCCGCCCAAAGGTGTAAACAACCATGCCTATTAGACGTCGGGGGGCCGACAGCCGATCAGTTCCAGACATTCCATCAAGAAGGAGGTACACGGCTCCTGTTGTCTGTAGTTCAACCATGCCTAGACGGTCAATACCGCGGTTTGATCGCGTCCGCATTGTTACTTTGTGCCAGGAAGCGCTCCCAACAAGGGAAGTGTCCAGGCGTCTCGGAATGAACCAAAGCAATGTGTTCGGACATGGAGGAGATACAGAGAGACAGGAACTGTCGATGTCATGCCTCGCTCAGGCCGCCCAAGGGCTGCTACTGCAGTGGGTGACCGCTACCTACGGATTATGGCTCGGAGGAACCCTGACAGCAACGCCACCATGTTGAACAATGCTTTTCCTGCAGCCACAGGACGTCGTGTTACCACTCAAACTGTAAGCAATAGGCTGCATGATGCGCAACTTCACTCGCGATGTCCATGGCGAGATCCATCTTTGCAACCACGACACCGTGCAGTGCGGTAGGGATGGGCCCAACAACATGCCGAATGGACCGCTCAGGTTTGGTATCACGTTCTCTGCACTGATGAGTGTCGCATATGCCATCAACCGCACAACTGTCGGAGACGTGTTTGGAGGCAACCCGATCAGGCTGAACGAATTAGACACACTGTTCAGCGAGTGCAGCAAGGTGGAGGTTCCCTGCTGTTTTGGGGTGGCATTGTATGGGGCCGACGTACGCCATTGGTGGTCACGGAAGGCGCCGTAACGGCTGTACGATACGTGAATGCCATCCTCCGACCGATAGTGGAACCATATCGGCAGCATATTGGCGAGGCGACAATTCGCGCCCCCGTCGTTCACATCTTGTGAATAACTCCCTTCAGGATAACTACATCATTTGGCTAGAGTGGCCAGCATGTTCTCCACATATGAACTCTATCGAACATGCCTGGGGTACATTGAAAAGGGCTGTCTGTGGACGACGTGATCCACTCTGAGAGATCTACGCCGAATCACCGTTGAGGAGTGGGACAGTCTGGACCGGCAGTGGCTTGATGAACATGTGGATAGTTTGCCACAACGAATACAGGCATGCATCAATGCAAGAGTACGTGCTACTGGGTACCGGTGTGCACAGCAATCATTACCACCAGTTCTGAACATTTCGCTGTATGGTGGTACAACATGCAATGTGTGGTTTTCATGAGCAATAAAAAGGGCGGAAATGGTGTTTATGTTGACCTCTATTCCAGTTTTCTGTACAGGTTCCGGAACTCTCGGAACCGAGGTGATGCAAAAGTTTTTTTGGTGTGTATAAATTGCGTCATATCAATGGCTGGAAAAATTTGGAGGATTATTTCTGTAAACATACAGGTTGACAGAGGGCTAGTGCAATCGGCGGTGCTATTTACAAAACTATACATTACTTCAGTTAATACATTTTATTTTTAGCTCATGTCAAAATTCTGTACGACTGATGCGCATCTTTCAGTCATATTCGCTGCGAGATTGTTTTTCCCGCCACGTATTATTTACTCTCTGAGCGTTTTCCCGCTACGAATAATTGCTCTCTGAATGGCGTATTTATACGAGCAGCTGTCGGTTTGCGACACTTGTCTTGTTGCGCTGCCCTCGAGAGTTACATACGACGCGAATTCGAAGCTTGCAGAATTCTATAACAGAGTTCTGTAACATAAGCTTTTATTTTATGTTTCCAGCGTCCAGCAGAAAATTCTCTCGGCGAAAAGGTAAGAGATACTCAACTTTTGTAGCGCAAGATGTGGCTGACGCGTAATCAATAGCGATTGTGCTCATAGGTAGTTGCGAAAATGTGTGATGTTGGTGTTCTTCTAGGATGTTAAGGTTTTTGCGTCTTTATTAGACATGTCAACATGTATGAAAAACATACGTGGTCTAACTGCACGCAGTTTCTCGTGTTCTGCAGCTTCTGGGACAGTCATTTCCTTCGTGATCACTCATAAGCAAAATCGCTACGATAACTGAAATTGTGTTTCTTTTGGTTGTCAGTGGCCTGGAACAGTAAAATACTGGCTGCGTGTGTCTTCTTTAGCGTCGCTGCTCCGTAGTAAGTTACTGGTCAGTTTTACGTTCGTGATCTACTGCCTGTCGAGTTAATGTTCAAAACTTACAGCTGGCCGGAGTGGCCGTGCGGTTCTAGGCGCTACGGTCTGAAGCCGAGCGACCACTGCGGTCGCAGGTTCGAATCCTGCCTCGGGCATGGATGTGTGTGGTGTCCTTAGGTTAGTTAGGTTTAATTAGTTCTAGGCGACTGATGACCTCAGAAGTTAAGTCCCATAGTGCTCAGAGCCATTTGAACCATTTTTTTTTTCAAAACTTACAAACATGCTGTTGATGGCAATGACTGCCTTGTTCGTTTAGTACCACTCAGCTGGTGCTATCGTTCCGTGAGGCGTTTTCTCCAGAATGCGTTTAGTCAGTCTTGGCACTATGTGCAATAATGTAAGTTATTTGTTAGCAGGTTGCGTAAAAGTTTCATGAGTTCATTTTTGACAGTGTATTTGAGCGCGCAAACTCGCGCATGCGCACACCTACACGCTCTCATGTGCGCGCACGGACGTGTGTGTGTGTCTCTCAAGATGGGAATTTTGCGCATCCCCCACCCCAAACCCCCACTCCCCACCACACAAACAGTCACAGCCCCCTCTTCACGGAGTAACATTAGATGCAACTTCAACGGCATTTTAATGAAAAATTCGTGTTCCTCTGTTACAAGTTTCAGGTCACAAATATAACGCGGGTTTCTATCAGTTACGTAGTCTCTTGTCGTAATATAATGAATGGTAGACGTCTTATGTTTCGTGATCATTTCTGAGAAGGTATTTGTTAATGTGTGGCTGCAATTATCTCGCACTTACATCAACGTGTGGTCTCGCAATCTTAATCACTTACACATATTACTAGACAAGTGTATTCGCGAAATTTCATTACTCTACATTAAATATTTTTTGGTGTTGCAGTTTTTTTCCGTCAGTTTATTTTTAGTAGCCTGATGAACCTATGCCCTAGATTGCAACTCTGTTCGACACTAATTTCGAATTACATATAATAAGTGCTTTTTTTAAAAAAAATAAAAGTTTGAGGGTACTCCGACATGGGATATAATGCAGCGAAAAATAGTTATAACTGAAGCATGGGATACCACCGTCAGCTTTTAGCCATGACGTTATCAACATGTCGAACTACGAAAACAAAAATTGGTATCGGACTCTGAAGTTGACTTTACAGCTCAAATGAAGCAGGCGATGCCGAGAAACATTCAAGATCAAGTTGTATCGAACACTTCAGTTTACATCACCTCAAGTGAAGCATGCGATCTGAGCGTACGCATATCCGTTTAGCACTACCATCGCCCACTATTAACGGACGAAGGCACTACGTGCTTGTCCAACTGGCTGCCAGCGATTCAGTTGTCGAAAATGGTTGCCGCAGCTTCGAAATGCTTGAAATAGTCAATGACATCGATTTTCCCACCAAAAATTGCACTGGTATCGTTCGTATTGCAATTGCCAACACGACAAAAAGAAATAAAAAATTAACGTCCGTGAAATAAATTTTTGGCACTCTTCCAAGTTCTCAACATCGTAAAAGAATTACGTTGTCGACGAAAATGTTTAGGGGTACGCATCTCCCAGCGTTCCCCAGAAAAACAGCACTGCGTATAATGCTTACAGGAACAAAGTTCAGTGAAACCCAAATATGATTAAGCCGGCATGGAACAAATATAATGCAAGGAACCTGGCGTGTTAGCGTCACATGTCCTTTAGTGAATGTCGTCACTCTCTTTATGCTGCCGAAAACGCTTTCCGAAAGTTGGAAAAAAAAGAAAAGAAAACTCCATCAAACATCACTGCGTAGATACCTGGACCTACTAATAAATATTAGTAGCAAGGGACATTTTATAACATTACCTACTGAGTAATTCTCGTAAGCATCGTATTTTATGAACAGTGTTCGTACTCTATTGAAATAATAAGATAGGTATAACTGGAAACACTGCAATCGGTTGTACACTATCTAAATTGAATTTAGGTATAATATAATATAGAGTATACACTATGTGATCAAAAGTATCCGGATACCCCCAAAAACAGACGTTTTTCCTTTTAGGTGGATTGTGGTGCCACCTACTGCCAGGTACTCCATATCAGCGACCTCAGTAGTCATTGGACATCGTGAGAGAGCAGAATGGGGCGCTCCGTGGAACTCACGGGCTTCAAACGTGACAGGTGATTGGGTGCCACTTGTGTCATATGTCTGTACGTGAGATTTTCACACTCCTAAACAAGCCTAGATCCACTGTTTCCGATGTGATAGTGAAGAGGGCACGTACAGCACAAAAGCGTACAGGCCGACCTCGTCTGTTGATTGACAGAGACCGCTGACAGTTGAAGGGGGTCATAATGTGTAATAGGCAGACATCTATCCAGACCATCACACAGGAATTACAAACTACAGGTACTATGACAGTCAGGGGGCAGGTGAGAAAACTTGGATTTCATGATCGAGCGGCTACTCATAAGCCGGTAAATGCCAAACAATGCCTCGCTTGGTGTAAGGAGCGTGACCGAGTAAACCACATGTAGTGACGGACGGGGACTGTCGAGTACTGTGGAGGGGGTTGTAGAAAATCGCATGAAATCAGTGAAAGGAATCACTCGTGAGCTTCAAAGTGCTGACAGCAGTCCAGCTAGCAAAACAACTGCGCATAGAGAATGAAAAATGATGACATGTAATTGACAAGGTGCTCCTCATAAGCTGGTCCCGGATCTAAGGCGGAACGGGAGGGGGAGGGGGCAAACCGGGGTAAAAAATGGTTCAAATGGCTCTGAGCACTATGGGACTCAACTGCTGTGGTCATAAGTCCCCTAGAACTTAGAACTACTTAAACCTAACTAACCTAAGGACAGCACACAACACCCAGCCATCACGAGGCAGAGAAAATCACTGACCCCGCCGGGAATCGAACCCGGGAACCCGCAAACCGGGGTATCTTGGGTGACGATTTCAGGGGTGACAAATTCATTTTTATTACACTATTGGCCATTAAAATTGCTACACCACGAAGACGACGTGCTACAGACACGAAATTTAACCGACAGGGAGAAGATGCTGTGATAAGCAAATGATTAGCTTTCAGAGCATTCACACAAGGTTGGCGCCGGTGGCGACACCTACAACGTGCTGACCTGTGATAAGCAAATGATTAGCTTTCAGAGCATTCACACAAGGTTGGCGCCGGTGGCGACACCTACAACGTGCTGACATGAGGAAAGTTTCCAACCGATTTGTCATACACAAACAGCAGTTGACTGGCGTTGCTTCGTGAAATGTTGTGATGGCTCCTGCAAGGACGAGAAATGCGTACCATCACATTTCTAAAATTATATCTTCTGTGCTTGAAGGAAACCACAGACATAGCATGTGGTTAAAAATGTACACTGTGAAAGTGGGAACAGGGTTGAAAACAAGAACACAGAGGTTGTGAGGTAAAAAATCATTTATTTGTAATCCAACTTGGAAGTAATTTTACATTTTCATAAATAGCCACATCAACAATATTTCCACACATCTTCTTGTTCTTCTTCTTGAGTCGATGGAGAGAAGGACACCCGTAGAATTCAAGGTCTTGAGTAGCAGCAAACTTAAAGATTCGATGCATCCATGAGCCCTTCTCCTTCCCCATCACGTATATGATGGTATCCGTGTGGTCGAATAATTTAAGCGATGTCACCATTTCTTTACAGGGTATTCCATGATCATCCCAGTCAATTCTATGGTAGAAATGTGTTAACCACTTTGCACTCTTCCGTGTCTTAGCACACTTCACACACTTGACAGACCTAAGTGATGCAATGTTTACTGAGAATGTGTTTATTATTCCTGCATCTTCTGTGTATGCTAAAAGCGCAACATATTTAAATATTAACTGTCTACGCCCACCATCATACACACCCTGAGCATCCGCAATGATGTTCACACCTTGAGAGGTCACTGTAAAATGCTCTAGGTATGGTGCAGCACCTGTTCATTTGCGCAGCTTGTTTCACAGCACTGGCGAGTGGGCAGTAGTAGATCACACGGTCATGTAGAACTAGAGCATACACGGCAGTGTGTTCTGTGGAATTTGTCAAAGATTCAAATTCATTTCGCATGTCTATCAGTCCAGACTTCATTATTTTGTTCTGTTTCGAGCAGTCTATTACGATGATCCGTGATAGCTCTTTGAACTTCCATGGGCTGAGTAGTCAACCTCCTCCTTCTCCTTCGGCACTTTTATAGTAAGAAGCGAGAAACCTTGCATATATGTCATATGGGTAGAAATATTAATTCAGGTAGACTTTGGCATTAGTTAACTTGCATTTGTCGGACACGGTGGAATCATTTGCTATATTCCCTCGTCTATCAATCTGAAACGCAAGTATGATGTATTGAGTTGTCTCTAGCTGCGAAGAGGTTTTAAAATGGTTCAAATGGCTCTGAGCACTATGGGACTTAACATCTATCGTCATCAGTCCCCTAGAACTTAGAAGTACTTAAACCTAACTAACCTAAGGACAGCACACAACACCCAGTCATCACGAGGCAGAGAAAATCCCTGACCCCACCGGTTTTAATGGCCCTTGTTTTACTGCTCGCAGTCGGTAACACTGGGTACTCGAAAAATTTCCATGAGCGGAATGTCAGTGACAGAAATGTACCAGAATTCAGGACTTTTAAAAGCCTCAAATGTTCCTCGTCTGATACACTGATGTGAGCCATTTTCCATATTATCTTTCTGATTGTGATCATTTTCTCCTCTTGAGCTCCTTGAATGTATAATTTATTAGCTGTCGCACTTCGCACCACAATGAGTTCCTGTTTAGCGTTCATAATAATATGCCTCATGTCCCCAAAGTACCCCATAAGCATTTTTAGAGGTATGCATGCAGCAAATCGCTTATACTCTGCAACTGCTCTGTCCTATTTATCATCTATGAATCATCCCGCAGTTTCTAAACTATTCAAATCTGCACGTGATCCAGAGTTGATGCTATGCCGACACTGCGTGTACAGTCGATCTCAGACCCACTGAGTTCATAGAGTATCACCTGGAACAGGAACGTCATTCTTATTAAATGTGATTGAAGTGTAAGGTTTATGCGAGAAGTATTCTTGAGGTATAAGTCTCTCATCATTCTCTGCTGGATTGATTATATTGAGTGAGGGCGTCATTGCGAGGTTTCAAGCCAACTGACTTAAGAAACTCATGGTTCGCACGTGTTATCACTTAGCAGTTTGGTAACGTAGTGACATTCTGTAGATTGCGACCACTGGTTTTATGCTGTATGCCCATCTTGCGTTGGATGTAATCGTACAATGATTTCCTCACCACGAAAGTCCACAAGGTGTTTAACCTGGTGCACAATACACAGCGTCAAATAATCCAATACCTGAGCTGTCACTGGAAGGTATATTGCATCGGCAGTAACTGCCAGGAGAGTTACCACGACACGTCACTCACAGAAGACGTGTGTCCTACAATTTCCGGCGCTATCAGGACATTAATACACAGCACTGTGTACAACTATGTATCATGTTTCTTTTGACGTTTACAAAGAAGGAGAAGGAGACTATATAAGGAGGAGCTTTAACCATTCCTTCATCAGTTAAACTTTAGATGCAATGTCGTAAACTTTGATGTTAAAAGAACGATCATCTGTATTGCGTGCAAATTGCTTCCCACCAATTGATTTGAGTATTGGTGAGTGTAGTATTGCACTGAATGGACTGGAGGTACAACAGCATCCCAAATATCGCCGAGAATAACAACAAACTGCACCTGGATATTAATTGTGAAAAAGATATCGTGTAAATAGAACCAGGTGCATACGATATCGACGATTTAAATGAAGTCTTAAAACAGTCTGGAAAAGGTATTTAGCTATGTGCAGACATCAATACACTTAAATCTGAAATAAGGACTGTAAATGCAACGATTGACTTTAACCAGAAAGGTTCAATAGGGCGCCTACTGGGTTTCACGAAAGGGCACGTTTGAAGAAGGAACGTAGTAAATTTTACAAGTCAGATCAGGCTGTGGACATATTTCCCATCAGTACAATCCTTATCAAGTGTAACATTGTAATGAACTCTTATCTCAACAACAGTCTGATTCATACTATTTATGGATTCATCCCCTCAGTTACAATGGGGTTTCAGATTGTTGAGACTCCTGCCGATTCAATGTGCCTTCCAGTGACAGCTCTGACATTGCATTATTTGGCACTCATTCATCAACATCTCCCACCAATTGCCCGTAATGTAGCCTCACAAGTCAAGACCACTTCCTTCCCTGAGTCTCCTCTATCCCCACCTCTTTACCTCCTGAATACCTACTCATCACTGTTGATGCCACCTCCCTATCAACCAACATCCCTCATACCCATGGTCTTACCACTATTGAATGCTATATTTCCCAAGCCCCCTACCTCATTCCTCACACACCTTACTAACTATATCCTAAAACACAATTACTTCCCATTTGAAGGGGAGGTACACGAACAAATCAGCAGTACAGCTATGGGCATCTGCGTGGCACGCTCCTATGCCCACCTTTTTATGGGGCATCTAGAGGAGATCTTCCTAGCTTCTCAAAACACTGAACCTCTAGTCTCATTCTGGTTCATTGATGATATCTTCATGATTTAGTACCAAGACACCCCATCTTCGTTCCTTCACAACCTCAACACCTTCTCTCACAACCACTTCATGTGGTCTTCCTCAACCCAGTGTGCCAACTTCCAAGATGGTGACCTCTCCTTCTATGATGCTCCATCTGTACCTCTGGCCACAATAAACCCAGCAACTAACAACAGTACCTGCATTTTGACGGCTGTCATCCCTTTCACACCAAAGAACCCCTCACATATAGCCTGGCTACCTGAGAATAGCATATCTGCAGTGACAAAACCTCCCTTGCTCAGTATGCGGATGCTCGTTAAGGCCTTCACAGGCAGGCGCTATCTCCAGACATAGTCCACAAACAGATCTCTCATGCATGTGATTTCTCCTCATAACCCCAATCCTCCCAACACTCCCCAAAAACCAGCCACAAAGGAGTGTCCCCTTTGTCATCCAGTACCATCCTGAACTGGAACAACTGAACCATATCCTTCTGTGTCCAGAAATGAGGGATATCCTACATGCAATACTTCCCACTCCTCCTAAAACGTGTTCTGTCGCCCACCCAACCTCAAAATCCCAGCCCATCCCTGTGCCACTCCAAATGCCAGGCCCTTGCCACAAGAGGTCACATCCCTGTGAAGTTACTAGGTGCTAAACTTGCCCAATCCCCCACCAGCACTTCCTATTCCAGACTTGTCACAGGTTTATCCTACCCCATCAGGGGCTGGGTCGCCTGTGAAAACATCCATGTCATTTACCAACTCTGCTGCAATCACTGCACAGCTTTTTATATTTGTATTACTACCAACCAGCTGTCCTTCAGGATGAATGGCCACTGTCAAACAGAGGCCAAGTAGACCATCCTGTGGCACAACATGCAGCTGAACGTAACACACTTGATTTCAGTGGCTGCTTCACTACCTGAGCCATCTGGATTTTTCCCTCCACTACCAGCTTTCCTGAGCTGCACAGATGGGAGTTATTTTTACAACACATTCTACAGTCCTGTAATCATCCTGGCCTCAACCTTTGGTAACATATTGTTTCCACATCCTCCACCAGTTTCCTCTGTCCTCTCATCTCCTCCCCATTTTTGTCTCCCACCCAGTTTATTTGCAGCCCTCTCCCAACGCATCTGCCCGTTTTTTTCTGCTCTTCTCCTTTTTTATTCCTTTTTTTCCCACCTCCCTGGTCCACAGTCTCCTGATGCTGCACCTGTTAGAAGTTTAGTCCCTGCACACTCCACCAGACAGTTTTCATCTCTCTACCCACATGCCATCCTCGGGTAGCCAGCCTACATGGGAGGGATTTTTTTGGTCTGAAAGGGATGACAGCTGTCAAAATTCAGGTACTGATGGTGGTGGTTTGAAGCAAAGTTGACAATTTCGCTTCGCCTGGATGTTATTTCTGGAGCATATCTCGGAATGCAACTATTAAAACGTTCGTTCACATTTTGAATAAAACCGTCCAAAGAACGCTCCGGCAAATCAGGTTTACTCAAATCGGTAAAAATGGGGGTGAAGGCATCGATAACGACTTGTGGAAAGCGGTTCTCAAACGCCGAGGCGTGCAGTGCACACTCGGATTCACACGCTCACAGAATCGTTCCTTTTCAGAGTTCTAGCATAATATTGTGGGGAATAATTCTTCAATGTATATACATTCGAATTTCATAATGAAGACAAATTCGAGATTTTTCGACCGTCAGCCTGTCTTTCCTACAGCAGTCACGAGGATCTACATCTGCGTGATTACTCTGCTGTCCACAATAAAGTGCCTGGCAGAGGTTTCAAGGAACCACTTTCAAGCTGTCTGTCTACTGTTCCACTCTGGAACGGCGCGCGGGAAAAACGAGCACTTAAATTTTTCCTTGCGAGCCCTGATTTCTGTTATTTTATTGTGATGATCATTTCTCCCTATGAGGATGTGTGCCATCGGAATGTTTTTACATATCGGAGGAGAAAACGGATAACTGAAATTTCATGAGAAGATAAAAAAAATGGCTCTGAGCACTATGGGACTTAACATCTATGGTCATCAGTCCCCTAGCACTTAGAATTACTTAAATCTAACTAACCTAAGGACATCACACAACACCCAGTCATCACGAGGCAGAGAAAATCCCTGACCCCGCCGGGAATCGAACCCGGGAACCCGGGAACCCGGGCGCGGGAAGCGAGAACGCTACCGCACGACCACGAGCTGCGGGCATGAGAAGATCCCGTCGCATCGAAAAATGTCTTTGTTTTAATGATTGCCACTCCAGTTCAGATATGATGTCTGTGGCACTATGCCCCCTATTTCGCGATGATACAAAACGACCTGTCCTTTGAACTTTTTCGATGTCACTGAAGCATACTGTAGTTACCCAACGGCTTCAGTTCTGTATTCGGACATAATGGATCGATAAGCAAAATCGACTGTGGTTTCATTGCAATTTATTGTGCATGCATATAACTCAGTGTAATTGCCAACCACATGTGTTTTAAGCGTATATCTCGGAATACAAAATGTTTTCTCGATCCGCTACTGTTTCGTTTTCGTGCCGAAAGCTCAACAGATTGCGGAGTTGGTCAGGGGTAACCTATACACTAAAATCTATCTGTCTAGCTTTCGGCTTCTTTCCCATAGCCACGATCTCGCTTCTATTCAACGGCTCACCTAGGCTTTCATCGGCTTCTTCCAGTGACGAACTGGAAACATGATGTAACGCACACTCACGTGTTGCCTGTGGTGGAACATGGCTGGTCACAGCCCTGCCTGTACACGATGTTCTACTTACACACACCTTCACAATTTACATTACAACTTTTTATACTCTGCGTTTTCACACTCGTTACTGCATGTGGATGCTAAACCCTCGCAGTCCAGCTTGTATTCTTCTTCATAATAGTAACACCAGAAGTGTAATTGCGCAGGCTTCCACGGCCATAGTCAGTCGACATAAGAGTTCTCTGGGTATGGTATCGCGCGTCATACTGTATAAAATTCTGCTGTTGGAGAAAAACCAAAGTTTCGGCCACGGTTGCAGCGGCCTTCTTCTGGGTCTACTGGTGCGTTCTAGTAGCTATGCAGTGTAAATTATAGTTTGTTGTTACTGTTCACTGCGCATGCCATTACGTCATCATTTTAAAAGATATTTCGTTTCATTGGTCGCTTAAGGAAGAACGAGAGGGAACTTTATTTTAATAGGTCACTGTGGTGGAGGGAGAACGTAACCTCTGTTATCTGTTGGATCCTGTGTCATGTGCTGTGATTGGTGGTCACCGTCGAATGACGAGTTGGCTGTTGTTTACCAGGCGCTGTACGTCGGCCGCGCGGCGACACCATGTGTACAGTTAACTTACATTACTTAGGCCATGTGCCATCGTTAATAAACTTCATACAATGTGGGCACGAAGCCATAAATTGACCCTATCTCTTAGCTTCTGCTATAACCGTTTACTCCTTCCCCAACACGTGGTGAACTCGTTTTGACTTGGGGGACCAGGTCGTTCGGATGATCGATGCGTTTGACCCTGTACTGTCCTTAATAAATGTAAAATTTCTTTCATACATATCTGCTACCTTTGTATAGTCAGTGGGCTTTGATAAGGACTTTATCACCCGCTTTCAGATGCAAATTACGAATCTGACCTTTTTGGTTGCGCTGCCTACGTAACGCCTCCCTTTTTATCCTGTCTATTGCTAGCTTGATTACTTCCCCAATCCTTGCTCTCTTAGTCGTCGGAAAATCAATTCAGTTATTCTATTCATCGGGGAACGGTTCTTCAGCACGACTGTAGGGCTGAAGCCTTTAGTGCCATGGGGCATATCGTTCATAATTTGCTGAAAGTCACTTAAGATACAGGTTCCATTTACGGTGTTGGCTGTGACAATATACGTGGCAGAATTTTACCAGTTCGTTAATGACTCTCTCTGCCGGACTTGAGTGTGGATGCCAGAGTGAGACAAAAACTGGCTCAATCCTCCTCCCCTTTAGAGAGGTTGCCCACTCTTTCGAACGATATTGAGGACCGTTATCTGAGATAATCTTTTCGACTCTTCCAACATCTCGTATAAAGTGCCGAAGAAAAGTCGGCGCAACAGACTTGCCTGAGGCTCTCTTCAAGGGCGTGAAGGTAACGTACTATGAAACCAACTCAGTGGCCACGGTCACACACCTATATCCGTTCACAGATTTTGGCAATGGACCTAAGATATCCGTGGCCCCGATTTCTTTTAGCCTTTTGGGCACTATCTGAAACACAGGCTCTAGAGTACTTGTTGTAGCGTGTTTCGCACGCTGACAAATCCTACAGGGGCCCAGAACTCTGCACACTCTCCGATCCGTGCTGATGAAGTACGTCATCTCTTTCAGCTTCATACAGCATTTCCTTGCCCATAGGTGACCATAAGATAGGTCTGTGTACCACACAAGTTTATTCACCACTTCGTCACGGATGGACGAGAGCTAACGGTCATTGTGCTCGTGTTGTGTATAGAACAGCACCTCATTTTTCATGACGTAATACTTTCTCAACTGTACCTCGTCTATATTGTGGAGTCTTTCCCTTATTATTTTGGAATTCTCATCCTTTTATTGCTCTCTACTGATGTTGGTGAGTCTTGTCCTAACATAATTACCGAAGGGCACATTCCTGAGACACATTATGTCATACCTGTTCTCTTCGATTTCGACTTCACTCCCACGGACCAATCCCACAGGACTGCAGGATAATGCTTCAGCTATTATGTTTTGGTTCCCTGGGATGTTCGTGATACTGAATGTAAACTCTTGAAGGTAGAGCACCCACCTCATAAAACGTCTATGGGTAAGCCTGGCTGTGAGCAAGAACTGCAGTGCGCTATTGCCACTGTAAACTTTAGTGGTACATCTGAGAAGATAGTAGCAGAATTTTTGAAAACCCCACACTACCGCGAGCGCTTCGATCTCTGTTACCGTATAATTACGCTCAGCTTTGTTCAGTACGCGGCTCGCAAATGCTATCGGCTTGTGGAATATCCTAACGTTTTCCTCCTTTCCCTGGAATAACGCTACCCCGATTGCAATCGGAGAGCAGGACATGCAGAATTCCTTATTCATATGCGGATGTCCAAGCAACAATGCGCATAATAGGGCTCCTTTTAGTGCATCAGATTCCTGCTGTTCACTTTCACCCCGTTCCCACTGGGTTCCTTTCCCCGTTAGTTGATATAACCGCAGTGTGGCAGTTTCAGACAAATGAAACTTTTGGAAAGAATTACAAATCCTAAGAACGATCTGAACCCTCTCTTAGTGTGAAGTACGGGAAACTCACGAATGGCTCTCAACTTCTCCTGATCCTGAAGTATTCCTTCCGCCGAAATTAGGTGTCCTAGGAAATGCAGCTGTTTCTTACCAAACTCGGACTTTCACATGTTCACACTCACATTCCTCTACTCAAAGGTTTCTAATAAGCCATAAACCCCCTTGTTGCGTTCGCTTTACGATTGTTCTGCTACCAGCACGTCATCGATATAGCAGGTAATTCTACTGCGTAACCCTTCGGGTAGCACTGCATCTACGGCTCGAATAAACGCTGCAGTTGATACATTTAACCCGAAAGGTAATCTTTGTTACTGGTAGCATCTTCCGAAGCATAGGAAGGCTGTGTACTTCCTACATGACTCTGCAAGCTCTATTTGTCAGTAACTGCATTTTAAATCGATGGGTGTGAGGACTTTAACGCCATGGAATCTCTGCAGGATCTCTTCTAGTGTCTCTGGCCTCTCCGTCTCTGGTTCTATGATTTCATTAATTTTGCGGGAGTCTAGTACGAGTCTTATTGAGTCCCTTTTTTCCCACAGTACGTATCGAGCTGTTATACGAGCTGACCACAGATCCAACAATCCCTAAATCTGTAATTTTTCCTAATTCTTTCCTGACTGTCTTTATATGCAACAGGTATCGGGTAAGTATGCGCCGAAAATGTCTGATATGGCATGACCTTAAATCTGTATTGCAAGTTCTTGATCGGACCTGGCACCTCCGAAAATGCTCCCTTTCTCTTGACGAGTACCTGGCGCAATTCCTCCTTATGCTCTGAATCCATTATGTGCTCTGTCTTCTCCTCTATGACTTCGTCTACACTCTGTACCCTGTGACGGTCTTCCTCTACCTTGCCTAACCTACACCAGCAACTTACGTCATCGTCATCTTCCTCCATAAGCATACTAAGGGGTTGGCTAATCGACTTACATTCACTTCTTCCTCGAACTGCAGTTACACTTCCTTTCCGTCTTTGATCATTCTCGTACACGAGTTAGGAGAGTCCAATACAGCATAGTATTTATACAGAAAATCTACCCCTAGCACAGCTCCCACTGTAAGTAATTTCAGAATTATAAACACAGAAAAATACATGAGACTGGCAACGGAATTCAAGTTCTGTTTGGCACATCGCCTCTAAGCTTTTATTTGGTATAGCCTTATGAATCCTCGTTTGTTGCAAAAGCAAAATAGGCCAATTTCTATCCTTACTGCACTTCTATGGACCAATCTCAAACCCTGCGGCAGTTCTCAAAAATGTCTTCTCTTATGACTGGTGTTTGGCTGCCTGAGTCAAGCAGACATGGAATTACAATGTTACACGCTTTAATAGAGATAATGGGGCACTTAATACCAGGAACAACAATACTTTGCTCTAAGAAACTTTCTCTGACGTCCTCTTGTTCTATATACATGCAGTAGATCGCTTCTACTGGGTCATCACCTCCCAGCTTACCCTCCTCCTGCCACGCCTCTATAATTTGCATTTACTCTCCGTTATTTCTTTGACGGTGGTCCTCCATCCTCTGTCCGTTAAATTGTACGTGATTTCCGTTTTCTCGTGGCTGCTGATTTCGATTGTGGAATTGCCATCCTTGATGGTTCGGCCTATTGCCGCCGCTGCTACGACCACGGTACCGTTGTCCTCGATTACATTTGTTGCTATTACTAAAATTTTGTCGTTCATTGCGGCTGTTTTTTTAAATGGAACCCCGTTAGTTTTGTTAGCACATCGGAACATATAAACAAATACGTAATCAGTGCCGTTTGTTGCATTGTAAAATGTTAATTACATCCGGAGATATTGTAACCTAAAGTTGACGCTTGAGTACCACTCCTCCGCTGTTCGATCGTGTGTATCGGAGAACACCGAATTACATAGGGACCCAAAGGGAACTGTGATGGACCTTAGGTACAGAAGAGACTGGAACAGTGCATTACGTCCACATGCTAACACCTTTTTATTGGTCTTTTTCACTGACGCACATGTACATTACCATGAGGGGTGAGGTACACGTACACACGTGGTTTCCGTTTTCAATTACGGAGTGGAATAGAGTGTGTCCCGAAATGTCAGGCCAATAGATGTTCAATGTGGCGGCCATCATTTGCTGCACACAATTACAATCTCTGGCGTAATGAATGTCGTAGACGCCGCAGTACATGTGGTGTAATGTCGCCGCAGGCTGCCACAATACGTTGTTTCATATCCTCTGGGGTTGTAGGCACATCACGGTAGACATTCTCCTTTAACGTACCCCACAGAAAGAAGTCCAGAGGTGTAAGATCAGGAGAACGGGCTGGCCAATTTATACGTCCTCCACGTCCTATGAAACGCCCGTCTAACGTGTACCCCACCCCTCATGGTAATGTACATGTGCGTCAGTGAAAAAGACCAATAAAAATCTGTTAGCATGTGGACGTAATGTGCTGTTCCAGACTCTTCTGTACCTAAGGTCCATCACCGTTCCCTTAGGATCCCTACGTAATTCGGTGCTCTCCGATACACACGATCGAACAGCGGAGGAGTGGTACTCAAGCGTCAACTTTAGGTTACAATATCTCCGGATGTAATTAACATTTTACAATGCAACAAACGGCACTGATTACGTATTTGTTTATATGTTCAGATGTGCTAACAAAACTAACGGGGTTCCATTTAAAAAACGTAGGTTTGTGTTAAAAAACATACTTCCGTCCATTTATTATGGTTTGTATTAACCAATTACACTAGCCCCTCTCCTCACGTTCGGTCTGTGGAATCGATTCGTCAGTATTTGATGTCGTTTACGAAATATATCCAGCGGTAATGTTAGGTGACTCACCCTGTATATTCATGGTATCCAGTCTTACAAATTTCCTTTTTCTGATGGACACACGTCCAGAACATCCGCTCTCAAAACTCCGCCATCTCTCTCCCCACATCCACCACTGCTGGCGGCTCACCTCCAACTGTGCAACGCTACGCTCTGTTCACATTCAACTGCCCAACGCTACAATAGCAAATATTCCAACAATGCAAACCAGCCACAGACTGCACACAGCACAGTCAGTGATTTTCATACAGAGTGCTACATGACGTTATCAACATAAAAACCTAAACAGCTTACTTACACATGCAATGGCACAACATTTCACAGGATACACAATTTGTACTATTGCAACATGAGCATAAGGAACAATGTTGTTGTTGTTGTTGTGGTCTTCAGTCCTGAGACTGGTTTGATGCAGTTCTCCATGCTAATCTATCCTGTGCAAGCTCCTTCATCTCCCAGTACCTACTGCAACCTACATCCTTCTGAATCTGCCTAGTGTATTCATCTCTTGGTCTCCCTCTACGATTTTTACCCTCCACGCTGCCCTCCAATGATAAATTTGTGATCCCTTGATGCCTCAGGACATGTCCTACCAACCGATCCCTTCTTCTGGTCAAGTTGTGCCACATATTTCTCTTCTCCCCAGTCCTATTCAATACCTCATCATTAATTACGTGATCTACCCACCTAATCTTCAACATTCTTCTGTAGCACCACATTCCAAAAGCTTCTATTCTCTTCTTGTCCAAACTATTTATTGTCCATCTTTCACTTCCATACATGGTTACACTTCATACAAATGCTTTCAGAAACGACTTCCCGACACTTAAATCTGTACTTGATGTTAACAAATTTCTCTTCTTCAGAAACGCTTTCCTTGCCATTGCCAGTCTACATTTTATACCCTCTCTACTTCGACCATCATCTGTTATTTTGCTCCCCTGATAGCAAAACACCTTTACTACTTTAAGTGTCTCATTTCCTAATCTAATTCCCTCAGCATCACCCGACTTAATTCGACTACATTCCATTATCCTTGTTTTGCTTTTGTTGATGTTCATCTTATACCCTCCTTTCAAGACACTGTCCATTCCGTTCAACTGCTCTTCCAAGTCCTTTGCTGTCTCTGACAGAATTACAAAGACATCGGCGAACCTCAAAGTTTTTATTTCTTCTCCCTGGATTTTAATACCTAATCCAAATTTTTCTTTTGTTTCCTTTACTGCTTGCTCAATATACAGATTGAATAACATTGGGGAGAGGCTACAACCCTGTCTCACACCCTTCCCCACCACAGCTTCCCTTTCATGCCCCTCGACTCTTATAACTGCCATCTGGTTTCTGTACAAATTGTAAATAGCCTTTCGCTCCCTGTATTTTACCTCTGCCCCCTTTAGAATTTGAAACAGATTATTCCAGTCAACATTGTCAAAAGCTTTCACTAAGACTACAAATGCTAGAAACGTAGATTTGCCTTTCCTTAATCTTTCTTCTAAGATAAGTCGTAAGGTCAGTATTGCCTCTCGTGTTCCAACATTTCTACGGAATCCAAACTGATCTTCCCCAAGGTCGGCTTCTACCAGTTTTTCCATTCGTCTGTAAATAATTCGTGTTAGTATTTTGCAGCTGTGACTTATTGAACTGATAGTTCGGTAATTTCCACATCTGTCAACACCTGCTTTCTTTGGGATTGGAATTATTATATTCTTCTTGAAGTCTGAGGGTATTTCGCCTGTCTCGTACATCTTGCTCACCAGATGGTAGAGTTTTGTCAGGACTGGCTCTCCCAAGGCCGTCAGTAGTTGAAACAATACCATGTACTAATTCATAGGTGTTGCTTAGCAAAGGGAAAAATTTCTCCTACAAATTACTAAATGCACAGAATGAGATTTTCACTCTGCAGCGGAGTGTGCACTGATATGAAACTTCTTGGCAGATTAAAACTATGTGCCGGACCGAGACTCGAACTCGGTACCTTTGCCTTTGATGGACAAGTGCTCTACAATCTGAGCAACCCAAGCACAACTCACGCCCCCTCCTTTACTTCCGCCGGTATCCGTCTCCTACCTTCCAAGTTCATAGAAGCTCTCCTGCGAACTTAGCAGAAATAGCACTCCTGAAAGAAAGGATATAGCGGAGACATGGCTTAGCCACAGTCTGAGGGATGTTTCCAAATTGAGATTTTCACTCCGCAGCGGAGTGTGCACTAATATGAAACTTCCTGCTTGGGTAGCTCAGACGGTAGAGCACTTGCCCGCGAAAGGCAAATGTCCCGAGTTCGAGTCTCAGTCCGGCACACAGTTTTAAACTGCCAAGAAGTTAATAAATGCACATTATGCATAGTGAAAGAGAATAAGATCTGCCTGCTCTAATAAGTCCCAACAGTTCTAGAAACATCCCAGAGCAGCGTTCGCCAGGTATAACCTACCCTTAACTTCCTCCTATCTTATTTGCTCACACATGTTACTACGGAATCACGTGGTCTGACATTAGGCATTATTCTACAAGTTATTTAGGCCCGATTTGAGTATTTTATCCGATTTGTTACCGTCACTTTCAGTGCTCAGATTGTTCCAACACAACGTATAACGCTAGCCTACCACCAAGCTCCACTACAGCCGATACAGAGGGAGGTTCACATATGATTCGTCCATGATATGCTTTACTCAATGTCTCAAATACTATGCAAAATTAATGTCCAAAAACTGTTACCTCTTTCTATCCTTTTACCAAATTTCAGAATAATTTTAAGGTGGCGCATACGGAAATGTTATCTAATCGACACGTGATCCAGCTCAGTAACAAAATTAGGTTTTTATTATATCAAAGTTCAATGTCAGATGATCATTCGAATATCACGTTCGGTAAGCAAGATATTAAAAAGGATATTCACAAATCAAATTGAATAGCAATCATAATAAACAAAGACTGATAATGACACCATAAAATATGTCATCAACAATACATTGGTCTACGTTAGTAAAATGGTTGCCACACTATTAGTACCGAAAGAGTGAGCTTAATTAGTGATGTATAGGAGCCAAACTCCTGAGCACATTTACAACTCTACACTACACACTCTGCATGCAAATGCTAAGGCTTTGCTGCCTAATGATGACGTGGGACAGGCTGTGCAACAAGAGTCGCAGTGGCTGTGTGAGTTACAATAAAGTCTGCCCTACCTTTCGCAAATTTCAACATTACCTTCACAACCAAAGTTGCTTTTCTGCATCATTCAGAAGGTAATGATCACTTAACATCATATTAGCTCTTCTGTAAAATACCGCATGCAACAACACACTTGACACAATTTTCTTATGACACATCTCAAAGGCACACACAATTTTATTATATTTTGATGCAAAATTTTACCTGAGGATTACGATGTTAATAATCAGAAGACATGTCCCTTAGCACTGAGTGAGACCCCGTCCCCTAAAATAATTTGGCGCAAAGCACATGGCTCCACCAGTAACCCAACGACACACGAAAATACGTAATTTAGCAGAACAGTGAAAATGCCATCAAGCACACTGAAATACCAAAAGTTGTAAGTAGGCTGTTTAGGTTTTTATATTGGTAACGCCACGTAGCGCTCTGTATGATAATCACTGGCTGTGCTGTGTGCAGTCTGTGTGCTAGTTTGCATTGTTGTCTGCCATTGTAGTGTTTGGCAGCGGCAGCTGGATGTGAACAGCGCGTAGCGTTGCGCAGTTGGAGGTGAGCCGCCAGCAGTGGTGGATGTGGGGAGAGAGATGGCGGAGTTTTGAAAAATGTCATGAACTGCTGTATATCTTATGAATATTGAGGTAAATACATTGTTTGTTCTCTATTAGAATCTTTCATTTGCTAAGACTATCAGTAGTTAGTGCCTTCAGTAGTTTGAATCTTTTATTTAGCTGGCAGTAGTGGCGCTCGCTGTATTGCAGTAGTTCCAGTAACGAAGATTTTTGTGAGGTAAGTGATTTCTGAAAGGTATAGTTTAATGTTACTCAGGGCCATTCTTTTGCAGGGATCTTTGATAGTCAGATTGCGTTGCGCTAAAAATTATTGTGTGTCAGTTTAGGCACAGTCGTGTATAATTTGTTCTAAGGGGACGTTTCATGTACAATTGTTCTAAGGGGACGTTTCAAAGTTAAGTCCTATCTCTCTCTTCAGTAGCGCTACAGCCCTTGCTGAACCTTGGTTTCTTCAACAATCTTCCTCCACACTTCTCAGTTATTTGCTGCTCTTTTCCACCCCCGACTCCCATGCTGGTGATATCCATTATTGCCTCGTCGATCCATGTTTTTCTAGGTCTCCCTTTTAGCCTAGCTGAACAGATCACACCCTTCATCATTTTCTTTGGAATTCTATCCTCTGCCATTCCCTCCAAGTGTACTAGCCATCGTATTCGCTGTGATTTCACGAATTTTACTATGTCCCTGCCTTGTATTAACTCTTGTAATTCGGCATTGTAGCGTATTCTCCAGCTTTCTTCCTCCCTTATTGGTCCATAGATTTTGCGTAGTATTTTCCGCTCAATGGTTCTTAGTGCCTTTTTATTGTGTTCTGTCAACGTCCGTATCTCTGACCCATGTGTGGTAAGTGGATGGACTATGGAATGATATATTATCATTTTTGTTTTTCTTGTAACAAGGCTATTTTTGAAAAGTTGCATATTTGCAAAGTAAGCTCTGTTTCTTGCTTGTATTCTTTCCCTTATAGCCTTTCCAATACTGTAATCATTTGTTATTAGGGCTCCCAAGTAGTTAAAAGAGGACACACCTGTGAAGCATCTCCCATTGATTTTTAGGTTTTTAGGGGTTTTTCTGTCCTCAGATTGTGACATTACCATATATTTTGTTTTGTTTTCATTTGCTATGAGGCCAATTTTTAAGGCGTCTGTTTCCATTGCCCGATATATTTCTGGGAGTGTACTGGTAATTCTTCCTACTATAGCAATGTCATCAGCACATGCACATATCTGGCTAGTTTTCATAAATATGGTGCTCTTTTGTTGATTTTATTTACTACACCATGCAGGGCTATATTGAATAGGACGGTGGAGAGACTATCACCTTGTTCACACCTTTATTAAAGTCAAAGCTTTCATTTGTCCTGCTAAGGACCTTTACTTTTGCTCTTGTCTCTGTCATTGTCATTCCGATTAGTCTTATTAGTTTAGCACATATACCAACTTCTTTCAGTACTCTGTATAGTTCTTGCCGATTTGTGCTATCAAAGGTTTGTTTGAAGTCGATGAATGGGGTATGCTGATCTATATCATATTCATAGAACTTTTCCATTATTTGTCTTATCACAAATATTTGATCCCTTGTTCACTTGTTCATTGTCATTCCGATTAGTCTTATTAGTTTAGCACATATACCAACTTCTTTCAGTACTCTGTATAGTTCTTGCCGATTTGTGCTATCAAAGGATTGTTTGAAGTCGATGAATAGGATATGCTGATCTATATCATATTCATAGGGCTTTTCCATCATTTGTCTTATCACAAATAGTTGATCACTTGTTCCACTGTCCGGTCTAAAGCCATACAGATATTCCCCTAGTATGCCTTCTGCACACTTCTGTATCCTTTCGTTTAATATACTTGTGAAGTTCTTATACACTGTGCTTAGGAGTGTTATATCCCAATAGTTTTCACATGCTGTTCTATCCCCTTTCTTATAAATGGGGATTATTATTCCAATTTTCCAAATACCTGGCATAGTTTCTGTTTCCCATATATCTGATATTAATGTGTGCAGCTCCTTTATTACAGCCTCACCACCAGTTTTTATTAATTCAGCAATTACGCTGTCTTCTCCAGGGAAGACTTTTGAGCTGTGCACAGCCTAGGAGAGCTCTTATAGTGTTGACTTTCTTGCCTCTTTGGTTTCATTTACTTCCAGCTCCACTCTTTCCTCCTGTGTGGCTGTCTCTTCATCTTCTAGGCTGGTGCTTGGTGTACCTTTGAAATACTCTGCCCATCTTCCAACTATCTGTTCTTCCTCCCTTATTATTTTCCCATCTTCACTGGAGCGGGCCATTGTTTTTGGTTGGAATCTGTTCTTCATTTTGCCTGTAGCATGATAGAACTTTCTTATTTCACTCTGTTCCTTTAATTCTTCTAGTTCTTGAAATTTCTTGTTATTCCACTCTCTCTTCCTTCTCTTCTGGTTTCTCTGTGTAGCACTTTTGTTCTTGCCCTGTTCTTTTCCTCTATTGCTGACCTGCAGTCTTCATCAAACCATTCCTGGGTTCTTCTATTCCTTCTTATGCCTGTTATTTCCTCTGCAGCATACTTAATGGCTTTTTCAATCCTGTTCCACCTTTTGTCTACTCCTACTGCTGTCTCTTCATTGCTCAACTTTTTTGCTTAGTGTTACTTGGTATTTTTTTTACTTCATCAGGGATATTAGGTTTGTCTGTATTCCATTTCATCATCTTTCCTATTCTGTTGCCACTTGTTAGTGACAGTTTCTGTCTCAAGACTGATTTATCACAAAGTGGTCTGAATCACAGTGTGGTCCTCTGCAGCTCTGTACATCCGTAACTGAGTCAGAGTGGCGTGCATTCACTAAAATATGGTCAGTCTGATTAACTGCTCCATTGGCTGCAGACTTCCAAGTACTCGGATGGCTCTTTTTGTGTGGAAAGCAGGTACTTTTAATTATTAGTCCTTGCTGAGAATTGGGATAGTAAGTCTCCATTCTCATTGTTTTCTTCAAGTAGTGAGTATTTTCCAGAAACTCCATATGGGTGTTCATTCCTATTTTTGCACTGAAATCTCCTATTACTAGCAACAGGTCACATTTAGGTACTGCGCAGCATACCTATTCTAATTCTTTGTAGAACTGTTCTTTAATTATATCCTCTTTTTCCTCTGTCGGTGCATGTGCATTAACTATTGGTATACTCCTAAACTTCCCTCTTAGACTGAGTCTGCGCATCCTTTCATTTACGGGTTCAAATTCCAGAAGACTTTTCCTAGCTTCCCTAGTTATTATAAACCCTGTTCCAGGATGGCCTGTTCTTTCTTCTGGTCCACTATATACCAATGAGTAGTCAGGTTTATCTGTCGGCCCATTCCCTTGCCATCTTATTTCCTGTAGCTCTACGATATCATATTTGAATTTTAAAATTTCATTGGCTGTTTCTTTCATTTCTCCAGGCTGAAGCATTGTCCTCAGATTCCGCGATGCTACTGTCAGATCCTTTATCTGTTTCCTTCGCCAGGGTCATGATACATGCTTTGCATCCAGTTTCCGAGGCTTCTGTTGAATTTCTGTAATAATCTTTTTTTTACAGTGTGGGGTTATTAGCCCCATGCCCAACCCCAACCTGGAGTACTAGGATTTGTATGAGGTTTAGGGAAGCTGACTTAACTACGCCTCTAGAGCCCTCCCTGTCCTATGTTGTGGGGCACACTTTGTCTGGCTCCTCTGTCGAGACCAATCCGGCTTGGGTGACCCTGCCGGTAGCTATGCTACCCCCGGCACAGCTCTCGACTTCAGCGAAGCACGCAAACCCTCCCGCCCGGCACTGAAGGTGCCCACTATAAGGCGGTGTCCCCTGGGAGGGGACAGTTACAATCCTACACTGAAGACAAATGCCGTATGTTATAAGTGAGACCTCGCGACCGCAGCTAATTCAGTATCGCGAAATAATTACAGCTGTCGAAGCTCTCGATGTAAGCTATCCAAGTTGTACTTGAAAGGCAACAGTCCACATAACATCTAACACAATTTAAGTCATTCCAACCAGGTTATCTCACCATTTCTGCCACTGCTTCTGGGACCCATCCTCACCCTAGGTCACTCCGCTGCAGAGTGCTAAACATGGCGGAAAGCTACCCCAACGACCGCCTATTCAAACGAAACGAGGAATACGCCGCTCATTGACTGTTTCCTGCCTCGTCCTCCAGAAACAGGTGAAACTCAAACAAGCCACTGCCAACTTTACTCTTGTACGTCAAAGATTTGCTAATTCAGCAGCCCCATGCTTTAACTCCCTAGATAATTACTTTCAGCCAATCACATCTATACAGAAAGAGTGAAGAAGAAATAAAGGAAGTGTGGCAAAAAAAAAAAAATAAAAATAAAACTCCAATGACCACTTTCCATAACTAGCTGGCTAGAGGGGTAACTGCACGTCATGCACATTAATTTGTCAAAGAAATTAACCTCAAAGGTTCAAATGGAGCGTACTACAGTACTGCTTCAACAACTGTAGTTGTGATAACGCATAAACAAAAACACTATGGGTGGTTATAACAAAGCAGTCGAACTGATTATTCATACGAATCTGTCTAAGGCAGTCTGTGTAGGAGGAACATTAATTTTACGTCTCTTTTAATTACAGGAAGATCGGGCGTCTGCAAATTATAAATGCTCCTACAAAGCTGCCACGCCAAATTCTTTCTTCATTCGCTCGTTTGGATCATGCTCGGCAAAGGTAGTACCTCGCCGTGGTTTCTTGAAACACGCGTCCTCCATGGACCTATCTAGAACATAATTTATTTTTACAAGGTTTTCCACCGGCCTACAGAGTATTTTCGTGCATTAAGAACTACTTTGACTCAGTTCTAGTGTCCTATTGCAGTCGTCAGCTTTGACCAGCGATGAGAAAGATGAAAGTCTCCTGTCATTAAATGTTATCTGTGGTTGTCCTTGTGCCTGACGTGAACAGTGCTGTCTATTGTAGATATGTCGCCACTTCCGTGCGTGTGGTTAGGGAGCAATCTAAGGGCACAGCTTAAACTGCTGCTAGTGAATCAAGCAGCAATCGTATTTGTAATCTTGGTTATCGTAAAATATTTGACTACTTCTTTCCCAGTAAGACCTGATTTTCGAAGTGGAGGTCGTGCAGTAATCTGAGAGAGCAGGTTAAACTGCTGCGAATGGAACAATTAGCAGTTTTATTTATAATCTTGATACTCACGAATATTTTGATCTACTTTTCCACAAACGACCCGATTTGTGAGGGTCAGGTTAAGAAGGAACCTAAGAGGACAGCTGGGCCTACATAGGTCAATTATAGTTCTCCATTCCATGTTTCGTTATTTTCCTGCCATTTCATTCAATGTGTATTGTTATTACTTTTAAGGATTTTTTTTGTTCTTGCCTCTGTACATGAGTTATCTAGGTCAAGTTTAGTTGTCGAATCCAGAATTTCTTATTCGTCGAAGTAGTACAGAATGTAATGTCAACAAGAGAAATCTTGTAACAAAGAACTGCACTCACCTACTGTAGAAGAGCTGAAAATAAAGGAACTTGGACTCGCTATCTAGAATTGAAATATATAGCTGAGTTCTAGTGCCCAGTTCCAACATTTGTCCCTTTATCATGAATTTTCCTTACCACTATAGCGCTTCTTTTAGGAATTCTATGTTGGTTTCTCTTTATTCCCTGCTTACGACCTACTTAAGTTTCCTATTTTTTTTATTACTGAATTTGGTCACCTGTAGATGGCTTAGACTGAAGTTTTCCCTGTCCTATCTGGTGTCTTCCGTGGCGTTTAGTTTTCTCAGATCCTTTCTTGTCTGTTCCAGCCCTCTCGTGGTGTTTTTCAATTTTCTCTGCTAGCCTGTTGTCATTCATTCTGTGAATACGACCGTAAAACTTTCATCTCCTCTTTCTTATTGCGTCTGCAATTGGTCCTACGTTTCTCTACAGCTCCTCGTTTCCCCTCGTCGTCAAGCTATTAGTTTTGTTCTCTTGTGGCCCTGAAGTTTTTCTACTTTTCCAGTTCTTCTTGTTCACCTCTTGTACTTGGTGTTAGGCTTTACATCTGCATAGTGCATCCGGTTTAATTACTGTACCATAGTGTTTAATTTTTGCCTGGAATCAACAATCATCATTTCACAAACAGCAATCCAAATAATGAAAAGTTGTGAGGTCATCCACATGAGTGGTACACAGAATCGGTTAAACTTTCGTTAGACGATAAATCAGTCAAATCCAAAGGCCAGAAATTCAGCTAAACACCTAGGAATCACAATTATGAACAAAATTAATTGGCAATAACACATAGGAAATGTTGTGAGGAAGTCGAACCGAAGATTGCGTTTTATTGGCTGAAGATGTAACAGATCTACTAGAGAGACTGCCTAGACTACGCTTGTCTGTCCGCATATGGAGCGCTGCTGTGCGGTGTTAGATCCCTACCAAGTAGAATTAACGGGCTACATCGAGAATGTTTAAAGAAGAGTAGCATATTTAGTATTATTGAGAAATAGGGTAGACAGTGTCACTGACGTAATACGGGATTTGGGGCGGACATCATTAAAACAAAGATGTGTTTCGTTGCGGCAGAACTTTATCACGAAATTTCGATCACGAACTATCTCCTCCGAATGTGAAAGCATATTGCTGACGCCGACCTCCACGGACAGAAACGATCATCATGATAAAATAAGGAGATCAGGGCTCGCTCGGAGAGATACAGGTTTTTCCAGCGCGCTGTTAGAGATTGGAATAATAGAGGATTATTGTGAAGGTTACTTTGCCAAGCACGTAAGTGTGATTTGCAAAGTATCCATGTAGATGTCGATGTAGATTACGAGTTTACTACGAGTGATATTGTAGTGGACTTTAAAGGCTTTCTATGACTCTTTCAATTTCTTTGGTAAACTGTGACAATAATGTATTTGATGCATGAATTTGTTTTTCATGTTGTTACTTTTTTTTGTTACATCAATTTCTTTGCGATATAATTTGTGGCTATTTAATTATTCGCGTGAGCTGTAATGGAATATTATTGTATGTATGTGTATAATCTTTCTTTTCTGTTATACAGCCTTTGATTTAGGAATAAACCTTATTGCCTTCAGATGTCGCCTCTAAGTAGCGTCTGTGACTCAGATATGACGTCGGTCAAAGCCATAGAGTAGAAAAATCTCTGGAGCGAGCATTGCATGCCGCGCATGCTGTCAACATTGAGCTGAAATTGTCATATGATCTCGAGATGACTCTTTTTTAAGACCAGTTCGCCTGTCCTACGTGTCCCGTAATGTCAAATCAAAACATTCCACAATGCATATGAAATGGCGGCATTCGGACAAGTCTTCAACAGACCGTCACGTCACGTCACGGCAGCCCAAGGTTTCCCGGGAAGGAAGTGCCGACAGTATCATCGTCTGCTATCATCGTAAGTTAACCTATTTTGCCTTTCGTGTTATAGTAGTGGATATTGTGCTTCTGTATCTTCTTATTGTTTCTAGTATTATTGTACTTTGTTTTCGTGGCAAATTGAAAATGTTTGGTGTTATTTCCGCTGGCTGGATGTTCTAACACAAGAATGTGAGATATCTGGAAGCGAAAAATTATTTAGGTTTGACAATAACAGAACAGACGCCCTTTTTTCCATTGCACAGAAATATCGATGTTTTGAAATATTGTTTCACGTCTCAGCACTTCAACAAACAAAACTAATCAAGAACACAAGTTATGAGATTTGCTTTACCCATTAATCACCTTACTTCCTCATTTGCAATACTATACTCTGACACAGACTAAGCAACTTGATGTTACATGACGTGACAGACAGTGTGAATACACGCTGACGTGACGATGCTGTGACGTGATGCCCACTTATTTTGCTGATCAAAGCTGTGAGAACAATGTATTTCAGGTATCAAATGCAAATTGGTAAGGTGTCTACAAAACGCCTGTCCCAAATACACAGCACCTACGAAGGGACTCTATCTGTGCTAATGATATGGCGGCATTCAAAATTTATAGGACGTTTTATGGAGAAACCTACGCCACCGCGAGATCACATGTCCGCGGTGGCAATGTGTGTCGACAACAGAAAATAAATTCTGTGTATCTTAGTCCTCGCTCTGCAGTCAAAGCCGAGGGTGAAATCGGACACTAGAATTTATTCATTTTTTTCTGTTAATGTATCATTAAATGGGGTGTCTTTATCGTCCTTGTGCCAGTGTAATACGCATCCTTAACACTAGTACAGTACTAGTGCACTACCGATTCGGTTACGCAACTTGCAAAAACTCAGGAAAACTTAAAGTACACAATAGATACGATTTCAACACAAATGGACACTCAGAAAATTGGTTCAGAAAAACACACAGAGGAAATAATTTCACTATCGGATAAAGTAGCCGAACTTTCAGATCAGTTCACTAACTTATCTACAAAAGTAGATGATGATCTGAATG
Organism: Schistocerca serialis cubense; assembly: GCF_023864345.2. Classification (NCBI taxonomy): domain Eukaryota; kingdom Metazoa; phylum Arthropoda; class Insecta; order Orthoptera; family Acrididae; genus Schistocerca; species Schistocerca serialis. The sequence continues at coordinate 136,104,479 of NC_064648.1, read as the reverse complement.
ACACAAGACTGGTAGCCTTCACGGACACAGAAGAGTATGAACAAATTAGAAAATTCAAACAAAATAAAAATCAAATCCATACAGAGTACGAAAGAGAAATCCGGGAAGTACAAGATCAGTTGGCACAAGTAATACAAGAATTACATATTTCAGAGGACACTCGCGCTCCAGTACGGGAAGAGGGACATGGAAATACGGAACAACCACAAAATAATAACACAGGACACTTCGGAAATTATGAAAGAAATTGGCAAGGCGCATTGAATTTTGAGATGGAACCGCCGAAACGAAGTAACAATGAGCGATGTGCGACTCGCCGACACGATGATTTTCACTATAAGCTGTTCATTACTACACGTAAATTCAAAACATTTAAGAATTCTGGCAACGACATTCATCCACGAGCATGGCTTCATCAATTCTCTCATTGTTTTCCTCCCAACTGGTCATTGCAGCACAGATTAGAATTAATGTGTGGCTACTTAGAGAATGAACCAGCTGTAAGAATGCGATCGGTCATTCACGATTGTCACAGTGAAGGAGAATTTTATCATGCCTTCCTCTCAGCATATTGGTCTCAAGCTACACAAGAGCGAGTAAAACATAGCATCATAATGATGAAACATTTCGAACAATCTGAACTCTCCAGTCTTGTGAAATATTTTCAAGACATGTTGCACAAGAATCAGTACCTGTCAAACCCATACAGCCCCTCAGAACTCATCCGCATTTGCTTAATCAAATTACCTGAACGACATATTATTTTGGCAGGACGTTGCAAAGACGACATTGAAGCTTTTCAGGGACTCTTACAAGAATTAGAAATTGACACTGACAATCGCGGAACGCGAAAACAGCAACACAACAATTACAGCTCACATCTGTCGCAATTCCGTGATGAAAGAAATACTAACTGGACACAACAAGGCTATTCTCACAACACAAATTGTGACCAAAACAGACACCATCCGTATGACAACCATCGGCAGAATAATAGTTACAGAGAAAGATCGCTTTTCCATAGTAATGAATGCGATAGAGACAACCATAGAATCAGACAATATGGGAACCAAAATAATTATTATCAAGGGAGACAGAATAACTTCAGACGCAACGGTCCACCACGCAGTTACGATTCCGGGAGAAATTCTCCACCACATGACCGACAAACAAGAAACTATGTAAACTACCGACAAAACGACAGACCTGAATTCCATCAGAACTGGCGAGCTTCAAACAAAAAAAAAATGGTTCAAATGGCTCTGAGCACTATGGGACTTAACAGCTATGGTCATCAGTCCCCTAGAACTTGGAACTACTTAAACCTAACTAACCTAAGGACAGCACACAACACCCAGCCATCACGAGGCAGAGAAAATCCCTGACCCCGCCGGGAATCGAACCCGGGAACCCGGGCGTGGGAAGCGAGAACGCTACCGCACGACCACGAGATGCGGGCTGAGCTTCAAACAGAGCAGGGCCCTCTCGACAAGGTGAATTTGTAGAAGTTAGGTCTCCAAATCCCAATAACGACGCGCGCCAACAAAGAGACAATAGGCAATGACTCACACCGCTGGCAGCCACAAAACGTACACAAACTGACGACGCAGCTGCCGTAGCTAGTAATTACGTAAAAAGGGAAGACATTAGGGACATCTTACTCCAGGAACACGACGTAAAACATAACAACATTGCATATCTTGTGATTCACATTACAGTAAATGACATAAAATTTACGGCAGTACTTGACTCTGGCAGTCCCATTTTAGTAATTAGTGAAACAGCCTTTAGCAGACGCAACAAATCGAACGATTGCCCCACACTTCCGTTACGTAAGATTAAATTACAGGGTGCAATCTTTGGAAAAAGTGTAGATGTACGCCAACAAACCATCTGAGAATTGTTTTGTCAAAGCCACAGCATCTCTATGAACTTTCTTATTGTTCCATTATTGTCGACGGAAATTATATTGGGAGTAGACTTTTTGAATGAATACAAAGCAATTTTAAACTTTCACGATGCTGAAATAATTTTAGTGAAAGAAGGTGAGTCAATAGCTTTGAAATTTGAAGATTGGCACGCAAACCATGACGAGGAAATTAATCGGCTTTACCTTCTGTTAGACAACAGTTCGGAATTTTCTACGGAACTGGACACTAATAATCACTCTGCAAGTACTGACAGGGATGATATCGACGGCATATTTGAAACTAATGAGTTAATTCAGAATAAAATTCAAACAATTGAGAATTGTAATGACACTGATAGGCAGGACCTTTTTGAGATTTTACAAGCACATTCCACAGGTTTTACTCACAAAACAGGAACAATCAAGGGATTTAAATACCAATTTCGTGTTCGTGAGCATACTAAATTTTGTGTTAGACCATACGTAATTCCAGCACATTATAGGGATCGTGTTAGAACAGAAATACAATCTATGCTTGACGAGGGCATTATTGAGCCTGCAGTAAGCTCATACAATAACCCATTACATGTTGTTGAGAAGAAAAATGGATCGATCAGGCTTGTCTTAGATTCGAGACAAATCAATACTATCATTATTCCTGAAACAGACAGGCCGCAAACGTTGTAAGAACTTTTTCAAAATTTTAATGGTGGAAAAGTGTTGTCTTCCATTCATCTCAGATCCAGCTTTTATCAGATCGAACTTCATCCAGAATGTAGAAAATACACAGGTTTCCTTTGTTTCGGCGTTTGTTATCAGTTTCGGAAACTTCCTTTTGGTTTGAACATTTCTTCGGCAGCATTCATTCGCAGGCTAAATTCCATACTACCTGAGTTCTTAAAACGGCACATCACCTTCCTTTTGGTTTGAACATTTCTTCGGCAGCATTCATTCACAGGCTAAATTCCATATTACCTGAGTTCTTAAAACGTCACATCACCTTATATGTGGCCGATATTCTAATAGCAGAAGCTTCATGGGAACAACATAATCGCATCCTCAACAGTTTGCTACGTATTTTTGCAGAATCTGGAATTACAGTTAACTTGGAAAAGTCTGAATTCGGTAGGTCAAAGGTGAGGTTTCTGGGACATATTATTTCTTTGCATTCCTGACGATTTTGTTAATAAGCTCATGTGGTACATTCATTTCAGCTATGCACATTTTGGCCCACGAAAATGTTATCATATTCTTCGGACGACTTGTTATTTTAACAATATGGAAAAGCGAATTCGAAGAGTCTTGTCTATTTGTAAACTTTGTCAAAAGGCGAAACCATCTACTATCTCCCATCGTGCTCCATTGTTTCCTATCATTCTTTCTAAATTAAAAGAATTTGCTGCTGTTAATCTCTTGGGACCGCTTGTCAGAACATCTAATGGATTTTCGTACGTTCTAGTCGCTGTTGAACTTACTTCAAAATTTGTTTCTTTCACTCCGTTACGTAAAGCCACTGGACGGTCTGTATCCAACGCCTTTGTTAAAAAATTTTTACGTGAAGTTGGACACGATAGTAAAGTCATTTCAGATAATGGACCGCAATTCGGATCTGCTGTTTGGTCACGCATGCTTTGGAATCATAAAATCAAACCTGTTTTTATTTCATTGTACTCACCACATTGTAACCCGTCTGAATGGATTATGAAAGAAATCAATAAGCTTTGCAGACTTTATTGTCACAGAAAGCATCAGCATTGGGACAGATATTTACACTTATTTCAAAACGTGCTGAATGAAATGCCTCATGTCTCCACTGATTTACCACCTATTCTTGTACTGAAGAATGAAGAACCACCGAACAGAATCAGAGAGCTTGTACCTTTCGTGAATACACGTAAACTTCGACACAAAGACATAATTGATTTGGCTCTTAAAAATATAAAATCTGCAGCAAACAAAAGGAGAAAACTACACGGTAAAGCAAATGCAAAGAAATTATATATTGGTCAGAATGTTCTCATTAAGGCTCATTCATTGTCACATAAGAAGAAACACTTGAGTCACAAATTATTTCTAGTTTACAATGGACCTTACAGAATCCGACGTATACCACATGATAATTGCGTTGAAGTTGAAACTCTGTGTACTAGGAAGAGTAAAGGTTTACACCACATTTCACATGAAAAACCGTTTATTGAAAGATAATCTGCTTTTTAACTTTGTCTTTGCCATATAACTTTTCACTTTACATTACTAGTATGCTGTGTCAGACTTAGAATCTGTTAATATCCAACAATGTTTGAAGTTAAATATCCATTCAAGAACCAAGAGAACTTATTTAAACCGAAATTACGAATGCATTGTTATTGTGAACAGACGACACAGTGTTATTGTGCGTCTACATTGTTGCTTGTTAGTTGCACAATTACGTAACGGCTATAAGGCTTACATACTTAGAACAATTACCAGTACTGCTAATGAGATTTTAATGCAACATTTTCGTTTACTTGAAAATACATTCTTTATTTGAAGTACTTTCTGTGAGATACCAGATGAGACAGTGGTTAGTTTATGTGACAGCTACACGATTTTATCACGACGCTACTAATGAGTGACAATTTACAATGTTTCTTTTGCAGTGTTTCTGTTTTATATCTGCACAGTTTTTCTGTATTATTCTGGAAAGTAAAACATGTTTTAGTAGTAACTTATGTGGTATAGCTACAATGAGACTGCCTTTTCCATAGCACAACAATACGTTACAGCACAGTACCTTCTTCATCACGGTAATAAGCGTAATAACTAAGATATCTATACGCCAAGCATTTCACTTTTGTTTATCATGAGGTAAGTATATTGGCTTCTGCAGAACTTAGCTTTCGGAGGACAATAACTACGACACTTCCACAGAGATTATCTTACAGCAAGACGCTCATTTAGCGCTACAGGACACGTATTTGAGTGATTAATTTTGTACTTAAATCATTTATTTTTAAAGATATTTGAAGTACAATGTACAGAGGTTTTCCGTGATACATTTCATTCCATTGCCGTAATATGTAACACCTGAGGGTACAATTACATTAATCCTCAGGGGGGTACACGCTTACTTTGTGTACCATGTGTTTGGCAAGCACAAGGAGCCCTAGGTAATATGGTATTTGCTTATACAACTTTACACATCGGTACCATATTTCTCTAACACAGAATTACACAGCTATCTGATCATTTAACTGGGAGAGACAAACATTTATTTTACTACATCGGTGACAGACGTTTACGTAATTACACAGTTGGGTAACTTTACACTCATGAAATTGTATTTTGTCTGTACTTTGTGAAATGTTCATATTTTTTTGGAACCATTGTGATACTATGAGAGCTTTGAATTATGTATTTCGTATGGGATCATGATTTTTAAAGTACGTTTGAGGTAGATGACACTATAGAAATGAGCAGAGAATTTTTTTTAGGTTTTGAAGTTATTGGAGGAAGCTATGACGATTTTGAGAATTGACTGAGATGTTATGATATTATTACGACGACGATGTGTATTATGCTGTTGAGGTATGTTTATGATCAATAAGATGATGCTACCGTATAAGAGGAATTTGATTATGCTACGTATTTCTTATGATGAAATATTGAAGAAGTGTTGACGAATATGTACATGTATAATAAGGTAAGGAATAATGAGTAGTAGTTAGGGGTCCTGATTTGTGCAAAAGGATGTTGGAAACCAAGAATCGTACTTTAAGAATTATGAAATGTGTGTACATGCGTGAATGTATTACAATGCTGTCGAAAATTTTGTGTACACTGTTATATTTATAGGATTTTATTTTCTACACATTTGTAACGCAAATTATCAACCTGTGAAAATATTTTTAATGAGACTGTCACTGTAGCAGAAACTGCTGTTGTAAATATTTCAGTAAGAAAGGTAAGTGACCTTGACATAATGTATTTTGGACGCCCAGCTGAGAGATAGTCGTCTGACAAAAGGAAGCCATTAGGTGAAAAAAAAAGAGGCCATTATCCTCGCTTTTGCTTTGTAGAAAGCATCGCAAATACTTGAAAACATATGATTATACTGTGGAGCTCTTAATTTATGATATTTACTAAAATGCCTAATGAAATGATGAGAAACATTTCATGGCTATTGTCTTGCTAGTTGAGAGAAATGCCATATGGCTTGCTTTATGTATTTATTTACTCATTTTGATTAATATCTAGTTTCTAGCTGCACTGCAGTATTGGTTAAAATAAAATTTAATAGATGTACTAATATAGTTATTTTATGCCTACAGATCCAGTCAATAAGAAATTTATGATCTACTTCCAAGAAAACGAGGGCACATAAATAGACATTTCCCTTCACAGGAATTGCATAAATAATTTTTTTACGATTTGGTAACTTATCTGCTAGTGTAAGTTCTCGTGATGCATCACATCACTCTAGTGTTAAGATGTGACATAGGTATTAAACATGGCCATTTTTAATGTAATATTTTTTCTGCTTGAGCTTTGTCATGTTAAGATATAAGTTATTGCATTTGCTGCTGCTGTTTGCCAGGCATAGTGCTACTGAATTTTAATTTGTATTACTCTGCTAAGCCAGATTTATTTTTCTTGTTTGCTGCACATTGCCTTATATTAGTTGTATTATTGCAATTGCTTTGCTAACTTCTATAATGCTGCTTCCTTTGCAAATCTGCATTTTTTGTCATTGCTGTTTGTGTTAATTGTTTTGTGCTGCTGCATTGCCTCGTCCCTCAATTTAGCATCTGAGCTCAGTAGATTTAAGTTAGCTTAAGAGGGGGTAGACTATATAAGAGAATGAGTTGCGATGAATTGGAAGAAATGCATTGAGAAGTTATAAGAAAAAAGTACAGAAAGCAGGTATAGATAGGACTTTTTGGGAATAATGATGAACAAAGGGACATCTCCAAGAAAAAAAAAGATTTGTTTGAAAAATACTGCAGTACCAAATGTTACACTGAAAACAAACCCTGTCCTGTACCTTTGTGTTATTATGCTATATGAATTTATGTTTTTCCTGTCTTTATGTGTTTAGCTAATAAGAGTTATGTTGTACAATTTTTCTAATAATATGTTATTTACTTTGTAGAGATGTTTAGACATTATTAATTCTGTTCTGTTTCAATGCTCAAGTGTGAAGTTCATGTTTCGAAAGTTATTCTGATCTTTTATGTATGTACTCATGTCATAATTCCTGTAACACTGATGTATGTGTTATTTCTATTCTTTTGTAAAGCCTACATTACCACAAATGTTATGTGTATTGTTATGTTCTTTAATGATGTAATTTGCACCTTTGTTATTGTATTCTTATGTTATAAAATTGTAATTGACATCAGTTCATCACATTAAGTAACTTGTAAGTTACATTTCACTGCACACATTTCTGTTGGTCATAGTATATGGCCAATATGTGAGAAGTAGGGACTGATAGTGTTTGCACGTGTGTTAATAATTCAGCAAGAGACTGGATAACAGCATTGCTGGTTCTAAGGACATTTCAAACTAATTTTTTGTGAGTGCACATGTGGTGGTTTATGGACTTGCTATATTCTCCGCAAGACTCTTCGATGGTGATTGTGCACCTGCACAGTCGCAACAGATTTCTGCTGGCCGTCTCTACAAGGACTACAGTGGGTCTGCACCTTTGATGATCCATCAATACCATTATTTCTACAAGGACTGCAGTGGGTCTGGACCTCTGGTGGCCCACCAATACCGTAATCTCTATCAGGACTACAGTGGGTCTACTCTGTGATGACCTACCTCCCAATATTCTTCAAAACTTCGACTGACTCTGCGGTGGGTTTGCTCTGTTGTGGCCCATTACCTGTCTGCATGTCAAGAGTCAGCACTGTCTTTCCGTTGGAAGGACAACACTACTTCTTCAAGACTGCATGGAAATCCACTACTTCCGTGTGCATTTTCTCTTACTGCTCAGACTGAGAAAAACACTGCAATTTTACTGTGATGAATGATCAGGACTGGCTTTATGGACTGTGAGAAAATTTTAGCTTTTGACCAACATTGTATCAATAAGTGTGTGGATTTGATATCTTTGTTATTGTAATTATGAAAAATTTTATCAAATCATTATTGGCCACTGCCCAAAACAATTTGTAAAATTTTTTGTGGGGAGCATGGGGGCTATGTAAGTAGGCTGTTTATGTTTTCTTATTGGCAACGTTACGTAGCGCTCTGTATGAAAATCACTGGCTGTGCTGTGTGCAGTCTGTGGCTAGTTTGCATTGTTGTCTGCCATTGTAGTGTTGGGCAGCGACAGCTGGCTGTGAACAGCGCGTAGCGTTGCGCAGTTGGAGGTGAGCCGCCAGCAGTGGTGGATGTGGGGAGAGAGATGGCGGAGTTTTGAAATTTGTAAGACTGGATGTCATGAACTGCTATATATGTTATGACTATTAAGGTAAATACATTGTTTGTCCTCTATTAAAATCTTTCATTTGCTAAATATGCCTATCAGTAGTTAGTGCCTTCCATAGTTTGAATCTTTTATTTAGCTGGCAGTAGTGGCGCTCGCTGTATTGCAGTAGCTCGAGTAACGAAGATTTTTGTGAGGTAAGTAATTTGTGAAAGGTGTAGGTTAATGTTAGTCAGGGCCATTCTTTTGTAGGGATTTTTGAAAGTCAGATTGCGTTGCGCTAAAAATATTGTGTGTCAGTTTAAGCACAGTCTTGTATAATTTTTCTAAGGGGACGTTTCAACGTGAGGAATACATATTTATTTAAAGTAGGGATAGTTGAAGATCACAGGTTGGTGCTGAAGAATAGATTTTGTGGATCCACTGTATTTTAATCTACTCGACTTGCTTAGCGATGATTCCTGCTTGTTTCTGACGGGACTGACCTGCTCGTTAATTACGCCGCATGTCGGGCTGTGACAGTGTCATGTGTGTACAGGCCTCTTCTTTCGATCCTCGACCTTTAGCGATGTCAGCCGTGTTGTTGGTGTGTAGCAGTAGAGACGTGACTGTCCTACGTGGCGTCTCTGCGGCTGGCATAATATTTGTCGAATGGTGATCACCAAGCAGCGCTTGTACTTACCTGTTTCCAGCAACGTTTTTAGTAAGCTGCACACTTTGGCATGCGAAGTTCAAAAGTAACGTTTCAAAGAGCAGCCCAGCATGCCACAACCAATGGAAGGCGCGTTCGCCGTCCACGAGAAAGCGTGCTGGCGTCGCGCCTGCCGTGTTGCCTTCAGCCTGCGTCGCTCTGCTGCTCAGTCCTGGGACCGGGTCACCTGTGCTGTGGTTGCCGCTGAACCCGGCTTGTTCTTGTGCCATTATGTTGCTCTATTCCTTGAATGATTTTAGTCTGTCTCGAAAGCTTTCCCTGTCACTGAGAGCACGGTAACCTATGATTCGGTGTTGTTTTTTGATCTTTCGGGTTGGGAAATCATCTCGATTTTAGCTTGCTTCTATTTTAGAGAGACTACTTTCAGTTTAATGGCCGCGATGAAGAAAAGTCTGATGTGTTTGAGGCAGGTGTCTTGTGAAAGGAGTGATTTATTTTGTTATCTTCCAGTGCCTCCAGTCTCTGAGCTGCTTTCTTTCCATTTCATATTCGTCAATCTTATAAAGTAGTGGATGCTAAGCGGTTGCATTCGGATTTTCGAGTATTATTTCTTCGTCGGTTTCATCGAATTCTGGATACCGTGGATGACCGTGAATGTTTTCCTAGCACTTTGAGGAACTTTTTTGAGGTCGTCAGTAATGAATGACATTCTCATCTGCTATTAAGGATGGCTGTTCGCAAATGGTGTGCTATGACCTGTTGGAAATTTTTTCCAAAAACTACTGCTATTGTGGGACCTAATTCTTGTGATTACCTCGCGCATCATTTGGTGGGTTTCTCTTCTTATTAGGTCATTGAAAACGTTCAAGCCAATCGTAGCGTATCCATTTGGTTAGTGCTGTATGGTCTATAGAATTTCCCAACTGTTTAATTTTGTTTCTTATGTACGTCAGGAGACTTTCTCTTTATTATGTTATTTTCTTCTTAGGGTAGTTTTAGGTATAGCATGTTGTATTGCTTCCACTTGTATTTCATGATTACAATATGCTATAAGGACTGGTTTGAATAGTTGATTCGTTAGGTTTTGTGTTAAAACGTATCAATCTGAATTTTTCGACTATCCGATTTCGTAAGTTTATGATCGTTTTTCCTAGTTTTTGTGGTTCACAGCATAATAAATGTGAGGTATTCGTTAGCTATGCAGTCGCCAAATTCAGTGTAGCTTCAGAATCTGGGTAGCTATGCTGTACGTAGTATATGTTGTAAGATACAAGTGCCATAGTGATTGATAAAAGGCGGCGAGTCATTTCTGAGTCTTGCGTGATTCAAAATGGCTACAACAAGTTTAATATCTTTCTTGTTCAATTTTTCAGCAAATATCACAGATCTAGTACTGAGCCTCCTGTTCCTTTAGCTGGGCAAAATGAGAGTATATAATTAACGAGATCAGTTGGCAGTACCGCGGCAGGATACATCTTTGTGGTGTTTTATATGAAACACTCTGAAGCATCTATCTCAGCTTCTACTATGGTCTGGTTTGCGTGACAGATACAGTTATCTAGATTGATTTCTCTACCTGCTCATGGGTACGTGCTGCGACTATAATACCAACTTCTTTTTCTGTTATTATGCCTTTAGGGAGTTTGTTTTTAGAGCAGAAACCCAGTGTGTTGACAATGCAGATAGTGGCAATATCTTTCTTAGGCTTGAATGTGAAGGTTAATTCTTGCTTCCTGGTGTCTCAGGCTAGGTTGGGCATAGGCCTCCTTGTCTATCAATATGGCGATATAGACGTGGATCCGTGTTCGCCAAAGAACGTAGTAGGAGCTTTTTAGAAACTGCTGTTATTATTTCCCTTCTTTCAAATATCGTGTTGGGAAGGGCTGTAGTGAAGCCGTATGATTGTTTTCGTGTCATTCTTGGACGAAGACCGTGATAGTTTCATCAATGCGCTTAATGTATTCAGTTTTGTTTGCTAAGATAGGCTGTTTTGGTCTTTCTTTGCGACTCTCATCACTATTAACGTTATCAGTGTTGCAGCTCCTGCATTTTGGTGCTTCCTGTTTCGGGTCTATTTTGCAATTAAAAATTGGATGTGCTCGACTCCGTTCTTCACATTTCAATTTATATCGCAGCTTTTCGTGAATTATTGGAAAGTGTTGCAATATGGACGTTGCTGTTATTGAGGAGGTAGTGTTTAAATAGTCCAACCTTGTGAGGTACACAGTGCATTCTGAAATGGTGAACAAGTAGCTTGTTAGTTGGTTCTTTGTAACTATAGATGACTGGAAGGAATAGCGGGGAATTTTGATTTAGTTCCCCAGTACCTTTAGGTCCCCTTCAGTTTTTCCGTTTGTTGTATCACGGTCAAAATTGGTTATCACAAAGGCGAGCGTGAGTCTGTGTGGTTTCTCTTTTGCTTAGTGTTTGGCGTGCGGCGTGATTAGTGTTACTGTTGCTTCAGATCGGTAAGTAACTCAAACTGTTCTCTCGGGTTTAGAAATCTGATGGGTGTGTTGGGATGTTGGCAAATTTTTTCGGATTTTTTTGTGAACGACTTGGTGACCCAGGCAACTGTTTTAATGCAGGTTACAACGATTTGGCGATTTCTTTGCCACCTTCTTAGTTTATAGTTTATTGTAGGGTTTGCTAAAGTGCCGTAAGTTGTGTTAGATGTGCTTTAATTCCATCTGCATCCAACCAGTTGTAATCCTTGTTCTTCGTGAGATGTATTTGGATGAGTGTAAACTTTTTGTAATTGGCAGCTTTGCCTGTTTACTTCGAGTTTCTTGTCCGGGTTTCCGGCTAGTTCGCGTAGCGTTGCGTTTCTGGAGATCTGCTGGAGACAGAGTTCTCTACTTCAGTCTGGTGCGCTGAAAACTGTTGTTGCATATCGGAAACAGGACGATCCATAGTCCCCACGCCCTGCTTGAGAACGGTCGCAGTCAGTGTTGAGTTCTGTGCCTTTAGCCTCGCCAGATGCGAGTTGGTCGTCCCTGTCTCAAAGTGTGGCGGTTGTGCAGACTGCCGATCCCAAGTCTGAATCGCTCTGACAATGCTGCATTTGACGACAGTGGCGCGAGTTACGCATGATGCACTTTGCAGGGGACATCGTCTGAGTAACATGTGTGCTGTCGAACAACTACGTACAAGTAACAACAGTTCAAGCAGTTTCGGCTGCGAGAATGCTTGCCTCCAGATATATCAGAGGAAAACCCTTAATAAGTATATCGGTTGCAGAAGTTAATGCTTGATACCCCACGAGTGAAAGGGTTGTAACAGGTAATTCCCTGACCACCCATATCTGCTCGCTGGTTCGCCTTTCTGAAGACCAGAACGTGACAGCAGCGGCTGTAAGCAGCAGCAGGGAGTGGCCAGTGGTGGGGCTTGCAGTCCCCTGCTGCTCCTGATTGGCTGAAAGGCCCACGTGTAGAAGGACTTCGTGGAGAGGCCCGGAGCTCGGGGAATCGAAAGCTGGCCGTCGGCGCCCGTGTGGCCGACGTGGCGGGTCGCGGGCGCTCTGGAGCGGAGTTCTGTGTCGCGACGCACAGTGTTCTCGAGTTTCCAAACGCCTTCTCGTTTGCGCTCATCCATTACCGCTTAAGAACTTTGCTGCCGTTATCTGCGAATGTTGCATAGTAATTAGTGTGGGCGTTTACGGTGAATTGTAGCTCAGGGAAAACTCGGTGATGTCAGCTAAGTGGCAGTGGTGCTCCGACTCAAATGACTGACTTGGCTGGGGTAATCGGATAGCGATAATCTCAGTTTGTTATCCAAATCTGGGAGTAATGTTTTTTGAGTGACCGTCTTCCTGTTGAGTTTGAACTGTGTATTTCGTACAGCCAGTCGAAAGTAATTTCCTGGACTTGGCTGCGAATGTTCCCAGTACTGCGGTCGGAACTCGGGATCTTGCCTAGGGTTAATTAGGTAGCATGAGGGCCGTTAACTACCGGCTTTCGAGCGATGAGGTTCGATACTTTCCAGCGGGTCGAGGCTCGGCTGGCGACCACTGTGTCGGACCGACTTTACGCGTGTCCCGGTGGTGCAGGACGCTTGTGTGGGTGGGCCCCGTGTCGGCTCTGGCCACCACCACCTAAAGAGAAGGCCGCGGCGCGCTCTTGTGACGTCACGCAAAGCGGGCCAGGGTTGGCTTGGCGCTGCGCTGACAGACTCGAGGCGCACGGCCTGCAAATCTTCGTCAAACGGTTTTACAGAATGTGTTGAGCTGCCGGCGACCCCCTGCGGCCAGGCGGGCCGCACCCGACACCTGCCTCCCTCGTGGCGCTGCGGCCTCTGGTTCCACTGCGTCCAGACGGAAATCGCGGTTAACTCTGCGGGTGCCTGCTAAGTGCGCGATGATGGCTGTACTTTCACAATTCACGAAAATCACTCCACGTAGTACTATTTATCACAGGATTTTCCGTTGGGCTGGATACTAAATTCACACAGACACTCCTTTACTTTGCTCACTCAGGTTTTATTTGAACAAATGGGAGATCGTCTATTGATTACGAATCACAACAATTTCTGCGTACTGTGTGCTTCTAGTGAAGCTACTATGGCACATGTTTTCCAGGACTCACAGTACTGGCACAAGTTTATCCTTCCACAGTACTGTTCCTGTAAATACGCCTTTAAGTAATGTTCTTCCTTGCCCAAGAGTGGCACATGGAACATTAACTTTTAACATCTGCCATAGTACCCTTACAAACCTCTAGCTTAACAAATCACCATCTTGTCTCACAAACCCAATAATGCTAATCTCATATAACTCTGCCATTCGACAATTTGCGTTCACTTCAAGCCACATTTCACACAACAAGTCATGTGTTACTTTATTACTATACCTGTTTGAGTCACTATGTAATCGAACCACTAATAAGCTCAACAAACCCATTTACACTTTCATGCACACACCACTTCAGTCATTGGCCCCTCTCTTTTGATTTTATAAATATCTGAATGTCTCTTGTCATGGTACTTGAATTACAAATCATGTAAAAGTACATCTTTCACACACATATGGAAAATTTCCTTGTTTCAGACATAATGTTATATACTAATATCATACATTATACATTAATAAAACCGACAAACTGCAAAGACAGATCCTCGAAGGAAAACGGAGAAAAAACGTCCTACGAACATGTGTCCAGAAATGCACCATCGCCACGGTAGATGACACTGACGAACGGGAATTCCTCCGACAACGTGCTGCGTTTACCTTGTATATAACAGGCCGTGTGATTAACGCAGCCTATTGTATACACGAAGCATTTCCCAACAATTTTAGTAAATAGTCTCAATGCATTAGAATAGGTAGACAGGGGCTACCACTCACAAATAAGCACACAGTTATAAATGAAGGAGACGTTAGGAAAGAGAAGTACTGGCTGTACGATATCAGATTTAATGAAATTTGATATTGTCATACCAGGTAGAGTCCATTTTTATTGCTGGGTTTAATGCAGTGTGGTGTGGAGACAGTTATTTGGGAAAAATACTGAAGGAGGCTACAGCGAGGATTCTGAAAAGGGAGACTGTTCATTGTTTCTCCTGGCCAGATTCCTCTCGGCTGCTGAACACAGCTCTACACCTGCAGGGATGTTGGTTGGGTCCCACCAAAGAAGTATCCTGTTCTTGAGTATGGGGAGCGTCGTTCCATTGCAAACGAAACAGACGAAGAGCACTGGTCCTTGCAGCATCGTAACTAGATGCATATAGTACACAAACTGCGCTATTCCCTGAGCCTGGTGGAACCCAATTCTAATAATAATTCCTGTTCCACTTAATATAATGGCCTTAACTGACATAAAAAGACATTCCTTCTTTGAGGCAAATTTCTTGTTATCAACAATTTCGAGTTGCCGCATGGAGCACCGATTACGTAGGTACATGTATCCAAGCAGTCCGAGACAAACCAAGTTGAATGCCACAGACACTGAAATCCCTGCAAGGATTACTATACGACTGTAGATCAGGTAATATTTACCCGTCTTTTCCAAAGCAGCAGCTGCCACACATACTATACTCCACGGTATAAGCACACACAGCACCTCACGACGGAATAACTGGCTTAGTTCAGCAGGTAGTAGCTGGTCAGGAAGCCTGAGATGGCGAACACAAGAATACATCTGGTAGCAGAATGAGTTCAGCCAGATACAGCTGAGAAGTGTGAGGGCGCTGTCTATCAGCACTGCTGTTGGTAAGTCAGGGACGCCTGCCATACGATACACGACCTCAGAACACAGGATCTGGACTATGCACGTGATCTGAAAGGACAAGAATATCTTTCCAGGCAAATTACGTAACTGGGGAAGATACAAGTATACCCCGGCAGTCGAAAAACGGAAAATTAAATTTACCAGTATAAATGAGATTTCTAAAGGCTTCAAGCTGTCGATTTTAAAATCCTTGTATTTCAAGGTGGCATTGTTTAAACTGTTTTTGTAGTTCAGTGTTTCTTCTGTTAGCTTTTGATAGAGCTTCCTGTTAGTACTACGGAATACTCCAAATCCGAAACTAGTGTACGTATAATTATGGGAAGTCTTAATGGAGGAATATTCGCTACACTTTAGCAACAGAATAGCTCTGGAAACAGAGCATATGGCGTCTGTAGCGTTCGACTGCAGACATGATTGATCGTCAGGACTATTGAAATAGCAGCGAGCATCGTGCACCGACTGTATCATACTAAACGGGACGTCCTGACAAATGCCGTACGAGTTGACAGCCATCCAGGCCAGCAGACAGAGGTTGACGTTTATCCTCTGCGTGTAGGCCAGGTAGCTGGTGACGGGTAGGTGGGGCGACCTCTGCACCACGTCGTCCCACAGCTGCTCGCGGCACTGCTCGCGCTGCTTCACGGCTTCCAGTGGCAGGTCTTCCAGCGGACACGTGGGGTGGTCCAGGGCGTTCACCAACAGCTGCACGCAGTCAGTGTCCACGGAGAGCGTATCGTGGCTTCTGTCCTCCAGCTGCCACTCCTCGTCTGCAAGAAAACGACAGCAAGTAGGTGGTGCCCGTACACTGCAGGCAGCTGAATCCAAAGTCTTCTCTGGATGACGAGCCTGGGCGTTCTTTACCCACATTACCCTGGTTCAGTTACCCAGAACTATGTAAGGCGGCATGTCAACACAAAGTAAGAGTATTAACAAACAGAGATATCATTGTTAATATTCACGTCTATTTCATCTACAGGGTGTCCAAGAAGTCCCTGTATCGCTCTTGACATAGTAAAAATAAGGAAGTAAATAGGTTTTATTGATAGTCCTGCACTGAAGATATTAAAAAAACAATGTTATCAGAATTATATTTTTGTTTCAGCACAGCAGTCTTTGAGTTCCGAATCCATGGACCAACAGTTATCTTGTAAAGGAGAGATTAGTGGAGGATTCGTGGGTTCATGAACATCCGCAGATAGGAAAAACTATGTAAGGCATGATGAGACCATTTGCCGCAGTCCCCCTCGTAAAGTAGCCATGCCTGATTGAGATAAATGTCCTGTATTTTCAGGCTGTCTCAGAGACAGACCACATATTGGAAGAAATAAAAGGTGAGAGGAAACGTGTGTCACCCTCTCTTAATCAGATGAGCAGTCTCCAATGAAAACCATTTGCAAAAGAGCAGTTGGACTTCAAGCAACTTGTTCAACAATGCACGACCATATTGAAAAAATATGAATACGAAAGGATTTAGGCCCATGTTTGTTACTGAATTATCTGACAGTAGTGTGGAGCAACGATTTGTAACCTACCGTACTTTGTTGTGGCGATTTCTGCCATGTCTCGCTCAAGAGTGTTGGTTACTTATAAATGTGCCATATACCACTGTTTGCTCAGGAAAAAATTGTTTTCTTGTCTAAGGAAAGTACCCATTATTACCAAGAGTTGGAAAGGAACCTACCTCACATTATGTGGGCTACTGTGTGAGCAGAATACCTGTTAGGACCACATTCTTTTGAAGCGTAAATGAATGGGAACTTCCATTTCTCAGTACAACAGAAGTTTTCAGTATCTCAGCTCCATGACAAGGCAGTCACGGATCTTGTGTGGTTGTAGAAGGAAGGAGCTTGAGTCTCGTTTCGTTGTTCAGATGTGTGGGTTTCTTAATGAACAACTTATTCTCGGATTCTATTTGGTTCTGCAGCATTTAAAGCCACATTAAAATGGTTATCACGAAATCCCAACATTACCACCTCAACAACCTATTGAAATTGTCATGACAAACTTTTGATCTTACCACGCAAATAACTGAATATGAAGAATAATAAAGCCTCATGTGGCTCAACGTTGAAAGATTAATGGAAAATTGACACAAGTGTTGAGGAAGTCTTTCTAAGCAGAATTACTAGAACGATCCGCAATAAAGCAAGGGGGACAGCGAGACACATAGATATCTGAGGAAGGTGTGATCGTCCACACGCTGATCCGTTGGAAACGTATTTTTTTTTATATCTAACTACGTCCACATTGAATATACTCTTTTGACATAACTATATAGGCGTGCTGTACAAAGAAATAGGGTGGAGGCTGAATTCTCGTCTTTCTGATATTTCACTTTCCTCCGTGTAGTGACCCCATCACGCAGCGTAAAAAAAAGTGATGGAGCAGATTTGTCACCAGTTTGTTTCGTTAGAACGAGAATGTCGAGAAAAGGCACAACAAAATACAGTAGCCGACGATTTTGGAAGTACCTTTACCACAATGAACGATTTGCTGTTAATACTCTGTTTGCATAAATTCAAAAACACGCAGAAAAATGTAATTACTTCCTCTCACTCGTACCTTGTGTAATGATAACAATGCAGCAATAAATGCAATTGGGACATATATGTCTCAGCTGCTGAGTGGATGAATGTCGGATTACAACTCCAGAGATTTGGGATTCAGGCATTGCTCCCGAGATTCCTTCTCTCACTTATCTCTTCTTTCACCTCTGACATTGATTTATGGAAATCGAAAATGTTGGAACTGTAGAATTGTTCGGAGACCCAATAATTAACTGTGTCCCACAATTATTAACTCGGTAAGTTAGTTCAGAAGTAGGAAGACGGCGAATGACCACAACCTGCAGTAGGACAGTGGCTCGCGAAGCACTGTGGTGACCAAACCAGGCTTCAGCTTGATGACGGCTTTACCTACTGCATTCTGAGAAGTGCTGATGGTCGTTTTCCTCGAGCACTATTCCTGTTCAGAGTACAAATCAAAGGACAATGATACACATGCTACACATCATCCAATGTATACAGGGTGAGTCATCTAACGTTACCGCTGGATATATTTCGTAAACCACATCAAATACTGACGAACCGATTCCACAGACCGAACGTGAGGAGAGGGGCTAGTGTAACTGTTTAATACAAACCATACAAAAATGCACGGAAGTATGTTTTTTTACACAAACCTACGTTTTTTTAAATGGAGCCACGTTAGTTTTGTTAGCACATCTGAACATATAAACAAATATGTAATCAGTGCCGTTTGTTGCATTGTGAAATGTTAATTACATCCGGAGATATTGTAACCTAAAGTTGACGCTTGAAACCTCCGACATTCAGTTGCGTCTTGTAACAAACACGGGCCACGGTCGGCGAGCAGCATCTGCAGGGACATGTTTACGATGACGACCGTGTTTACGAGTGTGGCTGTAGTGCACTGTTGTGGTTTGGCCTAGCTGTCGCAGTGTCCGCATGTAGCGCTTGCTGCTATTGTTATTCTGCATTCGTCTCAGCACGCAGACCAACAGTAGTACACCGTGTTACCAGACGTCTGTGATAGTGTAGTGTTGTAGGAACTGTGACCATGGTGTATTCGAACTCTGAAAAGGCGGAGATGATACTCAACTATGGCGAGTGTTGACGAAATGCAGCTGAAGCTTGCAGGGTGTATGCAGAACGGTACCCGGACAGAGAGCATCCAACGTGCTGCACATTGCAAAACATCTACCGCCAAGTGTATGCAACAGGTATGGTCGTAGCACGCAAACGGGTCCGTAACAGGCCCGTCACAGGAGAAGCGGGTGCAATTGGTGTGTTAGCTGCTGTTACCATGAACCCACACATGAGTACACGGGACGTTGCGAGAGCCGGTGGACTGAGTCAAAGTAGTGTCATGCGCATACTGCATCGTCACCCCTTTCACACGTTTCATGTGTCGCTACATCAGCAATTACATGGTGATGACTTTACTCATCGAGTGCAATTCTGTCAATGGGCATTAACAGAGAATGCGTTGAAGTTCTACCTGTTTACCGATGAAGAGGGTTTCAGAAACCACGGGGCAGTGAATCTACGGAAGATGCATTACTGGTCCGTGGGCAGTCCTCACTGGCTCAGACAGGTAGAGCGACAGCGACCGTGGACTGTAAATGTATGGTGCGGAATCATTGGCGACCACCTCATTGGTCCTCACCTCACTGCAGGGGCCCAAACAGCTGCAACATACATCGCGTTTCTACAGAATGATCTGGCAACGTTGCTCGAAAATGTCCCACTGGAACCGCGTCGACGTATGTGGTATCAGCATGATGGCGCACCTGCACATTCCGCAATTAACACTAGGCTGACCCTTGACAGGATGTTCGACGGGCGTTTCATAGGACGTGGAGGACGCATAAATTGGCCAGCCCGTTCTCCTGATCTTACACCTCTGGACTTCTTTCTGTGGGGTACGTTAAAGGAGAATGTGTACCGTGATGCGCTTGCAACCCCAGAGGATATGAAACAACGTATTGTGGCAGCCTGCGGCGACATTACACCAGATGTACTGCGGCGTGTACGACATTCATTACGCCAGAGTTTGCAATTGTGTGCAGCAAATGATGGCCACCACATTGAACATCTACTGGCCTGACATGTCGGGACACTCTCTATTCCACCCCGTAATTGAAAACGGAAACCACGTGTGTACGTGTACCTCACCCCTCATGGTAATGTACATGTGCGTCAGTGAAAAAGACCAATAAAGAGGTGTTAGCATGTGGACGTAATGTGCTGTTCCAGTCTCTTCTGTACCTAAGGTCCATCACCGTTCCCTTTGGATCCCTACGTAATTCGGTGATCTCCGATACACACGATCGAACAGCGGAGGAGTGGTACTCAAGCGTCAACTTTAGGTTACAATATCTCCGGATGTAATTAACATTTTACAATGCAACAAACGGCACTGATTACGTATTTGTTTATATGTTCAGATGTGCTAACAAAACTAACGGGGTTCCATTTAAAAAAAACGTAGGTGTGTGTTAAAAAACATACTTCCGTGCATTTTTTTATGGTTTGTATTAACCAATTACACTAGCCCCTCTCCTCCCGTTCGGTCTGTGGAATCGATTCGTCAGTATTTGATGTGGTTTACGAAATATATCCAGCGGTAATGTTAGGTGACTCACCCTGTATAGTTCATTGGCGTGTTGAGCGCAAATGTATACCCAGTAAGAAGAATAAGTTCTGAAAGATTCTTATACACAGGCACATTCTGTGAAAGGCCGAATGCACGACTTTGTCGTAGACACTCCGTTTTCTTTGTTATTCATTCCACTCCCACCACATTATCGTGTGGTGCGCAAGCTTCGGACACTTTGCTGCTCTTCAGCCTATCGAAGTTAGGCCAGTATAGTTTTTATGGGAGAATGAATAAAATGATAGGTTTCAAAAAAATAAAAGACATAGCGTTTCTACATAAACACATGTACATTGAAGTTGATGATGGTGCTATGGTGAAGATAAGGCTCTTGCTTCTGGCAAGTCACTGGCAGTCAGTTCCCAATAACTACTACGAGGGTAATACAGTATGATGCAGGTGCCGGCCAGAAAGGGTGTATGTATTCAAGGTGTTGGAGTGGGCTGGGAAGTATGATTGACAAGTTGATGAGGGTAGAGGGAGGTGTGAGGGAGGGATGACAGTGGTCAGGAGGCTGGAAGCAGGATCATCTACATATTGAAGAGGCGTAGACGCTAGGATTATAGCTGGTTGGAGGACTAAGTGTCTACATACTATTCTGGAACAGGAACTAGCCAGCTGAAGTTCCGCTCGAATAGGATACAGAAGGGTGGCAAGTGGAGGGTGGATATGACATGTTGGTATAGGCGCACCAGAAGCCTAGGTATCCAGAGGATAGGCGAGAAAAATTGCTTGTGTTCCCCAAGTTTATGGGACGTTTACAATTTGTGACAAAGTCTGATGAACTTCAGAAGAGAGGGCAATCTAATCAGCTGGTAGAGGTTGCGTCTGAGACTGCAAATATGATACAGAGTGCAAGGTGTTCTAAGACTGTAAGGAATGGTAAATTTTTGAGAGTGCTGAGATCCAAGCCATATTGGCGAAAGTAACACTGGGGCCACTAAGGCTTTTGGAAAGACGAAGGAAGAAACAAGATCAGGGGTTAACGTCCTGTTGGTGAAACAGCTATTAGAGCATAACCCAGAATTGGGAAGAACGGGAAAGCAGGACAGCTGCGTCCATCCATAGGAACCGTCGTGTCATTCACCTTAAGCTGTGTAGGGACATCGCAGAGAAACTAAATATGGTCGAAAATCAAGTTTGGAGCCAACAGCTTACCACAGCATCGCCTCGTTTAGTGGGTTTTACCCAAGTACAGAGGATGGCTGAATGATGGAATCCCCAAATTGTCGAGTTTCCTGTCTTTCCTGTTTGTTGTAAGCTGTTATTCCAAGATATGAGAAAGTGAGAGTCCTCTGCCCATGTCAGCAGAGAGGAATGGAGCAGCAGGTCCACCGCCTTACTGCAAGCGCTTATCTTCCTCCACGTAATTGGGCACTGTCCTTGCATTGTGAGAGAACTGTGACTCGGAGTTATCTGTTGAGTGTACGTGACTGTAATGGATGCGTTAAGAGCTTAACATCCACATCTGACACACATGTTGTTGTGTCATGCTTTTAATAAATTTACAAGTAGATAGATGAAACAGTCAATGATCAGAACGCCTTATTGTTTGGAAAGCAATACACTTATCTTTAGCTCCTCGTGGCTGTGGCTGTGTGATCACGTGTGGTATTAATTGGGGTCCAACTACACAGGAGCTGCTGAAAACACTGAGCGGCATTACAGTGCAAGTCTGCACATGATGAGCACTGAACGTTTACTACAACTGTGCCAAATATGTGTCTGTTGTTGGCCCTCGACTCTCTGTACGTGCATGCTTGGCCTAGGCTTGACTGAGTGACGTTACGCCGACGCTGCACTCTGAAGGCAGAAATTCGTCGCTTCTTTGCAGTCGTCATGGAACTGTTGATACCCTCGTAGACAGAACAGAAGTCAGGCTGGACTTTGGCAGAACTCGTACCAGGCACTGGCAGAGCTGGAAATACTTGTCGTGTGTGGCGCCTCGAAGCTACAGGAGGAGTGGCTTACTACTTCTTTCTCATAGGCGGTGGCGATGCTGCTTAGGTGTACAGCATCTCTGCGGTGGTCGATTGACGATTTGCTGCAGGCGATTATCGTCGACACCACATGTGTCACCTTCAACAGTGTCACAGGCATCAGTGTATCATGATACACTGAGGAGAGGTAATGTAATGTAGAACACTGACACGAGGTCTGGTGATGAGAAACTTTATGCTTCAATTTCCCCTCCCATTACTGGGGATATACCAGCAATGCAAATTTCTTCCATCACCTGGATTCGAACCAGCTTACCTTTGAACAGAGTACCACCACACAGTCCTGTTTATGTGTGCCATGGTGGAAGTTAGGGAGAGAGAAATGATTGGTGGTATTTATTGTAATAATTCCTTGGGTTTTTAACAAAAGTGTTTTTGATGTAGCAGAGGCTACACCAAGAGGTGAAGTTATCGAGGCAGATGGAGATATGCTGTTGAGTAAGATTTACAGTAACAAAAGAAGCATGGTGTGCCAGACAAGGAGCTATACAGTAAACATAATTCATTGGGACACCTGGCACTTGCCAGTTTCCTCCCAGAGATCCGAATGTGCGACTATTGCGGAATATTTCGCCAGTGGAGCAGTCATCATACCACTTTTCAATTATAGGCCACATGTCCTGTGGACAGACACCAGTGGTTCCCATTACCTTCTGCATTCTCATGCCTTTGAGCACTGCTGACTCTTCAGGGTTTTAGGAGCAGGGGAAGAAAGTTCCTTGAAGCTCTATCCGCCCATCCATCATTACTGATGATTTTTATTCTAAATTTAAGCAGTAGCGAGGTTTGAACCTTGGTCCCATGACGTTTTGATTAGTATACAAAGACACTACCCTTAAATCATAGGTGAGCTGTGGGATATAAACTTGCATACAGTATGATATCACACAACTTCACTAGAGCTAGTAGGAAATAAGAGTTTTTTAAGGAGGTCGAAAGTAATGGAGTCATGAGCAGCCTCTCATAAAAATTTCCTGAAATTGTAAGACGTCGTGGTCTCCTTCATTGGTTACATATTCTGCCCTCACAATCATATTCTGCACATCAAGACGCTTCATTCGAGCCCAAACTCGATAAGATAAAGTCAGTATTGTATGAATTCATGTAAACGATATGCAAATAACTAATAAATCGCAAGTGCGCACTGTGGTTGAAATACTCGAGGCTGGCGTACACACATACATTCCAGACACGATGGTCACAGGAGCTTTTAGCTCGAGAGAGGCCGGTCCCAAGCTATCTACATCGGCCAGTTACCGCCTGTAGAGCAGACAGCGTTAGCCCGAGTGAAAGGACATCCCCGTGTTCGGCTTAAAAGCAAATTCCGCTACATTGTGTGGGAGCGGTTAGCCTATGCATTCTTTACACATAGAACGCAGTTTCAGAGATTTTCACAGGGAGACAGCAAACGCCAAACACTGATACTACAGATTTCCGGATTGGTCACCTTAAACAAAACGTCATTCTCCCGTTTTAGAAGAGCAATGCTGATTGGCAGACGATATTTCTGACGCCTTGAGCTGAAGGAGTAATGGAAGAAATCGAAAGATATACCCCTTCACGTCTGGCGTGCAGAGGGGCCGTTCCGTTGTCGCTCTTGGAGCGAAAACACGTAACGAGAGCGTGCGCGCTCGTACATGTACTCAAAGAGCGAGGAACAAGTCTGTCCTCAGTACTTCACTGGGAGAGCACCTCTGTCGAGAGCCAATTGGAGTGCGGCTGTATATTGAGTCCTTGCGATTAAGCATTGTTCACTGTGTTGGCCACCACACTTATTGTGTGGTGTGAACGGACTGAGTAATAGTTAAACACCTGCGAGCGAATTTTTGAGTGGCATCGTGGTGGACTGGTTATGTGACCGGTGTACCACGCCAATAGACTAGGGGCAAATAGGAGTCCTTGACTTCATCAAGGTGTAGGGAGAGTTTGATTGGCGAAGGTCAATCCAGATAGAGCGAGAGTTATCTTATTTGTCGGCAGCGAGCAGCGCAGACAGCAGTCATCACAGCTACAGCTCTTGCGACCCCCACATTTCCTCCACAACAGTACGCTTCACTGCATATCACACGTGACAGCCTCGACTGTACCTAGCAACATTCTAACCGATAATTATTCAAGTTGAATAGGTGCGGCTCTCAGCCATTCTGCCAAGTCAATAACAATCTTAAACTTTGTATAGAAATTTCATTAGCGAATCCTATCCTTAAGAGGTAACTTCACATTCTGAAAAGAACCCACAAATAACGTGTTCAATTCATAACTAAAAGTGCTATTGTGATTTCTCAGAATTTTTGCAAAATAAATAATAATTTTCGTTGCTTTCATGTTTATCTTATACTAACTAGCACTACTCCAGTACCCCACTAGTTACGTAAGAAATTTTGTGAATTTTTGTGTCATTTCCTTACAGTGGACGACTCCAGAAGGTATTTATTGCTGAAAGTTTTTCAGGCATTTCTCTTTAGAGCTTTAGGAGTGTCCGTCTGACTTCTGTAGTAGTGTGGGGGTGGAAATTGCATCTTGCAGGGGATAAAGGGTACATCTCAGGTTACTCTGTTGCGCAGAATAACAGAATAACACCAACCCACACACTCACAAAATGTGTGACTTTATAGTCTTGTGTTGTAAATGCTATATTTAATTCGTTTTGTGACGTTATAGACAGGTATTTTAAACTGGGCCCAAGAGATATGGTGGTCGTATTTGTGTGACACTGTATGTACCGAATTGTCGAGCAGTCATTAGATACAGTGAGTATATCTTTAAGATATGAAGCACTGAGTCTGGCTTGTTGAGGTTGTTTGGTAACGTGTGGTTGTTATGGATGAGAGGAGAATGAATCATTTTTCAATAGATTGTTCAGTTAATGGAAAATGGGGCAGTGTTTTTGTTCATGTGTATCACCAATCCCAGGGTTTCTGATCTGCAGAATGAGGTGCTGGTATCAGGATATCTCACAAGCACCCATTGGCAATACCATCTGATTGTATGTTGTAGCAATTATCTGTGCTTTGTAGAGTGTAGAGGGACTGGGACTGTGTTACGAAACTGTAACAATTTTCATTAAAGTATAGTTGTAGCATTGAGATAACATGTGAGTGATGAAGACGGTGAGCTCGACTGACGGTGTAGAAAACTGTGGATCTGAACTCAATATCTTTGATGGTGAGGATGGAATGCATGTAGTTGTTGGGATGCGGAATGTAAGTTTAGTGTCGTGAATAATGCGTTTACTTTATATTTATTAGAATTGAGGCTGTGTAGATGATGCAGTTGTGCAAGGATTGTACATTTGGCATATTTAACATGGGTGGTTTTACGAACTTCCAGTATGCTGCTGTAGTTTGGGTCAGCAACTTCAGGTAATCAGTGAACGAAAAACCGTTCCGAGGGTTTGTTCATTCGATGAGTTATCTGCATGCACTGTAACTGTTCATTGCACGTTATTGACATCTTCGGAAATGCCATTTTCGACTATGTTTTGGCGATTTGAAAATGGGTCTCGGTCCGAAACAAATCATCGAATCAATAAAAAATAAAAATTTGCAACTTGGACTGGTCTTGTTTGTAATTGGGATAGGCCAGGTGGTTCTGCGATACTGGGTCAGATAGTCGTCACACTGGAAGTATTTTTGACATCTGTAGCCTTGGATTTGCGATTTAGTTGATTTTACACAATGGCAGTGACAGCAAATCAGGACTCAGTTCCTGATACGTTGGTCTGTTGTGGGCAAGCATCTAGTTCTGCTGGTCAGTGATGCGTAAAACAACCGACAGTAAAGCACCACGGTTTTAATAGTGGCGAGGGCAACTCTTTCAGACAGGGCCGTTGTAGCAGCCTGCTGGATGTCGCAAGCCATCTCCAACATCGCCACGTGCTCAGAAGAGATTCGCACCCGTTTCTTCTTTCCCTCCCCCCCCCCTCCCCCCCTCCCTATCTCACCCGAACTGCCACGATCTCTCCGATCTCTCTGGATTTTCACGAGAACTTTCCCCTGAAGATATCTTCAATGTCGGGCTTAAAGTTAGCTTCCAGACAAACGGCTAGTTGTCCACAACTCTGTAAGCTCTTGTCGCTGCTCATTCTTTAATATCTTGTCGCAACTCGCGAGGAATAGAAACATCAACTTCATCTCACACGTTTGTTCTCGGTGTCCATAACAGTTTCAGTCATACTTACAGACTTGCTGCAGAGTGCAGCTCAGTCTAGAAACAGATGGGGTAAGAGTCTGCTTGTTTAGTAACTTGCTAACAATGCGTATTTCCGTTTATGTGCCACTATTATTCTTATGAGTGTTTGCACTAAATTATCGACTGCAGCCGAAATTTTGTAAAGACCGTTCTTCGCAGTATTACAGTCCCTGGTTCTAATATACGCATATTCTTATGATAACTTACTTCTTTATGTGTTGTAACCCTTTTCGACCACCGTAGTTTTTTAATTAGTCGGTTTACTACCAATTAGAACCCTGCAAGTTCGATTGCCTGAAGCGGTCAAGAGTGACAACGGCAGGCATAAATAACTTTTCCGCTGAGGGAGCACAAGCTCACTGTCCCCCCTTCCTCTCATTTAAATGGAGTTACCCCCTACCGAACAAGAAGCTATCAGACAGTTACAAAGAAAGAAATGAACGATTACAGCTCGTTTCATGTCTGGTGCAACGGTAGATAGATGATCGAGTAAGAGATAAAGTCCAGCAACGAGAGTAAAATAATAAATTTAAAGAATATAGTGATTCGAACAAACAGGTGCGATAGCTGAAAATACAGTGTTTCCTCAGTCCTACTACAGTTCATAGTAGTAACATTTCTAAGGATAATATTAACAGTGTATCTCATACAATTAACTGTTCTGTTACAAATCTAAATATTGTTCGTCAAAGAAAATTAGTAAATACGAACAGTATCGTGCTAGGATCACACATGAGAAATCTAGAACACTACACCAGTTACAGTATTGACAGAAAATTAGCTTGTCTGTAGCCGTTATGTTGCAGAGATCATTCGCCATTTTTAAAAAGCCTTAGACTAGGTCTGAAGAAAACTACATGTGCAGAATTTTAGAGTGTTTATAGAAGATAAGAAGGAACACTTTTTTTATATGAGGCACGTGTCGCACACGTATGAAGGTCTTATCTGCACTGGCGTTCAGAGACGTTGTTCAAAGTGCTGTGGGATGGGCCCTGTTTTAGAGGTGCTACGGGCCTCCTACGGGAGGGAGACGAGTTGTTCAGTGTACAGACACTGGCGGACACCCCAGGTGAGGTGGTTGCCTCTTAGGCTGAGGCTGCAAACATTATTTGTGACACAGACCACTTGTTTCGAGTGTGTTGCACAATCATTAGCAGCCAGATGGCACTTGAGTAACGTCTCTAAAACATCACACCTGTGACATTTGTGTCACATAAAATTTGTTCTTTTTAATCTTCTCTAAACACTCCAAAATTTTGTGTACGTAGTCTTTTTTTAGTCCCTGCATAATGAAGAAGTCAATAATACATCGAAATGAAGTAGTTAGGTTGTCATAGATCCAGACGGAGAGTTGCCGAGGAATCTAAAAACTGACTTTGGAAAGAGCACCAGAGATCATGCGTGGCGTGCAAAATCACGCAAGATCTAAAACTACATGTTCAGAAGGATATTTGAATCTCATTCCTCGAACAACTGAACAGTTGTCAGCGCATAACCGTGAAGTGGCCGGGTCCCAGTATTAAACTTACCTACAATCTTGAAGTCGTCTTCGTAGAATGAATAGATGTAGTCAGCTGCATTGTACCAGGAGACACGATGGAAGGCGTACAGTTCGTCAGCGAGGCTGAACATTTGCGACGCCTCTGGCTGCCGCTCCTTGCACAGCGCACTGAAGTCGTCGTCAAAGGAGAGGCTCCACGGCTGATAGCGCAGCAGGCGTTCACTCAACAGCGGCCGCCTGTAGCACACAAGGTGCGAGGTTAAAAGTTGAAAACCTAGCATGTATAGTTTATGCAAGAACGTACAAGTATTCAGAACGGATTTCCACTCAGCAGTGGATTAGAAACTTTCTGGCAGATCAGTACTGTGTTTTAGCGCATCGAGATTTCATCTTTAGATTTCAGAGCACTTGAGTGAGACACCGATTATAACTATTTCTTGCAGGTCATCCACTCCGTTCTGTGGTGCTATACCGTTTTAAGTGGTTTCAGGCACATCAAACAGCAGAGCTTGCCGCAGAATACCTCTTTTTCTTTAAAGAAGAATTTCGTATGCATTGCAAGAGAGTGAACATGTGATATTTATGTTAACGATATGAATGACTTGTTCAAATTTGTTATAGATGATTTTAGACGCTGACATGTACACATGTCTGTCATGAGCTGAAGCAAAATCTTCCACATTACCACTTGAAAATGGCACAAAACGCCGAAACTGCAATTGTAAAACAATTTTTATAGTCAATGGCGAATATGACGTCCTTAAAAAAATAGACATCGAGCTGGGCTGGCAGGAACCGAGAGCCGCCGTCACAGCCTTACTTCCGCCAGTAGCTCAGCCGCTGCCCTCCAGCCGTCACGGAAGCTCCCCCGCACGGCCGGCGGCACCAGCGCTCCCGGAAGGATGGGCACTGCAGTCACCAGAGGCCCCGGGAGTTGCTTCCTGGGCGAATCCTCACTCTGCAGTGTTGAGTGCAAACGTCGGGGATCCGACCTGCCAGGGAGTTTCCTATCTGCATTAGGTGATGTGACATCTGCGATAATTTTCCGTAAAGACTGTAAAACAGCTGAAAGCAGAACTCTTACAGGAAGATGAGTTCAATGGACAAACGTGAATGCACCGTCAAGCACGTTCACTTATTCAGTCCCCTTCAACTAATCCAACGGCTAAGGACAGCACTATACGATGACTTAAACTATTTCAAATCCGTCTTTGAAAATACCAAACAGCCGGCCGCGGTGGTCGTCCGGTTCTAGGCGCTGCAGTCCGGAACCGTGGGACTGCTACGGTCGCAGGTTCGAATCCTGCCTCGGGCATGGATGTGTGTGATAGGTTAGTTAGGTTTAAGTAATTCTAAGTTCTAGGGGACTGATGACCTAAGATGTTGAGTCCCATAGTGCTCAGAGCCATTTGAACCATTTGAACCAAATACCAAACATGTGTTTTTATTTCACAATACGTGTTTTGCTTTACTCATTATACCCTTACCAGTTGTGGCATTTTTATAATGTTTCCGCTTACATCCGGCAGTGCGCAGCCCACCATCTCACACTTGTATGCTTCACGTGCAGAAGTACATGTCTGCTGACGTAAAACTTGACAAAATGACGCTTCAGTATTGCATACAAATGTTTGCTTACTTGGCTCTGAAGCATTCGCTCGGTCTCGTTTCGTGAGTGGTTGGCGCGGGTCTCTCGTTTGGCTGTGGAAATTATCATACAGAAATTGTTGGCCGTAAAACTTTGTCCTAAGGTCAGTGTTCCATACATCGATTCGATGCATCTGTGTCAGGTACATCTTATCATGAGAATGGAGCCCTCAGGATCGGGTATGAGACAATTTTTTTCCTGATTAATCTACGACTGCATTCCCTATAGCCCATCAACGATGGAAAGTCTCCATACTGCCAGATACAACGCAGAACAATCATTACTCCCTCTACTCCTTGTAGTATGGTCCTTGGTTATCACTGTTTACTTGACAACGACACCAGTGTGTTCAGGCAGAGTTGCATTACGTTTCATTTTGTTTATTTTATGTGCGGCAACAAATTATTAAGACAATTACGTACAGCTTACGAAAATGCATTTTCTTGAGATGTTACCGAATTTACAACATGCGGAAAACTTTTCAGTTATAGAAGTTAGGCGAACATTATGCGAACGAAATCTTAAGATTACATGACTTTTATCTACTCCAAGCCGGAACTCTGTCAGAGTTCTCTAACACGAGATAATTTTGGTTAAATACGGCGCACAGTGTTCTGCTCGCTTATCAAGTTCGGAAGCGGTCGCGCGCTCTGTTCGTTACGAGAAACAGGTCGCTAGGTTTGTAAGAAACCAGTTATTAATTTTTGTGATCCGCCTACTTATTTATAACGTACCAAACTATAAGACTTATGCTGTCAAAAGACAACATGGTGAACATCTGGAAGTGTCAGTGACACCGTCGTTTGGTGTAGGTCTACACCGAAGCTTTCTCGTACGTTAGTCTGAAAACTTAGGTCTACTAAAAACCAGCAAGAATGTTTTAACTTCTTTTGAAAGGTCGTCCCCTCTTCTTTGGTGATTTTCTGGAGGCAAGTAATGTTCTTATTGTGAAACCCATATAAACTTCTACAGTGTCTCTGTTCAGCATTTTGTTGGGCTACATATATCTTTCATTGCCTTCGAAGCAGCATGAATTCTGCCATTACTGTCAAAAAGTATGTAAAACTTAACCTGAACAGAACTTGCTCAGCTCAAAGAATGCCAAAGAGCTCGTTTCAATGTTTTCCGATTGTGAGAAGCTCCTCTAGTTTTATTCATTCGTCATCGGAGAACATTCTTTGTCTTAAGCAACATCCCTCACCTTTTTACTCACGTTGAGCACATTCTCGGCTGGAGTATATTCTCTGACTCGCTTTACTCATGTTAACCTCAAAATGTCCTCCCCAAATTTCCAGTACAAAGTATATCCTCCGTTTTACTGATACGCCCCACTATACTTCGCCAGCACCTCAGCTCTCACCTGGACTCTGTTAGCGGTTCTTCGCCGATCATCTCCCACCCTTCGCCGTCGTCTTCATTGCTTCACCACTCACAGAGAGCCGTAGTCTGGCAGCCCCTTCGCCACTGCCTCCGTCAAATGCTCCACCACCGTCGCCGCCACCTGCGCCACCGTCGACTCCCTCTCCAGCAGCGTCGCTGGCTCTGTCGCCAACACCGTCGCCAGCCCCAAACCGCGGCCCGCCCCATCGCCCCCACCACTGCCGGTGCAGGAAGTTCCAACCACATCCACCACCACTGTAGCTTCGTCACCGCCGTCATAAACTCCTGTCAATGTCCTTATCTACACACAACTGGGGCCACCTATTACACCACAACCCTCATGCATGCAGTCATAAGACCAAACAGATGAGACAGAATAGATAAAACCTCACGATTTCAAATGAAACCAAGACAAAAATGATTTCACTAAATTTACGGACATGAAACGAATAATTCCTCTCCACTATCGTCCTTTGTATCTACATCTACATACATAATCCGCAAGCCACCGTGCGGTGCGTGGCGGAGGGTACCCTGTTCCACAACTAGTCGTTTCCTTTCCTGTTCCGCTCGCTGACAGAGCGAGGGACAGACGCCTGTCTATATACCTCCTTAGCAGCCGTAATTCCTCGTATCTTGTCTTCGTGGTCCCTACCAGGAATGTGTGCTGGCGTCATTAGGATCGTTCTGCAGCCAGGTTCAAGTGCCGGTTCTCTACACTTTCTCAGTTGTTTTCCTCGAAATGAGTGTCTTCGTCCCTGCTGAGCTCCAGAAGCATATACATAACACTTCCATGCTGATCGAAACTCGCGTAAGAAATCTAACTGCTCCGCCTGAATTGTTTCGATGCCTTCTTTCAATCCGACCTGGTGCAGATCCCAAACACTCGAGCAATGCTGAACAAGAAGTCGCTCTGGCATCCTAAACGGGGTCTCCCTCACACACGAACCACACTTTCACAAAACTCTCCCAATAAACCGAAGCCGACCGTTGGCGTTCCCTGCCAGAATCCTCACATGTTTATTCCATTTCATCTCGCTTCGCGACATTACGCCCAGATATTTAAACGAAGCGACTGGGGTAAGCAGGATACTTGGAATGCCGTATCCGGATATTACGGGTTCGTTTTTGCCACTTATCCGCTTTCTTCTACAGCAAGAGCCACCTGCCATTCATCATACCAACTAGAAATTATGTCGACGTTATCTTGTGTCAACCTGCAGTCACTCAATTTCGACGCCTTCCATGGGCACTGCTGATGATACCCTTGTCTCTGATGAACACTCGCCGACGACGAAAACATACTATTACTTAAGAAATCTTTGAGCCACACACATATCTGTCAACTTATTCCATATGCTCGTTCTTCCGTTATCACCCCGCAATGGGACACCGTGTCAAATGCTTTCGAGAAATCTAGAAATATGGAATCTGCCTGTTGCCCTTCATCTATAGCTCTCAGTGCATCATGCGAGAAAATGAAAAGGTGAGTTTCACAGAAGCGATGCTTACCAAAACCGTGTTGGTTTGTGCATATAAGCTCCTTACTCTGAAGAAAGTTGATTATGTTCGAACTGAGAATATGTTCAAGGATTCTGCAGCAAACAGGTGTTAGGGATATTGGTCTGCAATTTTGTGGGTCCGTTCTTCTACCTTTCTTATACACTGGAGTCACTTGCACTTTTCTCCATTCGCTTGGTTCTTAGCGCTGATCGCAAGATTCGCGGTAAATGCAAGCTAAGTAAGGGGCCAATGCCGTACACTACTCTTTGTAAAACCAAACTGGCATTCCACCTAGGCATTGCCACTTATTTATTTTCAGCTGTTTCAGCTGTTTCTCTACGCCAGCGGTACTCATTACTATGATTTCCATACGGGACTCTGTGCGATGGTCAAACGACGGCACGTTTGTACCATTCTCCTGCGTGAACGATTTCTTAAACGAGGAATTTTTAACTTCGGCCTTCCTTTTGGAATATTCTAGCGCCAAAGCAGACTGGTCAACGTGTGACTGTAATGGAAGCGTTAGATCCGCTTAACGATTTTGCAGAGGACCAAAACTTTTTCCGGTTCTCCTGTGGTAGCTGTTGTATGCTTCGCGCACAGATCTTTTCACAGATGCACGAATCTCTACAAATCTTGCTGTCCTCATTTGCGCGTTCTCTTCTGAACCGAGAATGTAACAGCATTTCGTTCCTCAGCATTTTCCGAATTTTGTTGTTAAAGCACGATGAGTCTTTTCCGCCCTTGATCCACTTAGTAGGCGCATACTTTTCCCGATCACGATTTACAGTCTCTTTAAACTTTAGCCATAATTCCTCCATGGCCATAATTCTGGAATTAAATGATTGTATTTTATTGTCTAAGTGAGACGCTGACAACTGCATATCAACTCTCCTAGCGTTCTTGACTGATTTACTGACTTTCGTAACCGTAGTCGCTATGATGACATCATGTTGACTAATCCCCATCTCTATGCTGACGCCATCGATAAGGTCCTGCCTGTTTGTGCTGGCTGACGAACTAGCTGCTCAACACAGTTTTCGGAAAATGTGCTCAAAAGTCCTTCACAAGACTGTCTGTCTGCACGACCTGCAGTGAATCCATAGACGTCCCAGTCTATACTCGGTAGGTTAAGGTCACCGCCAGCTAGTGTCGCGTGATCTGGTTATTTATGCAATGCTGATTCTTTGAATGGCTCCACATCTGTCCCAGCGGAGCCGGGTGGGTGGTAAAAACATCCAACAACTGATATGGTTTCACCTAGTCCTGTTATGTGCGACCACGTAACTTCACTATTGCACTCAAATACAACCTCAGTAAAGAGAATATTTTTTGTCAACTGCAATGAACACTTCCCCTCCTACGGCGTCGAATATGTCTTTCCGATAAACATTCCAAGACTCGCTAAATATCTCAGAGTTTTTTTTACTTTGGGTCTTAGCCAGCTCTCAATTCAAGAATAATTTGAGGCTGAGAACGTTCATGGAGGAGAGCAAATTTGGGAACTACGTTACAAATACTTCGACAGTTGACTGATAAAAGTTTCAGAGTCGAACTGACTTTACTCTGAAAGCTATCTGATTTCCCTAAATGTGTACCAACTGGCGAGTGTTCATGAGAGTACCTCAAACTACTGGCTACCCTGAAACCCCCCATGTGCACTCCACAAGTACTCTGCTATCCGATCAGCTGCTTCCTTTGTGTAGTGCACCCCTGTCTTGAAATCTACCCATCTCCGATTTTCAGTTCACCTTCCCAACCACTGTTACCTTCATTCCCACTGCCTGACACAATATCGATAGTTTTATCCCGTCACACTACCTGCCTGTGTCCGTACACAATGAACCGCTAACCCACTCACAGTTCTGATGACAGATCTGGAGTAGCAAACCAAAAATACCCACACAATAAACATTGTGGAGTAACAATACCGTTCCTCAAAAACAGCTCCAGTTGGCTGCAAATCATGTTCAATCATCCTGCATAATACTTTATCCTGAGTGTGTATTTTACCACCCCGACCGTGATCTGTGCTACTGCCTGTCTCTGTCATCATCCTATAGCACGTAATTTCGTTCCTCACACTGACCACTGCCTCTCCATAGCTGTTTACCCACATCAATTCTCATGATGAACTTAACTGTGGATGTCGGTTGATCACCTTCGTTTCAGAAGACCTAGTCCATTTCCCAGACACACTCATCCCAAAGTAGCTCCCCTACCGACCTCTTCAGATATAACTGCAAAAGTCTTTCATCTAATTGATAGCAATCACGACTGAGTCTAATTGTCCATTCTAATCCACGTCTTCCACCTCCATAGCTACCCCACAATAAGCCACCTGAAAGAGTCCAACAACACCGCCACAAGACCTGGGCTGCCTGCTGGGAGCTTGCCCATTCCCACACAGGAGGCCACCTGGTCACACTCCATAGTGCCAACATATCTCCTACACTACTCCATTCCACGACCCCATATGTCAAACACTCGAGAGACTATTCCGCTTTCCTCCCGCTCGCAACCTCCAGTATTTACGCTCTATGCTACGGACTGATTTAAACACACCAAACACAGGACAAAATATAAGAACGATGGCCATCCGCTTCCTGCCCTCATCGCTGTTTAGATTTTTCCTCCATCTATTGAGATGAACATGACTTGTGGCCTCTTTTCCTGACCGACTGGATGCCAGTATCTGGACTAGAGTCGCAACTACACGGTATTACCGTAATTTCTCCCGAAGTGTTTTTTTTTTCTTTTTCGTTTTTTTTTTTTTTTTTTTTTTTCCCGAATAAGACGAGGACACGCTCACTTTTCGTTTCAGGTTCCACATCATTGTTTCCACAAATTATGAAAGCTTCGGAAGTATCTGTAACCATCAATACTTTCTCTAGTAATTCCAGTAATATCGTTTTTTGTGTCAGTTTTCTCCGCTGGTCTGTTACGTAATACGTGGAACATTTTAAGACACAATACGAATCAAAATATCGAAGGCTAAGCGGAGTCAAAAAACTTTGTAAATCACGAGTTTCTGTAACCATGCCCTACTGTCTATTAGTGCTAGTTCTTTACTCCAATCTGAATTAAATGATCCCTGTGTTTTCTATAGCTTTAATGAATACTTCCATGGATAAAAGTGAGATAAATTCCAATAAACCATAGTGAGTGCGACAGACATTTGAGTGTACACTGGTTTATACCTGATTATCAAGTTCCCTGGCCTGTCCTTGTCTTCTTCCACCTCGTAGTGCTGTTTGTTGGCTAATTGCATGTCATGTACCCATCCGGTTAATTTCGTGCGCAGCATGTCTTTCACACGTTCCATGTCCTTAATCCAACCGTGGAGTTGCTGATCACTTGCGTGGTTACTCTGAGACACACAGAAAATAGTTCAAATTACTTTCATAACATCCACAAGCAGCAGCCTGTCTTAGTATACAGTTACATGTAGCACTATTACATGACACTGAAATTACTGTCAGCGCATGAGTGTAGTACATTCAGTTTTGTACAGGCATAAAGACATTAATGCACAGCAGATGCCTAGTGGGGTTTTATTAAATAAATACATTTCTCAAACTGTGACATCAGATAAGAGATGTGCAGATATTTCTTGGTAGTTGACATTACAGACGTCTGAATGTATGAATGTATACTCCCGTGACGATGTATCCAACTGAAACGTTCTGGAGCTGCCAGCAGCGTCGAGTTCCTACGTGTAAAGCCACATGGCGTGGCTGGAACTCTGACGAGATTCTATTCAAACTTTTGAACGATTTTCGAAAATTGAATTGCCAGACTGTTGACAAATCCGTCAAAACCCTACTCGTTACCAACGCTCTGAGAAACCTGAACACATGTTATGACCTTCTACAAACGCAACGATAGACATCAGCCGCTCCATATGTGAAACATTCTCTGAGTTAATTGTGCACACACGAAATGTCAGTTTCACTCAAAATTTTGTAGCATTTCTCTGTTGCCTGGCTGATCGCTTTTGCCGAAAATTTGTGTTTGTTGCTCGTCATCTAACACGATGTCGTCTGTATCTGGTCTCGAATATTGCAGATTTGAAGGAATGTATTGACTGTCCGAGTGTTAAGATCATTTTTTGTGGACCATTTTCGGGTACGAAGTTCACAGTTATGTCACATATTAAGGTCTATACTCCTTTGATGTTGTACATATTTTAGGGTTCTAAGTCACTGCAATAAAGATCTGGCCATTTAAATGACATATTTTCATACTTGAAAAATCACCCACAGAAATCTATAAGGTGCTCCCTGTTGATTTAGAATCATGACATTTTGAAAGAAGCCAGATTTCACAGTGCAAATAAAGGAAAATATATTAAAGTCCAAAATTGGTAACTATATAACTCTAGAAAATACTTTTCGTATTATTTTTTATCAGTTTGTCTATTCGTCTGACCATCTGTTAGGAATCTTTTTCTCTGGATAAGTTCTGGGTATCATGTTCAAATTATGTCACATACAAAGGTATGTGGACCCTTGGCGGCGTAAAAACTGTGAGCTTATAGCTTACTCCCGTCAGTAGATACGGCCGTTTATGTCTCGTGTTTTGATAATCGAAAACTCACTCATCGAAACCTATAGGGTGCTCTCCATTCACTTGGAATCATGAGATTTGGCAACAACTAAGTTTTCCGGTACAAGTAAAGCAAAAAATATGAAACTTGTTAACTTTTCATTATATCACATAAAAATGTCGTTTTCGATTTGGACATACATTGTATTCATGACCTGTTGAAAGTATAACATACGAACATTACTGCATCCAAACATAAAATGTATGTTGTATTCATGATTTAGTACGTAAACGGAAATATGTTATTAAATCTTCTCTCCCTACATACATCAACTAAAGTCCTCTGCTTGCTTGTTCTTGTTTGTTTGGGCTGGGCTGAGGAAATAACGTAGAATTTCTGAATCGATCTTGGTATTCCTGGGGCCAGTATCTTGCCAGTAAAGTTACAGAGTCTCGATAACAGGCAAAAATCATAGGGAATTTCGATTCCCAGGATGGGGAGTTTGTACAGAACCCTTAGTGCGTGAGTCCCTCTCGCACTTGCCCATTCCGTTTTCCTTTCTTCTATCTACCCTAGCATCACCCAGTATGTTGTTCTGGAAGGTGAGTGCTCACCACAGACATGGGTGCCGTCGGGAGAGTCTGAGGGAAGTGGGACAGAACTGCTCTTGTTCTCTGTACGTGGGGTCCCCAATCCTTTTGGGTCACACTGAAACAGGTGACAGTGGTTCCACAATAGATTATATTGAGATAGGGAACCAATACTCGAAAGAGCATATTTATTGTGTTAAGGACATACACAGCATACACCACCTAACAACAATGTAGCTCATAGCAATTCTTCTAAGCAACGACTGTCAGTCTGAATGAATGCATGTATTGCAATGAGGCCTGCAGTTCTTCACACTCTGGCAAAGGTCTCGGGTGTCCGTTGTGCACTCGAACAGTAGCAGCTGATAAACAGTGTAGACACCTGACCACCAAACGGACCTACTGTGCACAACTAGGCTCGTAGCACTCAAGCATCTCAGTGTCGCATTAACCTGTGCCGCAAGCACACCACTGAACCTGCTGTCAGCTGTCCATTGCATCAGATAGCTTGTGTCGTGTTCATGGTGAGGTGTGTTGCTGTGTACAGTGCACAATGAGTAATCAAAGGTGAAATGTGCAAGCACTGGGACAAACGGATTTTGAGCCCTATGTCTGCTTGTGTCAATCCAGTATCGTTCACAGCGCTGTACTTTCCAACTTCATACAGTGTGTATTGTTTGTGGATGAGGCCTCATTCATCCGTGATGTTGTTTTCAAAAGCCAAACAGGCAGATCTAGAATGAGGACAACACCCACGCCACCCATATCGGAGGCCAACAGCAAAAATTCTCAGTCAAGGTATTTTAGGGCATTATCCAACATCATTCCACTTTGATGTTAATGTTTGCAAGCACCTGAAGAATACTCACACTCATTGTAGGACTGGAAAGGGGGGGTCCTCTCTGATGGCCATAGCGATCGCTGGATCTTACAACCCTCGACTTCATTCTCTGAGGTTATGCCAAGATGTAGGTGTACGAAACACCTGTAGATACCGCTGAACACCTGCTTGCCAGGGTCCAAGCTGCCCGCCTCCTGGTACAACATTGTTGCTCACGGGCGAGGCCTCCACGACGAGTGCGGCCGCTTCATGTTTAAAGATGATTAAAGGTGCGGCTGTTGTCACACGCATCGACTCAGTCTGTGTTTCGACAAGTTTCTACACAGTTGTCACTTCTGCCCAGCTGCTCAGAACAATGAAGTGTGACATGTCTTGGAAGACAGTAGCGTGATTGACTCGATTCCACTATCGCAGTAGCCGCCACGATACAGGAATGACCAGTGAGGATATGCTGACATCACTCCGAAACTGTGATCACAGAGAGAGGGTCATGCACGTCAAAGGTCGTGAGGTGGTGGTATGAATGTGGGAAATTTTCAAGAACACTGCCATCCTGAATTTGGAATCGTTCAACTGTATGTCAGTCAGACACCTTAGGCAAGTGTACGGTGGTGGAGAGAAAAACGGATTTACTTGTGTTGCAGATCTGGGCAAATATTATTTTCTCAATAAAATTTTTGTACTTGTTTAGATACTCCCGAGCTCATTTTTTACAGTTCTTTTGTCAGCTACGTTTATTTACCAGGTGACATCTACACTCTTTTTGGAGAACTGTCGAGATGATTTCCCAAGTTTCTGCAATGTGTCACTCAAAACGTAGCCGATCAGCAGCTACTTGCAGCCAGCATATTCCATTTCGTGCGTTTCTGTCACAGCGCAATCCCACTAGTTTAATATGTGGAAGTTCTTCTTCTTACGAGAAATAAATCCGTTTGTGCTGCCTTGCGTCCACGCATGGTAAGTAATGAGAGTAGTAGCAAGTTGAGAGAGGCATGTTCAAATGTGTACCAATACGGTGGGCACTGTCGCAATGCGCTATGTGTAAGTAGTGTTAGTGGGGAGAGAAGAAGCGTGATGAACTGCGACTTGAATTGCAGATCAGCGCACGCTGCGTGGCTGAAGGGGTTTGTAAACAGCCCTGCGGAGGGCGACCCGAGTCGTTCTCTCTCTCCGACTGCCAGCCAGCCCTGATATCGGAGTCAAGCGCTCGTGCGGTATGCGTGACGACGATGGTGACTGCAGTCATGGCCACGCACGTTGGACAACAATGATGACGCCGCACTGTTGTCACTGTTTACCGACGACGGTGTGATGTCATTCATCATGGTCAGCTTGGCTGAGGATGAAAGCAAGTACACATATTTTCTATACTGTTTTTGTTTATACACTAGTGGCCATTAAAATTGCTACACCACGAAGATGACGTGCTACAGACGCGAAATTTAACCGACAGGAAGAAGATGCTGTGATATGCAAATGATTAGCTTTCCAGAGCATTCACACAATGTTGGTGTCGGTGGCGACACCTACAACGTGCTGACATGAGGAAAGTTTGCAACCGATTTCTCATACACAAACAGCAGTTGACCGGCGTTGCCTGGTGAAACGTTGTTATGATGCCTCGTGTAAGGAGGAGAAACGCGCATCATCACGTTTCCGACTTTGATAAAGTTCCGATTGTAGCCTATCGCGATTGCGGTTTATCGTATCGCAACATTGCTGCCCGCGTTGGTCGAGATCCAATGACTGTTAGCAGAATATGGAATCGGTGGGTTCAGGAAGGTAATACGGAACGCCGTGCTGTATCCCAACGGCCTCGTATCACTAGCAGTCGAGATGACCGGCATCTTATCCGCATGGTTGTAATGGATCGTGCAGCCATGTCCAGATGGACGTTTGCAAGACAACAATCATCTGCACGAACAGTTCGACGACGCTTGCAGCAGTATGGACTATCAGCTTGGAGACTGTGGCTGCGGTTACCCTTGACGCTGCATCACAGACAGGAGCGCCTGCTATGGTGTAGTCAACGGCGAACCTGGGTGCACGAATGGCAAAACGTCATTTTTTCGGATGAATCCATGTTCTGTTTACATCACGATGGTCGCATCCGTGTTTGGCGACATCGCGGTGAACGCACTTTGGAAGCGTGTATTCGTCATCGCTATACTGGCGTATCACCCGGCGTGATGGTATGGGGTGCCATTGGTTACACGTCTCGGTCACCTCTTGTTCGCAATGACGGCACTTTGAGGAGTGGACGTTACATTGCAGATGTCTTACGACCCCTAGCTCTACCCTTCATTCGATCCCTGCGAAACCCTACATTTCAGCAGGATAATGCACGACCGCATGTTGCAGGTCCTGTACGGGCCTTTCTGGATACAGAAATGTTCGACTGCTGCCCTGGCCAGCACATTCTCCAGATCTCTCACCAATTGAAAACGTCAGGTCAATGGTGGCCGAGCAACTGGCTCGTCACAATACGCCAGTCACTACTCTTGATGAACTGTGGTATCGTGTTGAAGCTGCATGGGCAGCTGTACATGCACACGCCATCTAAACTCGGTTTGACTCAATGCGAAAACGTATCAAGGCCGTTATTACGGCCAGAGGTGGTTGTTCTGGGTGCTCATTTCTCAGGATCTATGCACCCAAATTGCGTGAAAATGTAATCACATGTCAGTTCTAGAATAATATATTTGTCCAATGAATACCCGTTTATCATCTGCATTTGTTCTTGGTGTAGCAATTTTAATGGCCAGTAGTGTAAGTGATTCTTATTGGTCCTACTTCTTCTTTTCTAGGTACGACCTGGCGTTACTC
The DNA here is from genome assembly GCF_023864345.2 of Schistocerca serialis cubense. Taxonomy (NCBI): domain Eukaryota; kingdom Metazoa; phylum Arthropoda; class Insecta; order Orthoptera; family Acrididae; genus Schistocerca; species Schistocerca serialis. Next base: position 136,063,069 of record NC_064648.1, on the reverse strand, counting down.
GCTGTGGGATCTGAACCCAGCAGCTGATAATGATGATGACGATGATGATAATCTCTGGGGAACGACTTCGATTGTTCAGAGGCAGATATCGCTTATTCTACAGTATTAAATTTTTTGTTTGTTATTTTTGGGATGCTCTAGTTTGTAGACGTTCTCAATGCGAACATCGGTGTTTAGACACGACCACCAGCTACTAGTTCTTTTGCACCTGTGTTTTCGTTTGGGTTTGTCCATATTCTTTCAGACACATTCCCCTGCCGACGTCATACACCTCCTCTAGTACCCATGCTGGATATGCCCTTAATGACAAACATGCCCACTGATGATGAGTTGCTGGAAGTGTATTCCAGTAATGAACACAACAACAGTTTTACGTGTCAGTTCTCAGAATTTATTATTATTATTATTATACGAATACGGGTTTTTATTTCTCCTTCCTTAGATACTTATCAACTTCGTCTCTTTCTCCTTCTGGTGTGCAGAGTTATTAGGAGTTCGACGTGTTGTTGAGGGCAAGAGCATTGTCCAAGTTAGGGGGAGAGCTGTCGTGACACCATGGGGTGAGTCGATACCAGAGCGGTCATACTGAGTCACTTTTCTGAGGTGCAGGAAAGGGGGTCGTGTAAGACACTCAGCTGTATGCTCTGCCTTGATTTATGTTCATAAGATTTTGATGAACTTATTGTCAGGTCCAGTTACATCTCTCTTCAGAAGTACATATTGCTAAAAAAGGCATGTCCTAATGCCCAGAATCATGATGAGAGGAATTTAAATTGATTTCCATGGTTGCTTCTCGCTAGCGATAGAAATTACCCTAAAAATGCAGGGCATACAGATACACAACAAACACCAGATATCCACTGACGATCTAATTTCTCGTATATGTTGGAAAGCCATAAGGAGAAGGCAAACATTAACACACTGTGTGGCACATCGACAAAGAAGTCAAGCGTAAATTAGGTGGTCCCTTCTTCTTGTCCATATTAGCTGAGAAACATCCAAAAAGTGTAGACGTGCTTCTAATCTCTGAAGGCGATAAGCAACACAGCGTTTGGGTCAAATGCATGTCCCACCTACGTTCCTCTGAAATGAAAACAGAAAAGGTGCAAGACATTTTTGCTGTGGATGTCTCGTTTACCAAGAGCATGTATCTTGAAAGACCTGATTGACTGCTAGAGCCAGGAAACAATATGTGTGGAAATGATTATCAAGGATAAACGGTTCTAGAAGTTTAAGAATGCCTCCCACCAACACTTCTGTCCCTTCGTCGTTTACGTCGATTTAGAGCGCCTCCTAGCTCCTGTGGTACAGTGTGAACGTGGTGCCTCTGCCTCCCATATCACTGTCACAAAATGATGACTGTGACATATGGCTACCCATCAAGTTCTGTGCACGTATAACTCTAAAATTAAAATCTTATGTCAAGGGAATAGTGCAAGATGGTTGCTCACTGAGCTTGAAAGTCTTGTCTGGGACGTTTATAACATTTATAGTGAAAACGTCCTCATGACCAACGTGAAGGAGAATGATGCGCTGTACAAGCAGGTAGCTGATCGTTATACCTGGGGACTGTGACTGGACAGAGGTGAGGAAGCTCCCTGTAGAGACTGTTGCCACGTAACGGGGAAGTACCAGAGTGCAGCCGACAACCCATGTAACTGCCACAGCACACAGCCATCTTTTCCACAATTTCAGTGAGCACGATGCCCACTTTCTAGTTCAGCACTTTGACGAGTCTGGGTAGTAGGATGATAAGATCAGTGTCATTGCTGACACCGTTGACAAATACATGCCGCTTCACAGAGGATCACACCACTTCCTGGATTCACAACGCTTCATGCTCATGTCTCTTTAGAAATTTGCTGAACCAATATGTCCTGAAGATATTCTTAGCAAAGGGAGCCACTTATCTCGATGGTGTAGAGTTTCAGCTTGTGATGGAGAAGAGGTCTTTCCATACGAATATCTTGACTCTCTAGTAAACTAAGAGGCATTTCCATAATGAATGCAAAAAACAGGCACTTGGTGAATGAATGGCAGGACGGCATCTCTGATTTATCAGAACATGTAAAATGATGAACACCAATGTACATCTGACCGACAACATCGAGAAGTTCTGTAGCATAGGGATGAGATTTCGTGGGATGCCATGTTAAGAAAGACACAAGCCAGCATCGAATTCTTGACCAACGTTGACATGCTTGTCTTCCTGGAACATGCCAACGTGTGCGCAGGTATGCCAAGGCAAATAACCTGCAAATGATCGAGGGGGAGTACAGATTGTCTGACGATTTCAGTATCATCCTTTACCTGGATGTAAACGGTCTCTACAGGCAAACCATGCAACAACGTCTACCATTTGGAGGGTTCTGATGGATGTCCAAAGGGGAAATCACCAGACTGAGGAAAGAGATCAAATATGTGGCCGCTGATGCTGTTGAGGGATATGTCGTAGAGGTAGAGCTGGACTATCCCACAAGTCTGCATGACAAACACGGTGATTTGCACAGCCTGAAAGACTTTCACGTTCAGGGACTTCAACAGGTGCCTCCTCTAGGGCATTGGCGCTGCACCACAAATGCTTATCAGGAGACCTTTCGATCGAGGTTATATACTGAGGTATATACTGCAATTCCAGCTGGAAGCAGGGGTTTCCTATCACGATCACAAGTGGTTCATCGGGGGGCATAGGTGTGGAAATCTGCTGCACCCAGACTATTTACTGATGTGTCTGGGTGGGTTTATTTGTTAGTAAAAAGATAAAAAGGTGTTCCACTTGACTGGGTGTGTGTGGAATAGTTTGATGAACTGTTCGTCACAGTTCTGACTGCATGTTTGAGATTATGAATGTTTCATTGCACACTGCGTGCGTCCATGTGTGTGTGCGTGTGTGTGTGTGTGTGTGTGTGAGAGAGAGAGAGAGAGAGAGAGAGAGAGAGAGACAGAGTATATATTTCGTGTGGAACATGTACGATATGCATCCGTGTAAAGAAAGTATTTTATATGTTTATGGTGCGTCTGTGTGTGAGTTTGTGTGTGTGTTTGTGTATTGTTTTTGAGCTGCCATTGCTTTTGCTGTTCTAAGTGTGTACACACTAGAAACTTCTCTCTCTCTCTCTCTCTCTCTCTCTCTCTCTGTCTGAGTTACTAATTACTGTTTAATAGACACTGGAAATTAAAAAATTACCTTATTCACAAAAGAATGTGTATATTGTAATGAATCAATTACGAAATAACAAAACTGTTATGTATATAACAAATACGAGAAAAAATGGAAATTAAAAAGCTTTCAGTTGTTTTCACAATACAGTTGTTCTTCTTTTTCATATTTTTTAATTGAAATACCTCCTTTATCAGTTTTATATTGATGGCAGGAGCCAGAGAAAAAAGAAATCCTTTTCGAATACAATATTTTTTAAATTTACATATATACACACATGGCCGACCGATTCTAGACGGGATCGCGATTTATCACCTCCAATTCGTATTTGCGTAAGTAGAGCTTTGCGGATGTGCGCCAGGAATACTGCACGCGTTTACGTGTGTGTGTGTGTGTGTGTGTGTGTGTGTGTGTGTGTGTGTGTGTGCGTGCGTGGGACGTGCGTCACGTCCTCGCTGTGACAGCATGCGGTTAGCGGTCAGCGGGCAGCTAACATCCCGTTTGCGGTCTGAGCCGCTTCCAGTTTCCGCCAGCCCGGCTGTGGGCGTCACAGCAACACAGGGCGAGGGAGGCCAGCGAGCGACACGGGGCGAGTTCACACAGTAGGGGCCCGGCGTACGGACCGACCCAAAATCACTGTAGTGGTGACACGTGACTGCAGTCGACTCTTACCCGTACGTCGATAGGCAGTATAGAAAACGGAAAATAAAATTCAGAATTTCCCTCGTTGTGCAGGAGCAGTGAATTGGAAGGTGCTGCACACTTTTGAATCGGCACCTTCCAATACGTTGAATCCGTCGTCCTTGCCATGGCGGCACTGCTCTTTCTGCCATCTAGACCTAATCTATGCCGGCTGGTGTGGCCGAGCGGTTCTAAGCACTTCAGTCTGGAACCGCGCGACTGCTACGGTCGCAGGTTCGAATCCTGCCTCTGGCATGGATGTGTGTCATGTCCTTAGGTTAGTTAGGTTTAAGTAGTTCTAGGGGACTGATGACCTAGTAAGTCCCATAGTGCTCAGAGCCATTTGAACTATTCTGACCATACATACATACATATTTGTACACAGTATTATGTGAGAGCCCAGTTACCAGGGGCACAGGGTCAAAATCGTAAGCTGCGTCGCTACCTGGGCCACAGCACGCCCTGCCGTACTACTCTGCAGGGCTGTAGTGAAGAACCACGAGAAGAATTATCTCGAATACGAATACCTCAAGACTGCTGCAGCTGTCGGAAGACTTAAGTTTCATTCAGAAAGCAAAGTGTGGCCTTAAATCGAATCTATCTGTACAACATTGGTTTCACTGAATAACTTTTCGCAATTACACTTTTCCTAAGCAGGTGCAGTGTATCATCAACGAAGCGTAGCTGCACCGCAAATGTAATAAAGAAGTCGTCCTTTAAATGTTCTCGCAAGCTATGAGGTAGTAACTCTACAAAATATTGGATACGTATCAGGTAAATTGCCTTTGCTACAGTGAAATGCATGGATGATGGTAACGAAAACAAGATGCAATGACAGGACATGATACGATGTAGGCAGAAACCATTCTTTAATACGGAACCTGCAACTATCAATCTTTGAAATTACCATCCAGCAAACATCCGTAATATTTATAGGAAAAAGATTTAATGTACTCAGAACCTTTACAGTTCACTAAGGTATCGCGTAATTCTCTTCTCAAAGGATCCAAAATGAGGCTCACACGATATTTTAGGGACTTGCACGTTGCTACATACGCCACAAAAAGTTACACAAAAACACAGATCATACTGCGTCCTTTTGCTTTCCATGTATACTACTGCCAAAATCCAAACAGTCATAATGCACAGTGGCCATTCTATGTGTTAAGATTGTGTTGTTTGGGGAAGGAGACCAGACAGCGAGGTCATCGGTCTCATCGGATTAGGGAAGGATGGGGAAGGAAGTCGCCCGTGCCCTAAATCAGAATGGCCGGACACGGGATTGAACCGTCGTCCTCCCGAATGCGAGTTCAGTGTATGTGTTAAGACCACATAGCTGTTATTCTCGGTAGTGGAAAATCACTGGTGGTAGTGTTCATAAATCATAGGCAGAGATTTCAGACTCGATAATGGTTCGAGTTAGGCCACGAGACACGTGCAGAGAGGCTAACGACTGAGATGAATGCTCTCAGAAAGCAGCATCCGGTTTCACGTTAGCCTGGCACAGATTTTCATTGGCCTTGACGCATTCGCCAGATATTCCGCTTGTGACTGTAGTAGCACAGTGCCTTTAGCAAAGTCACTCGCTGACGCAACACGCGCTAACTGGTGGACCTCAACTGCAGGTTTTCGTTATTGACGCGCGTCCTCTATGGCTGCGGCGGCTGGGGCATTGCCGTGTCACACGGACAGTGCTGGCTGGCAGTGGTGAGCACAGGGGGCCGCCAATGGCGTCGAGCCACAAGTGTCAGCTGCGCTATCGTCTGGTCATGGAGTCCTGGGAAATGGTCACGTGAATGTTAAGGTGGGAAGTCGTTGAACAGTTGTGTCGAAATGTATGATTTATGTGGTATGTATACAGGTTAATAAGGAGATTTGAAGTTGACGAACCTCCATGTTGAGCAGAAGTAATTTTATAGGCCTTCAATATGGAGTAGAGATTCTTAGGAAGAGAAGATGCTGATGGAGACTTGAAATGCCACACTGAGACTCTAGACCACTCTCCACCACATATGAAGCTAACATGCTTCAGCTTGTAAAGCAGGATTGGATGTAAAGTTATCTGAATCTGTAAAAGAAGTAGCTAGCAAATACGAGAAAAGAAAGACACAGACGATTTTCTTCGATCTCTAACCATTCCGAACTTAGCCTCTCTGTATCATAGCCCCAAAAGGCTCACAGAAGTAGAGGTTGGTTCAGAATTCTTCCAGAAGGTTAGTATTAGAACTGGAGAGCCAAAGATAGCTACAGTGTGAAGCAGGTAAACTGAGAAACACTCTCCAAGAACTGGCCAGGTGGTGTGTGTCATTTTCTCACCCTCTGTACGTATAATACAGTTTATAAGAGGAGGAAAAAACTCCACTTACCATTCGTTCGAATGCGAGGGGAACCAACAGCTGTGGGGCGTGCGTCGCACCGAGTGAGAGCAGCTGCCCCACGTCCCGCCAGTAGCTGGAGAGGCGTTCCCGGAAAACAGCCGCCTGGGCCTGCAGATCTGCACAAGAGGTGAGACGCCGGACTGGTGAACAAGCCAGTGCATCAGACTTCTGTAGGAAGCACAGCTTTCACTTTCTGCCCCCACAAAGCGTATGCAGGAAGCATTTACCTTTTGAAACTAGATCAATATACAATGTCAGTAATCGTATGAGTTACAGCACGGACACCTTGACCGGACGTTACAAAGCTCATATTCCAACGACAAATTTAAAGAGCACATCAAGCAAAGAGAGAGGAGTACCATCACCTAACGTAGATCCAGTAATAAAAATTAGCCTAATGGTAGACGTATCAAAATACCTGAAGAAGTGGAAATATACAACTATTTCAAAAATCACCCACACGGCTTGCCCAACAATAAGACAGATTTAAGAAATAAGAGACCTCGAGATAAATTCCAGTCAGTTTTACGTGCTAATAATAGAAAGTAACATAAATGAGAATGTATAGTTTGGCTATTTGACTTTGACATACTGACAAGCATAGGACGTAACGATTTGCACAGAATCGTGTCTATGCTGGTTTTATAATATGAGTAGTCTTTACTATGTTTCCCGTGACTTGTATGATATGTATGGAAATGAGGAAGAATTATGTCCACTCATAAACGTTTTTATATTTAGGATGTATTTATTTTAACATAAGTAATATATTTTAATAATTCAGTAAAAAATTGAATAAGCTGTTTTGCAAGTGTAGCTGAAAAAGCCATTCTCGGCCTAAACTTCCTAAGGAGCATGGGAATGTATGACTACATTTGTACTGGTACAGTACCTTACATATTAACAGTACATTTTACAATTACATGATGATACACATAATGTTCTGTAATGTGTGACATGTATCCCATCACATGTTTTTATCTCTTTTTTTGTACTCCTTTTTCTTTTTATTTGTCCACCAGATCAATTCATGTACGAAAGTTGTTGTGAATGCGATTTATACCTTTGTGATGTTAATGTGGTACAAAGAATACACGTGTGAAATTATATATATATATATATATATATATATATATATATATATATGATTATTACTGCCATGTTTTTATGAGCAGCCAAGCTACTGTAAGCCTTTGACGATGGATACCATATGTACTATTACGCACTATCACAATAAAGAAATGTCTTATCTTTTTCTTTACGCCAAATGCTTGTATCGTAAACAGAATGCCAAATTTTGTTAACAAATGTAAACACGATATTAAGATACTCTGGTATAAAACGTTTACTGTGGCATGTACAATCACTGCTAAGGGCAAAGAAGAAACTACTTGTGAATATGTTCCCCACCAACCGCCTCAGATGTCGTATAAACAACATGAACAGTGATTTGAGGAGATTCATGTTAGTGAAGTTAACATCAGTAACAATAAATTTACCTTAAGCCATTGCTATGATCCTTACGCTCATCTAAAGTTGATGTACACTCTGAGTTAGGAGACTCAACATACAGAGACAACAGTGAGATATACACACGTCAGAAGATTTGTAAATTTTGACACCTCCAGTGGCCCGGTGCAAGTGATGTGCTGCTTTTAGCATTTTTTGTAATATAATTGCCTCATGTATGGGAGGATAGTGGCGTTCTATACATGCCATTTGCACTTCACTTTTCGGTTATTGCTGTATACCTGTATAAAGGGCATAGGATCGAAAATGTAGTCGTGAAAACAAATAATGTTACAGTTATTGGCAGACACAACGTCTTTAAGAAAAATACTGCATTATTTTTATGCCTGTGCCAGATTTTTGGCATTTCGTTCTTATGCGAGCCTATTTTCAGTACAAAAAAGACACTGCTACAGATGGAGAATGATGTGTGTACACGATGTTTGTTCTGTTCCTAATGCTATTGGAATTACTCATCGCAAATCGAAAGTCCAAAGAACGTGCATCTTAATGACTTTGTAAAAAAAAAAAACGAGTCATCGGCATGAGGGACTTGAGAGCATCGTACCGACACATTACACTAGCATCTGGCTGTAGGGCAACGACTGCAGAATGTATAGCCACGGGTTGGGAGAAGTTCACCAGCCATCACAGACAGACCAGTGTAACCTGGGTTGAGATCTGTAGCTACCACTGACACCACACCACAAGCAGCATAGTGTAGGGCGTTCTGTGGTGTTCAGCGGCGGGAGTCGCTTCTGCCTGTGGCGGTCAGGTCGACGCTGCTCTGTCCTCAGGTGGCCTCGTGAGACGTCACGGGAAGCAGCGGTCGTCGAGATGCCTACCTCTGCAGCCCACAGAAACAAACAGGAAGACTCGCGATCAAATCATGTGGAAGGCATATGGAAGAGTTCTTAGGAATTTCGAAAATTTCGAAGCCCAATTATTATTCAAACTAGTTCTCCAGATAAACAATCAGTATCTCTTGAAAATATCATTCACATAGTTCTGTATGTTCAAGGACAGACAAGTGCGAGGACATCCGCACAATTACCTAAAGCGCTCTCACACTCAAGTTGCTGACAAGAATATGTGTATAAGAGGAAAAAGTAGATTGAGGAAGTGCTAGATGACGATCAATTTGGTTTTAGGAAAGATAAAGGCATCAGCGAAGGACTTCTCAGTTGGCGATTGATGATTAAAGCGAGACTTAAGGACAATCTAGGCATGTCCGTAGGATTTGTAGTTAGATAAAAATCGTACGATAATTTAAAATGTTGCAGGACTTCCGAAACTCTAAGGAAAATGGGTGTAACCTCTAGGGAAAGAAGGGTTACGTGCAATTTGCACATCAAACTAGAGGATAAAATAGGAAGACCAATAACAAACAGATTAGGTTAGGAAAGGTAAAAGACATACATCTAATCGCCCCTACGATTCAATCTGTACATCGAAGAAGCAATGCCGGAATTAAAAATGGGGTTCAAAAATGGAATTAAAATTCATGTTGAAAGGTTATCAGTGACAGGAATAGCTGATGTCATTGCTGTTCTCAATGGAAGTCAGAGGTAACAGTAGGAGATGTTGAGTAGAATGAACAATCTAATGGGTAGACTCTATGAATTAAGTCTAAACCAAAGAAAGATTAAATTAATGATGTCTAGCAGAAATCAGATCAGTGTTCAACTTGTCAGAATTGTAGACGAGGATCAAGACGAACTGAAAGAATTCTGCTACCTTGAGGACAAAGTAGCCAGCTGAAGTGGCCGTGCGGTTCTAGGCGGTGCATCTGGAACCGCGAGACTGCTACGGTCGCAGGTTAGAATCCTGCCTCGGTCATGGATGTGTCTGATGTCCTTAGGTTAGTTAGGTTTAACTAGTTCTAAGTTTTAGGGGACTAATGACCTCAGAAGTTGAGTCCCATAGTGCTCAGAGCCATTTTAACCAAGGACAAAGTAACTCATAGTGGAAAAATGAAAGAGAACATAAGGAGTAGAGAAGAACATTCAAAGAGGATGTTCACGACCAAACGAAGTCAACTAACATCAACTGTCAGTTTTGTAACAACGAAATCAAACAATCATTGATAAAATTATTTAATAGGATAGATAAAAGAATGGACTCACGAAGCAGCGGCAGAACACACATAGAAACTGTTGTGACTGGCAAGCTTTCGGAGCCAGTGGCTCCTTCTGAAGGTAAAAGGGTTGAAACGGAAGGAAGAAGGGTTAAGGAAAAGGACTGGACAGGTCTAGGAAAAGGGGGAAAAGGGGTAGATTTTGGGAAAGTCACCCAGAACCGCGGTTAAGAGGAGACTTACCGTACAAAATGAGAAGGAATGTTGGGGACCGCATCCAGGGAGCTTAAAGGTGGAAGATAGGGTAATATACAAGACAGAGATTACTGCTAAAACATTGATGTCGAGTTAACAAGAGTGTGTCCTCCTATAATAGCCTTGTAACTGGCAAAACATATTCTATCAAAGGGAGAGCCAGCTGCGAAAAGATACAAGTCATATTCCAGCTACTGCGTAAACACTGTTTAGCCTTCTACATAGGCATGACTACCATCACATTATCACTTAGGATGAATGGGCATAGGCTGAGGGTATATACTGGTAACTCACAATATCGTGTTGCAGAGCATGGTCTACAACGTGACAATCGTGACACCAGCGCCTTTTTCACCACCTGGATTCCTCCCCCAGACACCAGTATCTCAGGACTCTGTAGGTGAGAACGAACTCTTCAACGTGTCCTTGGTTCTCGCCATCCAGCTTTTTATCACTGTAACTACTCTTTGATTCACTCCGTTTCAGTTTCCTGCATCTTTCATTGTCATTCCCATCTATTTTTCAGCGCCCCATCCCACCTCTGTTATGTACAATGTGCTTACCTTCTCACTCTTAATAACTTGTGATCAATGTTTTGGCAGTAATCTCTGTCGTGTGTATCATCTTGTCTTAAGCTCTTAGGTTTTCAAATCTCGTCCGATGCAGTCCTCAACAATTAGTCTTCCCCTCCCATCTCGTACAGTAAGTTTCCCCTGACCCACAGTTCTGGGTGACTTTCCCAAAATCTACCCCTTAAGTTTTGATCACAGTATTCTATGAAAGTGAAACATGAACAGTGGGAAAACAGGGACGAAAGAGAATCGAAGCGTTTGAGATGTGGTGCTAGAGAAGAATGTCGAAAATTAGATGGACTGATAAAAGAAAAAATGATGAGGTTCTCAGCAGAATCGGTGAAGAATGGAACATACCAAACGCTTTGGTAGGAAGATGGGACAGTATTTTGTTCTTGGTCATGCAACCTTATTGTTTCCTCTCGGTTCTTGTACGTATCAGCCGTATTTCTTTGCAACTTACTCCCATTTTTCTCAATATTTCGAACATCTTGCAGAAGTTTACATTTCCGGATGCTTTTTCTAGGTCTATAGGGCCGATGAATGTGGCCATTTTATCTTCCAAGTTTTGCTTCCCTCATCAGTCACAATATCAGACGTACCGCCCTCTCATGCTATTAGCCTTCTGACAGTCAAAATGATCGTCATCTATCATATTCTCTATTATCTTTTCCATTCCTCTGTATATATTAGTGCTGTCGACAAATTCCATACATGGGGTGTTATGCTAGTTGTGCGATAGGCCTGCAAGTATCTGCTCTTATCTTCGTGGTTGTGTCTAATGGTATATCAATAATTCTTGGTTGACACTTTCGCCAATGATTTGCTGATCAATTGCTGTGTTTTTTTCTGTTTCCCAAGGTTTCTTTTCCATTAGCTCCTTATATCTATCTTTGTTTGTCCAACTTCTGTGATGCCCTTTTCATAGATGTCCATTCCTGTTCAAATGAACTGCCTGTGTGATATTCATCAACATAGCATTTACAGCCCAAGAGAAATTCAGAGGCATTTCATGAATGCCCTCCACTTCAGTGTCCCACTGCTTTCCGCATTTATTCTTCCAGACAATTCTCTTAAACTCCTATCCACTCTTCATCGCAATTCAACTGAGATCTGAGCTTATATCTGGCCCTACGGGTGCCACACAATCTACGAACAGGATTTACAAAACGATAGATTTCGACTTCTAGACGTAGATAATCGGAAAATTCTTCCCATAAATACAGAAGTACGAGTATTAACAAGAGCCTCACCAGGACGTTACGTCACATGGAACTTTCCTGTGCCTCCATCCTTTTGGAAGCATACCTCCCGTGGGGAAGCGAGAGTTTTCTATAGCTACCGACGATTGCGAGTTAAAACAAAGAGCGACAGAGGGAGAGAGAAAGGGACTCCCCTCTCTTCCACTCCGCTCCAAGGCCAAACGTCGTGTGCAGTCATGACTGTTTGTACTGAAGCAATAATGTTACGTAATTGCAATACGTAAAGTTTTGATATTTTTATCATTATGTAATTTGTTAAAAGAAAGGCCAACGAACATGTAAAAGTAATGCATCCACAGTTTGAAACAGTTACACTGTTTTACATCTAAGTCAACTTAAAGATGCAGAGCTACAATTTTTTTAGTATGTGTATTCTGATGTAAAGCATAACATGCGGAATTTGTGAAACCCCATACATTAATTTCTGTCATCAGTGATAATACCTGCTACAGTTGCAAAATTGTACATCAGCAGTTGATTTTATCACTGGGATGTGTATCAACAGTTGTGCATGTCCCATCAAGAGAAACGTGTGTTCTTATGTGTCTCCATTGTTGTTGTTGTTATTAGCAGAAGTAGTATAGTTATCACTACCGTGTGCTGCCAGTGTACTTCGCGTGTCGTAATGTTGACTCATTGAGATGACAGGTTATATATAAGAGAGTGCACTAATGCCTTAATTTTATCAGGTGGAATAAACGCATAAAGAAGTAAATAAATGTACACAATGTGCCAAATTCCGCTACTTTTTATAACGCACTTTACACAATTTCTAAGGACATGGGCTCTGTCTTTTCTTGCGACTCTTAGTGTCTGTTCTGCTGGGGTTGGCATCGTGTAGTGGATCCCCGTACGCTCTGTAGCATATGGCATTAAAGGTCTAAAAATTTCGTAAAAGTTACAGTACCTTCCTGCATTGTCACTTTTATCGCAACGACAATGAACGGGAGTCTTAAAACGTCACGTGTCAGAGATCTGTGCTGAAGTTTAGTGAGCGAGCAGTCTGGATCGCATCACATCGCATAGTGATTTTTTAATCCGGACCTGTGCGCTACCTTCGTGCTGAGTACCCTGGGGACGCTCCCAAGACAGCAGCCGTGTTCACAGACCGCGTGGACACGCTCCTGGCTGGAAGACCGAACACTCAGCCGTCCTGCCGCATCCCGACATGTCCGCTAAGCCATCCGGTCTCAGCCTCACAGCAAATGTCTGGCACCAGCGTGTGGACAGCGGCGGTCTCAACGTCGCTGCGATCTGGCGGCTCTACAGGACCTGTTGAGTGACGTCAGCTGAACACGACACAACTGGAGAGACTCGTGGACTCTCTTTGTCGGCCAACTCAGGCCCTTGTCAGGGCTAGAGGCGGTGTGCTCTACTCCTGTGTCACCATGATCTCTCTTTATGTGACACCGAATGAAATCTGTCCTCAACCTTCATGTTTATTGCTTTTAACCTTCCACATAAACATAACTAACTCGACCTTCTTTTGTAAGGAGAAAAACGTAGACTTGCAAGATCTCAACCCTAGATACCAAACACCCGCCCCTCTTAAAATAAATGCCAATACTTAAGATAATACTCGTTTCAGACGTCTTGAATGCAGAGTTTTTAAAGTTCTGTAGGTGCAGGTTGCCTGCCACTGGCTGCGCCCCACTGCAGCTGCCTGATGCACGAGTGCAGAGTACTGTGCAGCGGGGTGACGTCCAGAGCCCTCAGACCCGCTTCATGTCGCAAGTGTGGGAAGACGTGCGTGGAGCCGGTCACGTCTGCCCCATGTGTTTCGAAACTTTGTTCTTCAAGTAGAACACATGTTATTTAACTTGAAAAACGGGTAAGCAATATGAGCAGATAGTATTTCAATGCCATGCGCATATATGGTTAACACTGTTTAGCAATATTTTAGGACATATTCTGCAGCAGTTTTTTGTAAAACACACGCACACACACACACACACACACACACACACACACAGATCTCTGTTACGGGCAGAGGCAAGGTGAAATCTGACAATATTACTTCTTCAAAGCAAGCTTCCTAAACAGTCAGTTCGTCATTTTACGTCTCCGTCGCATTGTGCCAATGAAGTTGTTTGACGAAAATGATCGTGGTGAAAGGGTATCGTCATCATTGTCACCACCATCCTCTCATACAGAATAGTCTAACGTCAATCAACTATTCTTCTCTCCATTTAACGGGTCTTCTCTATGACTGCCGCAACTGAATCGCAAGGTACAAATAGTAGCACAAAGAAACGCTCATAGAGTTTCTTTTGCCTCGTGTAAGAGTTAGTCGAATAGCCACATATAACGACGCTTACCGGTCACAACTGTCGCGAGCTTTAACGTTTAAACGTTGCAATTTGACCGTCGCTGTATACTGCTCCTGGAGGTGCCACACTGTCGCTTGTCGGTTCACCGGCACTATAAACGCGAACCTCTTACTCACCGTACCGTACAGTAGTTCGAGCTCGGACAATGGGCGAACGCAGTGGAGCGTGCCAGAAACAAGTGGTACACGAGCGTTGAAAACCTATGTGTTCAGAAGGTCTTAACTGCGTACAGTCATAATCGTGGTGCAAATCTCCGCGCGACATAGACAGCTGGGGCTCACACCTTACAAGTGTGCGTTTTGTATGTGAGACCAGGTTGGTCATCTTCTCTTGTTAGATGCAATCGGTTGTGATTAGGTAACTGTTTCTTTTCTCCAGTGTGATTATTATTTAGTTCTTATGTTTTTATTTCTGTGCACTTTAATTAGAATAGAATTTTCAAATGTAGTGCAACTCCATCACCATGTGTTGATTAACTTCGACGAGAGTTTTTATAGAAAACCTAAATGAGCACATTACATTTTATTTAACAATAACGAACTTCCAAATAATATACTCACCAGGTTTATTCCTCCACTGAAACTGAACATGACGCCACCACTCACAATTCGCCCTGCTGAACGTGGCTCTTGTGACGAGTCGAACAGCATGCGCTGACTGGGACAGGATATGATGCCTCAGATCGTCCGTTTGCAGCGTTGTCATGCTCCATTCCATGTTGTTCAACCTTTCAAAATAAAATGGAGTCAGCTTATGTGACAGATGATACTCTGAAACTTGACTGTATTTTGTAGAATAGAATAGTGAAAACTAAACTCAACTTGCCCTTCTCCAGCTTTTACGTTTCCCATTGATAGAGGTCGCCAGCACATTAGAGACGAATCGAGGTGTCAGACAGGAATTCTGGCGTAAATTACGGCTGGTATGCGAGTCTGCTAACATATTCTGGCGAACTGATGAATTCTGACGAAATACAAGAATTCACATACAAACATGCAGCCAGAACTCTGATTGGACAAGCACGGCAGACCGCCTTCAAAGGCATGGAGTGGGCGCTCCCCCACAACATGGCTCACCGTCTGCTCCTGGGCGCCATAGTCACGAGCAGCACTTCCACTATAATACCACGTTTTCAAGACGTTGCCATGTCTCTCTTGTGCCATTTGGATGACAAGAAAGACCATACCGCGCTACCTTACTCAGTTGGACTCAATACTTATTGCACCCTGTCTTAGGAATTAGTACCTTCGCATCCTTGATTGTGAGATTACTAGGGACAAAATTTGACAGGACATGCAACCCCTGAGTGGGAGCTGTTGTAGCAATGTCATTAAGAGTCAACATGGCTCCTTAACGCTTTAGCAAAATATGCAACAGCTCAATAACCAAGGCAAATTGCAGCGTTGTCTTTTTGTCTGCATTTGCTCCCCAGTTTTTTGCAGGAATGTAGTGCGGTTGATTTAGAATAGTACCAAACGACTTTCACAGGTCCGCGCAGTGCTGCATAAATGACAGTGACAGGTAGAGGGAGACACCAAGGTAATTAAGGAAGTAGCTGCAGGAAATTTTGGTCCTATCCAGGGGCACATATGACTGCCTGTGTGCCTCTCTATCATGGAGGTAGGACTCTGTGGGCTCAGTTCCACTTGTGCTTTGCAGCAGTCTCTATTTTTAAAAGTATTCTCTCTGTTTGGTGTCAACTTGGAGGCTTGTCTACACAGTCAGTAAGTAGCCAGTTCCACTAGATGAATGTGGTCACTAGGCGACCACTACGAACAACAATAAAAAACTACCTAGTACCTTGGAGTGCGAAGAAATTGGCTAACGGGATACGTGAAACGGAATCTGGATCAGTGGAGTGGGATTGTATTCACCGGCGAGCACAGGTTTCGAACGTCGACTGGGACTCGTCGTACAAGGCTGTGTAGGTGACCAGGCACCGGTGCAGGTCTCTATCCATGGGTTCTGCTGCGGGGCGGGACGGTCGTATTTTGGACTGCTATTATGGTAATATCAACAGTAGCAGGAAACAGTACAATGGGAGTAGGATTCTTTAGGAAGGTAGAGCAGAGAGTGTGTTACAGTGAACAGTTCAGTGATACAGTTATGCTTATCACAATCGACAGCAAACCAACACCATGTAGTTCAGATACTACATGCCGACGTCGGAAGCTTAAGATGAAGAGACA
This sequence comes from Schistocerca serialis cubense, assembly GCF_023864345.2. Classification (NCBI taxonomy): domain Eukaryota; kingdom Metazoa; phylum Arthropoda; class Insecta; order Orthoptera; family Acrididae; genus Schistocerca; species Schistocerca serialis. The sequence goes on along the minus strand of NC_064648.1, from coordinate 136,046,656 downwards.
GAAAAAAGTATATGAAGGTATTGAAAGGGTAATACAGGAGGTAAAGGGAGATGAAACTCCATTACTCATGGGAGACTGGAAAGCAGTTGTAAGGGAAAACGTGGAAGAAATGGTTACTGGAGAATATGGGGTTGGGGTAGGGAATGAGAGAAAAGAAAGACTCAGTCCTGCAATAAATTTCGAATAGTAATAGCGAATACTCTTAATCGCAAGAGGAGGATGTATAATTGAAAAAGGCTGGGTGATATGGGGAACTACAGGTAGATTGCATCATGGTCCGACAGAGATTCCGAAAAGATATAGTGGATTGTAAGGCATACGCAGGAGCAGATATAGACTCATATCACAATGTACACTCCTGGAAATGGAAAAAAGAGCACATTGACACCGGTGTGTCAGACCCACCATACTTGCTCCGGACACTGCGAGAGGGCTGTACAAGCAATGATCACACGCACGGCACAGTGGACACACCAGGAACCGCGGTGTTGGCCGTCGAATGGCGCTAGCTGCGCAGCATTTGTGCACCGCCGCCGTCAGTGTCAGCCAGTTTGCCGTGGCATACGGAGCTCCATCGCAGTCTTTAACACTGGTAGCATGCCACGACAGCGTGGACGTGAACCGTATGTGCAGTTGACGGACTTTGAGCGAGGGCGTATAGTGGGCATGCGGGAGGCCGGGTGGACGTACCGCCGAATTGCTCAACACGTGGCGCGTGAGGTCTCCACAGTACATCGATGTTGTCGGCAGTGGTCTGCGGAAGGTGCACGTGCCCGTCGACCTGGGACCGGATCGCAGCGACGCACGGATGCACGCCAAGACCGTAGGATCCTACGCAGTGCCGTAGGGGACCGCACCGCCACTTCCCAGCAAATTAGGGACACTGTTGCTCCTGGGGTATCGGCGAGGACCATTCGCAACCGTCTCCATGAAGCTGGGCTACGGTCCCGCACACCGTTAGGCCGTCTTCCGCTCACGCCCCAACATCGTGCAGCCCGCCTCCAGTGGTGTCACGACAAGCGTGAATGGAGGGACGAATGGAGACGTGTCGTCTTCAGCGATGAGAGTCGCTTCTGCCTTGGTGCCAATGATGGTCGTATGCGTGTTTGGCGCCGTGCAGGTGAGCGCCACAATCAGGACTGCATACGACCGAGGCACACAGGGCCAACACCCGGCATCATGGTGTGGGGAGCGATCTCCTACACTGGCCGTACACCACTGGTGATCGTCGAGGGGACACTGAATAGTGCATGGTACATCCAAATCGTCATCGAACCCATCGTTCTACCATTCCTAGACCGGCAAGGGAACTTGCTGTTCCAACAGGACAATGCACGTCCGCATGTATCCCGTGCCACCCAACGTGCTCTAGAAGGTGTAAGTCAACTACCCCAGCCAGCAAGATCTCCGGATCTGTCTCCCATTGAGCATGTTTGGGACTGGATGAAGCGTCGTCTCACGCGGTCTGCACGTCCAGCACGAACGCTGGTCCAACTGAGGCGCCAGGTGGAAATGGCATGGCAAGCCGTTCCACAGGACTACATCCAGCATCTCTACGATCGTCTCCATGGGAGAATAGCAGCCTACATTGCTGCGAAAGTTGGATATACACTGTACTAGTGCCGACATTGTGCATGCTCTGTTGCCTGTGTCTATGTGCCTGTGGTTCTGTCAGTGTGATCATGTGATGTATCTGACCCCAGGAATGTGTCAATAAAGTTTCCCCTTCCTGGGACAATGAATTCACGGTGTTCTTATTTCAATTTCCAGGAGTGTAGTAATGATAAACAGTACGTTGAAGTTTAAAAGATAAGTCAAAAAGAATCGATACGCAAATATGTCAGTTACAGAAGTACTAAGGAATGACGAGATACTCTTGAAGATCTGCAAGGCTATGGATACAGCAACAAGGAATATCGCAGTAGGCAGTCCACTTGAAGAGAAATGGATATCTCTGAAAAGGACAATAATAAAAGTTGGAAAGGAAAACATAGGTACAAAGAAAGTAACTGCGAAGAAACCATGGGAAATAAAAAAATAACTGAAGTATTTCTTTTATTACCCATGATGAAAGAAGGAAGTTCAAAAATGTTCAGGGAAATTCAGGAATACAGAAATGCAAGTCCTGAGGGACGAAACAGACAGGATGTGTAGGAAAGCTAAGACGAAATGGCTGCCTGAAAAATGTGAAGAAATCGAAAAAGAAATGATTGTTGGAAGGACTGAGTCAGCGCATAAGAAAGTCAAAGCAACCTTGAGTGAAATTGTTAGCAAAGGGTGCTAACATGAAGAGTGCAGTGGGAATTTCACCGTCAAAAAAGGAGGAGGAAGTGGATACATGGAAAGAGTACATTGAAGGCCTCCATTAGGAGAGAAGATTTGCCTGATGTGATAGAAGAAGAAAGAAGAGTCGATTTAGAAGAGATAGGAGATCCAGTAATAGAATCAGAATTTAAAAGAGCTTTGGAGGACAAGATCAAATAAGGCAGAAGGGATAGGTAACTTTCCATCAGGATGTCTAAAATCATTGTGGGGAACTGGCGACAAAGCGACTATTCACGTTGGTGTGTAAACTGTATGAGTCCGCCGACATACCATCTAGCTTTCGGAAAAATATCATCCACACAGTTCCTAAGACTGCAAGAGCTGACAAGTGCGACAATTATCGAACAGTCTGCTTAACAGCTCAGGCATCCAAATTTCTGACAAGAATAATATATTGGAGAATGGGAAAGAAAATTGAGGATGAGTTAGATGACTATCAATTTGGCCTTAGGAAAGGTAAATGCAACAGAGAGGCAATTCCGACGTTGCTGTCGCTGATAGAAGCAAGACTGAAGAACGATAAAGTTACGTTTATAGGATTTGTCGACCTGGAAAAGGCGTTGAGCAATGTAAAATGGCGCAACGTGTTAGAACTTCTGAGACAAACGGGGTTAAGCTGTAGGGAGAGACAGGTAATACACAATATGTACAAAAGCCAAGAGGGAAACAATAAGAGTGGATGACCAAGAATGAAGTGCTCGGATTAAAAAGGATGTGGGCAGGGATGTAGCGTCTCGCCCGTATTTCCAGTATGTACATCGATGAAGCAATGATGGAAATACAAGAAAGGTTCAGGAGTGGGATTAAAATTCAAGGTGAAAGGGTATGAATGATACGATTCGCTGATGACATTGCTATTCTGAAAGTGAAAGTGAAGAAGAATTACATGATGGTCTGAATGGAATGGACAGTCGAATGAGTACAAAATATGGGTTGAGAATAAATCGAAGAAAGACGAAAGGAATTGGAAGTAGGAGAAATGAGAACAGAGATAAACATAACATCAGGATTAATTGTCACGAAGTATATCAAATTAAGGAATTCTACTACCTAGGCAGTAAAATAACCGATGACAGATGGAGCTAGGAGGATATCGAAAGCAGATTTGCACCGGCGAAAAAGGCATTCCTGACTAAGAGAAGTCTATTAGTATGAAACATAGGCCTTAATTTGAGGAATAATTGTCTGAGAATGTACATTTGGAGCAGAGCCTTGAATGGTAGTGAAACATGGACTGTGGGACAACTGGAACAGGAGAGAATCAAAGCATTTGAGATGATGTACTACAGACGAATGCTGAAAATTAGGTCAACTTACATAGTAAGGAATGAGGAGGTTCTGCGCAGAATGGAAGAGGAAAGGAATATGTGGAAGGGACACGATGATAGGATATCTGCTAAGACATCAGGGAATGACTTCCATGGTACGAAATTGGAGAATACATCCAGCAAATAATTGAGGACGTAGGTCGCAAGTACTGCTCTGAGGTGAAGAGGCTGGCATAGGAGAGGACTTTGTAGTGGGCCACATCAAACGAATGAGAAGACAGATGACTCAAAAAAAAAAAAAAAAAAAAAAAAAGAATGGAAAGGTCTCTAACGTTTCGTCTCCAAATGCTGGAGACATCTTCAGAGGCTGAAAAGGCAGCAGTTTGAAACTTCTATAAACTCTACAAGCTGAACTGTTTGTTCGGTCCCTGCCACAGTCGGCCTGTGATGTCATCAGACGGATGCTTAAGAGCGCAGAGTCACGAGTGCGTGTGTTGTCGAGCTTCTGCTGGGGAACACTTGGCGCTGGTTTCTGTATTCAGCACTGAGGCCAGCAACTAGTCTAATTTCTCTCATTCTTCTTTCCGTTAAAGTGGCTTTCGTGCTTTGGAATTTGAATGCTCTCTCTGTAAATTCAAGCACAGTAATATTGGTTCTGTATTGCCGATTTATTGCTGTTTCGCAGATGACAACTGCTCTTCTGTTCCTTAAGCCAGAAATGAGTACTTCTGTTTGTAATACACATGTGTGCTTGACTGTGTGTGCAAGACAATTTATAGATTCCTCCTGTGGTAAGTGCTGGCCGTACATTCTTTACAGTGTTCAAAATATTCACGATCCTTCGTAATTGGTATAAACACTGCATCAATACTATGTATTCCTCGTACTCTGATCATGTGAACCATGACTGCTTTTACGAATGGGAGTAAACCTTTGTTTCTTCTTCACGAGAAGCTCCATACCTTTATGGACTTATTGCCCTATTTATCTCTTTCTCATATTAATGATTTCTTCTGAATGTAGTGTTTGAATGGTCGGAGCGTTCCTCCAACTACTCTGGCGACACATTATTTAAGCCAAGCCCACCAATGTTCTCATTACTGCTCTTTTCATTTTGGGACAATGACTGGAATTTTTGTGAATGTATCCACATGTGTGAATGAGGTTTTTGCAAACCTTCTGTGCCTAACATCTGTGGATTTTCTAAGTAGCCCTACATTTTAAAATATTTCAACTTCTTTCTCTTTTTCTATACTGGATTTTATATTGTAACTAATATCATTCGGAAAGTTTAGAAATTCTGTGTTCTTTTTGTCCATGAGGCAATATAACGAAGTATGAGTGTCATAAATATAACAAAACCAACGATAGTGATTTTTCTTGCTGGGCTGATGAGCTGTTCCTTCCAGTTTTACATATAAAACTCCATTGTAACTGTGCTGAGTGTGTTTCCTGTAATGTTGTAATGAATACAGTTTCAGAAAACTGGATGATTCATTCCAGAGCGCCACGAACTGAGCGAAGTCAGTAACGCTTTGGTCCGCCTCAGTTATTCGGCTTCACATCTACTGGCACATCTGTTGAATGTCCTCCTGAGGGACATCGTTCGAAATCATGTCCATCTGGCAGGTTAAGTCATGAAAACCCCGAGATGGTTCGAGTGCCCTGCCCGGTATGCCCCAAACGTTGTCAGTTGGGGAGAGATTTGGCGCCCTTCCTAGTCAAGGTATGTTTGGCGAGCAATAGAAACTATCGCCGGCCGAAGTGGCCGTGCGGTTAAAGGCGCTGCAGTCTGGAACCGCAAGACCGCTACAGTCGCAGGTTCGAATCCTGCCTCGGGCATGGATGTTTGTGATGTTCTTAGGTTAGTTAGGTTTAACTAGTTCTAAGTTCTAGGGGACTAATGACCTCAGCAGTTGAGTCCCATAGTGCTCAGAGCCATTTGAACCATTTAGAAACTATCGCTCTGAGTGTGGGCGGGCATTACCTTGCTGATATGTAAGGCCAGTATGGCTTCCCATGACGGGCAACAAAACTGGACGTGGACATATCGCTCTGCTGTGTGGGTGACTACTAAAGCGGTCCTGCTATGAAAGTGAACGGCACCCCAGACCATCACTCCCGCTTGTTGGGACATGGTGGGCGACAGTCACGTTGATACCCCCCAGTCTCCTAGGCATCTCCAGACACATCGTTGCTGGACATTGGGGCTCAATTAGAAGTGAAGCTCATCATAGAAGACTGTTACAGTCAATGAGATTCACGGCCGAAGTAGAGTCTAGAGATGCCCCAGATGGTCGTAGGATACCAATCTTATTGTCGTCCGCTATATGGTCTGACCACCTGGATTGACGCTCAGGGGTGTCATTTGTCTTCACAGCAAGACCTCTTTGGTTGTCATCTGTGGCACCCTTACAGCACACCAGTTCGCCTATGGTGTTCTACACCCTATTTTGCTGCCCTTCTAGGTTAGCCATCATTGGCTAATTTTTTTCCAAGATAACGCCCACTCACACATAGAGAGAGTTTCTACTATTTGTCTTTGCACTTGCCAAACCCTACCTTGGCCAATAAGTTTGCCAGACCTCTTCCCAATTGAGAATAATTGGAGCAAATAGGCAGGGACCTCCAACCAGGTCGAGATTCTGAGGATCTAACGCACCATTTGGACAAAATATGGCATGATGTTCCTCAGGTGGACATCCAACAACTCTGTCCATCAATGCGAAGCTGAAAAATTGTTGAAGTCAGGATGCATTGCTTACATAAGGACGCATTATTGACTTGCTTAATCTGTGAAGCTTCTCTCTCGAATAAGTCATCCTCTTGTTTGTCTGTTCATGTACAGAACATCTATTAGTTTCTGGACCTTTCAGATAGTTCCTTTTTTTGCCTAAGAGTGTAATTTCTATATGTGACATCGTGCTCCCTCTACGATTTTTACCCTCCTCGCTCCCCTCCAATACTAAACTGGTGATCCCTTGATGCCTCAGAATATGTCCTGCCAACCGATCCCTTCTTCTAGTAAGCAGTGATAGAACTTTTAAATAGACTAGTATGTGATGGGCTCAGCATGAAGGAGTCTATTTTTTGCATAAATGAACTAAACCGTTTATATGTCGTTTTTTGCTACAGAGGACTGTAGAAGGCTTGCACAGTGCTTGGCAGCCATGCTTGTTGAACAGTCCATAGCGCTAACAACTGGTCTTAATGGAATGATGGGTTTGTGAATTTTTGGTACACCACACAATCTTGGTGGGACCAGATCTGATTTAAAAAGACATTTATAGTCTGTGGGAGAAATCGAGGAGGCTTTCACTAGCTGATGCATTTCCCAAAGTATTGCTGTTGGAGTATTGCTTTTGAACTCCCTGTACCTTCCTGGTTGTTATACAACGCCAGTTATACTGCAGTAGGTTCGTTATTTCATTAGCATTGTAGCGTTGCCCTTATCTGCTGGAAGCTCTAGAATACATAAAAATTGAAATCTCGGACAGGTTTCTTTTCACGTTTCGTTGAGGTACTGATGTCTCAGTGCTTATTGCCTCTGGTAGTGTCTCTGGTGGTGCCTCCAGATTTAGGGGACGAAGTCTTTGGCACAGAAATACGCTATGGAACGTGGCCTAATCCCATTAATCAAAATTGACCAGTAGGTTGTATATTAATTATTTATCAGTGCAAGTACATGTGTTAGTGTTTGTAGGAATCACGAAAGAAATGAGGAGTGTAGAAATGGGAGAAATCCTTAGAGAAGGGGTGGCCAAGACATTGGCTCACGGGCGATGCCCGGGCACAAGTGCACTTGGCTCATTATATACATCTCCCCAATTAACGTTTCTTAAGTTTTCTCTGAAGTGCTCAATAAACACTGGGTTGAGCAACCGTACAGTTTTATTTCATGGTTTCTGAACTGTACACCTTGCTGTGTTTTCTAATTTAATCAATTGTACATCATGGGCTGATAATCCATTTATCAATGGGAGAGCATATGTTAGTTTTACACCCTCTTGCTGTACAAATACATAATCTATTAAAGCGCTACTGTCTTGAGCTATATGTGTAGGGAAACTGATAGCTGATTCTATATGTAATTAATAACACTTACACTTTTCCCATCTGAACTGGTTAGAAAGTTTACATAGAAATCATCACAGATTAATAACTTCCTGTTTTTGGCTGATTGACAGCGTAAACTTTTTTATGAGTAGCTCCCAATCTCCTAATGGGGACCTGTACACTGTTGCTACCATCAACACTACATTATCTAGCTGTAGTTTATATGCACAAACTTCAAAGTGCTGATCAATGCAGAATTTGCTTACTTCTCCAGTTTTGTATTTATATCCTTGTTTTTGTAAACGGCAACCACTCCTTTGTCCATGCTATATCTGGAAGTGTAAGAGGCTAAATTATACTAATTTATACTGACACTATCCATCACCACAGTTACATGGTGTTCAGACAAAGTATATCAATCTCATTGTTAGTTGTGAGGTCATCTACACATACTAACAGATCATCTACTTTATTTTTTATTCCCCTGATATTCTGATGAGGTAAGTTGATACTACCCTTAGCTCATCCCTATTTACTGTACATGGAGCTTCTTTTATTCTATTTTTCTTGAGTGTTATCTGTTTGGACTTTGACCTTAACATAAGAAACCTGTCTACCTGGTGCCATTAACCACAGGGGTCACCCTCGTGTGACTGAGGCTCCCCCAGTACCTGCTAATAGAGAAGCTGACTTATCTTTCCCCTTCCTATTTAGGTGCAGGCCATGCGTAGTGTGTCCTCACCTACCAGTAGTGTCAACAGGAACATCGCGTATGTGAGGTTTTGGCGGTATCTGGAACTTCCCGTTCCTCCACTACTTCTGATAGCAAGCCAGAGTGTTAACACGCCCTACAGCAGTGTTTACGCAGGACCGAACATGGCGCTGAAAGACCTCCACAGACACCACATTTGTGCGGCCAGTTCACGTTCCTATTTCATCCAAGTCTCTCGCAATAGTACACCTTGGATTCATACCGCAGGCTGTTTCCTGCTGCCCCAACTGTAATTACCTGATCTCCCTAGCATTTGTTTTCAAAAAACTTGTGACCTGGTACGCTGCACCTAATTCCTCCTGAAGCTCCTGGCCCTGACTGTTAACTAGAAGCAATAATTTTCTTTTCCTATTCTGATTTGGTCCCTACGTGTCTTTTTTTCTTGAAGCTAATATTCTGCTTCAAAATACATTCAACTACATCTGGATGAGGCCCTTCCTCCACTACTTCTGATAGCAAGGCAAACTGATTTACTAACTGAATTTCGAAGTTTTTTCAACAGTTTCCCTTTTTGCTTCTACCTTTCCCCAGCGCCCCGTCCCTGTTTCTTCCCTTGGCCTACATAATTCCAAGTCCGCGTTTTCTAATTCAGCCTTAAGGGCACAAATTCTTGCCTCATGTTCAGTTACTCTTCTGTCCTTTCTACATAACATACGTTGCCATGGAGGAGCGTCTTTATCTACCCAGTTTCCTCGCCGCTACATTCGCCCCAATAAACCATAACCTACACAGTCTTTACACCCCCGCCTTCAGATTTCTACAGCAAACATCACATTTGCTAGACATGTTTTGACAGAAAAATTTACACAAATGAAGAGCATAACTTGGCACAAGAGCACTGATGTTACGTAATCTGTTTAATACGCAATGAAGCGCTAATGTAAACAAACTTTTCAAAATCTCAAAAACTTTATAAAGCTACGCTTGTAATTCTTTCTGGACCACAACGTATTCTTCAAACTCCGTATTTCCTTTAACACCAGTGATCTTAGGGAACTCGACTGTCTTTGTCAGTATGTGTCCGTTCCAGAAACGCAATTTTCTTTTTAAATGCATCACATGAAGAAAAAGTTAGCTTGCAGTGCATTACTGTGGGCAGTGTGCAGTCAAGTCCAGTTAAAATGTGAAATCTGCTCTAGATTGTACATGTTTTAATTTTCGTTCCTGCATTCCTTTTTCTGTCAAAAAATTAAACGCTTGCTCCAGGTATGTCTCTCGACATAACCTACAAAGTTTGCAGTACGATATGAAGTCTCCATAGGAATCGTTTAGTTTCACTGAAAACCGTTGCAGCTGAAAACGGAAGATGCGTGTGACTTCAGCAATTATACTATGCTTTCTTCCAATTTCGCCATGTGCCAAAGGACTGCAAATTTAGCACAAAGTGCTTTTTGATGTACAAAACAGGGAATCTCGTTTGTCGACATTCGTGATTTTATCCTGTTTCACTGTCAATCAAATCTTTAAACTCTTTCTGCATATTCCAGAATCCGAATCAAGAACAGTTCTCCAGATGAGTAACCTAGAGGCAGATATCGTCCGATTTGTGAGGCAACTTCAATCACTTGATAACAGCAAGTCTTCCGGTCCGTACTGTATACCAATTACGTTTCCTTCAGAGTATGCTGATGCAACAGCTCCATACATAACAACCTTATACAACAGTCCGCTGGGCGAAAGATCCGTATGAAAAGATTGGAAAGCTGCACAGGTTACACCAATATTCAAGAACGGTGGAAGGAGTAATCCAATAAATTACAGGTCCATATTATTAACGTCGATATCCAGTAGGATTTAGGAACATATATTGCGTGTGAGGACTATTTATTACCTCGAAGAAAACGGTCTATTGACACACAGCAAAGACGGATTCAGAAAACATCATTCTTGTGAAGCGCGAAGTGTTGAGTGCTATCGACAAGCATTTCGAAAAGGCCTTTGACACTGTACCACACAAGCGGCTTCTACTGAAATTGGGTGCTTATGGAATATCACCTAAGTTAGCTAACTGGGTTCGTGATATCCTGTCAGAGAGGTCACAGTTCCTTATAACTGACAGTCATCGAGTGAAACAGAAGTGATTTCTGGCGTTGCCCAACGTAGTGTTATAAACCCACAGCTGTTCCTTATCTATATAAATGATTTCGTAACAATCTGAGATCCAAAAATGCAAAACGATTTAGAAAATATATCTGTATATTTTGGAAAGTGGCAATTGATCATAGATAATGAAGACCTCCATGTGAGTGCTAAAAGGTATCTGTTAAACTTCGGTTACACGATAAGTCACTAAATCTAAAGCCCGCAGATTGAACTAAAACCCTAGGAATTATAATTACGAGCCACTTAAATTGGGAAGAACACGTAATATTGAGGGGGAGGCTACCCAAAGACTGCGAATCATTAGCAGAATATTTAGAAAATGTAACAGATCTACTAAAGAGACTGGCTGCGCTACGCTTGTATGCCCTCTTTTGGAGTACCGCTGCACAGTGTGGGATCCTCGCCAGATAGGGTTAACGGAGTACATTGAGAAAGTTCAAAGAAGAGCTGCACGTTCTGTATTACCCCGAAATAGGGGAAACAGTGTTACTGACATAATACAGAATTTGGGGTGGACATCAAAAAGCGTTTTTCATTGCGGCAGAATCATCTCACGAAATTTCAGTCACCAACTTTCTCCTTCGAATGCGAAAATATTTTGCTAACGCATACATACTTAGGGAGAAACGGTCGTCGTAATAAAATAAGGGAAACGGAAGCTGTCAGGGAAAGGTATAGGAATTCGTTTTTCCTCGCACTGTTCGATATTGGAATAATTGAGAATTGTTGTGAAGGTCATTCGATGAACCCTCCGCCAGGCACTTAAGTGTGATCTGCAGCGCATCCGTGTACATGTACATCTAATGTCGTTTCACAGTAGATATGCACTACCTGTAACGTATATGAATTGGGAAACCTCTTCGCTCTCTTCTGTCACTGCCACTCATTTTAAAGAATCGCGACGGTAGACCGCTCGACTGCCTCCTTCGTGCAAACAGCCACTGGCCCAGTGAACCTCCACCGTACCGAGGTCACACAGCGAAGGGGAAACAGCGCTGACAGCGCGAGTCTGCCGAACTCGAGAGACTTGTGCCGGCCGTCATTATGAGCCCCTACCCAGCTGCGGCGAAGTCATCAGTCAACTCCTAAGACGTTACCAGTGGCCACAGGTTGGATGTAAGATGTAATACTTCACGTATGTTCGTTTCATATATTCCAGGAAAAAGATGTCCATTTTTAAAAGTGACAAACAGCAAGCGTGTAAAACACAATGCGTCAGAATAACACATATTAAAAGCATAATATTACCAAGGAATACAGCAGTATCAAGAGCCATCAACTCGAGATAATTACAGAGAACACTGCAATATTTTGAGAAATGTCATTAGACCAGCTGATAGTATCAGCTGTGTGAGTAGTATGTACATATCTGAGAATAACATCAAATTACTCTGGTATATAACGAGGACAATGCCAGGCGAGCAGCGGAAATCTTCGGTTATCTGTTTACTGAATGTCGTAGTGTGAAGACGTTACTAACGTTTACGGGATTTGCAAAAGTTTAAATAATAAATAATAAAGTCATGTACGTCGAAGGCTTTTGACAATGTTGACTGGAATACTCTCTTTCAAATTCTAAAGGTGGCAGGGGTAAAATACAGGGAGCGAAAAGCTATTTAGAATTTGTACAGAAACCAGATGGCAGTTATAAGAGTCGAGGGACATGAAAGGGAAGCAATGGTTGGGAAGGGAGTAAGACAGGGTTGTAGCCTCTCCCCGATGTTGTTCAATCTGTATATTGAGCAAGCAGTAAAGGAAACAAAAGAAAAATTCGGAGTAGGTATTAAAATTCATGGAGAAGAAATAAAAACTTTGAGGTTCGCCGATGACATTGTAATTCTGTCAGAGACAGCAAAGGACTTGGAAGAGCAGTTGAATGGAATGGACAGTGTCTTGAAAGGAGGATATAAGATGAACATCAACAAAAGCAAAACAAGGATAATGGAATGTAGTCTAATTAAGTCGGGTGATGCTGAGGGAATTAGATTAGGAAATGAGGCACTTAAAGTAGTAAAGGAGTTTTGCTATTTGGGGAGCAAAATAACTGATGATGGTCGAAGTAGAGAGGATATAAAATGTAGGCTGGCAATGGCAAGGAAAGTGTTTCTGAAGAAGAGAAATTTGTTAACATCCAGTATTGATTTAAGTGTCAGGAAGTCATTTCTGAAAGTATTCGTATGGAGTGTAGCCATGTATGGAAGTGAAACATGGACGATAAATAGTTTGGACAAGAAGAGAATAGAAGCTTTCGAAATGTGGTGCTACAGAAGAATGCTGAAGGTTAGATGGGTAGATCACATAACTAATGAGGAAGTATTGAATAGGATTGGGGAGACGAGAAGTTTGTGGCACAACTTGACCAGAAGAAGGGATCGGTTGGTAGGACATGTTCTGAGGCATCAAGGGATCACCAATTTAGTACTGGAGGGCAGCGTGGAGGGTAAAAATCGTAGAGGGAGACCAAGAGATGAATACACTAAGCAGATTCAGAAGGATGTAGGTTGCAGTAGGTACTGGGAGATGAAAAAGCTTGCACAGGATAGAGTAGCATGGAGAGCTGCATCAAACCAGTCTCAGGACTGAAGACCACAACAACAACAACAGTACGTCGAAGAAAGTTCAAACTCCTGCACCTCACTCACTCAAATTGCTTGTAACACCATTTTTAATGTGGGCAACTAAAGGTAAAGCTGAAGGATGCAAACTGTAAGGGAATGGAAGCAGTAATTACACAATAAATAAGGGTGCATGTGCTTGAGATCATATATTATTTGGGACAATATATTTTCCTATATCATGTTTTTTCCTGTGCGAAAGTAAATATTCAGTCATAAGGCTGTAAAAATAACATTTTGGTAGTATCTAAATAAACTTCCACTTCCATACTCTGCAAACCGCTGCGAAGTGCGTGGTAGAGGGTTTTTCCGGCAGTAGCACATACTGGACCGTCTCCCCGGCCACTTCGCTCCTGTGCGTCTTGTAATTAGTGTGACCTCGTCTTTGCCGGCCCTACGAGAGCGACAGCCAGGCCTCCGTCTTGTATCCTCAGATTCTTCGCTTCATACAGCTTCCTGGAATGTTGTGAGTAGGTATTCATCTTGAGGTGATTTCTCTACATGAAATCTCAGTTTTTTTTATCTCGTCTTTGATTTAAGAACAAAAATTTGAAAAGATTCAACCTTGAACAAACACGGTTTCTTCTCTTTTTACCGATACGTATTTCAGCCATATTTCATTATCACCAGCGGGTTTCCTTTATTCTTATGCAGAGTACAGAGTAAAATATCGCATTGGGATACGCATATTTTTGGGAATGTGTTATTTTTGCTTAGAACGTTATAACAGACATGTATACCATAGTAGCACATGCCGTTGTTCATGTAGCTGCACGTCATCTGCAATACCGAGATACCAGCCAAACTGGAAATAGCAGACACGGACATCAGCAACAGCATGTTATTTCCCATGTGATGCTTATCATAGACGAATTAACTGTTGGCTAAAAGTGTACAAAACGCAGACCTTCTAGAAAGCATGAACTAATCTCATCAGACGAAATGCTATGCCTCCACTTAATTGAGCACAGAGGTCGCTTTGGAGGGCCGGATACCGTGCTGCAGGGGAGGAACCAGGCGGTCACGTGACGCTCCACCGTTGACGTCAGCGGTGACGGTGAGGTGACAATCGCGGTGTGCACGTGCCAGTCGCTCGCGTGGGATCAGGGCGGTCAACTGCGTCGAGAAGTGGCAGAAAGGAATTTTTGCATTTCGACATGTCCACGACCACACCACTAGTAAAGTTACACGATCTGTTGGTCTATCAATGTGGGCTGTCCAAGTACCTGCAACGAATGGTGAACCACTCGTAGTGATGTGAGGCAGTGGCGTAAAAAGATCCCAGCCGACAGGGCTGTTGACGAGTGTCACTCCAAGTGACTGGCGATCGGTTTCAAACGAGACGCAAATTGCCAATGCCTGGCAAAGCAGCTCCATCTGAACCAGCTGCCCAGCAATCGTTCGGAAGGCGGCTGCACAGACTCGACATTTGGAGTCAGCGGCCGCCGCTCACACAAACACACACAGCTGCGCGTCTTGAGTGGGCCAAACCACACAGAGACGGACAGTCGCTGGGTGGAGGTGCGTCACGCGAGTCGCGCGATTTCGCCTCTTCTGAAATTATGGAGGTGGCGATGGGACCGACGGCCTATAGAGGATGCAGTTCAAGCCACTGGTGGTTCCATGGTGTCATAGGGGTGTGTCTGTCGCCGCGACTTGGATTCAGTCACCAAGGTTAATGTGTACCTGAACCAGCAAGTTTATTTCAACATTGTCGGTGACGAAGTGTTGCCCTATTTTCTGGACTCTTGCATTGTAGAAGATGACACACACAGTCGTGTTCCCAGGGCTGCGTGCATACACTCCCGGTTTCACGAACACTCGGGCGCCCTACAGCACCTTGAGGCGACCACTTGACAACCCGGTCTCAGAGCCGCAGACGTTGTACGGTACTGTCTGGAACAGCAGCTGAGACGTGGCAGCCGGGATCTGACGCGTCAGTGGGAGGCCTCGGGCAGATGCTGCGTATCTGAAGAAACTTCCGGAACTCTCTTCCCCGCCGAGTTGACGAAGGCTAGAGGCGGTAATACCGTGATGCCATTTCATGATCCTTGAAGCAAAAGTTGGCTTGAATGTCACTGTCTTACTATAAGTTAATGATGTATGGGCAGAATGGGAGTCATGCACCAGCTAGTTGTACTTCACAAGTTTATTCGAATCCTTACCTAGGTTTAAACAGATATAAACCTTTCTTCCTTGGAAGAAGTAGTAACGTGTGTAAACTTATTATGTGAAAAGAGAAAACAGGTCATAAAGCTCAGTCAACACTAAAATGACCCATATAAATGCTAAGGTATAGCCACGTGGCTCAATGAACAGTGAAGCAAGGTAAAAGTGTGAATAAACATCTGACGTGCCACTGGTTGGCTGTTCGATTCCTATGGCTTCCATAATTTTACTGTTGCTGACTGCTGCCATGTTAGAGATTTTAATTACGTATATACAGCAAATGTTGTTGAGTATTACTGTAATCTGGTGGTGCAGGGTGTTGGCTCTATAATTGCTTCTTTCGAAAAGTAATTAATTTAGCCACTTGCAGTGTTTATTGTTCACTTTTGAACTAATTTACAGCTAACAACGATATCGAGCTACAGCTATTGTCATCCCAAACGACGCTGTACTTTTATTGATTTTTGATAATACGGTTGGGAAATAGGAATATAAATTCAATTTTAGTAAGGCAAGCAGTCTCGATGAAAAGCTTTTATTGTTAGTTACCGCTTTCAGTCTTTGACTGTCATCATCAGATGATTTATTGTCTGCTGTAGCGATATGCGGAGACAGCGAGCGGAGAGAGACGTATGCCACGACGCACATTCCATTGACTGCTCGGTGGAAAGTGTCAACAGAAGAGGCGGCGGCACAAGGTATTGGCGCGCTTCCTCTTTGGGTCTCACAAATGTGCCCTTATTGACAGGTAGTATCGCACAATAGGAAAAGTAGGTGACAGCATTGAGAATAAATTTAAGGAAAGAATTAGTTGTACGGTTAGTAGTAATGGCGTCGAGTGGTCTACATACCTCGGTACACAGCGGGAGTCAATACAGTCGTCAGCGACCCGGCAGTTGAACTCGTAGAAGAGTTCGTAGGATTCGCGCCACGTGAGGGGGCGGAGCTGCGCCAGGGCGCCGGCGCACCCACCTCCCTCCTCCGCTCCACCTGCTGGCGGCAGCGGCGGCGGCAGTCCGGAGTCCCAGAGGCGGTCTGCCAGGCGCTGCGCAGCTGACCACGCGGGGGGAGGCTGCTCCAGGCTGTCGCACGTTACGAGCTCCGGTGACCAAACTGCAAAACGTTCTTCAGTCACCTCGAGGTCTGCACTCACTCACGAGCTTCCAGGGGCTACTCATATGCACATCAGTCCTAGCAGCTACTGAAAGTGAGACACTAAGAGAGCTGCAGCCAACGATAATCGACACTGCGTGAGGTGTGCTGCACACTTTTACAAGCAAAAGGTCAACAAGTCAGCCGACTGTCAGCACGGCGGCCACTGCTGCGGCTCCCCTTGACGAGGGAGCGGGCAGAGCTGCGCCGACAGTACAACACTGTGTGCCGTCATTCCGTATGAGCCGAAGTTCTGATTCCAGCATCGCTGTGGACGATCCGTGCATCCAGGCCCTGAGCAGAGCGGAGAATGCCACGTTGCATTCTCGCCCATCTCACGGGGAGCCACTCGGTATACAATACGTAATTGGTTACACCGATCGCAGCTGTTACATTTCTGAGTCCTTGAGACAGCTCGCTTGCGATATTTTCGACATCCTTTCGACAAAATAATTTAATGTCGCATGTCAGCTATGCTGTTCTGCCCCAGCTTGACAGAGTTAGCACCGCTACCACAGGAACGTGCGATGTACCTGGCTAGGCCCAGACAGTAATATTTAAGTCAAAATCACACTTATCGTTAACTGGTTTGATTGGCGAGATTGGGAATAAGACATATGGACCCATGCTCATAGATCTTTGCAGAACGCCAGAGCAGATACAGTCTCACGTTGGCGTCAGAGCTGGCAGTGCGGGGCTGGAGAGGAGACTCCAGGCTGGCCGAGAGACAGCTGACCTGCAGGCGGCAGGGCGCTCCAGACTGGAGCGGCAGCCGGAGGGAGCCTTTCCTGGTGACTTCAGATCTCCAGTCCAGGCTGGGCCGTGAATGATGACCCCAGGCATTCTGTACTCTCATCCCCTGGAGCGCCGCACACTTAGCCTGTCTCATCACAGTCTACCTGCCAAGTACTGCGTCACAGTCAAATAACTGCAGCCTGAAAAGCTGGAATTCCCAATGATGTAATCGGCGTACCACTCTCCTCTCGCTTTAATCTCTGGGATCCGCCTTTGAGCTGTATTTTCCTCTTAGCTGTAGCCGTGTTTACCCAGGGTATCTCGTTAGGTAAGTAGCAGAGGCGCTCCCATTCGTTGGTCTGTACACTTCCGAGGCAGTAGTTGCACTTCTGTCCCTTTGTACTTGTGTGGGAACGTTCAGCGCTTACGGAGCAGGGAGAGAACAAATGTAATAGCTAAGTACTCATCAAATGTTCAGATCATTTTAGAAATAACCGAACTTAAATTGTCGACCGATATGCAAGTGCCGTTGACATACGGTTCCTCGCCGCAAAAAAAGCAGCAATGAAGGCACAGAGTGGCAGAGAGTGGCTTTGCACTAAAAAGCGCTGATCAGTTCTCGCCTGCCAGAAAGATTACGGCAGAATCTCTGGACACACAAAAGATATTCTGCCTGCTCATTCCCTCACGAGGGACTCAAGTCTTTTTGAGCAAATGTGTGACAAAACCCGCAGTGAGTTAGACTGCAAAATGAAGCAAAAGGAAAGAAGAAAGCGTAATGTCTCTCTGAAGGAACAGACGGTTAGCCCGCGCAGCTTCACTCGTCAGATCCGCTTCGCTAAGGGAGTCCAGCTGAGGCTACCTCGGCGGTGAGCTGACCTCGCCGGTAAACATTCTGAAAGTTCCGTACCCGCCCAGTGAGACTGCTAATTCTGACGACGTCTCTCGCCGTCGGTGTGGCTACCGACACTGTAAACATACAAACAGTCGCTTCTGATGGGACTGCGGGCAGCTGCTACTGTTAACCGAAAAATCGGGATGCCATTGCGGTATGCCACTTGTAAATAACCACTGCGAACGTTCGAGTAATGCACACCTGATATCAATAAACGTAATTGACTCGTACAGAGGGAAGTCCACGCTCCTGACCCAACACGGAGACCTCCGCCTCGTCGTGTCTGAGGGCCGACTGACTCACTTGGCGCTCTCCGTAACCTGCGATGTATTGTAGCGAGAGCCTGTCCCCGTCAACTGTGCAGCGATACTTGAAGCTTCCAGTACTGGAATAATGCCTCAGTTACTGCCAATGACTGAGGGACTTTCCCTGACAATTTCTGTAACGAAAGGAAACTACTCCTATTGTGATTAAGCGAAAGTGTGTTTACGGCCGACTGGCGCGCCTCCTCCACGTACTCCCAGACCTGTGTGTCTGGCTGCAGGCAGGCCGGCCTCCCACGCAGCGGGCCACGGCCCCCACCCCCGCACTGGACGACTCGCGCCGCGGGCCGCTCGCGTTCTCCGGCCATGGGAACACACTCCAGCCACAGCCTGGAATCTCTATAAGTCTGGAAACTCTATAAGCCCCAGAAAACAGCTGGTTTTATCTAATGAAACAATCGTCTTTCGATTCTGCGTCGTATGAGATCATTTTTTCTGTATCTTTAGTTTTTATCGTGTGATATTTTAACTTGTTCAAATAGCAAGTGTATGTCTGAAAGCATTACCTGGGGTCTGATAACGTTCACTTTCTCTTCTGAACCTCCGTGAGGAAGTTGATGATCGTTCCTTCAGCAGAGAGGAGCGGGGGCAAAGGTGCTACAGATACACTGGCGGAAAAGAAAATCTCAGCACAAAATAAAAATTACTGTAGAGGAATGAGATTGCGGGCGTACATCGCTCTGGATGACACACCTTATAGCTTCGAAGGGAATTATGAAGTACAAAACCCGCTGCCTCAGCTCGAGGTAAAGCAAAGGTGAAAAAGACGAAGTAAGGCATCCTGCAGCTCTTTTAATGTAAATGTTTGTAAAAGTAACATTTGGATTTCCTGGCCAACTCCTACGAATAACCCATTTTATTTTCCGTGTATGCTGTAAGCTACGGGTAAAGACACAAGCCGGACATGCACTTGCATGTCAGATGTGACAGCGTTCGGCGGCCCACATATTGCCCACGATGCTAACACAACACTGGCTGATGATGCCAACAGGGGGCGGGACTGGAGCTGTCAAATGATGTCGACAGCACGAGGCTACGGAGCGTGGCTGAACTGCTTAGTTGACGAGTAACTCACGACAGTGCTACAGTGCTAGTGCTGTTGATGCAAAGCAGAGCAATGGCGCCGATAAACAAAGCAAACATTGCGTTATATCTTCAGAAACAGTAGCCAAAGTCGAGATTTGATCAGAAAGGAACTCAAGAAATTTCGTTGAGTGAGAAAGAAGTGGCGCATGAGTCAGTGGAATGCGTGGTGTCGTGCGAACAATGTACAAGAGGAGTGCAGTGATGGCGATACGTGCACGGCACTGGAAAGTTGTACTGAAACAGGTGTGCTGTACTTCATCGTCGCTGTCGCACAGAGGGCCGCAGCTCCCGTTTCCAGTCACACGTAGTGAAGGACAGTCGTTGTCCAAGGAGCGGATGCTAAACATAATCACGTACTTGGAAAATCGCAGACAGCATAGCAAAAGAACAATTACGAACATATTTTGAACAAGCCTGCAGAAATAGGACCGTTAGTGTGTAAGGAAAACTACAGACATTCAACGGAGGACAAGGCTCACTTGCGCGTTTCAAGGATGCTCGACATACATTACAGAGATTTCAAAAGAAGCAGTGGAGGCTTGCATGACGTCAAACAGTGCTACAGAAGTGTGAGACGTGAGATAATCAAATTTCGAAGAAAACGTCAACTGGACGATGCGCAGCAAACTACAGGATCGACCGAAATATTTGTAGATGAGATAAGTAAATTTACCCCGTCGTTGAGCAAGGAATTTGTTTTCAACTGCAGCCAGTCGGCATATGAAGAGGAAACGTACATGAAAGGGACCCTGGAAATTGGAGTTACCAAGAGAGATCAATCAAGATCATCTATTATCAATTCGCATTCGTATACAGTTATGCCGACTGATTAACCAGACGGTAAATTGGCTGCAACGCTATTTATTGCTCTGCGTCCTTCGATTCTTTCTCGTGTGTGTAATTTTGGCAGGGGCCGTAGGGAATATTTACGCCACAGCAAACAAGGGTGGGAGAACAGACGTAAGAGAACTACAGCTGTTGTATGATCACTGCTTTTGGCCAATAGCTCGTCAAAATAGGTGTTTTTTCTTGATTCCTAGGCTGAGCATAGAAATCATACTCCTAAAGAACAAGCTACCGCTCCTGGAAAGTGTGTGACATAGCAGTTCGTACCACCTGGAACCACCAGATGAATAGTACCTCCAGATGTCTGTCTTTTCTGTGCGTATGAAACATATTATAACACTACCTGCAGCAACGCCTTAAAGGACAGCCAGTTTTACGATAAGCTCCACGACAGGCTGTTTCGCATTCGGTTGCACGCCATCACTTTCCTTCAGTTCTCGTCACCCTGTTACACCAATGTCATTTCTATACATATTCCTTAAGAGTGGATACCTAGCTGAGCGTCCTCATAATAAACGTAGTCCTTTACTGCCAGGCAGAAAACGTATAATTTTTAATAACAGCGTATGTAAGCCAAGCCGCCTGTGAGTGTTTGATAAGTGGACTGTGCATAACGTCTTATGAATCCGTACAGCACGAAAGAGCACTTACCGGGACGGTGACAGTACTGCAAACGTAGCACATATTCACCGATACTGAACGCCGGGCGTTTGTCCATGTGCCAGCATAAGCAATCCAGCACCGAGGAGGTCCCGTTTGCTGCAAGCAGAGCTGCCACTGTGGCAATTACGGCCGCCGGCTGCATTGTCCGCTGTCGACACTGGGGAGCAAACAGAAGCAGTGCGCGTCGCAGGGAGCGCGCGCTCAATATGACGACGAGCGCAGCGGAAGTCTGCCGCAGGACGGCCAAACTACGGGAAGCGTGGCGTGACGCCTCTCATCCGGATGACTGCCGTATTCCTGTTTGCCTGGTGAGAGTTCGCGAAAGTCGTCGAGTAAAACAAACGTGATATCTGCCCTTCCCCAAGGAAGTGTTGTAGTCATTGTGCTGTTCCTAATCTATAAAAACGATTTAGGAGGCAATCTGAGCAGCCATTGTTTGCAGATGATGCTGTCTTTTAGCATCTAGTAAAGTCATCGGAGGATCAAACCAATAGCAAAATGATTTAGAGAGTGTACCGGTGCGGTGCGTAAAGTGGCACTTGATTCTAAATAATGAAAAGTGTTATGCCATCCACAGGAGAACTAGAAGGAACTCGTTAAATTTCTTTTACTCGATGAGTCACACAAATCGAAAGGGTGCCGTTTCAGCTAAATGCCAAGGTATTACAATTAGGGCCAACTTAAATAGGAACGATCAAATAGAAAATCTTGCAGGGAAGACTTTGTTTTGTTTGCAGAACACCTAGACAAAGCGACAAGCCCACTAAAGAGACTGTCACTTAGTGATGCTAGAAGAACCCTCCGCCACACACCGCCGGGTGTCAGGCGGAGTACTGGTGTAGATGCAGATGTACATCTACAACTCCACACATACTCCGTAAGTCGTAATATGGTGCATGGTGGAAGTTTCCTTGCACCATCACTAGTCATTTTCTTCCCTGTTACGCTCGTAAATACAGAGAGGGAAAAGCGACTCTCTTTATGCCTCCATCATCATCATCAATCGTATGCTATATTAGCAGGTCCTCTGCCTCTCCATTTTCTGCGATCCATTGCCTCCTTCTTACGGCTGCTGTATGTTGTACCGTCCATTATGTCATCCAGTATCTGAAATCTCCTCCTTCCTTTTCCCTTCTACATAACCTTCTACAACTGTTTTTATCAGTCCGTCATTCTTTATTAATATATGCCCAATCCAATTTCTTTTTCTTCTCTTTATTACATCTAGCAACTGTCTTTTCTCTCCCACTCATCTCAATACCTCTTCATTTATTGCTCTGTCCATCCAACTAATTCTTTCCATACTCCGCCATGTCCACATCTCAGAAGCCTCCAGCCTTTCTCAGTCTTTATTCCTCAAAACACATGTTTCAGGCCATACAGAAGAACACTCCATATAAAACATTTTAACTTTTCCTCAGTTCTCTGTCCACACTGCTGCAGAAAACTCTCCTTTTCTTATAAAATGCCTCTTTTACCATTGCTATCCTTGTTTTCATTTCTGCAGTGCACTTCCAGTCGGTGTCTATCCTTCTTCCAAGATACTTAAAATTTAGCACCTGTTCCAATATTTCTCCATTCACCATAATTTTTATTTCTTTATTTTCTCCTAGTGCCAATACTTTTGTTTTCTTTGTGTTAATATTCATTCCATAATGGCGTCAATGGTGTCCACTAAATCCTGTAATTTTTTTCCCCTGTGGCTAGAAGGACCATGTCATCAGCAAACCTCAAACACCCTACTCTTCTTCAATTTCTACTCCTTTGTCATCTAATGTGCATTGGGCAATCATATTTTCCAAGTAGACATTGAAAACGGTGGGTGATAAGACAGCATCGTTGTCTTAGTCCTTTTCCTAGTCCGATCCAGTTTGTACTTTCTCCTCTCATGTTAAGTGAGGCTTTTTGGTTAAGATATAATGAGTCTTCTGGTTTTCCAGTCCACTCTCTTTTCTCTCATTACAGTCGCCAGCTTGTTCCAAGCCACTTTGTCAAATGCCTTTTCTAGATCGGTGAAGCACATTTGGAGGTCTCTTCCTTTTTCAATAAACCTTTTTCCCAAGAGTCGTAGGAGCCCCACTGCATCTCTGGTGTCCGTATTCCGTCTAAAGCCAAACTGCTCCTCGCCAAGAGTCTCCTCCATTAATTTTTAAAGTCTCTTATTAACTATTCTTAACATCATTTTGGCTGCATGTGAAATGAGGCTGATTGTCCTGTGCTCACTGCATTTCTTGATTCCTTGTTTTTTTCGGTAATGGAATCATTAGTTTTGTCAGAAAGTCCTCAGGCCATTCACCACTGTCACATATTTTATTCATAAACTCAATATTTTCCTTATTTCATCTTGTTTCTAGCATTTTAATATTTCTCTCCGTATCTGTACCTACTGCTTTACCATTTTTCATTGCAGTTATGCCAGACATTACTGCTTCCATTATGATGATTGGGCCTTCCTTTCTGGTCATCATTTACACTGTTGAGTAATTCAAGTTCCACAGTTTCTGGTTTGCGATCTGTGTCATATGGCTCTTTTAGATATTCTTCCCATCGCTGGAGGACATCGTCACGATCTTTGTACACTACCTCTTCGTCTTTACTCAAAATTTCCATAGTAGCACTTCCTGCTCTGTTTTAAACCCATGTCATAGTCTTTACTCTGTTGTACAGTAAGTCGTATCTTCCCTTCCTGTCCAGTTCTTCGATTGCATTACATTCCTCTTAGCCATTTTTTCCTATCCTGCTCTGTTTCTCTTTTCAGTTCATTATTTAACCTTCCGTACATCTTTCTTGCATATTCAGTGTTCTTGTTTTTAAATTTTCTTCTCTCCTCCACATTCGAAATCATTTCTTGTGTGACCTATCGTTTCTTTTCCCTTTTCCCTTTTACATATCCTATATTTTGCTGTCCTGCTTTAATGATTTCTTCTTTCAGCATATTCCAGTACTCGTTGACATTATCAGGTGGTTCTTTGTCTCTTAATGTGTTTAGAAACTCAAGTGACAGCATTTCTGTAATTTGTTCCTTGTTGGATCTTATCTTCTCTAGATCCCACTTCTTCGCCATGACTCCACAGACACCGAAATTTCTCTGTTAGTGCTTCTTAAGCGAAATGGACGTTGACGCCAGTGAAATCGTTCTGCAGTCAGCTTCTAATGTCGGTTCTCTAAATTTCCTCTATAATTTTCCTAGAAATAATATCGTGTTCGCTACAGGGGTTCCTATTTTCGTTCACAAATCACCTCCATAACACTAGCATGTTGTTCGATCCTGCAGGTAACAACTCTGGCTGCACAGTTAAATTGCTTCGACGTCTTTCCTTAATAAGACCTTGTGCGGTTCGAAAACACTCAAACAGTGCTCAAGAACAGATTGTGCTAGTGTTATATATTCTGTCTTCTACAAATGAACCGTTCTTTCCTAAAATTCTCCTACTCGAAGTCGAGCATTCACCTTCTCCGCTGCACCCTTACATGCTCATTTCATTTCACATTCCTTTGCAACGTCACACCTAGATATTTCATCGACGTGAATGTCAAGCAGCGCGCTGCTAATTCTGTATTCGAATATTTCTACATTTAGATCTAACTATACTTCATCTTACTAACTAGAAATTTTGCTTAAGTCATCTTGTACCCTCCTTCAGTCACTCAACACTTAGACATCCCTGTACAGCACAGCATCATCAGCTCATCCTGCCTGTCAGATTACGTTCTGTCGCACTCCTGGCGATACCTTTGTCTCTCATGAACACTCGCTGTCGAGTGCAAAGTAAGGGGTTCTGCTATTATGAAATTTGCGTTCCACTCCCATATCTAGAAACCTTTTCTGCGTTCATCCGTTAAGAGACTGCAGTGAGGCACTGTATCACAGGACCACAGTGGACTGCGAGCGAAATCGCTGCCGCAGGATCCGTCAGTACTTTTCTTCCGGTGTCATATTACAGCAGACACATATCTGTACGAGGTGCGGCTAGAAAAAAACCGGACTGATGCTGGAAAAAACATTTATTTACAATTATTTACAATTTCATGTCATCTCCTTCAATGTACTCTCCTTATCGGTCTCTACACCGCTCCATACGAATTTTCCACTGTTCATAGCAATGCTGCAGATCATTTTCGGTAAGTCCATACATTACTTCCGTCGCTTTTTCTTTTACTGCTTCAACAGTCTCAAATCTAGTTCCTTTCAAAGCTGACTTGACTTTAGGGAAAAGAAAAAAAGTCACAGGGGGGCAAATCAGGTGAGTAGGGTGGATGATCTAAGATGAGAATGTTGTGTTTTGCCAAAAACGTCTTCACTGACAACGCACTGTGAGCTGGGGCATTGTCTTGGTGAAGGATCCATGACTTTTTTCTCCACAAATCGTTCCGTTTTCTCCGTACTCGCTCACGTAGGGTAGCCAGGACGCTAATGTAGTAATGCTGATTCACTGTTTGTCCCTCTGGTACCCAATCAATGTGCACAATCCCTTTGATGTCAAAAAAAACAATCATCATTGCCTTGAATTTCGATTTTGACATTCGTGCTTTTTTTTGTCGTGGAGAACCAGGAGTTTTCCAATGCATCGATTGGCGTTTAGTTTCGGGATCGTAAGTAAAAAACCACGATTCATCGCAAGTAATAACATTTTGTAAGAAGGTGGGATCACTTTCAATGTTTTCCAGGACGTCAGAACAAATCATTCTTCGGCGTTCCTCCTGTTCAATTGTGAGACACTTTGGAACCATTTTTGAACACACTTTGTTCATGTTGAAACTTTCATGAAGAATCTGCCTAACACTTTCCTTGTCAACTCCTGTTAACTCAGACACTGCTCTGATTGTTAAACGGCGATCTTGTCGAACAAGTTTACCGATTTTTTCAATGTTTGCGTCAGTTTTTGCTGACAATGGTCTGCCAGTGCGAGTGTCATCACTGGTGTCTTCGCGGCCATCTTTAAATTGTTTAAACCACTCAAACACTTGTGTTCGCGATAAACAATCATCGCCGTACACTTGTTGTAACATTACAAACGTTTCACTTGCAGATTTTCCTAGTTTGAAACAAAATTTGATGTTAACATGCTGTTCTTTCTGTACACTCAACATTTTCCGACGCACAGACAAAACGTCAACTACTTAAAACAGACGCCACGGGCAGACTGAGTGCAGGAGGCAGATGAAACTCGAGCAGTAGGCGGAGCGAGAGTCACGTGACAGGCCACGCGACTTTCAGCCTTATTGCATTTGTTTTATTGTTTCACCAGTACTAGTCCGGTTTTTTCTAGCCACACCTCGTATGTCGCCTTCCCATCCACTCACCCTTCCCTCCCCTCTCCAATTCCCCTACATTCCCCTCCCCGACACTGTTCTCGCCCAATAAAGACCATTTCAGGTCTGTATAAAGTAGTGAAAAGAACGTCACAAAGTGCAGTCAGCAGGGATGGGCCGAAAAACCAAACATACTCGGCAATACGTATGTATTTTTACACCAGGCCAATGAACTCCAGCTGGAATGCAGCAACAAGCCACAGAGTATCTTCCAGATTTATCAGACCTGCAGTCTTTCAACTATTTCACACAGAGATCAGAAGTTCCTCAAGTCGGCAAGTCTCAGTTAAGTAGCAGAAGTGTACTGCTTTTCACCAACACATATACTGTGACTGTTAGTCTATCTAGAAGCGTCAGTGTAGGTCCAGAACCCGACAGTGACTCTGGGATGGCTGTAGAAATAGAAAACTTTCGACGTGTTTTTGGCATCACAGGACTATCTTTGCAGCATGAGGGAGTATACAAAGAAGTAGATGACAACAGAGTGTGGTGCATTACAATCACCAACCGACATTAAAATGTATGGGAGGAGGGTTTCAACAGTGCATATGTACAGGGAAGCTATGACTGAATCAACTTCAGGGGATATGCGCATTTAAATAAAACTTTCAAGTGTGGGGAATTTGGATGATTTATACTGCATCTTAGCGACTGCTACAGACAGACTGAGGTGCTGGTATCTGAATGTAAGAGGAGCAGTGTATAAATGCATGTATTCTCACTGTACCAGGAGAGCCTATTAACATCGAGTTCAGTGAAGTAGAATTCAGGGATGGTATGTCTACTAACACGTATGTTGAGGCACTTGCTGGACAGAATACTGTACAAGCTGAATTTTTTAGACTCATATGAAGCAACGTCTGGGAAAACATTGCTCTACACAATGAGTATAAAACGTACATATGTAAGTAAAGAAAATAGAAAATAAATTGTTCTTATTGCCTCACTGCGTACCAATCCCCACCAGTGTACTGCACATAAACGTGCGATGAGCCAGTGCTTACTCGGAAGTCTCCAGCACTGGGGGCGAGACGGGGCAGCGGCAGCGGTGCACGTGTCGGCCGGGCAGTGCTGTGGCGAGCTGCCGCCGTGGGCCCCACGTGGCCACTGGCTGGGTGGGGAGCCACCAGCCCGCCTCCAGAGGAGACCTGCAGAGGCGGGGCCGCAGCCAGCAGCCGGCTCCCCACCCAGCCAGCCAGCCACGGCCTCCACAGCAGTGCTGGCGCCGCAGCTGGCGGTGCGCGCAGGAGGGCATGAAGTTCATGGTGAGAGTGGCATCATGTAAGCGACAAAGCGTGTCAGGCCATACATTTAGGTTCAAAATGGCTCTCAGCACTATGGGACTTAACATATGAGGTCATCAGTCCCTTAGAACTTAGAGCTACTTAAACCTGACTAACCTAAGGACATCACACACATCCATGCCCGAGGCAGGATTCAAACCTGCGAGCGTAGCTGTCGCGCGTTTTCAGACTGTAGCGCCTAGAACCGCTCGGCCACCCCGCCGGCAGCATGTCTCCCCTGTACGGGAATATACACAACGTATGTACGAGTACAGGGGTAGCAGACACGTGGTTGACGACATATGGAAATCATGGTCTGGTCTTGAAGAAATGCAAGCGAATTTACGCTAACGCGTATGAATTTATGCACCATCTCGCCACATACGTAGTCTAATGTCAATTAAGTAGGTGGTAGAACACTGGCATTTTTTCCTGGGTTTGTTGGTGAGTTAATGTTTTCATTTTTTCCATTTCTTTCCCTGAGCGACCAGCTCGTACTTCCTGTTCCACTTTCTCCTGAACGTGAATGTTGCGTTCCACGTTCGTTCGAAAAACTAAAGGCAGGTACACACTCTCAGATGAGAACAGCAGACAGTAGAGCGCTGTATCATTTGCAGTTCGATAGAAACAAAACACAGCGACAAAGAAAGAAATTTCTTACCCATTGCGTGATAGTGTAATGACTACTGGAGCGATGAAAATTAATACATTGCGCTGGGTGAGAGCAGTAACAGGCGGTAGTGTTCTGTCTATACCACTGGTACGGGCGCCAGTCCCTCACCCTGTAAATACACACACTCACACAGACACGTAGTCAGAAGGTTAAGAGCTGCAAAGATGACAAATTTGTTCTTATTGAGGTAGTGGATAAGTTGCAGAACATAGTCGATGAAGGAGAAGTTCCAAGTGAACCCCACTCTTATTGACAAGAAGATGTACTGGTTATGGAAACATTAGATGCAGCTGGGTTCAGACATCCTGTCCATTCCCTCCAATGTGTTGAACATCCCACCTCAATCATGTGCAAACAGACACACTTTGACTCTAGCCATTCCAAGACCCAGGCAATAGTATAAGACAAACAACCGCTTTTCAAACTCGTAACTACAGCCTTAAGAAACCATCCTATCCAATTTACTAACTTATTAAAATGCACAAGAAGAACCCTAGACTGTACACTAACGTGAAAGATGCACATACAGACCATACAAGGAAAGTGTACAACAGAAGAATACTTCTGTAGCTACTTACTGATCAAACATGAGAATTGCATCCTTCTACTGTACTCCATAACTTCAAACCTGGGAATTGACTTGTCCATTCTCCAGAGCCTGGAGTGTCGCTGGTATGTTCCATGACGCCCCCTGTGGACATCAAATGAATGACTACTGTCGATTGCCTAGCGCCGTAAGACGATGCTCCAACCCACTGAAACTACATTTTCGTGATATTGACAGAGAACAAGCGAGTAGCGAATTACTATAGAATACATCAGACGTAAATTAACGGTTAAGACAGAGGTGAACGTTGTTGGACACGAATACATTTTAACGAAAATGAGATCTTCGTTAGCATCAGCCAACATGTGTCTGCATATGCTCATACATAACCTAGGGTTTTGTGAATTTAGTCTCTGCACGAGCCTTAACTGATATACGGATCACTGTCTGTTGCTTTTTCAGCAAAACCGTACTGAACATGCAAGTTTTCGAAGGAGGCGGTGAGTTCTGTTCTCGAAGAAAAGGAGGAATGTTTAAAGTTTCAACTCCTCTTGACGTCGAGACCATTCGAGTAGCGACATGGCCTCTCACTACAGAAGAATGAGGGCAGAAATCGACAGTACCCGTATTTAAGGGAAGGCCGCACAGTTTCCTGCAGTGGTTTGGCGAAACCACAAAAAACCTAAATCTGGGAAGATGGACCGTGATTTGATCGTTATGTCTCGTAAATACGGCGCCGACTGTACCACGGCTTTTCCTGTACATTTTTGGTTTCTGTTGGCGTTCCGTGTACGGCCACAGCGTGGGGACATCAGGCACTCCAGCTGTACACATCACGTAGAACACGCACACAAATGCGCACAAAGTGAGTATCTGTCGAATAATGTTCACAGAAATTTGTTGCCAAAGCATTCGTCTGCCGCATTCTATAGACAAGAATTTCTCAGGAAATCGTGAACGGTTCCAATGCAACACAGTGACCAGAGAATTCTGATTTGCAAATACGACGTCATAAGTTATAGATTCTTCTATGATATTTCTGCAGCCGTGGTCCAGGGGTAGTTCCGCATCGAGCGCCGGGTCGGAGGGTCGCCAGTTTACTGCCCCAACACAGTACGCGCATACCTAGACAGCTATCCTTCGGTGTTTTCGTGGCCTCCTGTGTAACACATCGTCTTGGCCAGAAGCTAACAAGATTTTACTTTGGTCTCTTAGAGTGATGTGACGGGTATACTGTGTGAACGCTAGTCCACTCAATACCCTCCACAGAGTTACAGTAGGATCCGTTCAGTGGAGATAGTAGTAAAATACAACACTCCTCCCCATCTACAGTTTTGTGTGAACTGCATTCATACAACATATAATGAGGAAGTAGCGATGTGCTTTCTCATCAGCTAAAGTGGCCACCTATGATCTAATTGCTAGTGGAGGGTATCTGTGTTGAAGTCCTCCTTGGAACAGCGTCGAAATTGGCGTTAGCTGATCTCGTTTCTACGGCCCACGAGATTGTTGCCACGCCTTGGCCAGGTGCAATGGAGCAACAGAGGAAAGCGCATCTACCTGCTCCTGACTTTTCAGTTTTATCTTCGTTGCAGGGTCGTGAAACTGTTGTTAGCAGACTAGCTGTGTCCGCAGTGCAACACAAGAGATGTCGTATACAGGACAGAGAGGAGTTGGGTACATTTACTCCTCACACAGCGCTCCCTGAAGAGAGTCTGTTGTTTGTTATATACTGTAGTGCTGACTCCTGCTCTACTGGTGGGATCGATGGTGCGAAAAAGGAAGTTGAGATAGCTGGTGTGTGTCCTAGCATCTTCCAGAAACACACAGGCGTGGGGAAGTCGTTGGGATTTCTGGTGTTGTCTGTTCCGTTAGAGTCACCCTTTCCTACGATCTCTTACCGTCTATTACTCCCATTAAGCCGTTTGGTGGCCAGGATTTCCTCCCTCTTTATCCAGATGTGATGCCTGACTCCTCTCGTGTGCGCCGATCAGAACTGCAAGACAGAGCCTCTGATTCAAATTGTTTTTCAGATAATCTGGCTAATGTTCAAGAACAACCTACGTACCTGACAGCAGTCGCTCTATTGCCTCGTAATCGCTATAAGCAACGCATCTTCCTTGAGCGGGTGGCAACTTGTAAAAGGAAGAAAATGGGTCCTAGTGCGAAACTAGCTATCAAGTGAATAAAAAAGTGAAATATCCCACAGTGGCTGGTTTCTGCCAGTATGTTGCTAAAAACTTCCGTGATTTCGAGACAACGTTGATTTAACAGTACTCGCTCCTAATGACTTATCTAGTGTCATAAACGTAATATTATCAACCAAAGAAAATGAAAAGTAAGAGTTGGTCCGAGTGGATGGACAGACACAACCTCATGAATCCATGGACTCTGCATATCAGCAGAGGACTGTTCAAGATGATGGGTGCTCTGTAATGGTGTGCGGCATGTGCAGTTGGAGTGATATGGGACCTCTGATACGTCGAGATACGACTCTGAGAGGTGACATGTATGTAAGCATCCTGTTTGGTCACCTGCATCCACTCATGTCCATTGTGCATTCTGACGAACTTGGGAAATTCCAGCAGGACAATGCGACACCCCACACGTCCACAATTGCTACAGAGTGGGTCTAGGAACACTCTTCTGAGTTTAAACACTTCCACTCGCCCCAAACTCCCAGACATGAACATTATTGAGCATATTTGGTATGCCTTTCAACGTGTTGTTCAGAAGAGATCGCCAGCCCCTCGCACTATTACGGATTTATGGACAGCCCTGGACGATTCATGGTGTTAGTTCCCCCAGAACTCATTCAGACATTAGTCGTTGTGCGGCACTTCTGCGAGCTCACGGGGACACTACACGATATTAGGGCTGTGTACCAGTTTCTTTGGTTCTTCAGTGTATAACGTAACAATTCAGAAATTTAATGCGGATGATACCGAAATACACGACGTTTCAGTGTATAGTTATGCTGATTTTGAACGACAGGAAGAACCTGAACCTGAATGTGGATGTTCCAGGAGTGTACGCCGACCTACATATGAAGAAACGATCACCATAATAAAATAAGGGAAATCAGAGGTCGCACAGAAATATATAAGCGCTGTTTTTTCCACGCGCTATTCTTAATTGAAATAACAGAGAATTGTGAAGGTGGTTCCATGAACCCTCTGACAGGCACTTACATGGGATTTGCAGAGTATCCATGTAGATGTAGATGTAGATGTAGACTTCTGCTGCAGCACCTGGAGACCTGGTCAAGTCGGCATGACAGCGGGTATGGAGCAAAATCAGAAAGAGTGCTAGGACTGAGCATACGCAGAAGTAACAGAGGTGGTTGTGGAATTCAAACCGCAGTGTTTGCAGAAGCACGGAGTTGTTTTCGTGAAATTCTCAAAAAAATGCTTCAAGTGGCCCTCAGCACTATTGGACAACATCTGAGGTCATCAGTCCCCTAGACTGACAACTATTGCACGTCTCAAGTAGGAACCTCGAGAACGAAGTAAGAGAGATTAATGTGCGTACAATGGTATCTATTCAGTTACACACACTCGCTAAATATGGCAAAGAAACAGTAGATACATTCGTTAAGGTTGTTACCAAGTACCATTGACCATGCTGTATTATTTATTGATCAATCATCAGTGATTGTTTGCTTAATGGTTCCTCTAAAACATGATACTCAAAAGTGAGGTGGCATGTCACTGCCAGGGGAGCTGATGGACATCAGAACAACTTGTGCCACTTATCGCAGAAAGCGACAGAAAGGGCGGTGTTCTTGTGGAACACCTAGCAGAGGCAGGACAACACTCTGGACACCTGCAGAGTTCAGTAATTCCTCAGACACAGGAGGATCGTTTCATGTTAAAGTTCCCCAAGCCATGCGACTGAGAGTGTATCTGATTTGTTACTTCCGAGGGGACTGTGGTATGTAATGGAGAGTAGTGAAACTGCATAAATGTCTTGTCCTGTTGAAAGATCACTCCCAAAAGTAGCACAGGAGTACAGCTTGGAGGAATCCAGCACAGTTTAGTGTTCCCTCACAGAACAACATGGGTTATTTTAAGTTACAGTTGGCCACAAAGGATATTTAAAAACTGATCCTTTAACCAGTAATACAGGGTATGAGGAACATCTGCGCTAGAGCAGCTGTGTGATTCAGGAAGTTAGTCAGTAAAAGCTGTCCAGCTGAAACAACACATCCCAGTAAAGTGGTCCAAAAGGCAGCAGACCAGGCTTGTTGTATCTAGCAAATTCTGTGTTTTCCGACCAAACACCACTGGTTATTTTGGCTTATTATTCGGTCCCAGCATGAAACGCCAATAAATCAGCCTGTCTGCGTCAGGTGAGCTGAGGAACACCCTGCAGAGGAGATCCGTGTAACACAATAACTGAGTAGATGGGTGTCGTTCTGAGCAACGGTTAAATCAGCTGGTTCTGTAGGAACAGGTCTGGTGTATACTGCTGTCATCAGGGTGCCGTGAACAGGCCTCAGGGGCTACTTTCGGCCACGACTGAACCCGACGTGCAACCTGGATTAGCTCAGATGTCACAACCAGGTTGGTTGAGCTACTTCAGCACGTCTGGAGCTATGAGTGAGGCGCATTGTCGTGCTGGTAGATACCAGTGTTGCAGGGTCAGTGCAGGCTAACGCTTCTTATGTTCTCCACAGTTCAGCGTCTCCTTAACAAACACCAGGCTTCGCTCAACCCTACGTTTCCGCACAGCATGATATATTAATCTGGTCTTGCATGTCTTCATGGTGGGACATAATGTGTATCACTTCAACTGTATCACTGTAACACAGCATGGAAGGTGAGGTAATGCTGATAATGTACGAACGGCAGCAGAGCAGGCTGGATGCTCCTGCTAACTTCCGTTTTACCTCCACAACCATCACATGTGATCTGCTGTAAACCTATAATATTCACTCTCACCTTTAAAGTTATCTTTCACATCAGACCCTATAACGTTTCCACGTAGAACATGCTTTATAACTATGCAATTACAATTTTATTTATGTATATACAGGCACTGATTACGTCTGTTAGCTCTGAATAATAATAGTATAGAGACAATTCTGATATATTTTGTATTTGTAAAGGATTATGTAGTGGATTTGTGAAATAATATCTGTGTCGGCGAGTTCTGAAACCGCCACCGAAAATAATTAATAAAGAAAAACTCAAAGATTTCATGACAATCAGCCATTTTATAAGTAGTAGTGTAAGAATAATATTGTCGTTGTCGTCTTCTTGGAGTCACATAGAGAGGAGGAATCTGTGACGCTATGTTTAACACGTAGGTAGCTTTCATTTGTCCAGATTGTAAGCAGGACGCTTTTGGGCGATGAGTATAAAGAATGGTGTGTGAACTTGTTATTCGAGTTTTAAATGTAGTTGTTTAATGAGAATTCGTATGGTACTATTAGAAAGCTTGCCTGGTGTTTTACACATCTATTTGCGACACTTTCAGCTTTTTAAGTAGTGTCCGCTGTGCAGAGCTGCGACACGGCGGAGCGAGCCGCCGCCGCGGCAGATTCAGATCTGATAATAAGGGCAACCATACGGCAATAAGCGGTCAGGTGAAAAGTGCATTTAAAATTATTTCTCCCAGCAGTTCGAGATCTGAGTACAAAGCAGCAGATTTTACGTTCTGTTTCACAGGCGGACGCGGGCTGCTAATATCGTAAACTTTAACAGTGTCAAAGTTAAAATAATTTCATGTTTCAAAAGAAAACCTTGCTAAGCAAAAATTATGGGCTAGTAAAAGTTATAGAAAATGGGTCAAATGGCTCTGAGCACTATGGGACTTAACTTCTGAGCGGGTGTCCGTTGTGGAAAGTTACGTGACAAAAAGGCATTGGAATGGTGTTGTTACTTGTTTGTCGAGAAGTTTAATGGCGTCAAAGTGCCAGCAAGAAACGCCACGCAACGTTCAGTCCAAAAATGGCCTCAGACAGTATCCCTTTTGAACAAGTCAAAAAACATTCCGAAACATGTCCGGACACCAGAAAATGTGAATGGAGCTCACCAGAAAATGCTTTAATGTCCTATCAAATCAATCCGATGCCTGTTGCAAAAAACTGGAATGACACGTAGATCATGCTGACGAATATAGCTGGGCCTGCACATGCATCCTTACTGAGTGTCTGTTGTTCGCGCATTAAAACCAGCAGAGTTCCCTTAGTGCCTCCAGTTTTGTGATTGGCTTCTTTATGTCTGACGAAGGCTGGTTTCACCTGAGTGGTTATGTCAACACACAGAATCACTGGTTCTGTGCAGCGGAGAATCCATATGATTTCCACAAAACACAGCTGCATTATCGCAACGCTGGGGTTTGGTGTGCAGTGTCTGCACACCACGTTATTGGCCCCATCTGCTTTCATCAGAGTCTGACTTCGGGGCGTTACGTTGCCAACATTTAGAAATCATTTCTGGCAGCACTAACGGAGGAGGTAAACACCTACAGTTAGTTTCAACAGGATGTAGCAGCTGCCCACACAGCCAGCCAAATCTAGGAGTTGTTAGCGGAGATCAGTCTGGTCACGACCGTAGCTGGCCAGCCATTTCACATGATCTGTCACTGTGCAATCATTTTGTGTGGGGAGCTCTCATGTCTAGGGTGTGTCGCAACAACCCTCATAGCCTTCAAGGACTGCAGCAGAGCATTTGGGATGAGACTGCAGCAATCCCAGCGGTCCAGCTTCGATCCACATTCAGCAGCTGGCTGACCAGGACCCACAAGTGCCAAGAGGTGGACGGTGGTCACTCGTGACATCTGCTACAGACAGGTCAGTACTGTATTTCCTTCACCCTGCTGTGTTCCTTCGTACCCTGGAACTCTGTCCTCTGGGCCACTTTTATTTGCCCCACCATATAAACTGGCGAGCTATATTGAAGGCTAAATTCATCATCAAGTCTCATCATAACCATATTTATCCTCAGATCATTAGTTTGTAACTCGACAGCATGACATAGCTAGCAATTAAGGAGATGCAACATTGATGATGTGCCACGAAAATTGCTCTGGGCCTCAAACTCCGTTACAGCATGGAACTAAGTTCTTATGTCGTATGTTCTCGAAATTCCTTCCGTGTTAAATATGAACAAAAAGTTCAAGTTCACAAG
The DNA here is from genome assembly GCF_023864345.2 of Schistocerca serialis cubense. NCBI lineage: Eukaryota > Metazoa > Arthropoda > Insecta > Orthoptera > Acrididae > Schistocerca > Schistocerca serialis. Next base: position 136,010,696 of record NC_064648.1, on the reverse strand, counting down.
AAATATCACCATCGTCGTTATCAAAAACAACAGATTATCACTGGGCTACCAGACAAGGGGTCAGTGACGGCCCCACCGTATACTTTGACGACCTATCTCGAATGCTATTTTCTCAAGTTTTGATGTAAATAATTTGGCGAATTACTTTATAGTCTCCTAAGGGTAAGATAATGACCGTCAGTCTGGTGAAAGCCAATGTCCTACATTCTGATGTCTACAGCCTCTTACACAGCAGAAAATGTAAGACATGAATGGCGTGTCGCATTTTTTATTGAACAAAACATCCATGTCCGTCTTCCGAGAATTACCTGCTCCTTTCTCTTCATTTGTATTAAATATATTTTAGTTTTCTAACCTTCTGTATTTTTTACGAGTGTTTTTCTGTGGTTTGGTAAACAGTTCCATCATACACAGTGCCGAAAACTCGTCACGGCGTAACCAGCGTCTGACAGGCATACGCAGACGTAAAAAGCACCTGCCGTATAAAACTGCCGTGTCGGTGCACGCCTCACGCGGCTATACACGTCTGTGACGTCACGACATCAGCACTTGTGACACACTTATTAGGAGTTAGTCTGACCCAGCACATCCAGTCTGGAGAGGTAGGCCCTACATTCCTTTCACTACATTAATGCTTTGTAAGTGTCCAGAATTATGAAGGGCAAATTCTACATTTGTTTTTTGCCTCCTCATCGGTATTGTGTTGCTTGGTTCTCGTATTTGTCTGTCTTCTCCGTAGAAGCAGTGGAGATAACTTAGTGCAGTCGCAGAGTGGCGCTGAGGTGGCCTGCGGCAGGGCACACACTTTCCACTCGCCGCTGATTCTGCATAAAGCCTCGATGCAGCTGACATCAGTATCCCATTCCCACCCGCTTCCTTTCTTCCCCCTCACTTCAATTTACATTTAAAAATACATATTCCTCACACACTGTCAGTCGAACAACGACGAATATAATGCTGAAATTTTTTTGTTTTAGTCTTCAGTAGCAGTTTATTTATTTTGCTACTGGTTACCTTTACTTCCCAAGTAGATGTAACGTGTCAAATACAAAAATCTGACACAGTTACTTCGGAAGTGAGGGTCACGAATGCGTGCCAGAGGATGGCCTGAGGATGGTAGTGTGTACCGCAACTGGTGGCTGGGAGGCAAAATAAACAAACTGTGGGTATAGACTAAAACCAACATTTTCAAAACAAAAATAAGCGCTCATTTTCACCTTCTTGTATCAGTCCACCTCAACATTATTTCACCTCGGTGTGAGGGTAGTTTGGTCGACCTGTTATAAATAGTCACATAATCGATTTGATAGTTTATGCTTAACGGACCTGAAAGCATCGATGTACAGTGAGTTTTCCTTAGTCACCAATGTATTTGTTTACTGTAACAGACTTGTCCGAGTCGGCTACACGAGCCTCTCGCGCACTTTGGTCCACCCTCCTACGTACTGCGCACTCGGCTGAGTTTCGGGCACAGGGGAGGGCTGTCAGGGGCACAATCCGCCATTCTTCAGCCGAGCGACATGACAACTAAAATAAGAAGAAAATGTTACATACATAAGGCGATAAAAAAGGAGAACATAAAACAGAGTAAATGGAGAAAATGGAGGTAAAATTAGACTGACATGGAGACGTTCACAGGGGACAGTTAAAAAAGTCACCAGGAAGTTAAAAAACACAGTCGGCGATGCTTGAAACACAGAGAAGACACTCAATGGACATGCACAAGATGGTAAGGAGATGGGGAGTCCAGGTGAGGTGGCAGTCGATTGTGAGGCCAAGGTATTTGAGGGTAGGAGTGAGGTGGATAGGACAGCCATTAATGGTGAGGTAGAAATCATGGAGGCGGAAGGAGCAGGTGGTGCGGCCTACGATCATCGCCTGGGTCATGGAGGGATTGATACGGAGGAACCACTGGTTGCACCAAGTGGTGAATTAGTCAAGGTGGGTTTGGAGGGTATGTTGGGACTATTGAAGGGTAGTATAAAGGGCTAGGAAGGCGGTGTCATCAGCAAACTGGAGAAGATGAACAGGTGGGGAAGGTTTGGGCATATCAGCAGTGTACAGGAGATAGAGAGGGGAAAGGACAGAACCTTGGGGCACACCAGCAGAGGGATAGAAAGTACTGGAGTTGGAACTGTGGACAGTCACATAGGAGGGACGATTGGAGAGGAAGGAAACAACGAGATGGATGAAGTTGATGGGGAGAGCATACGTCTAGAGTTTGAAGAGGAGCCTGGGATGCCAGACTTGGTCATAGGCGTTCTGGAGATCAAGGGAAACAAAGATAGCAGAGCAACGGGAGTTAATTTGGAGGGAAAGAAGATTGGTAAGGTTAAGGACCTGGTCGTCGGCGGAGAAGGAAGGCCGGAAGCCACATTGGGTAAGGGGAAGGAGGTGGTGTTGGTTAAGGTGGCGGTGAATACGGTGAGAGAGGATGGCCTCGAAGACCCTACTGAACATGGAGGTGAGGCAGATGGGACGATAGGAAGAGGTATCAGAGGGGCTTTGTTAGGTTTACGGAACAGCAGGACATGGGAAGTCTTCCACAGGTCGGAGTAAAATCCAGTGGGGGGGAGGACATTGTAGTAGGTAGCAAGGACAGACAGGAAGGATGTGGGGGATTCCTTGAGGTGGCAGTAGATAATGGTATCATGACTGGGGGCGGTGTTGCGTTTGAAGTGGAGGACGATTGTGGTGATGGTGCAGTGATGATGTCTGAGGGGGGTAACCAATCCAAGTACTGGAAGCTAGGGGTGAGCCGTGGGACAGAGGTGTCCGTGTGGTCCAGGACGGTGGGGAAGAGGGAGTAATCAAAATGGGGACCGTCAGGAATGGAGAAGGCCTCGGATAGGTGGGAAGCAAAATGGTTAGCCTTACTGAGGTTGTCAGGAAAGGGTCGATCGTCATGGAGTATGGGGCAATGCAGGATGGGATGACTACCAGTAAGGCGGTGGAAGGCTGACCAGTACTTGGAGGAGTTGACAGGGAGGGTGGAGTTGAGGCGTGTGCATGTCTGGCGCCAGTCCTGGCGTTTTTTTGTTGTAAGGAGTTTCCAGATGTGTCGCTGTAGTTGCCGGTGGCGGGTGAGAGTATCCCGGTCACGGGTGCAGAGGAAGGAGCGGTAGAGCTTGTGGGATTCACGCAGAAGAAGGACTGCCTGTGGAGGAAGCATTGGGCGGTGAGAGTGGATGAGTTTGGAAGGGACATAAGCCTCCACAGCATCAGTCATGGTCTTCTGGAGGAAGGAAGAGGCATGGGTGATGTCATCCGGTTGGTGAAAGGTGAGGGGGTGGCTTTTGATTTGTAAGGCAATGGATTCCTGTTAGGCATCCCAATTGGCTCGGTGCTAGTCATGGACAGGCTTTGAAGGGGCAGCTGTGTGGGTGGCTGCAGGGGCAGGACGGGTAGAGGAGACGGTGAGAAGGACAGGGAGATGGTCACTACCAATGGGATCGAGGACATAAACGGCGATGCAACCAAGGAGGTTGGGGGAAGCAAGGACAACATCGGGGGTGGAGTTACTTTCCGGATGGGTGTACTGTGGGGGAGGAACAAGGTCACCATGGAGGGTGGCAAGGAACTGATGCCACCACCGAAGGGTGGCAGTGCCACAGCTGTGGATGTTGAGGTCAGCAGCGATCACATAGGTGGAGAAGAATGGTCAACATGGGAAATGAAGTCAAAGGGGAGAGGAGCTGCATGGCAGATATAGATTGTGGCACAGGTGATGGTGAGGGAGGAAAAAAATAGGCTGAGCAGTTCAGACGGGTCATTGAGGACAGGTTGTGGCTGGACAGGGAGATGCTTGAGGTGGCCTATAGCGACCCCGCCTTGGGCTAGGGGTAGGGGATTGTCAGTGCAGTGAAGGAAATAGGGGGAGGTGCGGACAGCAGGGTGGGGTTGGAGAAAGGTTTCATTAAGGATGAAGGAGTCAACCTGGTGCTAGGAGAGTGTATGCATGAAGAGGTATTTGTTTGCAGGGAGGGAGCAAATGTTGAGACGATACTGCTGATGCGCCAGGAGGTTGGAGGTGGGAAGGATGCGGGAAGGGGAGACAGGGGCCTAAACAAGGGTGTCAAGGCAGGTGAAGTGGGCCTGGTTGTGGGAGTAAGTGGCATAGGTGTTTAAGTGGAAAAAGAGCAGGCGGCAAGGGAAATCTGCTGGAGTGTGTGGGGGCGCTGGAAGCAATGGATGTTCTGCAGGACAATGGTGAGGAGCTGGATGATGTCATCTGCTGTAGGGGGAGGATGGGAACTGTGAGGGTGGATGGTTGAGTAGACGGGGCAAACGGGGACAGTGAGTTCAGGGTTGGTGGGAAGGCTTTGCATTTGGAGGAGTAGGTGGGGTGAGGTTCATTTCAGGTGTTGCAGGAAGGGGAGAGGCGAGGTTGGGACACTGTTTAAGGAAGTGGGAGGCTTCACAATGGGGGCCGGTGGGTGGGTTCTTGCAGTTTTGGGTGAGATGGTCGTTGTACAGGAGACAGAACTGGCAGCGGTAGGACTGAGGAGGGGAATGGGACAGGTCAACAGGGTGGCAGCGGTTGAAGACCAGGGCTCCCTGCGTGAGGAGGTGGTCGATGGAGGAGGTGGACTCGGTAAATATATGCATGATGAAAGTAGGGCCGGAGGAGTTGTAAATATGGCGGGCCAAGCGGACTTCCAGGGCAGGGTGGGCGTTCAGTTCTGCCAACACCTCAGCCTCCATGACCACAGCGCTGAGTTTTGTGATGACAGCAGTGAGGGTCGGTGGATAATGAGGCGGTTGGGGCTGATGAGCAGAGGAGGATGTAAGGAAGGAGGTGAGGGATGCATGGGGCCCAAAGGTGATGCAGGGAAGACGCCGGAGGAGATCAGTATGGAAAGAAGGAGAGGGAGACTTGATGTGAACAGAGTCTCTGGGAGGGATAAGTTGGGTGATGGGTGCAGTGGGGATGTAATTTTGGATTTCAAGGGTGAGGGTGCGAGCATCCAGGAATTTCGGATCAGGGTTGGCTAGGATGAAAGTATACAGGGAGGGGGCTGGAGAGGAGTGAGGTGGGGTGGTATCCATGGTGGGGTCAGAGGGAGGTGGGATGGGCAGTGGATTTTCGGAAGATTTTTATGCAGGTGTTGCCTGGGAGGAGGGATGAGGGACTGGATGGATGGGGAGGTGGTGGAAGGCAGGGCCCTCCTGTTAGGCAGTAGCCAGCACCAGGTGAGAGGGTAGGGCACTGTGGTGGCGACTGAGGCGTAGCAGGTGGTGACTCGGGCCGGGGAAGCAGTGGTAGTTGCAGGGAAGAGAGGGGGAAAGTCGTCTGGGTGGGCGACAGGAGCGGAAGGGGGGCGGGAGCAGGGGCAGGGGCAAGGGCAGAGGCAGGAGCAGGAGCAGGTGCAGGAGCAGGTGCAGGAGCAGGGGTAGCAGCAGGAGTGACATACAGGTAGGGATGCAGTGATGCAGAGATAGATGGGGAGGAGACTGTGAGTAGAGGAGGTGGATGAGACAGGTTAATCCTAGAGGAAGCACTCCGTGATGTTACGGTGGGAGCAGGTGAAGGGGAGATGATGGTGGTAGTTGGGGTGTCCATGATTGCAGGCAGTCCCCAAGGGCAACAGGAGACGCCGAAGTACAAAAGGAACTAAAATGGGGGGGTGGCGACGAGCACTGGGCGGCGGCGAGCACAGGGAGACGGCGGCAGCGGCGGCGGCGGCGGCAGCAGCAGTAGCAGCTAGCACCGAGAGACGGCGACCAGGCGGCGGCGGCGGTGGCGACCGGACGGTGGGTAGCAGTGACAGCGTGCTGACGGGCAACAACACGACAGGCACGGTTGGTGCTCTTCCACGTCGAAAATACACCCTGAGTGTAGCCCAGGCAGTGTGAGTCCTCGATCAGGATGTGAGGGAATGACCCTCGAACCCGTCCGGGCACCTGAGCTCCAGGCTTATAGCACAGCAGCGGGCGCTGATAGGCTGCCGTGTCGGGTGTGGCCAGCACACAACGCCAAGTGGCGGCAGCGGCGCCGCCTAGCCGCTCTCGCCCAGGTATGTGCGTTCTGGCAGGCTTCCAAACTCGACGTGTCGCGATGCCAGAGTTTGGAACTTTACTTGCTAATTAATACACATGAGGGAATAGTCACCCTTGATATGTCGAAGTATGCTATGATTCTGTTTACCATTCGCAATAAACGTAATTTAAATTCTACGTGGCTAATTTCGGTTGTTGATACACTCCCTGGACTTACTTAAAAAGATCATCTGACGTGGCTATTTGCTGGTTTCACATTAGAAACTACAAGGTGGAAGGACACTCCTTGACCTCGCTACCTACCCGCTTTCACAGGTAGTGATTTGTGCGCACGTGAGTAAGTGTAGCGTATGATTGTTTCAGAAGCGCTAATTTATCAGAAATGTTGCTCCAAGGCTTTGATAAAAACAGGAGCCACAATTAAATTTTTTGCAGCTATGGCTTTTAATTTCTGATAAGTGTTATGAAACATGTTGTTACTGACTGTGAAACATCCAAATGTTCAAATGTGTGTGAAATCTTATGGGACTTAACTGCTAAGGTCATCAGTCCCTAAGCTTACACACTACTTAACCTAAATTATCCTAACGACAAACACACACACCAATGCCCGAGGGAGGACTCGAACCTCCGCCGGTACCAGCCATACAGTCCAGCCTTAGACCGCTCGGCTAATCCCACACGGCTGTGAAACATCCCCATAGAAAATTATGTATTACTGTGGTGATAAACCTCTTACGTTATTTGATTTTCAAACAGCTGAGCAAACCTGAACGTACTCAGATATTTATCTCTTTACTTATTCTTATCAACACTATACTGACACACAATTTTTTTAAGCGTAACGCAATCTGACTTTCAATAAGCTCTACAAAAGTCCGCTCCCAGTAGCTGAGTGGTCAGCGCGACAGACTGTCAATCCTAAGGTCCCAGGCTCGATTCCCAGCTGGGTCGGAGATTTTCTCCGCTCACGGACTGGGTCTTGTGTTGTCCTAATCATCGTCATTTCATCCCTATCGACGCGCAAGTCGCCGAAGTGCAGTCAAATCGAAAGACTTGCACCAGTCGAGCGGTGTACCCGATGGGAGGCACTCGTCACACGACATTTTTTGTATCCCTACAAAAGAATAGCCCTGACTAACAGTAACCTATACTTTTCATGAATCACTTAACTCACAAAAATCTTCGTTACTCAAACTACTGCAATACAGCGTGCGCCAATACTGCAAGCTGAATAAAAGATTCTAACTACTGAAGGCACTAACTACTGGCATAGTTAGCAAATGAAAGATTTTGATAGAGAACAAACAATGTATATACCTTAATGATGGCGAAAAGTCATCATATATATATATATATATATATATATATGTATATATATGTATATATATGTATATATATGTATATATATATATATATGTATATATATATGTATATATATATACAGGGTGTTACAAAAAGGTACGGCCAAACTTTCAGGAAACATTCCTCACACACAAAGAAAGAAAATATGTTATGTGGACATGTGTCCGGAAACGCTTACTTTCCATGTTAGAGCTCATTTTATTACTTCTCTTCAAATCACATTAATCATGGAATGGAAACACACAGGAACAGAACGTACGAGCGTGACTTCAAAAACTTTGTTACAGGAAATGTTCAAAATGTCCTCCGTTAGCGAGGATACATGCATCCACCCTCCGTCGCATGGAATCCCTGATGCGCTGATGCAGCCCTGGAGAATGGCGTATTGTATCACAGCCGTCCACAATACGAGCACGAGGAGTCTCTACATTTGGTACCGGCGTTGCGTAGACAAGAGCTTTCAAATGCTCCCATAAAAGAAAGTCAAGAGGGTTGAGGTCAGGAGAGCGTGGAGGCCACGGAATTGGTCCGCCTCTACCAATCCGTCGGTCACCGAATCTGTTGTTGAGAAGCGTACGAGCACTTCGACTGAAATGTGCAGGAGCTCCATCGTGCATGAACCACACGTTGTGTCGTACTTGTAAAGGCACATGTTCTAGCAGCACAGGTAGAGTATCCCGTATGAAATCATGATAACGTGCTTCATTGAGCATAGGTGGAAGAACATGGGGCCCAATCAAGACATCACCAACAATGCCTGCCCAAACGTTCACAGAAAATCTGTGTTGATGACGTGATTGCACAATTGCGTGCGGATTCTCGTCAGCCCACACATGTTGATTGTGAAAATTTACAATTTGATCACGTTGGAATGAAGCTGCATCCGTAAAGAGAACATTTGCACTGAAATGAGGATTGACACATTGTTGGATAAACCATTCGCAGAAGTGTACCCGTGGAGACCTATCAGCTGCTGATAGTGCCTGCACACGCTGTACACGGTACGGAAACAACTGGTTCTCCCGTAGCACTCTCCATGCAGTGACGTGGTCAACGTTACCTTGTACAGCAGCAACTTCTCTGACGCTGACACTAGGGTTATCGTCAACTGCACGAAGAATTGCCTCGTCCATTGCAGGTGTCCTCGTCGTTCTAGGTCTTCCCCAGTCGCGAGTCATAGGCTGGAATGTTCCGTGCTCCCTAAGACGCCGATCAATTGCTTCGAACGTCTTCCTGTCGGGACACCTTCGTTCTGGAAATCTGTCTCGATACAAACGTACCGCGCCACGGCTATTGCCCCGTGCTAATCCATACATGAAATGGGCATCTGCCAACACCGCATTTGTAAACATTGCACTGACTGCAAAACCATGTTCGTGATGAACACTAACCTGTTGATGCTACGTACTGATTTGCTTGATGCTAGTACTGTAGAGCAATGAGTCGCATGTAAACGCAAGCACCGAAGTCAACATTACCTACCTTCAATTGGGCCAATTGCCGGTGAATCGAGGAAGTACAGTATATACTGACGAAACTAAAATGAGCTCTAACACGGAAATTAAGCGTTTCCGGACACAAGTTCTAGGGGACTGATGACCACAGAAGTTAAGTCCCATAGTGCTCAGAGCCATTTGAACCATTTTTTTTTCTGAAAGTTTGGCCATACCTTTTTGTAACACCATATATATATATATATATATATATATATATATATATATATATATATATATATATATATATATATATATGTATCAGTTCATGATATGCAGTATCAGAAATTTACTCTTTCTGATGGACACATGCCCAGATGGTCCGCTCACAAAATTCTGCCATCTCTCTCCCCACATCCACCACTGCTGGCGGCTCACCTCCAACTGCGCAACGCTACGTGCGGTTCACATCCAACTGCCCAACACTACAATAGCAAATATACCAACAATGCAAACCAGCCACAAACTGCACACAACACAGTCAGTGATTTTCATACAGAGCGCTATGTGGCGTTACCAACATAGAAAGCTAAACAGCCTACATACAACTGTTACTCCTGACATAAGAACAGTCGTAAAAATATCCAGAGATGAGTAGCACGGATTGTCAATGACAATAATTTTCACATCTGACATGAAATTCCCCTGTCTGAGAACTGAGGTCCATCTCAACCAGTTCCCAAGTGTACATTTCGTAGGGAGCTGTGTGCAGTGCAGGTGCGGAGTTGAATACCTCTAAGAGTGTCACAGCTGACATCGGCACATAATGCTGCACGCCTCCAGTGGGCCAAACAGCACAGGAACCGGACAGTAGGTGACTGGGTGTGCGTGTGGTGTTGGCTGAACACTCGCCATTTCCCCAAACTAAGCGTGGCGTCGAGGGTACCGGTGGTCCAGTGAGCTGTGTGGAGGAGGTTACCATCAATATAAACAAGGAAGCTTACTTCAACGTATTCATGATGTGTGTGCTATGACCAATCATGTTTTCCCACAAGAGATTGTACATATCCACAAGACACATTCCTGGTTTCGCAGTCATTCACGCACTCTATCACCTCTCGAGTGGGCCACTAAGGAACCAGGTCCTACACAGCGGAGCTGTTGATTACTACTTTTCGTCTGTTATAGTCCAGTGGCTACCTGTAATGTCTGGACTATACCAGATGAAACTTAACAATCAACAGCACCACTGTTTTGTTAATCTGAGGGATCTGACCATCAACAATGGGTTCTTACTGGATATGACACATCTGAAGGAACTCGTGGATCTTCTCCGTAGACGAACTAAGGCTATTATCTAGGCTAGAGTCGGTGTTACAAGGTGTCACGGTCATGTCCTCCAGGAACGACAGATTTTTTGTTCGTGGTGCTTAAAATTGGCGGCCTGTCGTAGTTTGCGCTAGTTTCAATATATGGATTGTGTAGCCATTAATGGCATTCGCTTGGCTCCACGGAGAACATAGGGCGACGGTTTTTCTGCTAACTAAAATGGTGTCCCTTTATTCCGAGATCTTCATTGAAATCTGGCCATCATTACTTATTAGTGGTCAATGGCGATTGAACGGTTCTGATTTATTTGATCGGACTACGATGAAGCTTCCGCGCTATTCCTTCACACCAGGCGATAGTCCAGTACAGATAGTAAAATACTCACACACCTTGAAGCTTTAAACACAGCAGTGTTACGTATGTGGTTTCATAGTTTACAGCGGTTATAGATTCAGAGGTAGCTTTTAACAATACTGACTGTAACAACATCTTTTCAATTATCTACAGATCACACACAAACCAGAAACAATACTGACGTTTTAAGAGTCGAATGAGATGAAGAGAATGAAACAGAGTTGTAGCCTACCCTCATGCTATTCAGTCTGTACATCCAGAGCAACAAACGTAAAGGAGTAGGAAGAGGAGATCAGTGAGGAAATGAAAGTTCAGCGACCAGAAGTAAAATCTTGATGATTTGTATATGACACTGTAATTCCGCCAGAGACGCCAAAAGTCATGGGACAGCAGCTGAACGGTGTAGAGCCGTGTACTGCAAGGAAGCAAGAGGGAGGATGTTTTTGTGGGTACCCAGCCTCCTCTTTCTACAACGCAAATGCACACATGGTATTAAAAGATTTATTTACATCAGATGGAAACATTTACGTAACTTGAATGCTGTTGTGGTCTTAATTCGTTTGATGTAGGTCTCCATGCTACTTTATCCTGTGCAAGGTTCTTCATCTTCCAGTACCAACTGCAACCTACATCCTCCTCAATCTGTTTAGTGTATTTATCTCTTGGGCTCACTCTACGATTTCTACCCTCCACGCTGCCCTCCAATACTAAATTTCTGATCCCTTGATGCCCTAAAATATGCCCTACCAACCGATCCCTTCTTCTAGTCAAGTTGTGCCACAACTTTCTCTCCTCTCCAATTCTATTCAGTACTTCCTCAGTATTTGTGTGATTTACCCATCTAATCTTCAGCATTTTTCCGTAGCACCACATTTCGAAATCTCCTATTCCCTTCTTATCTAAACTATTTGTCGTCCACGTTTCACTTCCATACATGGCTAAACTCCATACAAATACTTTCAGAAACGACGTCCTGACACTTAAATCTATTCTCGATGTCAACAAATTTCTCTTCATCAGAAACGATTTCCACTCTACATTTTATATCCTCTCTACTTCGACCATCATCAGTTATTTTGCTCCCCAAATAGCGAATCTCATGTACTAATTTAAGCGTCTCATTTCCTAATCTAATTCCCGCAGCATCACCCGATTTAATTCGACTATATTCCATTATCCTCGTTTTGCTTTTGTTGATTTCTATCTTATATCCCCCTTTCAAGACACTGTCCATTCCGTTCAAGTGCTGTTCCAAGTCCTTCGCTGTCTCTGAGAGAATTAAAATGTCATCGGATAACCGTCTTCTCCGTACATTTTAATTCCTACTACGAATTTTTCTTTTGTTTCCTTTACTGCTTGCTCAATATACAGATCGAATTACATTGGGGCTAGGCTACAACCCTGTCTCACTCTCTTCCCAACCACTGCTTCTCATCATACATTTCATCAAACTTCTTCGTCATCTGCGGAGCTAGTTGACATATAAACTTGTACTACTGTGGTAGGCATGGACTTTGTATCTATCTTGGCCACGCTCCGATCCATAGAACGCCAGTTTTCTTTCTCCTGATAACAACGTCCTCCTGAGTAACACCACCTGGAGATCCAAATGGGGGACTATTTTACCTCTGGAATATTTTACCCAACAGGACTCCATCATCATTTAACCATACAGTAGAGCTGCATGCCCTCAGGAAACATGACAGCTGCAGTTTCCCCTTGCTTTCAGCCGTTCATAGTACCAGCACAGCAAGGCCATTTTGCTTAGCGTTGCAAGGCCAGATCAGTCAACCATCCAGACTGTCCATTATAATTATCCGGGCTGTTACGCCGTGGTCGGTTGATGAATTCTGTGTGAATTCCCAACGTTTCGTCTCCGACTGCGGGAGGCATCTTCAAGGGGGTCCGTAGCTCGATGGAAGGTCCAACACACCCACTGGCTCGCTACTGACTGCCGCTAAATTCCGTGTCCGCGCGCTCCCGCACCGCGGCGTGACGTCACGTGTTTTGAAAACGTCTGTGCAATTGGCTGTTGTCCGTCGCCGTCGATCGCCGTTGCCATCACCCAGTAGTGGACCGGTGGTACACATCTTCTTTAACACCGGCATCCATATACCGTTTAATTTCACGCCATCCTCCTTTCGATTGAAATTATTAGGGTGTTTAGCGATTTCGATTGGCTCCCTGTAGAGCCTTTCGTAATATCCGCTCATGGCTGACAGCACAACATCGCCTGCAGCGCCTCTCCTGGGCTCGTGACCGTATCGGTGGGACCGCAGATGACTGAAAGACCGTGATCTGGTCAGAAGAGTCCTGATTCAGCCGGTAAGAGCTGATACTAGCGTTAAAGATCCCACTAAGCCCTGGATCCAGTTTGTGAACAAGGCACTTCACAAGCTGGTAATGGCTCCATAATAGTGCGGAATGTCTTTAGGTAGAATGGACTGGGTCCTCTGGTCCAACTCAACCGATGATTTACTAGAAATGGTTATGTTTGGCTACCTGGACACCACTTGCAGCCAGTCATGGACTTCATGTTCCCAAATATCGACATAATTTGTATGGACGACAATGCACCATGTCACCAGGTCACAACTGTTCCGATTGGTTTGAAGAACGTTGTGTACAATTCGAGAGAATGCTCTTGCCACCCATGGTACACATATGGAACATAATAGGGATGTCAGTTAATACACAAAATCCTGCACTGGCAACACTTTTGCAATTATGGAGGCTGTTAGAGGCAGCATGGCTCAGTATTTCTGGAGGGGACTTCCAATGACTTGTTGAGGCCGTTCCACATTACGTTGCTGTACTACACTGGGCAAAAGGAGGTCCCACACGGTATAATGAGGTATCCCACCTCATTGTGTATCTCGCGTTGGTCGAATGAGGATAAGATGAGAGAGGTTAGTCTGCGTATAGTGGCTTACGGACAGTCATTTTTAAGCGAATGGGATATGGAAGGAAATAAATAGTACAGACACGATTTTCCCTACGCCATGCACTGCCTTACTCAGTAATTATTACGTGTAGATGTAGGGAATGTCGCCCAGCGGAAAGTAAATCAGCTAAACACTTGGTTTCCACCTACCATTAGTAACAGTAATACACTGACGTGACAAGAGTTATGGGGCACCTCCTAATGTCGTGCCGGACCTCCTCTTGCCTGGCGTAGTCCGACAAGTCGACGTGGCGGGACTCAACAGGACGTAGGAAGCCCCTGCAGAACTACTGAGCCATGGTGTCTCTGCAACCGCCCGTAACGGTGAAAGTGTTCCCAGCACAGGATTTTGTGCACGAAGTGATTTCGTCCCATAAATGTTGGGCGGGACGCCTGTCGGGCTGTGAAGGTGGCCAATTCATCCGCTCTAACTGTCCAGATTGTTCTTCAAATCCGTAGCGAACAATTGTCTCCTGGTGACATGACGCATTGCTGTTTGGGAAGGTAAAGTCCATGAATGGCTGCAAATGTTCACCAAATACCCGAGCATAACCATCTTTAGCCAAAGATTGATTGAGCTGGGCCAGAGGACCCAGACTGTTCCATGGAAGACAGCCCACTCCAAGATGGGGCCACCATTTCTATTGGCTGACGGCCGAATTGCCACTCAGCTGCTCTGTTTCCATGTTCTTCTGTATACGCTAATACTTTCAGTTTATAGCCCACATCATATGAATACCTTTTATTTTTTCCATTAAGAAACTATCTGAACACCTGGCTGAAAATGATTCACAAGTTCGTGGCACCCTCCATCGGTAATGCTGGAATTCAATATTAGCCCTTACTTAGCCTTGATGACATTTCTCGGAGGCATACGTTCAATCAGGCGCTGGAACGTTTCTTGGACAATGGCAGCCCATTCTTCACGGAGTGCTGCACTGAGGAGAGGTACCGATGTTGGTCGGTGAGGCCTGGCACGAAGTCGGGCTCCAAAACATCCCAGAGGTGTTTTATATGAGTTAGGTCAGGAATCTGTGCAGGCCTGTCCGTTACAGAGATGATTTTTTAGTCCAACCACTCCGCCAAAGGCCGTGCATTATGAACAGGTGCTCGATCGTGTTGAAAGATCACCATCCCCGAATTGCTCTTCAACATTGGGAAGCAAGAACGTGCTTAAAAGATTAATGTAGGCCTGTGCTATGATAGTACCAGGCAAAAGAAGAAGACGTGCAAGCCCCATTCATGAAAAACACGACCGCACCATAACACTACTGCCTCCGAATTTTACTGTTGGCACTACACACGCCGGCCTATGACATTCACCGGGCATACGCCATACCCACACCCTACCATCGGATCGCCACATTCTGTACCGTGATTCGTCACTCCATACAGCGTGTTTCCACTGTTCAATCATCCAATGTTTACTTGACAGGATTCGTGGCAGAACAGTCTTCTCTTGATTGTAGTAAATCAGCTGGAGGACGTAGTCGAGAGTTGTTTCCCTGATTCTAAAATTTCAGATGCTACTCAACTGCGTTGAACTGAATGTTTCCAGATCGTAAACAATGTGATAGGAGAGAGCCATAACAACGCAGAACGAATTTCCAAGATAACTGAGACACACTGAATTCAGTGTTCTCACTGATGAGTCAACAGACGTAGAATATGTTAAAATCTCGTGTGTTCTGGTTTGATATTTTGATAAGGACACAAATAAAACTGACAGTAAATTTCGGAACCTTTGTGAAATTTTAAAACATGGAGAATATAATAAGGTGCAACAAGTAAAAATCTTTATAATAATATAATGCTTCGATTTTCTGAGTACAATGTTTCTCAAAACAATCTTATAAGATTTACTTGTGCTGATTGCAATTATATGATGCGATCAAGCTTAACTGAACAATGTCCTGGACTAATTATACTCAAATGCATATTTCATATTTTCACATATGTGTCAGTGAAGCTGGTAAATGACTTTCCAAACCTGGCTAGGAATATTCATAACCATTTTAAAGCTAGTGTTAAGTGTCAGGATGTGCTACACACAGGTCTCCGTACAGTTTAAACGCACTTGCCTTTTAAAGACATGTTTATCCTTTAGTGGGAAGCCAATGACGCAGGAACGCATATTTGCATAACGAGATCGTTGCGGATGTGCGCCAGGAATACTCCAGCTTCTTACGTGCGTGTGTGTGGGAAGAGCAGGCAAGAGTGCTGGCGTCATATCCCCGCTGTGACCGCAGGCGGCTAGCGGTCTGCGGTCAGCTGAAATCCTGTCTGTGCTCCAAACTGAGTCCCGGTTGCGACAGCGCGGCTGTGGGCGTTATAATGCAGGGCGTGGGAGGCCAGCGACACGGACCGGGACCGTACAGTTTGGGGCCCACCGTACGGGCCAACCCAAAATCACTACAGCGGTGACACATGACTGCAGCTAACACTTACCAGTACATTGATAAGCATTACAGAGAATGTAAAATTAACTTCAGAATTTCCATCGCTATGCAAGAGTGGCGAATCGAAAGCCGCTGCACACTTTAGAATCAGCACCTCCCAAAACGTTGAATCCGTCGTCCTTGCCATGACGGCACTGCGTTCCCTGCCCGCTAGACTTCTGGCCCTGACACCAACTCATTTCTTTTCCAGGGGTTATGTGAAATACCTATGTCTAAAACCATTCCACAACACAAATCGCTCATTTCTGATGCGACAATTCATCCACAGACGCATCTAAATCTATGATACGAAATGTTCTCGCTTAAATACTGTCTGTGTCGACAAGGGTTTCACACAAAATACCTATAAAGAATCTAAAATAAATTTGCTCCGTACGGAATATCTACAGCCACCGGTAATCGCTTCATTGTGTTTTATATGTATATCTAGAAATACAAATACGTAATTTATAAATTTTATATAAGAATATGAAGAAAGACTCAGAAGACTAAAAGGATTCAGTAGACGTCTAGACAATCTTACCCGGCGATTATCAGTGCAAGGGACAATATAGAGAGCCTGTGATATCCTCATGTCATTTACGAACCAAGGAAAATATTGGACAGCGTAGACTACAATACTCCACTCCCACCTCCACCTCCACTGTTTAGCAGCAAGGCTATGCAGGATTGGGGTGGCCTGCCTGCCTCAGTGATGCAGACAGGCATACTGCAGATGCAACAACGTGGAAGGGGCGTCTATACAGCAGCCAGACCAACATATGGTTCACGAAGAGGAGGGCAGCCTGTTCTTTAGTTAGAGGGGGCCAGTCCAGATGAGTGTCAGAAGGTCTGGCCCAGCAACATTAGCCCCCACACCATCCATACGTTGGTGTTATGGGCGGATGATGGCAAGCAGGAAATACAAGTGTCATGCTCCCATCGTAGCAGAATCTGAAATGTGATACAGAATAATTCTGAAGATAAGATGGTGAAATAGAATATATAATGAAGAGGTACAGGATCGAACTGATAGGAAACAATAGAGCCACTGTCTGACTAATAGAAGGAATCGATTGACAGGATACATCCTCAGATATCAAGGAATCGTTAAATAGGTAACCGAAGGAAGTGAGAGGTAGTGCAAAAAAATCGGAAAAGCAAGCAATGAATGGTTGGAGGTATCAGAAATTCCTTACGTCACTAGGTACACCTGAAAGCATTACATACAGATATTAGCATCCATACGTTACATCCTGGTGCGCAAGTCAATTTGCGACACATTGTTCATAATTTCCGGCCCTGCTGATGACAAAGAACTATACAGACTTTCCCTCGGACCACAACTCAAACATGTCCTACGGACGTAAACAAACTAAAGAGTGTGACTAAAATATTGGTCAATATTTTTGTTTCGCACGAGAGCTTTTCGTGGGCCAGTATTATACTGCTCTACCTGTGTTCCTCAGAAGTACACTGTAATGTCCTTTCGGACATGCATGCAAATACGGACGCATGCATGTCCGAGGAAACATTCCATCGTATTTATGAACAACACAGGAACTGCAGTATTGCATTTATCCGCCAATACCGGGCAATTGATTGTCAATTAACATGTCTCACCTGTAGGGGAATATATTTAGTCTAAGTACGAGTGCAAGGGGTTGCAGACATATGGTTGACGACATATGGAAATCATGGTCTGGTCTTGAAGAAAGGCACCTTAATTTACGCTAGTGGACAAGATTTTACGCGCCATATCGTTACATAAGTATTTGAATGTCAATTAAATAGTTGGTAGGACACTGGAATTTATTCCTGTGTTTCTTTGTGACTGAAGCTTTACATTTTTTCATTTCTTTCCCTGTGCGACTAGCTCGTACTTCCTGTTCCACTTTCTCCTGAACGTGAATGTGGCGTTCCACGTTCGCTCCAAAAACTAAACGCAAGCACACACTCTCAGATGAGAACAGCAGACAGTAAAGCGGTGTACCATCTGCAGTTCGATAGAAACACAACACAGTGACAAAGAAAGAAATAAAGAACTATTTACCCATTGTGTGATAATGTAATGACTACTGTAGCGATGAAAATTAATACATCGCGCTGGGTGAGAGCAGTAACAGGCGGTAGTGTTCTGTCTATACCACTGGTACAGGTACCAGTCCATCACCCTGTAAATACACACACTCACACACACAGACGTAGTCTAAAGGTTAAGAGCTGCCAAGACGACAAATTTGCTCTTATTGAGTTAGTGGATAAGTTGCAGAACATAGTGGGTAGAGGAGAAGTTCCAAGTGAAGCCACTCTTATTGACAACAAGAGGTATTGTTTATGGAAACGTTAGGATCCGCCGGATTCAGACATCCATTCCCTCCAATGTGTTGACCGCCCCACCTCAGCCATGTGCACCAGACACACCTTGAATCTAGCCATTCCAAGACCCAGGCAATAGTATAAGACAAACATCCACTTTTCATCTTCATAACTACTGACTGATGGAACCATCAAATTACTAACTCACTAAAATACACAGGGGTATACCTCGGCTGTAAAGAAACGTGAAAACTACACGTAAAAATCATACAAGAAAAGCGTACAACAGAAGAATACTTTTGTAGCTACTTACTGACCAAACATGAGAATTGCATCCTTCTACTGCACTCCACACCTCCAAACCTGGGAATTGACTTGTCTCATTTTCCAGAGCTGGTATTTTCTATGAACGCCCCCTGTGAACATCAAATGAATGACTACTGTCGAATAATGTTCAGAGAAATTTGTTACCAAAGCATTCGGCTGCCTCATTCTATAGAGTTGCGTAATTAGTCACTCAGAAATTCGTGAACAGTTCCAATGCAACACATTGACCAGAGAAATCTGATTTGCAAATACGACGTCATAAGGTATAGATTCTTCTATGATATTTCTGCAGCCGTGGTCCAAGGGTAGTTCCGCATCGAGCACCAGGTGGGAGGGTCGCCAGTTTACTGCCTCACCACAGAATGTGCATACCTGGACAGCTTTCCCTCAGCGTTTTCGTGTCCTCGTGTGTAACAACAGTTTACTTTGGTCTCTTAGAGTGATGTGAGGGGTATACGATGTGAACGCTAGTCCACTCAATACCCTTCACAGAGTTACAGTAGGATCCGTTCAGTGGAGATGGTAGTAAAGAACAACACTCCTTCCCATCTACAGTTTTGTGAGTACCGCATTCATACAACATATAATGAGGAAGTAGCGACGTTCTTTCTCATCACCTAAAGTGGCCACCTCTGATCTAATTGCTGGTGGAGGATATTTGTGTTGAAGTCCTCCTTGGAACAGTGTCGAAATTGGTGTTAGCTGATCTCGTTTCTACTGCCCACGAGATTGTTGCCGCGTCTTGGCCAGGTGGAATGGAGCAACAGATGAATGCACATCTACCTGCTCCTGACTTTTCAGTCTGAAATTCGTTGCAGGGTCGTGAAACTGTTGTTAGCAGACTGGCTGTGTCCGCAGTGCAACACAAGAGATGCCGTATACAGAACAGAGAGGAGTTGGGTACATCTACTCCTCACACAGCGCTCCCTGAAGAGAGTCTGTTGGTTGTTATATACTGTAGTGCTGACTCCTGCTCTACTGGTGGGATCGATGGTGCGAAAAAGGAAGTTGAGATAGCTGGTGTGTGTCCTAGCATCTTCCAGAAACATACAGGCGTGGGGAAGTCGTTGGGATTTCTGGTGTAATGATTAACAAAAGAAAAACTGAAACGCATCTACATTTGTCTGTTCCATTTAAGTCACCCTTTCCGATGACCTCTTAACGACCTCCTCCTGTTACTGCCATTAAGCCGACTAGTGGCCAGGATGACCTACCTCTTTATCCAGATGTGATGCCTGATTCCTCTCATGCGTGCCGGTCAGAATCGCCTCTGGTTCTAACTGTTTTTCAGATAATCTGGCTAACGTTCAAGAACAACCTACTTACCTGATAGCAGTCGCTCTATTGCCTCATAGTCGCTATAAGCAACGCATCTATCCTGTGCGGGTGGCAACTCGTAAAAGGAAGATAATGGGTCCTGGCTCGTAACTAGCTATCAAGTGAATAAAAACGTGAAATATCCCACATTGTCTGGTTTTTCGTTGTGCTGATATTTTGTTTCAGCCAGTATGTTGCTACAAACGTCCTTAATTTAAGTATATTTGTCAGGGTCCTCCAGGAAGCCGAAGACCTCGCATCTAATGACTTAACTAGTGTCATAAACTTAGTATTATCAACCAAAGAAAATGAAAGGTAAGAGTCGTATCGAGCGGATGGACGTGTACGGGTATAGAAGCAACCTCATGAATCCGAGGACTCTGCATGTCAGCAGGGGCTGTTCATGCTGGTAGAGGCTCTGTGATGGTGTTCGGTGTGTGCCGTTTTTGGCTGATATGAGACCCCTAGATACGACTCTGACAGGTGACACGTACGTAAGAATCCTGTCTGATGACCTGCATCCATTGTGCATTCCGACGGATTTGGACAAGTCCAGCAGGACAATGCGACACCATACACGTCCACAATTGCTACAGAGTGGCTCCAGGACCACTCTTCTGAGTTTAAACACCTTCGCTGGCCCAAAAATCTCACGAACATTATTGAGCATATGTGGTGTGCCTTGCAACGTACTGTTCAGAAGAGATCTCCAGCCGCTCGCACTCTCACAGATTTATGGACAGCCCTGCAGGATTCATTGTGTTATTTCCCCCAGAACTCATTCAGACATGAGTCGTGTTGCGGCACTTCTGTGAGCTCACGGGGGCCCTACATGATATTAGGCCGGTGTAGCAGTTTCTTTGGCTCTTCAGTGTATAACGTAACAATTCAGATATGTAATGAGGATGATACAGAAATGCACGACGTTTCAATGTATAGATATGCTGATTTTGAACGACATGAAGAACCTGAAACTGGATGTGTACGCCGACCTACAGATGAAGAAACGATCACCATAATAAAATGAGGGAAATCAGAGGTCGCACGGAAATATATAAGCACTGTTTTTTTCCACGCACAATACTTGATTGAAATAACAGAGAGTTGTGAAGGTGGTTCCATGAACCCTCTGACAGGCACTTAAATGGGATTTGCAGAGTATCCACGTAAATGTAGAT
Organism: Schistocerca serialis cubense; assembly: GCF_023864345.2. Lineage (NCBI taxonomy): Eukaryota > Metazoa > Arthropoda > Insecta > Orthoptera > Acrididae > Schistocerca > Schistocerca serialis. Next base: position 135,989,692 of record NC_064648.1, on the reverse strand, counting down.
GTAGATGCTGACTTCTGCTGCAGCACCTGGAGACCTGGTTAAGTCGGCATGACAGCGGGTCTGGAGCAAAATCAGAAAGAGTGCTTGGACTGAGCATACGCAGAAGTAACAGAGGTGGTTGTGGAATTCAAACCGCAGTGTTTGGAAGAAGGACGGAGTTGTTCTCGTGAAATTCTCAAAAAAATGGTTCAAATGGCTCTCAGCGCTATGGGACAACATCTGAGGTCATCAGTCCCCTAGACTGACAACTATTGCACGTCTCAAGTAGGAACCTCGAGAACGAAGTAAGAGAGATTAATGTGCGTACAATGGTATCTATTCAGTTACACACACTCGCTAAATATGGCAAAGAAACAGTAGATACATTCGTTAAGGTTGTTACCAAGTACCATTAACCATGCTGTATTATTCATTGATCAATCATTAGTGATTGTTTGCTTAATGGTTCCTCTAAAACATGATACTCAAAAATTAGGCTTGCATGTCATTGCCAGTGGAGCTGATGGACATTAGAACAATTTGTGCCACTTATCGCAGAAAGCGACGGAAAGGGCGGTGTTCTTGTGGAACATCGTCTCCTACTCACCCAGCAGAGGCAGTGGGATCGTTTCATGTTTAAGTTCCCCAAGCCACGAGACAGAGTGTATCTGATTTGTTACTTCCGAGGGAACTGTGGTACGTATTGGAGAGTGACCCTGTGGTAATAGTGAATAAATGTCTTGTGCTGTTGAAAGGTCACGCGCAAAGCAGCACAGTACTACAGCCTGGAGGAATCCAGCACAGTTTATTTTTCCCTCACAGAACCGCATGGGTTATTTTAAGTTGCAGTTGGCCACAAAGGATATTTAGAAACTGACCTTTTAACCAGTAACACAGGATATGAGGAACGTGTGTCTTCAGGAAGTTAGTCAGTAAGCGCTGTCTTGCTGGAACAACACATCGCAGTAAAGTTGTGCAAAAGGCAGCAGGCCAGGCTTATTGTACCTTGCGAATTCTGTGATTCCCGACCAAACACCACTGGTTATTTTGGCTTATGATTCTGTCAGCATGAAACGCCAATATATCAGTACGGCTGGGTCAGGTGAACTCCTTGCTGAACGTATCTGTGTAACACAATAACTGAGTAGGTGGGTGTCGTCCCATTCAAAGATTAAATCAGCTGGTTTTGTAGGAATGGAGTTGGAACAGGTCTGATGTATCCTGCTCTCTTCAGGGTGCCCTGAACAAGCCTCATGGGTTACTTGTGGCTACAACTGAACAAGACACGCTACCTGGATTAGCTCTTAGATGTCACAACCAGGTTTGCTGAGATACTTCAGCACGACCTGACCTATGAGTGAGGCGCATTGTCGTGCTGGTAGGTACCAGTGTGGCAGGGTCAGTACAGGCTAACGCTTATGTTCTCCACAGTTCAGCGTCTCCTTAACAAACACCAACCTTCGTTTCACTATACGTTTACGCACAGCCGGATATATTAAACTGGTATTGCATGTCTTCATGGTGGGGCATAATGAGCATTACGTCGGCGGTATCACTGCGACAGAGTATGGGAGATGAGGTAAAGCTGATAATGTACCAACGGCAGCAGAGCAGGCTGGATGCTCCTACTAACTTCCGTTTTACCTCAACAACCACGATATGTGACTGTCGGCTACAGATACACTCAGTAAGTTTCCTGCCATCTCATCACGTACGTATACATTTTATGTTAAGAGGTGCTGACTGTTTGATTCCAAAGACTGATCTTTTATCTCTGTGCCATAAAATCTTTGGAATTTGTGGGAGGGAGAATCAGTTTTACACAGTATGTTAGTAAAAGCGCGTCGTCTTGCTGAAAGTAAACGTGTTGCAGAATCTTCATCGGAATCGACAGGACGTATACAGCACACTACTGTATCATTTCAACATTAGTCTGGTGCAATTTTAGGTTGTGATTTCGCACAGGATGGTACTCAGACTTGGTCGGGTATGTAATGAACACGAGAGCAGAGCGTGGAAAGCAGTGATTACAGTCGCGTTGTCTTGTTGGAAGCACACGTTCCAGCGACGTAGTGGAGGGGCAAACAGAATGGGCTTTGTTTCATCCTGCACCATAAGGATCCCTCAACAGACGATAAGGCTTGTTTTGGGTTATGTTTGCTTGTGGTGTCCCCTCTACGTTTTGTACATTGTCCAGGAAACTGAATAATCGGCGGAAGGTTGGAGCTGTGTGACATGTTCAGTGAGTGACCGAGCGTTTTGCTGCTGGAAGAACACGTGCCACTTGTGACGCAACACCACAGTATGTAACACAATACTACAGCATTACAAGTGAAATACTTAATTTAGTTTTTTCTTGCCAATGTGATTTTTTATTTCTATGTTATATATAATCAGTACCAATGAAGTTACGTACACGTGCGTGTTCTATAAATGTTTGCATTTTTCGCCATTTGGGTACTGCACGGATATTGTGGGTCGACTATTTTTTGATATAACAGAATGAATTTGTAATGAATATCACTTAATTTTTATGGTTTCAGAGTATATATTACAATAACAAACATCGTAACAGCTTTTCTTGACGTTTTGGTTTGACGATTAGTGCCGAAATTGCCGAAGATGAATAATTTCGCGAGTTTTATTACAACCTGTAAACTTCACACTTGGCTCCAGCACCACAGTTCCGCACAGTGGGTGTCAGTAGAAATTAATATCCCAGGGGATTATAATTGATGTGCATGTGCTCATGGAGGCGAGTACTGGCTGTAATTATTCCATGGCAGCGAAATTTGGCAGATATGCGGAAACCACTCTTTTCATGCAAGATGGGACAACAACTCAAGTCGTTGAACCCATGAAAGATCTGCTTAACGCTGCCTCCGGAATTCCGATTTTGCCCACCCGGTGCAAATCAGCTTTACATTGTTTGTATGAGGCTAATATGTAAGCGTAAGAGTGGAAATGTCAAACCACTGTCATCTCGATTAACATTTTATTTTCATCATGTTGACGTCATTTATTATCATATTAAAACTGTTGCAGTTAAGACAGTTCACTAACGACGCAATATGGACGTCACGTTAATCTAGACGCAATTGAAAATGCGACAGAGCCGAAACAGTCTATCGTAAATAAAGATTGCTGATTTTTAGCAGCTATTCGGTGCATCTGCTCTAATAATCATGTCGTTACCAGACATTCATTATGCTGCTGGCCCTAAGGAAACTAAAAGCAAAACTTCTATCCTTCTTTCTAGCATTCACAGCACCAGAGCTGCACCTGATGGCCAAAACTAGAACTACTTTTTTTTGCCAGCGTAAATCATTTCTGTGTTAAGGCATTAGAATGTCTACCAACTTTCGTGACCATACGGTAATTACAGCCCACACTGGACCTCTACGAGTAATTACACTGTAATTATAACCACGCTTTACGTTCGTACAGACTATCAGACCCACTGTGTGTCTGGACTGAAGAGTTTCTAGCAAACAGAACACAACATGACACTCTAAACGCAGAGAAATCATCAGACGTTAAAGTAATTTCGAGTATGGTCCAAAAGAGTGCTAAATAACTTATTTTTTATCACATAAATGACCTAGTAGATAACGTCAGAATCTCCATGAGATTTCCAAGGATGATGCTGTTGTATACAGAGAAGTCGCGAATTCAAACAATTACTGCGAAATGCTGGAAGACCTGGAGAGGATCGACGTCTGGTGCAGGGAGTGGCAGCTGACGCTCAACGTAAACGAATGTAGTGTACTGGCAATACGTAAACAGAAAGACTCTTTATTGTATGACGACATGAGCGCGAAACAATCACCGGAAGCAGTTATTTCCGTAATATATCTAGGAGTTATGTTTATGGAGTGATTTGAAGTGGAACAGCACACAAAACAGTTTTCGGGTGAGGGAGACGCCAGAGCGTGACTCGCTGGAAGCCAACGTACTGTTTCCTCCTACATACATCTCGCGAAAAGACCACGAAGATAAAAGTACAGAGATCTTAACACAGAAGGGGGGGAACTAGTGGTCGCTCTTCCTGCGAACCATACGCGGCTGGAACAGAAAAGGGGGAGGTGACAGCGTTGCGCAAAGTACCCTCCGCCACACAGCGCAAGCCGGCCTCTGCAGTATAGCTGTAGATGCAGTTGTAGATGTCACCACTTGTCGCTAACCTTACTAATTTTTCCTGAATATGCAAATCAATTATATCTAAGGCTTAAGGTCTAATTAGTACTTTAAAATACACCATGCCCAGTTTCTTGATAGTTAAATAAATAAGGCGATAACTTGCGCTATTCCTTGTCTTTCCCACAACAAATTTATATCGATTACATCCCCCAGGTTGCAGTTCTAAAGGTCGTACCTTACTACTGTCTCTAGCCCCCTCCACAGCCATGGATATATTACTTGCCATTAGCATCACGCCGTATCTGTGCTCACTTTTAATGCGCCACAGAAGCCTGCACTTTTAATAATGACAATTATAATAAAATACACTACCTGACACAAAAACATTAAATGTTGAGAAGGGGAGGAGAAAACGAATTGAAACTTCAGCGGTAGAGGGAGATAACCGGTGTAACTTCCGTAATTGCAAGATCGAGTCAAATTTACAGGGATGTGGGCATATGAGCCCAGTTATCAGTGTGACGTCCCACCGCCTCTGCTGGGATGGGTGTCATGGAGTCGCTCTGTACCCACCTGGGGCCAGCAGGCGCACAGCTGTTGATGCTGACACTGGGACGAAGCCGGCGTCCGAGGCTGCCCCGCACACATTCCGTCAGGGGCAGGGAATACTTCAACACGACACTGCCCGTTCACAGAGAGACGTGCAATATGTGGGCGAGCATTTTCCTGCTGGAAAACAGCACCACAATACTGTCACACTAGAGGTAGCGTGTGAGGATGCAAGTTATTTCCATTCATTAAGTAAAACAGAGGTAAATTTGTTTCATTTACGTTATCCAATATCAGTACTGCCCTTGATCTGATGGTAAATTAAAAACAAAAAAAACTAATAATATTCACTCTCAGCTTTAAAGTTATCTTTCTCATCAGACTCTTGCAACGATTTTTGTCAATAATGCCTCACATAATAGGAAAAGTACGGCATGTAATAAATCTGTGGCTTGGGGTGGGGGCAGACACAGTAATACGGGGCGACCTCCAGAACTGGAACCTGGGGGAAGAAATCGACATAAAACTGCAGTCTCAGTACGTCCATCTCTCAGTCACTTTTAGCTGTTCCATCTCACTTCATCCTCAAGCCGCTAGTTAACGTCATTCCATTCCAGTCTGGGCATCATACGTGAAATGCGAGCAAACCCAGTAATATACAGGCAGGGACAAATAAAAATGGCGCGCACGAATGGATACAATTGGACGTGAACGTGTGCACATAACAACACCCTGTGACGTATATGCCGGCCACGCGATCTAGACCAGTTAAGAGCGCAGTGCGAGCTGTGTCAGTGCGAGTGGAGCAGTGCAAAGGAGACGACGGTGCTCACAGAAGAGCAGCTGGTGTTGGTTGTGGAAAGTTACGTGACGAAATAGGCGGTGGAATGGTCTGGTCAGTTGTTTGTCGAAAACTTTAATGGTGTCAAAGTGCCAGCAAGAAACGCCACGCAACGCGTAGTCCAAAAATGTCGTCAGACAGTATCAAAAACACTCTGAAACATGCACAGACACCAGGAAATGTGATTGTAATTCACCAGAAAACGCTTTAATATCCTACGAACGACATATTGGTAATGCCTAGCTCAGGAGTGTGACATTCATCCGTTGCCTGAGGGTGATGTAGACGTTGATAGGTATGCTGAAAAGATGGTGGGGTCTGTAGTTAGAGCGATGAAAGCTGCTGTACCACCCAGGAGGAGAGCCATTGCAGCCTCCCCATCACCATGGACTGCCGAACTACAACGTATGCGCCAGTCTGTGAGACAGACGAGGAAGTATTACCATGCAATGTGTCATCTGGCAAGAAAAACAGTTCTGGCTGCAGCAACACAGGGCAGCCAGAAAGGTCTTCCATAAAGAACTGAGGGGGTTAGGGTTAAAAGCTGGGAAAGATATGTGCTGTACCAACTGGCCACTGCTCGTAGGGAAGGCCCCTATAAGTTGGTCAGAGAGAAAAAATAAGATCTCTCAAGGTTCTCTCGACAATCAGAGATGGCGACCAAATGACAGAGTCCTGGCAGGAGTCTGCCGAGGTCGTTCTACAGATTCTGTTACCAGATGATGAGGAGAATGAGGACAATGAGATTCAATGCCATGTCTGTAGGGAACATCATGTAGAGTAGAGCAACAACACCATGGTGTATCCCTTTTAGAAGGAAGAAGTGGCAGTACAAACTAAATCTTTCAGAAGGGGGAAGGCTCCAAAGCCAGATTGCATAGTAGCAGAGGTTGTACAATTCCTCAACCCTCAGCTAATAGGACCTCTGACAGGGCTCTTCAATGAATGCCTAAGGCTTGGTAAATTTCCGAAAATTGGGAAAAGGGCAAATTTGGTAATTATAAAGAATGGAAAAGATAAGGACCATAAGGAAGCCAATTCGTACAGGCCGATATGTCTCCTAGATATCCTGGGGAAATTAATAGAGAAGTTTTTGGCTGATAGTCTGGCGATACACAGGATACTGCGCGGGATGAGTAACAGGCAGTTTAGCTTTTGGCTGGGGCAATAAGTGTGCGACGCAACTGCCCTGGCGGTTGAGGTCTGCAGCTCAGCCCCACGCAAGTATGTGGTTGGCATCATGGTGGACATCAGTGGCGCATTCGACAACCTGTGGTGGCCCTCGCTCTTCTCCCCCTTGTGTGAGAAGGAGTGCTCAGGGCCCCACTGTGGCTCTCTGAGGAGCTGTTACGAGGACAGGGAGGTTTGGTTATCATCACCCAGCGGAAAAATAAGTAAAACCATCACGAAGGGTTGCCCATGGATCTGTTCTGGGGACACTCTCTTGGAATGTAAATATAGAACCGCTGCTAGAGAAATTATATCTCACCTAGGACGTACTAGACGTGACAGCCTACGCAGATGACCTCCTGCTGGTTGGTGGCCATAGCAGTGAAGACCTATAATCGAAAGTGGAAAAAACAATAACATCACTTTTAGAATGGTGCCCCGAAGCGAAAATAAGGATTGTACCACACAGATCCACGTATCTATTGCTGAAAGGTAGCCTGATTAGAAATCCAACCGTTAGAGTGAAAGAATCACTTCTTCGGCGCTGCGAGGCCAGATATCTAGGGCTTGTAATTGATGAAAAGTGGAATTATACGTCAGATATAGACACCATATCTCAATGAGCCCTACAAGTTTTAAACAATCTCGTCAACATAGGCCATAAAAGATTCCATCTGAAACCCAATCTCATTAAACTCTATCAAAATAGTATTTCAACATCAATAGAAGGATACGGGTGTGGGGTCTGGGCACACAGGCTCATGAGGCCTGCCATGACCGTGAGAAGGGTGCAGAGGAATATGCTGTCACGCTCTGTTGGGCATATCGAACTCCTCCTGGGGAAGGGGGGGGGGGCGTTGTTGGTGTTAATGGGGCTGTATCCATTAGACATCAATATACAGGAGCAGGCAGCACGGTACTGGATAAACAAAGGAAAGATCAAAAAGACCAGGGAAATCATGGGGGTACAGTTAGGTGACATCTTCTCCATGATACGACGTGCTGACACCTATCATAGCCTAAATAGTTTGTCAAACGAGGTATCACGCAAGATTATGAGGGAATTTATTAGGGACCAAAATAGTCAGCAAACAAACCAACAAAGGCTGAGGGGCACCTACCCAATACCGCCGGACGCGGAATGGCCGGCCGCCGTTACGACCGAGATCCGCCGCGCTCCAGGATCAGGCAGGCAGGTGTATCAAATCTCATCAACAGTAACAGCACTTACAATTTGACACTGGGTATTAGAAATATAAGTTAGAATGTAGATTAAATAACAATACTAACAAGATTAGGGACTCCAGCGAAACGCAGTCTTTGGTTCCTTTTCCGACAACATTTTCTGTAATATCGTTCATATTCGAATAGTTCGTAACTGTAATCCCTAGGTATCTAGTTGAACTGACAGTTTTTATATTTGTGTGATTTATTACGTATCCGGTACGTGAAGGATTTCTTTTCGTATTCATGTGCATGACCTACCTCTGTGCATCGTTTGGAGTCAGTTGTCACTTTTGGCTAAATAAATTGGCATTTGGCGATTGGTTTTTATCTTATGACAACTTTACTAGAGGGTTAACGGCAGAATAATGTGCAAACACTCTGACAAAACTGTTCAAATTGTCTCCTAAATAGTTTATACAGATTAGGGACCGCAGACGGTTTATAACCCTTCCCTTTCGTACCCCTAATGCCATTTCTGTTTTACTCGATGACTTTCCGTCAGTTAGTACGCCCAGTGACCCTTCCGCCAGGAAATGACGGATCCAGTCGCACAACTAGGCAAAATTCAATGGGTTTACAAAATGATTACAAGCCGTTTCTGAGAAATGGTATCAAAAGCCTTCTGGAAATCAAAAAAAGAACCAGTTCAAAGTCCGTTGTCGATAGCACTCGCTACTATGAAAGCTAGGTGTGCCTCAGAAGAACGATATTTACTGAATTGGTGGTGAGTATATCTCAATAGACCGTTTTCTTCGAGACAATTCATAATGTTCGAGCCCAGTGAATGTTCCAAATCTTACTGCAGATCGACGTTACTGGTATGGGGCAATAATTCAGGGAATTACTCCTGTTTGCTTTCGTGACTGTTGGTGTGACGTGTCGAACTTTCCATTCATTAGGGGCTGATATTTTGTCGAGTTAGTGGTTGTAGATGATTTCTAAATATATACCACCATACTCGTAGGGGACGTGACTGGTATACAATTCGGCCGGAAAAGTTGCCTTTATTAAGTGGTTTAAGTTGCTCCTCTACATCGAGGATATCCACTTCTAACTTGCTGAATTCGGCTGCTGTTATTGACCGAATTTTGTAATATTTACCGCATTTCGTGACTCCGCTTTAGCGGCACTTTGATCAGTAACATAACCAATGCCATCATACTGAGATGGCACCGATTGTGTCTTGCCTCTGATGTACTTTACATACGACCAGAATCTCTTTGGGTTTTTCACCAGATGTGTAGGCAAAGCTCCGTTGTGGAAACTATTAAAAGCATCTCACATTAAAGTCCGCGCAAAATTTTGAGTTTTTATAACACATTGCCAATCTTGGTGATATTCTGTTGTTTTAAGTTTCCCATGCTTTTTTCCCTTTCTTCTTGAATAGTGACCTGTTCTGTGCGCAATACGAGATTAGTACCGTCGCTTATTAATGTATTTGGTATAAATCTCTCGATCTGCGGGAAGCTTCTAACGCAGGATCGCGATTGCTCGCCTCCAAGTCGTATTTGCGTAATGGTACCATTACGGATGTGCGCCAGGAATACTCGACGCGATTACGTGTGTGTGTGTGTGTGTGTGTGTGGGAAGTGCGTCATGTCTTCACTGCGATTGCATGCGGTTAGCGGTCAGCGGGCAGCTAACATCCCGTTTGCGGTCTGAACCGCTTCGCGCTTCCGACAGCCCGGCTGTGGGCGTCACAACAACACAGGGCGAGGGAGGCCAGCGAGGGACACGGGCCGAGTCCACACAGTAGGGGGCCCGGCGTACGGACAAACACAAAATCACTGTAGTGGTGACACGTGGCTGCAGTCGACTCTTACCGGTACGTCGATAAGCAGTACTGAAAACGAAAAATAAAATAATTCAGAATTTCCATCGTTGTGCAAGAACACCGGATCGGAAGCCGGTGCACGCTTTTGAATCAGCAGCCCCCAATACGTTGAATCCGTCGTCCTTGCCATGGAGGCACTGTGTTCTCTGCCACTTAGACCTCTGAGCCTGACACCCAAACATTTCTTTTCGTGGGGTTATGCGAAATACCTTGTGTATATGCCACATTTGCCGAAGACTATTCGCCCATTTCTGAAGCTTCGGTTACTCCACATACGCTTCTAAATGTATGGCGTGACATGGTTTGTCTCTTATATGTTGCACGTGGGCCGGCCGAAGTGGCCGTGCGGTTAAAGGCGCTGCAGTCTGGAACCGCAAGACCTCTACGGTCGCAGGTTCGAATCCTGCCTCGGGCATGGATGTTTGTGATCTCCTTAGGTTAGTTAGGTTTAACTAGTTCTAAGTTCTAGGGGACTAATGACCTCAGAAGTTGAGTCCCATAGTGCTCAGAGCCATTTGAACTTTTTGTTGCACGTGTCATCATGGTCTTCATGCAAACAATCTAAAATAAATTTGCTGTGTTTCGAATAGCCACACCTATTGGTACCCGCTTCATTAAGTTTTAACTGTACATCTACAAATACATATGCATAATTCAACAAATTTATATAACAAGAAAATGCCAAAGAATAAGGGGAATATTAATGGGATTAAGTAGACATATAGATATCAGAGTAGCAAATCTTACCTGGAGATTATCAGTGCAAGGGAGAGCCAGAGAAACTGTCGTACCCCATGCCATTTGTGCACTAATTAAAATATTCGACGTTGTTAACCAAATTAATCCAATCCCGCCTCCACCTGCATTGTTTAGCGAAAAGACCGCCGTGGGGTGGCGTGCGTAATTCAGTGATGCAGACAGTCATAGTGTAGATGCAACAACATGGGAGAGGCGTCTATGTAGGAGCCAGACCAACATGGGGTTCCCAAGAGGGGCAGCAGCCTATAGTGAATAACGCTGAAGATGGGTACATCGAGTATTTAATGAACAGGTGCTGAATCGAAGTGAGAAACACATAGAAGGAATCGATTGACAGTACATGAACTGAAGTATCAAGGAATAGTGAATCAGGTAATGGAACGAAGTGCGTGGTACATAAAAAGGGAAGACGCTAAACACTGAATGGTTGGAGTTATCAGGAATTCTTTACGTCATTAGCTACAATGTAAACCATTACTTCTAGATATTAGCATACATATATTTAATCCTGATACGCAATTCAATTTGGAATACATCGTTCATGATTTCCAGTCCTGTTGATTACAAACAACTATACAAACTTTACCTCAGACCTCAACCCAAAGGTGTCCTACGGACGTAAACAAACCAAAGAGTGTGCCTAAAATATTGGTTTTCCTCATCAGAATCGACAGCAAACCAACACCTACAACGATAGTTCATGTATACTTGCCGATGTTTCAAGCAGAATATGAAGATATGGAGAACATATATGAGGGTACTGAACGGGTAATTCAGTATGAAAGGGGAGGGGAAACAAAATAGTCATGAGGAACTGGAGTTCGGTTGTAGGGGAGGGAGTAGAAGAAAATGTTAAAGGACAATATGGGCTTGGCAGTAACAATGAGAGAGGACAAAGACTAATGGAGTTCTTCAGTAGATTTCAGGTAGTAGTAGCGAAGGCTCTGTTCAGTATTTACGAATGGTAGGGGTAGGCCTGTACTAGGAAAAGACTGGGAAATATGGGAAAAGTCCAGTTAGATGACATCATGGTCAGGCAGAGATTCCGAAATCAAAAGAGATATCGAATCCAGTACTAAAATTAGGTACACGCAGAAGCTGATGTAGACTCAAATCGCAATTTAGTAATGACGAAGAGCAGACTGAAGATTAACAATTTGGGCAGGATGAAATAATGCGCTAAGAACTGGGATACAGAAATACTCATGAATAAAGATATGTGGTTGAAGATCTCTGAGGATATAATTACAGCGCCGATGAATAGCTCAGAAGGAAATTCAATTGAAGAGGAATGGACATTAATAAAAAGAGGGACTACACAATTTGGAAAGAGAAACATAGCTAAAAAGAAGGTAATTGAGAGGAAACAGAAAGAAGATAACAGAAGAAATACTTCAGCTGTCTGACGAAAGGAGGAAGTACAGAAACGTGCAGGCAAAATCAGGAATAAGGTAATACAAGTCATTTAGGAATGAAATAAACAGGAAATGCATGAAAGCTAGTGGAATGGCTGCATGAAATGTGAAGAAATCGAAAAAGAGATAAATAATTGTCGGAAGGAGTGACTCAGGAATAGAAAAGTCAAAACAGCCTTCGGTGAAATTGAAAGGAAGGGCGGTAAAATTACGAGCGCAATGGGAATTCCATTGTTAATTGCAGAGGAGCAGCTGAACTGATCTATTTCAGAATTTCGCTACCAGAATGAAGATGGTGGTGTCAGATTGGAGTTTGGAGGAGCAAAACAGAGGATGTAGACAGACTGAATTTCAGGAAATGTAATTTTCAGGTCTCTGGTCGGTAGTCGCTCTATGGTGAACGATTGGTTTGACAAAACTCAGATCTCATTTTTGAACAACTGCTGGAGCCGTTCATGTAATCCGTAAGAAAGAACATTTTTAATTAGGAATGAAATCACACCAGTGTCGGATGAGTAATGAAATTGAATATGTGGACTGGAGTACTTAAGTAACTCAAGATAAGCTAGTATATTAAAATATTACTACAATTGCAGGCCGTAATGTTTACGTTATGGAAGTAGGCTGCAGAAAGACATGAGTGAACACCCAGGTTTTACTATCTGCTCTCAAAAATTTTACGAGGACACAAATAAAGTTGAACATAAATTTTGGAACCTTTGTGAAATCTCTAGGCACGGTGAATATGATAAGGTGCAACAAGTAAAACGTTTTATTCTAATCTAATTCTTTAATTTTTTAGTACAACTTTCCTGAAAACAATGTTATAAGATTTGCTTCAGCTGATTGGAATTATATGAAGCGTCCAAGAATCGGTGTTGTACTCGGTTAATTGAAAAACTTCCTGAACTAATTATTTCCTAATTCATATTTTACTCTCTTCACAAATGTGCTGGTGAAGCTTGTAAATGTTTTCCCAGAGATTGGGTGACCTAGCTAGGAACATTCATAAACATTTTAAAACAATTGTTAGGTGACAGGAGCAACCGCATGAATTCAAAAAGTTTTTAGATATCAAAATTCATAAATTGTTGCATCCATCATAGACAAGGTGGCTATCTTTGCTGGGCATGGTAGTGAGAAATTTAGAAGAGTGGAATACGTTGGAGGTGTGTCCTTTGATTCTAAGTACAACAGTTCTCTGCCAGTCAATCGAGGTCCATGTCAACCAGTTTCCAAGCGAACATTTTGTATAATAGCTGCACACACAGGAGATGTGGAGCTCGGTACCTATAAGAAGGCCAGCGCTCACAGTGGCACATAACGCTGCACGTCTCCAGTGGGCCAAACAGCACAGGAACTGTCCAGAGGGTGACTGGAGTGTGTGTGTGTGGGGCGGGGGGGGGGGGGGGGGGAGGTGAGTGCAGTGTCCTCTGAGCGGTCGCGTCTTTCAGATGATGTGAGGTGTCAAGGCCACTGACAGTCCAGTGAGTTGTTTAACTCGCCCTGTGTTGAGGGCACTGTTCAGGTTGCAGACGCTTCTGTGATGTTATGATAATGTACGATGAATATCGTGAATATAAATCAGGTCGTTTATATCAACATTCTTGGTGACCAATTGTTGTCCTTCATCCTACCCATTTGTGACGAGTGTGCTATGGACAGTTACATCTTCCAGGTCGGTAGACAAACGTTCCTGCTTTTAGGAACCTTCAAGCACTCTATCGCGCCTTGAATGGTTCACTAAGCAAACAGATCCTAATCCTGCAGACCATGCAGGGGTCCTTTGGAATACCACATCAAACCAGAAACAGTACTGAAATGGAGAGCTGCAGCCTATCTCCACGTTGAACTATCTGTTTACTAAGCAACAAGTAAAGGAACAGGAAGAGAAGTTTTGTGAGGAAATGAAAGTTCTGGGGCGAGAAGCAAAACCCTTAAGCATTCTGCATGACACAGTTCCGCCAGCGACGCCAAAACTCATGGGACAGAAATAGAACTGAATGGATAATATCTTGAAATGTAAATGATTTTCTAGCAAAGTAAAAGAGTGATAATGGAATGTAATGAAATTAAATGAGGTGCTGCTGAACGAATTAATTTACGAAATTATGTAGGCATGAGCTTTGCTCTATGGGCAACAGAATAACTGAAGATGGACGAAACAAAGGGCGACAAAATAAAAAAGTAATAGCAGTAAACGAGATTTTGAAGAGCAGAAAAGCGTATCTGAAAAAGAGGAATATACTACCATTGAATGTAAATAGAAATCTTACGAACTTCTCCTGAAGCTATTTGTCTTATGTTGAACAGCAGTTTAGGCAAGAAGGGAACAGAAGCTTTTAAAAAGTGGCGCTACAAAATACTGTTGAATATTTGATGCGTAGATCGAGTAACTAATGTGGAAGTACTACATTGACATGGGAAAACCGGAAACTTAAGCGGTAACTTGCTTAAAAGATTGGTTGGGTTGAGATGTCACACTGAGACTTCAAGGAATTGTAGAGTTTCTAATGAGTGAATTACTGGAGGTTGAAACTGCAGAGGGGGACCAACGCTCGACTACCGTAAGAAGGCTGAAATTGATATCACGGCAGTGGCTGTATAGAAGTGCAAAGGATATACCAGCAGGTGAAGTACCATCAGACCAGTGCCTGTACCACAAACAAGTGTTGACCAGATATAGTGTGTAGGCGGACAACACGTGTACATGGCCGCTCCGTAATTGACTCTAAAGTGCCTGGCAGAGGGTCTGTCGAACCACCGCCAGCCTATTTCTGTACACTTCCGCTCTCGAACATCGTGCATGAGAAATGAAATTTCTTGTACTTTATTATGATTATCGTTCCTCGCTATGTAGATGGACATACACAAGTTATTTTTATATTCGCAGGAGAAAGTTTTTAATTGAATTTGTCTCGACGCAACGAAAAATATCTTTGTCTGAATTATTGCCACCCCAAACCCGCAGATCATATGCGTGACACTCCTTCCTCTACATCGCGCTGGTACAAAACGAACTGGTTTTGAGCTTATGTTGACTTTCCGACAGGGATACACGATTACAGACGAACAACAGGGACGATACTCCATAGGCACGCAATGTGACTACGTCTTTTGGGAGCAACGGTATCAAAAGCCGTGCAGAAATGTGGAAAGGAATCCGTTTAAGGTGCCTTGTGGATAGCACTCATTACTTTGAGTGAGTGAAGTGCTGGTAGTGTTTCAGAGGAGCGATATTAACTGACTGAATCGGTGCTGAGTAAGTGATGATAAGCCCGCCCGGCTAGCCGCTCGGTCCTACGTGGACGCGTCAGCGGACTCGAAAATAGACCCTGGCACAATCTGGTCACGTAATTAAGCCAGCCATGAGATCGAATTTAGCTTCTTGTTTGTTAAAGTGTGCTGGCTCATTCGCTTCTTCCTTTGAATATT
Organism: Schistocerca serialis cubense; assembly: GCF_023864345.2. Classification (NCBI taxonomy): domain Eukaryota; kingdom Metazoa; phylum Arthropoda; class Insecta; order Orthoptera; family Acrididae; genus Schistocerca; species Schistocerca serialis. Next base: position 135,974,343 of record NC_064648.1, on the reverse strand, counting down.
AATAGGGTTGTATCGGATTTGCGGCTAGCTTCTTCATGTAAATTGTTCTGTATTTCCTTTGCAGGTACCGTATTCCAGCAAGAAGTCGAGTCAACATCTTTTTCTGTCTCGGTTTTTTGCATGTGTTTAATGTGACTCCCGTGTGCTCTATATGTTTTTTTGGGGAGGACATTTCCATTGAAGGAATTGAAATCCATGACTATGGTAAATGGATAAGATGAACTTTTCTTGACGTGACCATTCTCCTTTATGCGTCGTCCAGTACGTGACGCACTGTAGATCTATCCGAATTTTTTAAGGAACAGGGGATTCATTTGTTACACAGATGGTTGGGTACTACTTTGACAGGGGGTTGTTCTAACTGTGTATTGCGTCCTGTAGACCAGTTTCCTAATTATTATTTCTGTCGGTAGTAGTTAAATTCCAGAATGAGATTTTCACTGTGCAGCGGAGTGAACGCTTATATGAAACTTCCTGGCAGATTAAAACTGTGTGCCGGACCGAGAGTCGAACTCGGGACCGAGTTCGAGTCTCGGTCCGGCACAGTTTTAATCTGCCAGGAAGTTTCAGTAGTTAAATTGTCCGTTCTTTGCTTCTGTCAGTTTTACTTATTTTACTGTTTCTTCTAGCAACAGGTGTCACATATTTAGTCTGACCGGACGTGTGAAAGGACTTTGGCTATCGATGCCATCCCCGCCGACTTCACGGACCACAGTGTAGTGGCTGTCACATTACGTCACACACGACTGTCGGTGAAAATGTTCTGATTCCGTTGGGTGTTGAATACGGCGCAGATGGAGATCCTTACCGTATTAAGGTGAACCCAGAAGTGTTGTACCATAGTCTCTGGTCAGTTGCGTGATAAGCCTCCATTTTGGAATGCTGAGTTCGGAGGGCAAACCCGAGGTTCTGACAAACGTTGACACGACTGTGCGCTGATAGAGCGCGGAAATTTCGGAGCACGCAAGAATTTTACAACTCTCTCTTATGTGGCCTTTAAGAAAGTGCGCATCAGACTCTGCTACGTATTGCAGACGTCAGGCGTGTAAAGGCGCGATCATTAGAAGTGAAGTGGCGTCAAGTGGGATGGTTGAGGTGGCGTTCCAAACCACGGCCGCTGGGCTGTGGATCAACTGACTCCTCTATATCATCTGATTCGGTATCAGACTCGTCTTCCTCATGCGTGTACCACGTCTCTCGAGATCGACGAGGGCAATGTTGTGACGGCACAAAAGGACACGCTGCATGCTCTGCACCATTTCTACGTTAGGCTAAATGATGTACCCATTAATCTTTTTTCATTAAAGTCAGTACCGCCGTTAGACTGTTGTTTATTTACAGTGTTACATTTACACTTACACAATCATGATATCGTCTTCAAAGTGCCATTATAAAAACAGTGAAATACATAACAAATGACGTGACCATATAAGAATCTATATTTGTAATGCTTACTTACAAGTGTTATAAATTTCCTAAGATGGCATACTGTCGAATTAAAATGCACTATTAGACACAGAGTCGATGGTTCTGGCAGAGCCTACAGCTTTGCTTCATTACTGCGTACACCATCTTGAGTGAATGACAGTTAGCTGTCAAATTGTCTTGGACTAAGAAATTCCTCTTACAACCAGGTGACTTTTTTTAAATCTTTGGACTCAGTGTCCTGTAGGATATGAAAGGTTAGGAGCAAATTATTTTCTTTGGTAGCTGTTACATCTTTGCAGTACCTGTTTATCTCAGTATACCATGAAGTTGCCTGCTCATAAACGTATACTGTAACAAATCTGTCGATAACATCCGCTGCATCCATAAATATAGCAGTCCAGTTAGTCATTAATGTTGTTTGAAGTACCCTTTCCTCCCTCTGAGATAGACTACTTTAATGAGGAATCAATATACCTCACCCCAAACTTCTGTCAATAACCAAAGGACAAACTGAGTGTCTCAATAAAACCTTTTATTTTCTTAAATTTATGGAATAAATTTTTGTATCACAACTATTTAACATATAAAATACTATGATACATGAATCCATACAGAGAATATACCGATACACACTTGAGCCATACCTCCACTTTGGACATATCATTCCCACACAATGACCCAACGTATGCTATATTTGATACTAGTTTAACATTTAAAAGTGCCCATTTACCATAGGTGTATCTTAATTTAAAAAAAGTCAGTCACTTCACATTTTTATTCTTATTCCTCTATTAGTTACCCTTTTGTCCCCCCCCCCTCCCCCACTATAATGGCTTCTTCATTTTATTAGTCATTTTATAACCCGCCCCCAATCCATCCTTCTATACCCTCCTCCCTTACATTTATTCGGAGAGTAGGGTGCGATCGGCCGCGAAATGGAAACCACAGTGATAATATAAAGCGTTTTGTTTGTAACAGTTAGCTACGCGATCGCAATACTTCTGTACACACTCGGCACCCGACTTAGATATTTGTCGTTGTGTTGTACCAACTTTCCGACATCCTTGTCACAGAAAGCAGCCACCTGTGCTGTCCGCCAATTCTCTGAGCTGGTCTGCAGCTCTCTGTCTGTTCCAAGAGGGTGTCCTGAAAGCGAACAGGTCATATGAGCAGAGATAAAAACTCAGAGGGAATCAAGTCCGGGATGTATGGTGGCCAATCAAAACTGCCCATCCAAAACGCTGCTGGAGTGTCTTCGTTGCCACAGCAGAAGGAAACGCACGACAGGTACGTTAGGCAGGGTTGCATGAAATCAGGCGAAACACAGGGCACGCACCCATACTTGATGGCAGACACTATTTTCGAGTCGTCTTTACGTGCTCACTGTTCGGTCAGAACTGGAAAGAGTGACATGATGCGATCGATTACCATACTAGACTCACTGCCATCTGTGCAAAGCATCATCGGATTTTCTCTGTGCTTTCCATTTTACACCTGATCGGATCTTACCTCCCAAATAGGGCTTTATGTGATTGTGTTAGTGGGGTACCTGTCTGACATGAGGATCAAAATTTCCTTGAACATTTTAAAAACTATAGATTCTCTATTGGAAGGTCGATGTGAAAATGTATTTTAGCCACAAACTATTAAATAGTATTAGGAGCCTGTGACATATGGCCTTGGTGGCTATCGACGGTTGTGAGTAACCATTACACATTACAATTCAGTTTGCGTAAATCACGTGGGCGAGAACAGCACACTAGTCCACCACAGACAGGTCTCCACACAGTATCGATCCACTTGCCGTTTAAGGACATGTTATGTCTTATTTGCGTAACGAGATCACTGCGGATGTGCGCCAAGAATACTCCACATGCTTACTTGTGTGTGTGTGTGGGAAGTGCGGCCACGAGTGCTGGCGTCATATCCTAGTTGTGACCGCAGGCGGTTAGCGATTTGCGTGAGCTGAAATCCTGTTTGTGCTCAAACTGTTCCTAATTTTGACAGCGGGGGATGTGAGCGTCATAAGCATTACAGGCAATGTAAAATAAACTTTAGAATTTCCATCGTTGTGCAAGAGCAGAGAATCCAAAGCCGCTCCACATTTTTGAAGCTGCACCTCCCAAATCAACGAATCCGTCGACCTTGCCATGGCGGCGTTGCGTTCTCTGCCTCCTATATCTTTGGGCCTGACACCCAAGGTTTTCTTTTCGTGGGGTCATGCGAAATACCTTGCGTGTACGCCACCTTTGCCGGAAACCATTCCAGAACACAAATCACACATTTCTGCTACGCCACAAACTCCACATACGCTTCTAAATGTGTGGCGTGAAATGGTTGGAGGCTTAAATGTTGAACGTGTCACCAAGGGCTTCATGCAAAACACCTATAAAGAATCAAAAATTAATTTCCTCTCTGTTTTATATCTACAGTCTCTGGTAATCGCTTCATTCAGTTTTAACTGTATATCCTCAGATACAAGCATCAAATTAAAAAATTTTATATAAGAATCTCAAAAAAAAAAAAAAAAGATTCAGTAGACAGAGACGTCAGAGCAGCCAGTCTTACCTGACCATTATCAGTGCAAGGGAGAATACAGAGAACCTGTGATACCCTCATGTCTTTTATGCACCAAGAAAAATATTGCACACTGTAGACTACAATACTCCAATCCCACCTCCACCTACACTGTTTAGCAACAAGGCCATACAGAGGTGGGGTGGTGTATGTGCCCATACCATAGATGCTACAACGTGCAAGGGGCGTCTATGCAGGAGCCAGACCAGCATATGGTTCCCGATGAGGGGCAGCATCCTGTTCTTTAGTTAGAGGGGACCAGTCCATGTGACTGGCAGAAGGTCTGGCCCTGCAACATTAGCCCACATGCCCTCCATCCGTTGGCAAGCGGAAAGAAAGCTGTCATGCTCTCATCGATTCAGCATCTGAAATGATATACAGAACGATGCTGAAGATAAGATGGCTAAATCGAGTATGTAATGAAGAAGTATTCAGTCGAACGGTTAGAAATCAGTATTCGTACAATCTGAGTAATAGGAGGAATCGGTTTGTAGGATATATCCTCAAGTATCAAGGAATCGTAACGGAAGGAATTGTGTGGTATTACATAAAAATCGGAAAAGCTAAGCACTGAACGGTTGGAGGTACCAAAAATTCTTTATGTCATTAAGTACACCTAAAAGCATTACTTACAGTTATTAGCATCTATAGGTTACATTCAGATGCACAAGTTAATTTGTTTATGATTTCTAGGCCTGCTGATTACAAAGGACTATACAAACTTTCTCCCAAACAACCCGGACGTGTCACACAGGATCTACAAAAAGTAAAGAGTGTGACTAAAATTTTGGTCAAAGTTTTTTCCTTGGACGAGAGTATAAAATTGTACTTGCTGTGTTCTTCAGAAGTACAATGCAATGTTGTTCTGGACATACATGCATATATGCATGCATGCATGTTCGAATAAACACAGAATCGTATTTCTGAACAACATACACACTGAAACGACGTCTTTGTCGGCAGACACCGGACAAGCCACTTTCAGTTAAAATGTCTCCCCGTATTAGAATATACACTGTGGATGTGCGAGTCCAGGGGTTGCAAACACATGCTTGACGACATATCAAAGGCTGGGTCTGATCATGAAGAAAAGCATTTGAATGTACGCTAATGGGCATGATTTTATGCGCCAACTCGTCACATAAAGCCTTGAACGTCATTTAAACATATTGTAACACACTGGCACTTTTTCTTATGTTTGTAAGCGAGTGAAAGTTTATACTTTTTTCATATCTTGCCCTGTGCGACCAGCTCGTACTTCTTGTTAGGCTTTCTCGTGAGCGTGAATGTGGCGTTCCACCTTCACTCCAAACAGTAAAGGGAAATATACGCATTCAGATGGGCAACAGAGGGGAGAAAAGCGGTCTACCATATAAAGTTCGATAAAGGCACAACACACAGCGACAAAGAAAGAGAGATTTCGTCATGCGAATTTAATTATGTTTTTAATATATCACCAAGAAGTGCACACAGTACAGGAGTGAAATAAAATATGACGACTGGTACTTCCGAACAGTACTTGAGTAAATCTTAAATTGTCCAACGAGTGAAAGTTATGGGTGTAAACTTGAATAGGAGTCCAAACGTCATTTACGCTGTGAATTATAATTTCTGATATTAAACTGATTTTCTATGAAAAATGCTTTGAAATTCGATGTCAACTTGCGATTATATATTTTGTTAAGGGTTTACTATATAAATTTTTAAGAGGGATTTTGGGATTTAAATTTTAATGTTAAGCAGTTAGCTAGTTTTAGCAGTAACTTTCACTAATGTCGTAATTGTCATAATCTTAAATTTGACGTCAATCTATCACAACTAGTTCCCATCAATACTGGATCAGGATTAACATTTAATGAAGAGTACTGTAATGATTACATTTTTTAAAGAAAAGAATCGGTTGGGCGACATGAATTTTTTGTAAATATTGACTAGGAATTTCTTGTTAGTAATCAGTGATGAACTCTTCTCTGGTTATCAGCCGAGTGGTGGCGTCGTCTTGTCGCAACGTTTCAATGAGTTTCGTACCCATCATCTTCTGGCGAACATCACGCCACCACTCGGCTGATAACCCGAGAAGAATTCATCAGTGGAATAAGCCGAGACAGACTGAAATCACATATACGTCTGAATTAGTGTTAGCCCAGCACCTGACCTCTTAATACACCATCACACCGACGCTAGCAGACCACACTGAGAGCGCAGTGAGAGGGCTTGTGAGCTTGCCACGTGGCAGTCAAGAAAATTAGTCGAGAAGAAGCTGACGGCAGCGCGACGGCACTGTTGTAGCGGCTGCGCGGAGTGCGGGGACGCTGTCTTGTTGTCAGCACGGAAACAGTGGGCCGTCTGAGTAACGCCTGTCGGTGCTGCAATATCCTCCTGGAAAGGGTGCAGACCAGTACACAGTTGTTGCTGTTTAGTATTTCTAGCCGCATGCTACTCTTGCGAATACAAGTGTATACAGAACAATTTCTCAATTGGTTGGACAGGTCGTGGCTCTTCAGCAACACTGGCTCCCTTGAAATGGCCACAAAGAAGTCCTGACCTCACCACACCTGACAACATGTGATGGGGAGTCATTGAGGCACATGCATCTGCACGTCGCTATGCTGCAGACGATAAACTGTGCAATGCTCTTCTAGGGGCACAGACACTAGTCCCTCACCCTCTACGCACAAACACACAGAATGGTAAGAGGTGCAGAGATGACGAATTTGCTAATATTGAGTTAGTGGATAAGCTGACATAAAAATATACTCTTTATGGAAATGGTAGGAGTGGGTGGGTTCAATCACCCTGCCCGTTTCCTCCAAACTGTTGACGACCCCACCTTAACCAGGTACTACCAAAGAAACCTTGAAACCACCCATACCAAGATCTGTACAATTGAATATGACAAATTGCCGCTTTTCACCCCCGCAACTACTGCCTCATGAAACCATCCTATCCAGATTAGTAACTCACTAAAATGCACAGGACTAGCATTGACTGGAAACTAACATGAAATCTGCACATAGAAATCGTACAGGAAAATTATACAACAGAAGAATACTTCTGTAGCCATTTACCGATCAAACATGAGAATTGGATCTATGTAGTGTACTCCACACCTGCAAAGCTGGAAATTGTCTTGTCTCATTTTCCAGGGCCTGGAGTGTCGTCGATATTCCTATGACACCCACTCCAAACATCAGATGAATGACTACTGTCGATTGCCCAGCACCGTAAGATGTGCCTCAGTCCTACTGCAACTACAAATTCTTGATGTTGACATAGAATAGGCCAGTAGGGGCTATCTAAGGAAAGTGGCAAACGTAAATTAACGGTTAAGGCGGAGATGAACATTCTTGGGCACTAATATATATTTTTAGAAAACTGGGGTCGTCTGCATCAGCCGACATGTCTCCACAGGCCCTTACATAATCTAAGCTCTCGTATACTTAGTTTGAGCAGGACCCTCAGCTGATATCACGATTACTAAGTGTAGCTACTTCAGCGAAACCATATTGCCTGTGACAGGTATCGAACGAAACACCTGTTCCTGAAGTAAAGGAGGAAAGTTTGAACTTTAAAGTTCTCTTGTCATCGAGACCATTCAAACAGTGACATGGCCTCTCACTAGACAAGGATGGGGGCAAGAATCAACATAACCCGTGTTCAAGGAAAAGCCACGCTGGTTGTCTGCAGTGGTTTGCCGAAACCACAAAAATTTAAATCTGGTAAGATGGACCGCGATTTCATCGTTACCTCTCGTAAACGCGGTGCCGAATATACCACGGCTATTGCTACAGATTTGTGGTTTCTGTCTACATCCCGTGTATGGTCATAGTGTGGGAATGTCAGGCACCCCAGCTGTATACCTCGCTTGGAACATGCACACAAAAGAAATATTTGTGGAATAATGTTTGGAGAAACTGTTTGCCAAAGCATGAGGTTGCCACATTCTACAGGCTAGTAGTGTAATTAGTCATCCAGGAACTCGTGAAAGCTTCAAAGCCACAGCATGACCAGAGAAATCTGAGTTTCAAATGTGATGTCATAAGATACAGATTCTTCTACGATATTTCTGCAGCCTTGGTCCAGGGGTAGTTCCGCATCGAGCGCCGACTGGGAGGGTCGCCAGTTTACTGCCTCAACACAGTACGCGCGCACCTGGACAGCTTTCTCTCGGTGTCTTTCGTGTCGTCGTGTGAAGCACATGGTCGTCAGGACGTCAGTGTCAGTTGTTGTGTGAGTCCACTGATAGCAGAGTAGTCCGCTCATAATATCGGCTATGGATGTTCTGGGAAAAGGTAGAGACAGCTTCAGTTTCGACAAACCCACTAGTTACTTCCAGCCCGGACCTCTGGGGATTCACGACTGGCTCGTTGATACAATAGATGAAACATCTGATCACGTTCATACCCTCTATTTTCATTCTGATATGTCTTTTTCGTTAAGTTTTTGGATCAACTACAAATAGATAGGTTGCTTTAGCCTCCATGTTTTCAGGTTCCGTTTAAGCACTGAGATGGTTCCAGAAGTATGCTGCTTCCTGGTAACGAGGAACTGAAGTATACAAACGTCTGAGTGTTTAATCTCCCGCCAGAAGCTGATAACAGTTCACATTTCTCTCTTATAGTCATGTGAAGGGTATACACTGCGAAGCTAGTCCATTCAATACCGGTTGTAATGTTATAGCAGGATCCGTTCAGTGGACATGGTAGTCAAACAAAACATTCCTTCTAATTTACGGGTCTCTGATTACCGCACTTATGCAATGCATAAGGGCAAGTAGGGACGTGCTTTCTCTGCAACGAACCTTAGACCTAATGTTCAGAGGCAGGTATTTTTGTTGAAGGTCTCCTCTGAACAGCATCGGAAACTGGGGTTGGTTGGTTTCGTTTTTACCCCTCGCGAGGTTGGTGCCACCTGTTCGCCGTGCGCAATGGAACAACACCGACACAGCACACCCTTAAATTGTTGTTGCCAAACTGGCAGTGCAGACAGTGCAACACGAGAGACGTCGTATACAGGACAGTGAGGAGTCGGACACATCTACCCCTCACACACCGCCCCCTCAAGTGAGTCTGTTGGTTGCTGCATCCTGTAGTGCTGAGTCCTGCACTACTAACAGGGTCGATGGTGCGGAACTGGAAGCTGAGGTGGCTAGTGTCTCTCCTAGTATCCCTCCCACAGCTGCAGTAACTCCGGCAGAAACATACAAAGGTGGGGAAGTCGTTGAGCCTTCTGGTGTTGCAATGGCTAAACAACAGAAAACTGAGGCGCCCCTACATTTATCTGTTCCGTTGACGTCCCCCATTCAGGCGACGTGGTAACGACCTTCTGTTGTTACTCCCATCGAGGGTATTTGTTTCCAGGAAGTCCTGCCTGTCGACCAAGATGTACCCTCTCTTGTGCGTTGATCAGAATTTCAAGTCTCTCATTCTAATTGTTTTTCATCTACTTTGGTTAATATTAAACAACCAAAAATCAATGACAAGGCGTTATATAACGTGATACCGTTTTCTTCTTTCTCGTCTCAACATGTACCTATGGCACAAAAGTAACATAATCTGCCTGACGTTGTCGTCTACTTCCAACAATGATAAGGATAATGCGTCGGGACGAATAGGTGCTAACAGCTTCTTCTCACCAAAAGACACGCTCTCGCACATGAAGTCAGTGTATTGAACAGAAAGTAAAGTTTTTAATAGTACACAGTAGTTGTAGCATAGCAATTGTCATTGCCCTAATTTGGTCATGGTTTTCAAAGATTAGGTTCACTTCAGTTCCTAGTAGTTTTCTATCATGTAGAATTCAAACGCGCACATCACATTCCGCTTGAGTAGCTACTAATGACAGATTTCTCCTTTGTCGTCATCAATTCTACTCCGGTGCTGCTTAAGTACGAGGCCGGAGAGTGAACGATGTCGCAGTTCTACTTCACGGAGGAAGAAACAACTAGAAAGAAAACACTTTGGCAACAGAGGTTGCGCGATTCGAATGCTGAGCAGAAAATAAAGCGAAGGAAATCCCTACGCTTGTCGCTTGTAAACCACCCTGTTCCTAACGATCGATTAAATGTCCACCATTTAAATGTTTTAATTGCGTATTAGGGCTTGTTTCAGTGAGAAGGGTGTAAGGAAAAGCTCTGTCAATTGTAGGGGCCACGTATGTCGGTCGTACTAAACACGACGACAGCGTCCATCTTATGACGACTCGGCTTTGTATCACACAACGAGATCTGCCGCGCAGTGTGGAGTTGTATGTGTAAATGTTCTAAGGTAGGTGACTGCATCTCCATACGCGTTTCCGGGGCTGGGTTTACAGCGGTGAGTTGTCGACACTGCTGCAGGTGCGAGTGCTTGCCGACCATCAGAAGCACCCGTGTAACATAAGTGATTACTGTTTGCCCAGTGACGAAGCACCGGGCAACATTTGGTCACTCTCTTTCAAAAGGGAGGATTTCGAGCTAAATTACTGCACGAGCTACGCAGCCATCATATTCCAAAATCCTTGCTTCGATGAAAGTAGGGATGTAGGCTACGTCGGTCGTCAGAACTAAAACTCTACGAAAGGCGAAAATTTTTGACACAACAGGACGTTAATCTCTAACCCAGTATTATGAATTCCCTCTACAAGTAACGTATCCTGGCACATCTTTCTTATCTCGATATTATATCGTTAGCCGTATTCGATCAAAGAGAAGTCATGGCCTTTTATTCCCTGTAAAAATCGGACATTACGGATATTACTTCACAAAGCATAATAAAACACATCACACGTAATCCTCAGTAAATTGCCAGAAAACTATGTGCTTCCCGTCAAACCGATATTCAGTCTCCTGTGAAAACGGCCAGCTAAATGAGCCGCAGTTCAACAAGAACAGAAAATCGTCGAACTACTGCAATTCTATCGTTTGTGTAAAAAACGAATTGTCGGGACAGTGTTTGAAACGTTTGCTGTCGTTACACCTAGGCAAACGTAACAAGGATAGTTAACGGACTAATACTGCGACTCTTGGGGAAATTTGGTTAACTGAATTACTACATGTGTGACACTAATACAACAACGAGATCAGTTGTTGAAATCAGTTCTTGATTCCAGGTACAGAGACTACAACTGTCTGATCTATTTGGTTTCAGATACTATCAAGCAGGGATTGAAGCATGCGCCGTCTGTTTCTGTATCTCTATGGTCCATGGCATGAAGGCTGGTGTTTGTCCACATAGGAGAACGCAGTCAAGCACCGTAAAATAAAGCTTTGGTGGCCTTCGTTCTCGCGACCGCTGCTGCCCAGCTATACGACCGAATAATATCGCTGACACAAGTTTCTTTTTCTTTTCATCGCCTTTTCAGTGAATTAATTCTCGACTTGGATGCGGTCCTCCTCCATTGTGTAAAGGCCCTCGACGCATCGTTTTTATCTGTTGCCCTTCGACGAATGCTGTTTATAGAAACAGAGGGAGAACAGCGGGACACATTGCCACGAAGTGAAACTGGTTCTCACACTGAGTTTATATTTCACATCGATAAAAAGCAGATGATACTGTTATATTTTTTGTTGGGTCTAGACGAGCGATAGCTGGTGACAACATATCCACTAATTCTACATACTTGATTAAGATATTGGCTTGAATCGAGAGGGATATTTCTAGCCACTCCAAACATCAAAACCATGGAGTGTGAACACGTTCCCCCTTTTACCGCTTCTCACAACGCATGTCATCCAGGTGCGCATTATAAAACAGTATCACGTGAGTTAACTGGCTTGGATAAAAACGTTTTAAAGGTAGTTTTGACGATTTATTTACGTGTTTTCCGTAAGGTTTTCGCATACAATCGCCTCCTTCTCATGTAAGTTAACATCAGCAGGAGGCAGCTGTGTCAGAAAGCTATCCATGAATGTGTGGAGTACGAAACAGCACCCTCCGGATCCATTAAAATGGTACAACTGGCCAGCGACTAGGAGTGTGATTCCCGTGTGGAAACGGACACGCATCTCGCAACTGTAGGGATACGGGAGCTTCTCATATGGGAAGATATTAAAAATTAAGTCGCTGCACCATGTAGGGATTCACTCTCATTTCGATGATGAACACCTGCATGTGAATTATATTTCCGTTTTTCTTTAGTTCAGGAAACTGCCATTACTCACGAGAAAATTAAAAACTGCCATCATTCCGCGGTGCTTGTAGCAACAATCAGTCGCTGAGGCAGCAACAATGCTGTGTCAGTTGAAGGAGACATAAGATTAACTAAAACTAAATTCAGCATCTACATTATTGCTATCGGCTTTCGTGATTAACGTCTAAATGTGCTCAGTCAGTACAGTGTAATTATGCGGATCAGATGGTGCTTTCGTGATTCTGAATTTCGCGTGCTGGCTTTGCAGTGACGCTGCGAAATATAGGCGGAGGACCGGGCTGGAAGACATTCAATGACGTATGTGTACCGTACGAAAAAAGTGTATAATTTAGGCAGTGGTGGTTGAGCAAGGTTTGCCATCCGGCATCATTATACCGGGTGCTAAAAATCAATCTGCCCAAAAGAGTAGGGAGGAAAGACAGTATGAAAGACATGAATTCGAGTGCAGCAACTCGCGGTTGGAAATCCATATTTACGGCGCTACAGGAACGCAATTAAAATCTGACGTACTGACGTCTTTTCTCAAAATGAAAGTTAATTCACAAAAAATATATGTCTAAACACACTCTAACCAGTCTCCAGGATTATATCAAGAAAAACTTGAAACACCACATACTCAGCTGGCGTTCCAGACAGCACTTCTTTAGAAACAACCACATGTCCATGTTTTATGTTTCAAGATGTCTTAAAAAGCTCGAAGTAAATAATAATTAAGCGGCCACCTAACTATGTTGTAACAAAGGTTGAAACAGACTACCACTTTCATGCTGGCATAGCGCTGTAAATATTCAACTGCGACATCTAGTTCCCATACTCAGATTATTATTATTATTTTTGATGCCGTCTTTCTGCCTACTCCTTTGGTCACATTGTTTTTCCGCACACTGCATACCCCAGACAAGATCTTACAGAATGACAGTCGAATGGTCAGGAATCCATAGAAAGTGCTGGAAACGGCAAAATGACAGAATGCGTTCGTGGCGATTTATAACTTTGAAATTTACCAGATGGTAACTACGTGACAGAAAATGAGATACTTTTAACCAAGGTGCTACGATGTAAGATGTAAAATATGTTTCTTCATTACAGAAAGTTATCAGCTGAAATTGTGAATGTATAAATGTCGTGTCAAAAGTGTGCGTTATGCTACTATGGGGCAACATATGAGACCCTATAGCATCGATATTAATGAAGGGAAGGACTATGCACCGTTGGTCAGTTATCAAAGCATTGAAAATGAAACACAATTTGTGTTGGTAGCATTGCTGCTGTGATTCGGAGTAAAGACGAAATAATTTTATTGCATCTGTGATGTGGAAGTTATGACGCAGAGACTGATGCATAGTGTGATATCAACTCCTCAACTCCTCTTTGTATCTGGATATCTATCTGGTGTACAGTAACCTAGGGAGTAAGCGTTGTGTGTGTAGTCATCCTTGTGCACAATGACTCTTGGACATGCAGTAACTCTTGTGGATGTAGTAACTCTTGCATGCACAATAATTGTACTCTTGTGTGTGCAGTAACTCCCATGGGTGCAGTAACTCTTGCATGTACAGTAACGCTCGTGCATGTAGTAAATCTTGTACATACGGAAAGTCTTATATGTGCAACAACTGTTGTGCATGCAGTAGCTCTCATACATAGTTACTCTTTCACAGGCCATAACTATAACGAAATCAGTAACTGTTGTGTGTGCAGTAACTGTCGTATTTGCAGCAACTTATCTGTACACAGTAACACTTGCATGTAGAAATACACTGGAATGTGCAGCAACTCTTGCACATTCAGCAATTCTAGCTAGTGTAGCAACCATAGTGTGTGCAGGATCTCTTGCATGCACAGTATTTCTAATGTGCAGTGTAAGCCACACTTGTGCAGTAGGTCCTGCATACACAGTAACTCCTTCATGCACAGTGACTCTTGCATGTACAGTAACTCTCTTTTTTCAGCAAATGTGTGTGCAGTAACTGAGGAGCTTGCATTAATTGCTTTGCATGCTGTAATGCATAAAGAAATAGATGGAGAGCGAGAAAAGTAGTAGTTAGAAAGAATGAGGGAGGGTGGGAGGGAGGAGGGCGTGATGTAGGGTGGGAGGGAGGGAGGCAGGGAGGGTGGGAAGGAGGGAGGTAGGTAGGGAAGAAGGGAGAGAGGGAGAAGAGGTGGGTGGTTTGAGACAGGGAAAGTGACAGAGCACAGAAATAAGGGGAGGAGGAGGGGAGGAGGATGGAGATATGGTGAGAAGATGGTGGAAGGGCACAGGGCAAATCCATTTTATACTGTATTTCTTTTCCATTGTCTATAATTACAAGGTGTTTCCAAACTTATGGAGAGTAGTATGGAGGGTAGTATATATATATATATATATATATATATATATATATATATATATATATATATACATATACTACCCTCCATTAGTTTGGAAACTTCGGAACACCTAGTAATTATAGACAATGGAAAGAAAAAACAGTATAAACAAGCAATTTGTTGTTTCCCAAATGTGTATTAAGCTCAAATAATACACAGGAAAGTGCAACCATTAAATTTTCGTTTCCTCCAATTAGCCGCCCTTTGCTTTCATCACTGCACACTCTCGGCATATGCTGCGTCAGTTTTGGCAAGATTTCAATTGGAATTACTCTCCATTCTTTCTGCAGGACCTCCCACAATTGTGACCCACTCATGATTTCCTATTTTAGGCTCCTCCTGTCCAATTCATCCCATAGCATTTTATTGGATTACAATAAGGGGATTGTGGCGGCATTTCCATGTTCTTCAGTGTTTTATGAACCCCTAGAGACTTCACATAGTTCTGACACAAGCGAAACGTATGTTTTGGATCGTTGTCTTGCTGCAAGTCAAACCATTTCACAGACGCAAACCAGATGTCTTAGCATGTCGCTGGTAAATGGCATGATGATCCTTTTGGTTCATTTTTTCCATATATTTTCACCAAATATCCGACTTTATTCCCTCCATAGGATCCTCATACCATCACAGAACCCCCTCCATCTTTACAGTTGGAACTACGCACCGTGGATTCAAGGACCTAATACATAAATTGGACCTATTTCCATTGCTGTCACAATGCCTAGGGGCTGTGTCTTCATGTGACTGGCCAATCACTGAGCATGTGGTTTTTATGTGAGGGTTAAGCGACGAACATAATATGTGAAAGTTTCAACACTGCTAGCTAGTAGGGGGCTGCAGTACTTAATGTGACTGGTATTGCCTTCTTCGTCCAGTTCCCCTGCAATAATGTTTCATGGTAACTGTTTTATTTATATTTTGGAAGAGTGAGGTGTTATTAAACAATTGTGTGAATTTACTCATGCTTACCTTACATGACAATAAATGTAATTTTTGTATCATACATTCAATTCAAAGTTCAGTAACTATTAGACTATCGGAATTCGAAGATAACGTCACCAGGAGAAAAAAACTGCTGAACTTGTCATTACAGGGGATATGCTTATTATCTCTTGGTACCATTGGTTTGCTTTTAATTATTTTAAGCCATGATTTATTTATACATTCATCTACATAAAAATATCTTAGTGTGAATGTCATTAATACTTCATACAATTCTTCTAATTGTTAGTCCTATGTCTTTCAGAAAGGCTAATGATCAGGCAATACTGACCTTACGACTTATCTTAGAAGAAAGATTAAGGAAAGGCAAACCTACGTTTCTAGCATTTGTAGACTTAGAAAAAGCTTTTGACAATGTTGACTGGAATACTCTCTTTCAAATTCTGAAGGTGGCAAGGGTAAAATACAGGGAGCGAAAGGCTATTTACAATTTGTACAGAAACCAGATGGCAGTTATAAGAGTCGAGGGACATGAAAGGGAAGCAGTGATTGGGAAGGGAGTAAGACAGGGTTGTAGCCTCTCCCCGATGTTATTCAATCTGTATATTGAGCAAGCAGTAAAGGAAACAAAAGATAAATTCGGAGTAGGTATTAAAATCCATGGCGAAGAAATAAAAACTTTGAGGTTCGCCGATGACATTGTAATTCTGTCGGAGACAGCAAAGGACTTGGAAGAGCAGTTGAACGGAATGGATGGTGTCTTGAAGGGAGGATATAAGATGAACATCAACAAAAGCAAAACGAGGATAATGGAATGTAGTCGAATTAAGTCGGGTGATGCTGAGAGAATTAGATTAGGAAATGAGACACTTAAAGCAGTAAAGGAGTATTGCTATTTGGGAAGCAAAACAACTGATGATGGTCGAAGTAGAGAAGATATAAAATGTAGACTGGCAATGGCAAGGAAAACGTTTCTGAAGAAGAGAAATTTGTTAACATCGAATATAGATTTAAGTGTCAGGAAGTCATTTCTGAAAGTATTTGTATGGAGTGTAGCTATGTATGGAAGTGAAACATGGACGGTAAATTGTTTGGACAAGAAGAGAATAGAAGATTTCGAAATGTGGTGCTACAGAAGAATGCTGAAGATTAGATGGGTAGATCACATAACTAATGAGGAGGTACTGAATAGGATTGGGGAGAAGAGGAGTTTGTGGCACAACTTGACCAGAAGAAGGGATCGGTTGGTAGGACATATTCTGAGGCATCAAGGGATCACCAATTTAGTATTGGAGGGCAGCGTGGAGGGTAAAAATCGTAGGGGGAGACCAAGAGATGAATACACTAAGCAGATTCAGAAGGATGTAGGTTGCAATAGGTAATGGGAGATGAAGAAGCTTGCACAGGATAGAGTAGCATGGAGAGCTGCATCAAACCAGTCTCAGGACTGAAGACCACAACAACAACAACAATGATCATGCTGACTAATGATTTGCCCATTTACTCAGATGTGTGCCATGTTTTGCATAGTGCTTTCTTTCAGATAAACTACTCTGGGAAAGGAAACATTTGAAATGAATTGTTGAGTAATTGACAGTTTATGGATGGTAAATATTCGCGATTTACATCAAAATCAATACACTTCACAATTTTTCTACTGTAGTGCTGTCATCTCCATTCCTGTGTATCTGTGTCCATCATGACAGTGAGCTATTTTGAACATCTGCCAGATGGCTGTGGCGCATTGGGGAACTGTACAGTACGACCTCTCTGCAACTGCTGTGTTTAATTAAGTAACAGCTTTCGGCATGAAGGCATTTAAAGGTAATAAGGCACCTTGAGTACAGGTGCTACTTAAGGCGTTGCAAGAATCGACATCGATCGCGGATGGGTATGCCGATGGCTATGCTTTACCATGGGACCAACTGGTGGCAAAAGGGGCCTGTTGAGTGACAATGCCGTCGGCATCATTAATTAAATTGGAGATGTCACTAAAAACTTTGTAAATACAACCTGAAAAAGACGTGGTAAACACGCCCTAGGAGGTATACAGCCACCAATGAGCATGATGGAAACCCAACACGGTAACCTGGCCGTCGGGAGTTGGTAAAGGAATAAGAGAATCAATGGGATGCGGTCGCTATTGCAGAGGTCACCGTGCAGCGACCAGTATAATGAAGGGAGAAGCGGAGTGGGATTGAACAAAACATCAATCACACAATAAATTCCATTATAGGCACCAAAATGGTACGGGGGACCATAATTAAGAAGATGCAGGTCGTACGCTGTAAGGAACTTCTATGAGGAGAGCCTGAGTAGATAAAATAGCACCTCCCTACAAGTGATGAATGGCTTTAAAATCCTCAAGCTGAAGGAAGGGAGTGTGGAGTTACTAAGGGAGGGCGGTTAGGACAGTGGACATAGACACCACTGTGAACCATCTGCCACTAACAAGGCCAGAGCGACGTCAATAAACAAGAGGTCAGACTGTTTGAGAAGGGATTCAGCGTCTTTGGGGCACTGGAGGGGCTTTGTTCTTGGAACTTAAGCTTCCTCTTCTTTTTATCCTTCTTCGTATTTTCCTCCTAAACCTCCTCTCTAATAGGGTAAAGATCGCTGGACCTGAAAACAGAGCAGGCTTCAATGAGATCTGGAACTGAGTGGGGGGGGGGGGGACACATCTCCAGCCAGGTAGAGGGCAGCACCCAGAGGGAAGGGCGTGGGATTCACAGGGATGTGGGAGAGAAGTGGTGGCAGGACTGGGATAAGGAGGCGGGGAAGGGGAAAGGGTATCCAAAAGACAAAGTTGGATATCATAGACACTGGCCATCTTTCTGATGAGGCACAGCACAGGAAGAACATTGAAGGGATTTACATTACAGTATCTTCCTCTCCTACTTATAAACTGGGCAAAGCAGTGAGTGTGGAGGGTTATGATCATGGAAATTAACACACATGGGCGGTGCACACAGGGGCTTCCCCCATGGAGTGAGTGTCCACATTCCCTGCATAAAGGATCTCCTGTACAGTGGGATGACAACTTGGCAAAACACAATCACCAAAAACAGATGGTCGCATGTAAGGCTTCACACTGATAAACCATAACCTTGACACTCTCTTGAAGGGTATCCCCTCAAATGACAAAGTAAATGTGCCAGTATCAATGTTATTGTCCTTATGGCTTTTGTTAACACTCTGAACAAAACGCATACCTCGCTCTTCCAGATTGACCTGGAGGAACGAGTTCTCTGTGAAAAATGGTTAGTTGACTATATTCAAAGACTGGTAAGGAGTAATGGGCTCTGGGCTGACATCAAGGTGGTCACAATCATGAATGGCCACAGAATGGATGGCAGAAGAAGTTTTGATCAACAATGAACCAGACTACATGTTACTCAAAGAATCCAAGTCACAGGACTTGTCTTTGATAGTTCTCATGGAAAATAATTGTTGGTGGCAGTAAAAGTGTCCCCATCAGTCCTGGTACAGACCAGGTAAGAGTTAAAGTGTTTCACCCCATGCTGACATACTTGGCACTCCTCCCAGAGGGTAGCCAGGGACAGTAAGTCCTCAAGAAGCATCATGAAAACTCCATTGGCAATAAAGAAATGACCTCACAAGAATGGCAAGCTTTTTTTGAAAAGTTAATGTCTCTCATACCTAGAGTGTCCACCTCTATACACCCACTCCAATGATGGGCTCTGCCCATTTGTGCCACACAACCACAGCAAGAGCCACCTTGCACAGTGGACATTATTGTCAGGTGCTCAACCAAACTGCAATAGAAATATACCACTACATGGCCTGGCTACTATGCTGGCTATATAGCATTATAGACAATGGAGTCAGGGGAATGATGGGAGAGGTGGTAAAGTCATGTGACAAAGGCGCTAACTAGGGCGTTCTCCCCCAGTTGTCTCACATTATGGTGACAAAATTTAGAAAGGATGGTAAAACCCCAAAGGGGACCAAAACCGCCAAAAATGGAAAGTGATAGTGGATATGTGATAGTAGAAACCAGGAGGATAGCTAGGCCAATCTACATGAGGACACCAAGAGAGAGGAAGGGGAATTCAGAGGGGAAGGAGTGACAGCAGAGAGATAGACATTCAGGGAAGGAAATGCAGCTTCGGAAGGAAGAAAGGGCTGCATTATCTTGAGGCCCCATGTGCATCAGACACAAACTTAAGAAATCGGTTCAAGCTCTCTGGATGAATGGGTTTATGTAAAATCAGAAAATAAAAAATGGTGATAAACACCAGCCTGAGTCCTGATAATCTTCTTCCTTTTCCTCTTCTCAGACAACCTTCTAAGCAGCTACCTGAAGGTTCACCTCTGATGGTGCCTTCATCGTGCTGTCAGTTTCCATTGCAGAATGTCTCTTGCACTACATGGAGCGTCTCCTTTGCAGTTTCAACAGTGCGATGCCAAAAGATGTCCCTGGCACTTATTAACTTGGTAGATGCAAAGGAAAGGATTTTGAGCATTGTTTCTTGCTGCACAGGGGTGAAAGGATAGGTAGGGATGAAGGTGAAAAGTGGTCTTGGTTGATTGGGAGGGTAAAAGCGTGGGGACTGAGGAGAGGGGGATAAATGCCACCATGCAGGCATGAGAAAATCTTGTCAAGCACTGGTCTCACACTTCTGATGCCTGGAAGAAGGAGGAAGGTGGATGGTGCTGCTGCAGGCCATACTCCGGAGAGTGAAAATAAAGTTTTGTGGCTCCACGAGTGGTTTTTGGTGATGTTGTTGGCCCATGGATGCAGACAGAACATCAGGGCAGCCAGCTGAGTGGTCACTGGCCTCTACTTCAGAAGGTGTGACTGGCCCCCTCCAGTACTCTCTCTTCATGGCAACTAATGCTCCATGTGGATAATACCAAGCTGTTAGTATATAGTACTTGGGTGCAACTGATGTGGCGGTGCTTGCAATTGGCCTGCAGCAAGGTGGGAACTTGGACATTGGGCTACCAAGATAATGCAACGAAGAGATTGAAAGGGTCCTGTAGCCACCTTTCATTAGTCCGGTAGCCCATTTTCATTACCATTTCTCTTTCTTTTCCTTGTTTATCTATTCTCTTTACTCTCATGGTAGTGTGATTGAATGAATGTGGTTGTGTGTCACGTTGCTAGACGGTGGCGTAGTCTGCTGCAGAAAGTCTGCGATAGTCGTACAGATTCAGCAGCAGTTGCACAGAATAGCCAACTCTCGTAGTGGTCAAGTCGGCAAAGAGGATTCCGCTACTTGTGAGAAATCCACCTGCCTTAGGTTGGTGGCGGAAATGGCATCTTGGGGTTTTCCAGTCCACGCAGAGCGTGGAAGAGGCTGGAGAAGCGGGAGGCAGTCTGCCGCCGGTACGGGAAGCGTCCACAGCTGTGCTCCAGTCGAAGAAGGGTGAGTTAGACTGACCGCGTGGCGCGTTGTTACTTGGCGAGGGGAGAGCTGTTAGCCTTTGGTCTCGCTTTTCAAATCTGGAAGATTGCTTTGCCTTGTCGCAGCAAGGAATGCAAAACTTTGGCAGATTTTTCTTTTATCAAATTTCTGTAGCAGACTTGGATCCGCCGGAAGAGCGCCACACAAAGGTGTCGATAAGGAGTGAGCACTCGCTTCTGTATGAATGTCTGTTTGCCTTCAGCTGTGCCTGTATAAGCTTTCACCTTTCTAAATATTTAGAGCCTTGCCTTCTCGTAAATTTTCCTTACTTTCCGTGTCTTTCGTCTGTGGGGAGCCAACCACGTGGTAGAACATTATGGTTGTTGGTCTACCGGCATCACTAACTGTCCGATAGCATGTTTATTTTAGAAAATGTTAACATGATTGTATGATGTGATGTTGTTGGAATTTGGCACTATACATAGAAATTGTGCCTCCACAAACCACGTGTTATCAGGAATCGTGTACATGCCTCACATCCTTATCTTAGGAATAAATGATTTTATCTACAATTTTCTCTTGTGTTTCGAGATTACGTTTTTGCGCCTAAGCCACTCACCTCGTAGCCTTCCCATTAGCACATCCAATGCGTTTCCTTATGTACAGGTCCAGTGATTAGTCTCCTCTTGTACTTTATAACAAATGCTTTACATTAAGTCATATTTTCAGGTGTGTTGCTGGGAGCTGATCTTATGCAGTGTTCATGCATTTTCTATTTTATTTTAAATGTTTGATTGTCGTGAACATCGCATGGGCAATACTATTAATTACATCGTATCCGCTGTGAGCGACCTCACAACGTATGCATTTTTGTGACTTTTTGTCTGTGATCAAATTAATTTATTTTCCGACTCGACCAAATCTTTGATTAGTTGTATGGTTTGAGTCGGTGGCGACCCTATTCTTCTCACGTTGATTTCATAAGCAATAAGTATTTCCATTCCCAATAATAAGGAATAACCCATAGTAACGTGGTTAGTTACACATGGCGACCCTGCCAGGATTTCGGTAAACCAGAGATCTTCTGATGCGCAGTGAGGATTAGTTATTTTCGGTTGGATGTGCTAATTGGTATATTGTCTTTCTGTGATACAGAATTTACGTGAATTTATGATATAGGTGTGCATTTTCTTACATGTTTTATCTTGTATATGTATTACTGTATTGACATTGTATTTTGGATTCAATTGTGTTACAAGTTTGGGTTGATTCTTGTCCTGTGGCGGGTACCAGTGTCATATAGTAAATCTTGGGTGCTTTGTGGGGACTGTGAGTCCATTAGGAGACTTTGGCATTATTCTTGTTGTATTTTGGAGCACGGAGTAACTATCCTTATGATGGAGACGCGTAGCTGTTCAGGGAGCCGTGATCGGAGAAACCTGCCAGACAATAACCCTGAACAAGGACGAGGTCAAAACGTCGAGTCCGACCAGGAACGAAACGCGGAAAACGCAAGTACAAGTGTTGTCCATCCTGAGCCCGCTGTAGTGATTTCGAATCATTCAATAGATGCAAATTCATTACAGGCTATGCTACGACAATTACTAGACAGTAATAGGAGACATATCGAGGAAGTGAATAAAAAACAAGCCGAAGAAAATAGGAGGCATACGAATAAAAGATTGACTAGTGAAATAGTACAGGGTGTTGGGGAGTAACTGGCGATCATTGACCAACGCATCTCCGCCTTAGAAGAGGGGCAGCAAGTCATTAGCATGCAGGTGATGGAGCAAGAAGAAAGATTCACTGGGAATATACGTATACTAGCAGAACAATGCCAGAGTGAACAAGTAGCTCTTGAGTCCCGAGTAGGACAAAATTCCGCCAGGGATCTCCGCGCGTTAGCAGAACAATGCCAGAGTGACCACGCGGCTCTTGTGTCCCGAATAGAGGACACTGCGGCTAAGTGCCCGGTCCACCTTAGCGCACAGGTAGAAACCCTCAGCCAGGCGATAATAGCTCTCGAGCGAGAGCAAGGGCTTACGCAAACAAAACAAGACACGGCCCACCGAGAGATGCGAGAAGAAATAGCCAGGATCTCAGACGCAGTGGTGCGTAAGTCTGACAATAATAGGGAAACGATTACCTCGTCATCAGCGGATGCAAACGAAATACGGTCGATAACGAAATGTCCGTGTGGACAGTGTGAAATAAAAATACAACAAAGAGGGGTTACCGAGAGAATATGTGAGCGCATTGCCCGTTTAGAACTTCACCTAAAAGGGTTAAAGGCCCATGAAGTTGAAAGAAATGAACGAAAGGGCCATTATTCCGACGATGATCGCGGGAACGATGGCGAATTAGATCATCGTCATGATCACGGATCTCGTACCAGGTGGGAACGCCGCGGATCCCCTCAGGAACGTTCGCCAAGGGAAACTTACGAATTTGACTTTAAACATTTTCTGACGGTGAGGAAGTTTGAAGTCTTCCGTAACTCGGCTATGGGGATTCACCCGTGGGCCTCCCTTCCTCCTACGTGGCCCAGTGCGCACAAGATGGAGTATATGTGCGGCTACCTCGAAGGTGAGCCAGCGGCGCGGATGAGGTCAATTGCACGCAATTGCTACACTGTTGGGGAGTTTCGACAACACTTCCTGTCGATCAATTGGTCAGTGGCAGCGCAAAGTCGTGTAAAACACGGACTCATTATGCTACCAGAGTTAAACAGGTCAAAATTCTCCAGCCCTGTGCAGATGTTCGAGCACATACCGCAGGCGAATGAACATCTTGACGATCCTTATGGACCTGCGGAAATTATTCGTATTTGCCTGGGAAAGTTTCCAATGCAGTTGCGGCACGTTATCCTTGCAGGGCGATGTAAGGATGACGTAGAGGGGTTTCGCAATTTCCTTTTAGAGCTTGAGTGCGATGCGAATGGCACCACGCAGAATTACGGTCAGAGCGCCTACGAGCAGCGGCCGGGCGAGCGAAGCCGCAGCCGTAGAGACAGGTGGCACTCCAGACGTAACGGGTCGCCTCAGAGTTACAGGGCGCGCGAGCGTTGGCAGCGTCGCGACTCCTCACGGAACGCGGGCAGAACAAACGATACCAATGGTCATCATTCGCCGAGAGTATATCAGAGACACCCCGGGGTGTTTAGAAGATACGGTAATGGGCAGAGATTTAGGCGCAATTATAGTGGAACTAGGAACGGTAGTCGTGATCGACCACAGAATAATTATCGAACAAGCAACAACAGGGGTGCCGTAAACAGTACGGGTGGTCCGCCAGTGGGTGTTGAAATTCGTCCCGCAAACCCGCGTCACAATCCGCCACATGCCTCTAATCAAAGGGATCAATGACTAGCGGCTGACTCGGTTGGCGTCAACTTAATGAGGACCAGTGATATTGATGTGCATTTGATAGAGGATGGCGATATTAGGGAAGATTTGTTGAGGGAGGGCCACAGTATTGGTGTGCCCGCGGTAAACCCAGTCGCCTCTGTTTCGTAAAATTACAGTGTATATTTTCCAATGTTTTGATTCACTCTGGTGTGATTGAAATTAAAGTTTATATTTTCTATGAATTGTAAAGGGTCCCCCAATATGTGTGTAGTTATTTCTTCTTGTCAGCAGAAAGGAGTAGTGTTGTGCAGCTTCAAAACATCTGAATGTGAATGATTATGAGGCTCATATGAAGCGTTTCCTATTACAGTAAGATGGCTTTCGTTCTTTGATGACTAAAAAGGTATCGGGTGTGTTGGCATGGCGAGTTAATGGTAGTAAGGTAATTCTTGATGATAAATTACAGTTTTAGTGTTCTTATTCCCCTTAGGTGAGCATGATTCAGTGAGATTTTTCAAATGTACTGCGATGTTGATGAAGCGACTTGGTGACTTGTAGGTGAAGGATTTGTGTACGAAGGGAGATTAATAGTGTTTGATTTTCAGAGTTGCCATCTTATAAGATATTTGGAAAGTGTAACTTGCCGCCACATACTACTAGGTACGGCACCAGAATGTGAAACCCCAGAGGGCGTATATGGAAACAGCTTATAAACTCAAGCAGCTTGATATTTAATAGAGAATCAATGCGACTACCTCCAAGCTGAAATAACATGACGGTAGGTGAGGACCCCTGGGGACATGTGGTAAGTAAGTGTGTAATCATTATGAGTATCTTATGACAGCAGTAAGTTGGGTACTCATGGCCCTGGACAATGGATTTCTTTTGACAGTATTTTATGTACTTATAGGACGAAGTGTTTATGTGTTTGCTAATAGGATAGGATGATTTTTATTTCCATTTTTATGCCCACTGACCTTTTGCATTAATCTGATGAATAGATGTTGAAACATTTACCATTCCAGATGTGACTTGAATGAACCTTGTGTCTCATTAATCATAACTTTTATTATGCAATGTCCATAGAAAAGAAGTCTCGGAAATTTTTCACAGATCAGCAAACATGTTCTGCAAACCTTGGAGGAGCAGTCAATGAACAACGATATGGGTATTGGTGTTGAAAGGAATATTTTGTTTATATGTGGGAATTGTAGTCGGGCTATATGGTGATGGTGACTAGTACGAGCTGTGTAGATTGTGTGTGAGAGCGTAGTTAGGAGTACGTAGAGTTTTGTGTCTGTAGCTAGCAGCGGCGCCAAATCCTATCCAAATCCTGACCAAACCTTGTACAAGATCTACCCTGAATGATTGACAGCAGATGTAATGCTAAAACTATATTTTATACAAAGGATATTTTTGTTTGAATATTGGTTATTTAATTTTCTTCATTGTTTTCTTATTAGTAATGTTAAGAAGGCCCTTTTTGTCAAGTTAATTTTGGGCACTATTCCATGTATTGATCAGGAGTGAGAAACTCCGAAGATTTTGTGGTAATCTGTACACATGATATTTTGTAACGATCTCTGTGAGCGCAGTTCTTATGTGGGTGCAAGGCCGCCTAGGGAGCCTCCGCATCAGAAAGCACAGGGCTTGGTCCACTGGCAGGTGTTGCAGAACCCTGGTATCAACGGCGAAGCAGTGGTGCGGCGAGCGGTCACAGCTGTTTCCCCATCAGAGGGGAGGGGATGCTGGTCTTCCCCCAGGCACAGGCTCACACCGGAGCCCGCAGGCGTGTCACCACCGCAGCGCCAGCTGATGGCCGGCGTTCCACCCCATGCGCTAGTCATCTGACAAGCGAAAGGGAAAGTATGACGCACACCAGGCGAGGCCGCCGATCCCTGAGCGCCGCTAGTCCAGACGGCTGCTGCGGTGAGGTAACGCCCACTGCCCGGAGGGACACGGGTCCCACCACTGACGCATCAGCTGAGACGGTGCATAGAGGTGATAAGCGGGTCTCAAGCCCGACACCCGCACGAGTTTACGTCGACCTCGATGCGACGCAGAAAAGCGCGTGTCTCCCCATTGACACGACAGGAGACGGGGGCGCGTGTCGGTAAAACACATTCCTCCACAACACACGGACGAGGACCGCCAAGCCGCCTTCTCGATTATGAGGCAGGGCCCACAAGTGGCGATGTCCTGCAAATCTGCAGCGCCGAACCATCCCACAGTATGGACGCAGAGGGTGGAAACGGGCACGAGGCAACGTCGCGGGGTGCTGTCTAGGATGAACAACCTGGGTTACAACGGACGTTACAATCTATGCCGCCGCGAACTCCCCAATTCAGTGTTGTGGTCCCCTAGCAGCTTATTCACCAAGTCGCCTTTAGAAGAGACGCCCACCCCAGCACCTAAAGAGAATACCCAGTGAAAATACCATGTGACGAAACTGCAAAATGACAGCGTGTCAACGAGCTGGTTTCTGGGTGTGTTTTTGTACTCATGTCTTATTTTCCATAGGTGGTTATTTACCAGCTGTCATTCCATTGGGTTCATTAATGATTTTGTATCACTGTATTTGTTGTGAAAATTGTATTTTGCACTTTCACTTACATGTTATTATTTATGTCAGCACCAGCTGATACTGCTTTGGTTCGTGATAATGATTTTGCAACATTGAATTTGTTTATATATGAATATATTTTGTGTACCTGTTCATGTCTCCATGTTAACTTTTGATAATAGGTTTAAGTAATTTTAAGATAATATCTCATGTTTGTTGTCGCTGTAGGTCAGATGACATGATTTTAGCGTACAGTATCACACTTAATTTAATTTGTTTTGCTAGCCTTGCGGACCGCATGAGGTCACAATTATTGACTAAGGTCAGATAAAACTCATTTGGATCTAAGAGATCAATCAATTCTTTTGTGCTGCTGTTTGCCTGTTGCAATTGTTGCTCGTTAGGGTATGTTTGTTTTGAAGACTGTTGGCGAATCTCCTAGCATGGCGAGAAAATTCGCGGCACAGTCTTCTCTGGGACGTTTGGAGTGATGAAAGGGTCCTGTAGCCACCTTTCATTAGTCCGGTAGCCCATTTTCATTACCATTTCTCTTTCTTTTCCTTGTTTATCTATTCTCTTTACTCTCATAGTAGTGTGATTGAATGAATGTGGTTGTGTGTCACGTTGCTAGACGGTGGCGTAGTCTGCTGCAGAAAGTCTGCGATAGTCGTACAGATTCAGCAGCAGTTGCACAGAATAGCCAACTCTCGTGGTGGTCAAGTCGGGAAAGAGGATTCCGCTACTTGTGAGAAATCCACCTGCCTTAGGTTGGTTGCGGAAATGGAATCTTGGGGTTTTCCGGTCCACGCGGAGCGTGGAAGAGGCTGGAGAAGCGGGAGGCAGTCTGCCGCCGGTACGGGAAGCGTCCACAGCTGTGCTCCAGTCGAAGAAGGGTGAGTTAGACTGACCGCGTGGTGCGTTGTTACTTGGCGAGGGGAGAGCTGTTAGCCTTTGGTCTCGCTTTTCAAATCTGGAAGATTGCTTTGCCTTGTCGCAGCAGGGAATGCAAAACTTTGGCAGATTTTTCTTTTATCAAATTTCTGTAGCAGACTTGGATCCGCCGGAAGAGCGCCACACAAAGGTGTCGATAAAGAGTGGAGCACTCGCTTCTGTATGAATGTCTGTTTGCCTTCAGCTGTGCCTGTATAAGCTTTCACCTTTCTAAATATTTAGAGCCTTGCCTTCTCGTAAATTTTCCTTACTTTCCGTGTCTTTCGTCTGTGGGGAGCCAACCACGTGGTAGAACATTATAGTTGTTGGGCTACCGGCATCACTAACTGTCCGATAGCATGTTTATTTTAGAAAATGTTAATATGATTGTATGATGTGATATTGTTGGAATTTGGCACTATACCTAGAAATTGTGCCTCCACAAACCACGTGTTATCAGGAATCGTGTACATGCCTCACATCCTTATCTTAGGAATAAATGATTTTATCTACAATTTTCTCTTATGTGTTCCGAGATTACGTTTTTGCGCCTAAGCCACTCCCCTCGTAGCTTTCCCATTAGCACATCCAATGCGTTTCCTTATGCACAGGTCCAGTGATTAGTCTCCTCTTGTACTTTATAACAAATGCTCTACATTAAGTCATATTTTCAGGTGTGTTGCTGGGAGCTGATCTTATGCAGTGATCATGCATTTTCTATTTTATTTTAAATGTTTGATTGTCGTGAACAGCGCATGGGCAATACTATTAATTACATCGTATCCGCTGTGAGCGACCTCACAACGTATGCATTTTTGTGAGTTTTTGGTCTGTGATCAAATTAATTTATTTTCCGACTCGACCAAATCTTTGATTAGTTGTATGGTTTGAGTCGGTGGCGACCCTATTCTTCTCACGTTGATTTCATAAGCAATAAGTATTTCCATTCCCAATAATAAGGAATAACCCGTAGTAACGTGTTTAGTTACAAGATATTTTGCGATATTTACGAGAAAGAAGATTCCGACGAATCCCCATCCAGTGCAGATAATGGGAGGTCTCATATACTGGTCCCAGACTGGAAAGTACCTCGGTATCGCCTTGGACAGCAACTTAGCTTGGAAGGCACACATCTGGAGGAAAGCGCTAAAGCACTGGGCAGGATGCACTTGCTACACCCCCCCCCCCCCCTTCTCTCTCTAGCTAAATGTGATGATGATGCTGCCCGCACACTGTGGCATTACGCTGTACTCTGCTACTTATCAGACCACTGATGGAGCATATCACCATAATGTGGGAAAAGTTCCCCGATATGTCACTGAAAAAACTGTAGGTAATTCACAGCATGCACTGCACCTCCCCTGAGCTGCACCAGATTACGAGAATTCCGATACCAAAAGATCAGAACCAGCAATCAGCAACTGCTACAAGTAGCATGAGATCAGAAGAAACGAAACGAGATGTCACAGCAAAATAAGCTCTGGAGGATGTAAGCGAAGCAGTAAAGCTGCTCATCCTACGAAACAGCAAAGCCAGGGATCCTTGAGAACAAGTCACGGTGGGATGGTGCTGTTGGAGCTGGTGTATTTTCTCCGTGTTCTTCTTCTTATGGGATCACCTCCATGGCCTCTTGTATCTCTGCAGTGTCCAGGGCGGATCCATCTGTTTGGTGACGTCCACCCTCAGCCCCTCGGGGGAAATTATGGAGCTAGGCAACTCTCGTTTCACAGCTCAGCATACACCAGAAAATTTCTGTTTATGATGGCGAACTTCTTCTGCTAGGCTCTCAGAGCTGCGCCTTCTCCCATAGTGGTTTCGAGACTGCTCCCCCATCAGCAGTGGCAGCACACAGCGTACCATCCTTGACATCGCCAGTGTTTTGATAGTGGCCTCCCTCCTCATCTCCTGCCAGAGACATTGAAGTGTGGTGTGGCCCTGCACCACAAGGCTGCATGTCTCCTCATGACGTCACAGACAGGTGACTGAGTCTCTATCAGAACTGCGCAGTGATGCACACTGCAGTTAGAGCATATGGATTTCAAGAGTTTCAGATCTAAAACTGCTACTGTTTTTCTATGCTTTCTTCTCCTAGATAGCCTTGTGATTTAACTAAAGAAATTCATGCCATTACATAACACAATGGTACGAATCTGCTCGATGATTTTTGAGCATTCAAAATAGTCTTGTCAATGTACTGCAAATATGCATCTGTAGGCCTAAGGACAAACTATAATTTTAATTTCGTTACTGCTCTCTCACCTTGGAGTTTACCTTTTCTTGGATATAAAAACATTCATATGAACAATAGCAACAGGACTCCTAAAGAATATAAGAATTTATTTTCCAGATTATTTCAGTAAATTTTCATCTCCACTTATACTTCATAACGTGCTGTATGCACATTAGAGCCATAATATTTAACAGAGTAATATCCTGAGAAACTGTTCATTAAATCAGGAAACATGACAAACATCTTTTATTTACCTGATGTTCCCCGTCTGTAGGACTTCAAAATAGAAAAAAAATTTATGTGGTTTTTATATTCTTCAGTGAAAATGCTGCCACATATGCTATCTATTTAATCAAAAGGCACTTATTTCCTATTTTTTCTTTCCACACTGCTTAATGTGTGAAATACAGAATCCATGAAAACAAGTTTCAGTAGGTCGTTTAAGTTCAAAATCTTTTCAGAATTAACTATATTTGTATAAATCACCAAAATTATTGTGTAGATAGTTGTGTAATTCACCAGCACTAGCGTGTATCGCACTGAAATAAAAATCTAAATATGTATCGAAAATGATAAAAAGAATAATAAATATTTTTATATTTTCGAGCCACAGAGTGCATGAAAATTTATTCTTCAGCACAGAAAGGTTGTATGACAATATGCATCAGTAGAAGATTACAAAAGACAGACAAATAAATAGAAAACACTACAGTACAAGATACTGAGATGTTTGTCCCACTATAGAAACAAAGTTACTTTTTGTATCAGCTGAAGAGATTTGTGCACGAATTACAACCGAAGGTAAACTGTCTTGACTGTTAACTATGTGTTAATTAGCTCGGAAGTCATAGCTTGTGCCTATTTCAATATTTTTATTTTATTTTGGATAATACCGATTGTACTGAAGGTACTGGTTGACGTCATTGTTGTCCAACTTTGGTTTATTACCCATAGCAACAGTCCCAACTAAGAAAGGGCATAGAATAATTTATTCATCGTTGCACTAATTCCTGTTATTTGTCACGAAACTGATGTGAACTCCATAGCAAATGGTTTATTTGCCTATAATGGTTATAGGGCAGAGATAAAATAATTTCATTGGTGATGTTTAGTTAAAGGAGAAGAAAGTACAGTTATTAGAATCATGAGTGCTGACTCAGCTTCACCATTCAAAGAGAATTTACTACATGAATAACAGGAGAAACTTTACTGAGGGCACACAGAAGATGAGAAATCTCTCTCCACAAAAATATTCTTACAATTCCAGAGATAAATTAATCGGAAAAATATAAAAAATTTCCAGCATACTTTCACTAAGAAATCTATCTTGCCACTGAAAGACATCAGGCAGAAAATCAGAAATCTCAAGATATTCAGAACAAACCAAATGATTACCTCACTAGCCACTTCAGTACTTTATCAGAATCCTTGTACTCAGGTGCGTAACTTCCAGTTCAAGCTATTCTTCGTATTAACTAGGTTTTTATTCCAGGATCTAGGCTGATGATGATCTCTAAAATTAATAGTGCAACATAAATGCTTAGCATAAAGTACAAGGATAAAAACGGCAACTGGATATTACAACAGGAAAGCCAAAACTATTTTTCTATTTCTCTCCTGCCACAATTTATTGTTTGAATATGTCACATGTTATTCTATAGCGCCACCTTCTGGGTGTTAACATATACCTCGACATGTTCAGCGGAATGGGATTTATAGAATGTGATGCATCAATGAATGAATAAAGAAAATAGCAAAGAGCACACAGAAAAACACTTAATGCACAGCAGTACAAGAAAACCAATCAGGAAAACCAACCATTATTCCCTCAGTTTATTTTCATCACAGTAAGGTCTGTATTAGCTGCAGTTGACCCAATGAATTCTGACTAGTTCTGGAACTTTATACTTTACACTTTATAGCATATGCTTTATACTTCATTGCTCTCAGTTATTTCCTGACATTATGATTATGTACTTACAAAAAGCTTGTAAATAAGGAAATGTTAGGTAATTTTCAAACATTGCTATCTGCAGTTGAATGGCAGCCTGGGTTACAATAAATGGCAGCACCTGATGAATGTAAAGGTTTATTCCAGACCATAAAATACATATTTGATTATATCTACCCGCATAAGACCAAAAAATGTCCTGCAAACATGCCATAACACAGGCAAAACTGGTGAAAGAAAAATATAGTGTATTTGTGAAGTAAAAAAATTAAAATGCTTCCTAAGAGTATTACATGATCTCTTCAGAGCTCGAACGGGTCCCAGCTCAAGGGGAATGTTTTACTGCAAATATTTAAAGGTAACAAGAATTATTAGAACAGATGTAGAAGAAGTCAAAAAGAAGAACAATGATAGCTTCTTTGAAGGAACTCAGAAACCATACAAAGCAGTCAGTTCCATAGCAGCATTACGGCGAGAGGCAGATGAAAAGGAATAGTGTTTTTATGGGACATTAAGTACAAAGTTTTCAGATTGTATCACGAACCTCCAGAGGGCTGGAGAAATAATTTTCACAAGAGAGAAAAACTTTAGGACGTGAATTAGCTAATGTAACTAAAAGATCCTTCAGGATAGTGGGTGGCAAATGAAAATACGGTTTCTCCAAGAAGGCATAGTTGACAGTGCAGGCAGAGGATATTCTGAGAAAATTGTAACTTTCGTGAGAAATAGTGTGCTAAGTATTCGACATGGAAATGTCCTTTGATTCGTGGAAACCGCTTTACTTTCTGTAAGAAAGACCTGATTTTAGTGGATGATAATACATTGTTCAGCATTCGATTAATTTAACGAAACACAAGTGTATTCCTTTTACATTTTTCATTGTGCAGGTGTTGTTTCGCTAATGACAATAGAGTTCAGAGACCTTTATTATATGTTCCCAATTTCATTCACAGGATGTTTAAATGAGTAGTTTTCCACTGTAATTCCACTAAGTAATTCTGTGAAGTGGTTTCATCTGAATCATTACAAACAACATCATCTGGGACGGAAGTTTTTTAATGTCTCTGTGTTTCTTCAACGGACTTTACGTTCTGTTGCATGTGGCGTGCTATCACTGACGCTACTACCACAATGAAAATTACGCGACGGAAATTCGTTGGTTTTAAGCGCCCGTTTGCGCAGTAAATTAAGCGATACCGAACGCAAGTTTCTAACACAATCAGTTGCTTTGAAATGGCGGGAGCATATTCTAGCATTTGCAACAGTCGCAGCGTCTTTTCTACAGCACTTCGACAGGCAAATCCTCTGCAGACGTGCATCGCGAGGGAAACCGTGAAGCACTACTTCAGTCGCTTTAGTATTGCGATTGTGACAGTTAGAGCCAACAACATCACGACCTGGCACTCCTTGAACACACTCAGAACACTTATAGTTGGACATCATTCACTACACAAAAGAAACTAAGCGAAAACGAAAACACGCAGCCTACAAATATGGCCACCAAGTGGTCCTGTCTGACTTCATGCACATACAGGGTGTTTCAAAAATGACCGGTGTATTTGAAACGGCAATGCAAACTAAACGAGCAGCGATAGAAATACACCGTTTGTTGCAATATGCTTGGGACAACAGTACATTTTCAGGCAGACAAACTTTCGAAATTACAGTAGTTACAATTGTCAACAACAGATGGCACTGCGGTCTGGGAAACTCTATAGTACGATATTTTCCACATATCCACCATGTGTAGCAATAATATGGCGTAGTCTCTGAATGAACTTACCCGAAACCTTTGACAACGTGTCTGGCGGAATGGCTTCACATGCAGATGAGATGTACTGCTTCAGCTGTTCAATTGTTTCTGGATTCTGGCGGTACACCTGGTCTTTCAAGTGTCCCCACAGAAAAAAGTCACAGGGGTTCATGTCTGGCGAATAGGGAGGCCAATCCACGCCGCCTCCTGTATGTTTCGGATAGCCCAAAGCAATCACACGATCATCGAAATATTCATTTAGAGAATTAAAGACGCCAGCCGTGCGATGTGGCCGGGCACCATCTTGCATAAACCACGAGGTGTTCGCAGTGTCGTCTAAGGCAGATTGTACCGCCACAAATTCACGAAGAATGTCCAGATAGCGCGATGCAGTAATCGTTTCGGATCTGAAAAATGGGCCAATGATTCCTTTGGAAGAAATGGCGGCCTAGACCAGTACTTTTTGAGGATGCAGGGACGATGGGACTGCAACATGGGGCTTTTCCGTTCCCCATATGCGCCAGTTCTGTTTATTGACGAAGCCGTCCAGGTAAAAATAGGCTTCGTCAGTAAACCAAATGCTGCCCACGTGCATATCGCCGTCATCAATCCTGTGCACTATATCGTTAGCGAATGTCTCTCGTGCAGCAATGGTAGCGGCGCTGAGGGGTTGCCGCGTTTGAATTTTGTATGGATAGAGGTGTAAACTCTGGCGCATGAGACGATGCGTGGACGTTGGCGTCATTTGGACCGCAGCTGCAACACGGCGAACGGAAACCCGAGGCCGCTGTTGGATCAACTGCTGCACTAGCTGCGCGATGCCCTCTGTGGTTGCCGTACGCGGTCGCCCTACCTTTCCAGCACGTTCATCCGTCACGTTCCCAGTCCGTTGAAATTTTTCAAACAGATCCTTTATTGTATCGCTTTTCGGTCCTTTGGTTACATTAAACCTCCGTTGAAAACTTCGTCTTGTTGCAACAACACTGTGTTCTAGGCGGTGGAATTCCAACACCAGAAAAATCCTCTAAGGAATAAACCATATTGTCCACAGCACACTTGCACGTTGTGAACAGCACACGCTTACAGCAGAAAGACGACGTACAGAATGGCGCACCCACAGACTGCGTTGTCTTCTATATCTTTCACATCGCTTGCAGCGCCATCTGTTGTTGAAAATTGCAACTACTGTAATTTCGAAAGTTTGTCTGCCTGAAAATGTACTGTTGTCCCAAGCATATTGCAACAAACGGTGTATTTCTATCGCTGCTCGTTTAGTTTTTGTTGCCGTTTCAAATATACCGGTCACTTTTGAAACACCCTGTAGCAGCAGTAACGCGTTTGGTTCTGCGCAGCGCTTAGTGTAGCCCCTGGCCCGAAACAGGAAAAACCAATTGGATTTCACGACATTCAGGTCTGTTCACGTGACGTTGTTTGTTTTCAAATGCAGAAAATTTCCTGCTAGATTTCATCCTTCCTTATAACTTGCATTTCATAATCGTATGGCATCTGAAGACATTTTCACATCAAAGATTCTTGGTTCAATTTGTTACAGTTCAACAGCTGAGTAGAAAAAGGATAACATACTTTTTACCAAGTTTTTGAGAGTACGAGAAAAACTTTTTATTGCCCAAACCACACATCATACTGAAACCTTCACTATTAAGCAATTGTAGTAGTTTTAACAATGGTTATGCCTCAATTCAATTCAATTTATTGCTCGTAATACGTAATTTTACAGGCATGTGCGTTTCCAACAAGTATAAAGTTTTTACAGTTACAATTATTCAGTTTACATTATTTCTTATTACATTTTAATTAATGATGAATTCAAGTTATAAGAGCATTTTTGGATAAGCCACTGCTTGACTCGCTTTTTAAAAGCATCCCCTGTCAGTATCTTAACTTCATCTGGTAACAAGTTATTAAAAGCAGCTCCTTTGGCACAGGGGCTTTTCAGTGGTAATCTTCTGTTAACCATCTGAAAATCTTTTCTATAACTTGTTTCGTAGCTAAGAATATCCATGTTCCTTTTAGTGATCTCAGTGTCTTCTTTCGCTAGCATTGTAGTTTCTAAAACATACATGGCATAAACTGTGAGAATATCGTGTCTAATGAATAGGGGTTTGCTTTTGCTTTTGCTGCGATCCTCAAGGCTTGCTTCTGCAGTATGAAAACTCATTTCATATTAGTTTGCCATGCCACACCCCACAATACTGTTTTATAAGACAAGAAAGGATGCACTAATCCATAATATACAGTCCTTAGAGCTTCAGAATTAAGATATGGTGATAATCTTAATACAAATAGACTGGGTGTTATTTTGTTACAGACATAATCAGCTTGCTGCTTCCATGAAAGTCGGTCATCTATACATACACCCAAGAATTTACCATCTGTACAGGTCTCTGGTAGAATTTCATCGATCACAGTATTTTCTGTTTGGACCATTTGTTTTAAAAGGAATAATATTAGATTTTTATGTTTACTTTTTGGTTCTGTCTTTCAATGTTCTCTTGCCTTTTCAATAAAGTTATTTGTCTGTTCAGCTAGGATGGGCTCATCATCTACATAGCAGACACCAGATGTATCATCTGCATACATAGTGATCAATTGCTTATTGTCAAGAGAACTTGGGAAATCATTTACATAGCATATGAATAGGACTGTACCTAATATACAGCCCCGAGGAACACCAAAATGTATGTTTCCTTACTTGACCTTCTCTGCTCCAGTATTTCTCCATTACACAATCTCAATACACTGTTGTCTACCCTTTAAATATGTTTCTAGCAACTGTATGCGTGTTCTAGTGACACCATTCTTCGCAATTTTTGATAAGAGCACATCATGATGTTCTCTATCAAAAGCCCTTGGGAAGTCCAGGAATACTGCTGCTGCTTGGGATTTTTTGTTTATTTTTTCGAGTACATTATGGGCAATTTGTAGTGTTGCTGAAGTGGTACTTCAACTTCTTCTGAAACCATGCTGGAGATCATTTAATATGTCAGCATTGTAGTAATGTTCCAAGATTTTTTTTATTATTTTCTCTATCAGTTCGCTGAAAGTTGAGATTAGGGCAATGGGTCTGTAGTGCTGTACATGCTTTATTTCCCCCTTTTTGTGTATTGGTTTCACTACAGATAGTTTAAAATTGTCATGGAACACAATGTCTTCAGGAACACAGTTTATTAGATGAACTAGTGGTTTCATTAGTTGATGTTCACATTTCTTCGATAGATATGGAGAAATTTCATCTAATCCTGGTGATTTTTTCTTTCTGAGGTTATCAATAAGCTGCATAATGTCATATGAGCTTGCTGCATGTAGTGTACAGCAGTTTTGTTTGTTACAGGACTCATATGAGTGCTGTATATCCTGTTTTATAGAGACATCGTTTTTGACAGAATCTATGAAGTAATTATTAAGGACATTGCAGACTAGAAGGGGATCAGACATATCTTCATTATTCACAGTTAATAGTGTATTATTAATTTTGGTTTTTGTTTCATTGTTTCTGATTTTATTTGCAATTGACAAGCAAATCTTTGAATTGTTATCTGAATCACGTATCTGTTGGCTTATTATTTCTGATTTTAATCTCTTGACTTCTTTGTGATACTTATATTTCTGTCGATTGTAGAGTTGTTTATGTAACTGTGACTTAGTCTTTGTACACTATACATGTTTCCCATTTTTCCTTTCAGATCTGTTGTTTTAAAATCTAATGGCACAGGTTTTGTTTTGAAGGCTGATTTTTTTGGACGCTCATTTTTTTTAATGGCATGGCTTTATTTAAGTGTTCAGTCATAATTTCTGTGAATATGTTCCATTTATTGTTGACCCCAATGGTACTTATAAATGATTCTCATGATTACCAGCCTACACTGTGTCTTAGCGTAGCAATGTTGTTTACAGATAATATTTTCCTGCGCTCGTATATTTTTATTGGTTTGATTTTTGTATTACATTTTAATACTAGTGTTTGGCGTAAATGATCTGAGGGGTGACCATTTATTATGTCTGGTGAGATGATGTGGTCATAATTTGCGATAACATGATCAACTGAACTACTATGTGTGTTAGCTATTCTGGTAGGTATAGTCCAAGAAGATCTTTAGCCCCTTAAGACAGATTACAATCTGTAAAACGTTTGTTTTCCTATCATGTAAAGTGTTGATGTTCACATCTCCCCAGTACGACAAGATTTACTCTTCTACAGCCTGACATTAATTTCCTTAAAAATCTATCAAGTGATTTCAGAAAAGCATCTTAGTTTCCATGGGGGGATCTATATACAAGTATGACGTGGAAAGGAATAGCGTAAAATGTGATTTTCAGAATTGCAATTTCGAAATGTTTGTCAACACAGAAATTGTTCTCCCATAGCACTGTATCCGAGGTAGTTAAGGTCTTACATTTTTTTCTGAGTAGTTGGCAACACCACCACCTTTCTTGTGTCTTCTGCAATACAACATAGCTAGGTTGTAGCCTTCTAATTTGCAATACTGAATGTTGTTCACTGTTTTCTGGTGTTCTGTCACTATTTCTACATGTGGAGATAATCTTGTGATAAATGATTCAAAAGCATCTGTTGTGTTTCCTAAGCCCTGTTCATTATAATGCAAAAGCGATAAATTATTCACGTGTTGACTGACGTCTGCTTGAGGCACTTATGAAACACATACACTTGCATCTGGTGTTGCGCTGGTGGAAGGTTTTATTGTCTTAAAAAATATCACTCTTCTCCTGCCGATGTATTGTTTTACTGACTTAGTGTTTCGTGGTTGATTCTCCCAAGTATTCGTTAGTTTTGTTCTTGCGAGGGATGGCCTCTGTAGCACAACACTGCACATTCAATTTGCTGGTCACTATTTCTTGGATCCGTTATATAACTAAGTACTTCCCTAGTCTGTTGAGATGTAAGCCATGGAATGTGTGGAATCTTCTTCCTTCACAGCTTATGTCTACAAATGTTTGAATCTCATGCATATGTTTAGCATATGTTTATTTGTGCTTCGCTCTTCTTTATTAACACATGACCAGGCACGTCATGTCGATGTGGAACAGAGAAGACGATCACGTTGGAACTTCTCTGCTCATGTAGCCTTCTTTTAAGTGAGGTCACTATGTCTTTCGTTTCATTTTTTGCTAAGTTATTTGTTCCCCCTAAGAACACGAAAGAGTCGTTATTTGTTGTTGCTGTTTTCACGTCATGATTCATGGAAGCGACTGCCAGAAATTTCTGCACCTGGCTTCACTATGCCAGTAATTTTGTTACTGCTTCTAGACTGAAATTTGGCTGCTAGGTTCCGTCCTTCAGTATGTGCAAATAGGTTTCTTTTATACTTTTTTGCTGGTTGATGATAATTGTTTTTAGGCCTGCCAGTACTTGGATGTTGCGTGGCGGAACTGCTTGTTTTGTCTTTTTTGTCCATATTAGTCGATGATCCAACTACAGGAAAACTTGATTTTGATTCACTGTCGGTGACTATACTCACTGTTGCATTGTTTTTTTTTTCTGTGATTGAAAGCGACTCTGTCGTTCTTTGTCCTGATGTCCATTTTCTTACCATTTGGTTCGACACAGCTCGTTGAGATATCAGTCTACAGCTGAAAGTACTTCAAAAGGGTTCTCGTGCACAAAGATTATTTCACCAGTATCTTTACTGTTTACACGATTTTGTATCTCTTGCGTGCTGTTTTTGTAAGTGACTTCAATCAATTTTTTGCTAGCAGGGGCGACGCTTTGCGGAATTTGTCGACTATTAGGCTCACTTTTTCCAAGCTGAAAATTCGAAATTTCCACTTTCAGAGCACTGATTATACATTGTAAGCTGGACACATTTTCGTTTAACTTTGTGATTTCGTATTTACAACTTGCACATGCCTCCTTTTTAATGGCAAAATTAACAATTCTCCTCGGAGAACCACATCTAACTTTCACGTTGATCGCCATATTGAAAATCAAAATGTCGTAATAGGAGTGTCAAAAGTTAATTAGTAATTAATGATTAAACATGACAGAATACTTTCCTTTTTCCAATTACTGTTTAAACACCTCTATCAATATTGATAAGGAAGGCTATTGGGAAGGCCTAAAAATCATTCTTTTAATTATAAATTTGAAGGTTATTACTTAACTTTTCCTTTAATTATAAATTTGAAGGTTATTAGTTTAATTAAGTCAGAAAATAGTACAAAACAAAACACTGAAGACAATAGCTATTATTTACAGCTGTTAATGGACAATATATTTTCTGATAGAACAAAATGTGGACCTACTAAAATTTACAGAATCATTTCGAGATGCTTCACTCATCAATGTCACTGATCCTTGTGACAGAAGTATTTCGCAGAACGATTTCATCACAAAATGTCCTGTCTTTTTCGGGCACATTGTGTTTGAACCTGTAGACATCCTCCAGCTTCTTAGAACTGATCGTGTTTTTTTATTACATATGTTATGTGGTGTCACCGCCAGACACCACACTTGCTAGGTGGTAGCTTAAATCGGCCGCGGTCCATTTAGTACATGTCGGACCCGCGTGTCGCCACTGTGTGATCGCAGACCGAGCGCCACCACAAGGCAGGTCTCGAGATACGGGATAGCACTCGCCCCAGTTGTACGACAACTTTGCTAGCGACTACACTGACGAAGCCTTTCTCTCATTTGCCGAGAGACTGTTAGAATAGCCTTCAGCTAAGTCCATGGCTACGACCTAGCAAGGCGCCATTAACCGTATCTGAAGATAGTGTTATTTGTATTATCAAGAGCGATGTACCACATCAAAGAATAAAAGATAAGTATTCGAGGAGCTGCATACTTTTCTTATTAGAATTCACTACTTATCCTGTTCCAGAATTCACGCCCGTCTGCGTTAGATAGCGTGCATTTCGGCCCCGTATATCTACAAGGTGTTGGCACATTTACCAACACATCATGTTATTTCTTTCAGGAGCTCTACATCCTCTTCCTTCTTCAGTTCGGATGTCCCCCCATCTAGGCCATCGATGGATGAATGTGTGGTAGGAATGGAAGTATATTACGACTCTTGTTTGGGAAATGAATAGATATGTTCATAAATTTTAGCTGTAGTCGTTGCAAGAGTATTTCCACGGTTTGAATGTTTTTCTCTCATGTCAATAGACGACTGAATACTCTATAAAACCTTGTTTAAACGTTGTACCACTTTATTTTTACCAGCATGCAAACTAACATACGCCTTACAACAAGTTTCCACCCGATTTCTTTCAACACGAAGTATCAGCAGTATGACGTGTTTTGTTTGGATTTTCTGTGGTTGGCCTCTGTCTAACAATATCGTGTGTTTCTATCACTTCTAACAGATATGTGTCTCCTACATTTTTCGGGCATCGACTGTACAAATTTTCGATCACACTCCGTTTTTCTGCAGCTTTCAAACCAGCCATGCACTTGTTACAACATAAACAATTTAAACCAGTTCTTTTAGCCTCCCCCAAATAATTCTTTCTTGTGACAAATTCTTCATCCCTTTCTCCAGCTGGTTTCTCCATTTACTTTGAATGATTATCTTATTTCAATTTACTTAGCTTTCGTCTACACTACTTTCTCACCTAATCCAGTAATTTTTCACAGAACACAAAAGAATGCTTCACTCACTGTGAAATACCTACTACCTGCTGAATATAAACACACCCACGCAATAAGCAGTTCGAACTTACATTGTTACAGAAGCTGTCAATAGATCTAGCTCTCATTGTCAACCTATTGTTCCACAATTTCTAAACATCTATAACAATTATGCACCTATGAGTGAAAAAGGATAACATTCCTGGAATATAATCTATATTCCACTCAACTAAATTTTGAATTTCTATTATATCATTGAAATTCGACTGGAATATTCCCCTTCGTTCATTCACTGGAGAGCATTTGGCCACAAAATGTCTACCACAATCTAGCTTCCCTTTTCTTGTCACTACAGTATAAAGATATAACCTTGCCCTAATTGATCCCAACAGCCTATTTGAGAAAGGGCCCACCACTCCCACCAGCGATTGAATGAAAAAAAAAAAAGCTTTGGTTAGTACCAATCAGCTAGTGTACGCTCTACCACTAATTCAGTTGTGCTAATTTGGCGTGGTATAGGCAATGCCCCTAGGCTTTGGATCTGTTCAGCAGCTCTTCTGTGTGTGTGCCTGTTCATCGTCAGTCTATTCTGCCTTCAAGATTGCCTGTTCATCGGCACTCTGTTTTGTGCACCATTCTCATTACTGTCCCCATCTCCATTTCACTGCTGTTTATTCACTATTCTAACATCGTTACTACCATCACTGCTACCATCACCGCTGCCTTCACGCTGCTACCATCGCTAATGCTGCAGAATACGTCAGCCATGTCAAATGATAACCCTACTGCCACCATACCTTTTCCAACCACTACCTTAATAGTAGGAAAAAAGGTGTGTCATCCCAAAGTACTGTTATCGAAGATGGCGGCCGTGACATCAGCTGTTATCCAAATACACCCTGCTGATGGCTGTAGCTCTCGAAATACAAATATCTTGACCATTCTTATGACTTGACGTATGCCTCCCCTCGTCATCACAGTATTGCACGTCAAACCCATACCTTCATTATGACTGGACATAGGCATTTCCGTTGCAAATTTCGGAACACAAACACATAGTTTATGAGCCTCAGGCTCAAGGCGAACCTATCAGACATCCCCTACTACTAAGTATAATACATTGTCAGTAACTGATTGCCTTCGATACGAAGTAATACTGCCCAAAAATCAACCATGGGTCGACATGTCTAATACGTTTTCTCGCGTATGGTTCCACTGTGTCCTACAAAGAGAGACTTAATCGTCTTACAAGCAGCTAAATGTGGAAAAAAAGCACAACCATCACAAAAGTCTTGGTTCTATATGGAATATACACAGTGTACGCTGGAGCATACTGGGATTTGGAATTGAGTCCTCCCATTCAAGCACATACGTGCGTAGGATCCTGTGGAGAAGTCATTTATTGATTACAACGACTACCGAATCATATTTCTAACACCCTCATATCTCAAAACGAATCACCTTTCTCGAACCTATCTGCTACAGTAAAATTCGATCCTTGTTTTAGTTAGCTCCCATGCATCTTGCAACTGCTGTGATTTCTTCAGCTTTAAGAAATTGATTGTTGCAATTTAAGTCGGAACTGAGTAGGAGTTGGGGGAAAATATATTTACCACCTTCTGCAACCCAGTAGAAACAAGCTTAGCTGGGTTACTATGAGAGGACTGTGTTTTGACCAACATCCCTGTTTGGCCATAATCCCTCTACACTACTCCTACCAAACACCTTACTCTCACTCTCTTCATCAAAATGACTGTTACCTGTGCCACTATCTTTATCCACGCAAATAACCCCATTCTATACCACTTCCTACCACACACCGTATTAGTGTTGACCTTAAGATCCATAACTGGTCCCCTGTTGAACTCCAGTGGTGGCATCGTTTTACTGACTACCTCCATGGTGATATAATCCCTCTCCCACTGCGTCCTCACCCTGAAAGCAGTTCCACTCCGGATGTTGTCCTCATGCCCCCTAACCTCCATGAGTGCATTACTGAGGCAGTCCTGATCTGTCACAGCTTCAAATTGCAGTTCACGAATTCACAACTTGTATCCTTCAACACCCTACCAAATTTAAAATGAAGTTTACTATTGTAGATATTACATCATAAATAGTTACAGGTAGCAACTAACAGGCACAGGCAAGTATGTGTTCTAACAGCTACTTCTGGTCAGGTGACCTTTTTCCATGTAATGGAAGTGACATGTTGTCGCCTGTAATGGGTGCAAATTGATTATTTCATTGCTGTAGCTTTCAAGTGGTTGCACGTTTCATACCAATGATAATTAAATGTAAACTCTGAGTACACAATGAAATTTCCACTTTCCCCTTGTTAAGGCCCTCCTATAGACGTAAATTCTCCGCCAGGTTATTATACATGAAGACTTGGTTATGTCTTTAGGGTTGATGTTATGCAAGCAAAACGAATCAGAAGTACAGATATATTAAAAGCTGAAATCGGGAATGTTTTAACTTCAGTACCTGATGACACATGCAAAAAGTATTCATGTAGTGTTGAAGAAAGTATTCATAAGTGGGTCTCTCCCCTCCCCCCTTGCAGTTTTGCAGTTTATGTACTATATATTCGTATAGTACACGTCGAAATACTCCTGGGAACGTTGTCCATTACCCAAAACACATTTTCTGAATTTACCTTGCACTTTCAATTTGTATGATGAAAAGTGAATCGCTTGTATTTAAATGTGGCACAAACGAAAATATAAGGTTAACTATAGGTCCGTCTGTTACCATTACCTTTATTAGGCATTCGTCGATTCTCAACTGAATTATCATCT
The DNA here is from genome assembly GCF_023864345.2 of Schistocerca serialis cubense. Classification (NCBI taxonomy): domain Eukaryota; kingdom Metazoa; phylum Arthropoda; class Insecta; order Orthoptera; family Acrididae; genus Schistocerca; species Schistocerca serialis. The sequence continues at coordinate 135,930,337 of NC_064648.1, read as the reverse complement.
TTCACCCTAAACTAGACCTCGAGCTACGCTACTGGTCAGTCTGTCGCCTCAACCAAGATTACAAAAGTGTGTGTGTGCATGTGTGTGTGTGTGTGTGGGAGGGGGGGGGATAGTCCAACATCACCCTACCCAACAGTGGTACAATCCTATGTACCTTCGCCAACGCAATTGACAGTCATTTGGAGAATAATTGCATCTACATCTACATGAGTAGTCTGCAGTTCACAATCCCGCCTGATGGAGGGTTCATCGAATTACTTTGCTACCCTTTCTCTACCGTTCCATTCTCGAAGAGCGCTAGGAGAAAACCAACACTTAAATCTTTCTGAAACATCTCTGCTTTCTTATTATAACGCTCCTTTTTCGCTGACAAAATATATTCGCATTCAGAGGAGAAAGTTGACGATCGAATTTTCATGAAAAGATACAGCCACAACGGAAATGACATTGCTTTGATGAGTGTCACAGTCCCTTGCGTATAAAATCTATGACAGTCTGTACTATCATTTTACGATAACACAGAACGAGCTGCTTTTCTCTGAACTTTTTCGATGTCCTTCGTCAATTCTGTCACATAATAATCCCAAACTGCACAGCTACATTCCATATGAGGACCAACAACTACAGTGTAGGTAGTCTCTTTAATAAACTTGTTGAAGGGGCTATTCTGCTTGATGTACTCCCTCATGATGCAAAGATCAGTTCTGAAGTGTATTATGCTACCCTCAGCAAACTGAAGAATTGTTGTTCCATCATCTTTCGGGCGTGCACTCGGGACAGTGACAATGCTTCTTGCGATATTTCGGCTAGAAACTTCCCGGCCATCTTCAAGGCGAGTCAGAGAATGAGTTCATAGCGTTTGCGCGTGCCTATTTATACAGAGAGTCCTGGAATCTATCCTCACCCGCCGCATCCACCAGCATCTCCACCAGCACCGCCTCCTACCCAGTGTGGCTTTCGGCCGTCCTTCTCTTCCGACGACCTTCTCCTTCACCTCACTCATTTCCTTTCCGAACAGCTTACTTCCCGTCACTCGGCAATCTTCGTCTCCCTGGACCTCGAACGTGCTTATGACCGTGTATGGCATTCCGATCTCCTCTTGAAGCTCCAAACCTTCGCCCTTCCCATTAACTACGTCCGTCTGATCGGCTCCTTTCTCTCCCACCGTCCTTCCTACGTCACCATCCTTAACACGGATTCCTACACCTCTTTTCCCTCCGCCGGTGTGCCCCAAGGCTCTGTCCTCCCCCACCCTTCTGTACCTTTTGTATACGGCGGACATGCCGCCGCCGTCACCCCCCGTCCACCTTCTCCAGTTTGCCGATGACATGGCCTTCCTTGCCCTTGCCTCCATCCTGCAGCGCTCCCAACACCTTCTCCAATCCCATCTTGGCCGGTTCCCTGCTTGGTGCAACCAGTGGTAGCTCAAGGTCAATCCCTCCAAAACTCAGGCGATCATTTTAAGCAAAACCACCCCTTCCTTCCGCCTCCTTGATTTCTACCTCACTATGGCCGTCATATCGCCCTCACCCCCACCCTCAACTACCTTGGCGTTACCCTCGACCGTCGCCTCTCCTGGGCCCCCCATCTCCGGACAAACCAAGCCAAGGCACACTCCCGACTCTGTCTCCTCAAGCTCCTTTCCGGCCGTACGTGGGGTCTGGACCCCTCCACCATTCTCCACACCTATAAATCCCTCATCTGTCCCATCCTTTGTTACGCCCATCCACCCTGGGTCTCTGCCCCACCTTTTATAAATCCCTACAACCCTTGAACGCCATGCTCTCCACCTCGCCTATCGCATCCATCTCCCCTCCCCCACGCGGATCCTGTATGATCTCATTCCATTCCCCCACCTCCTCCTTTTCCTTCAAAGGATACGGATCCTGTACACCTCCTGTACTCGATTCACCTCACCCGCTTGTCTCACCCATCCTCTCCCATCCCACCTGCTGCCACGCCTGTATTCCCACGTCCCACCCAGTCTCCATCTCTCCACCTTCCTTACCAAGGTGGCTTCCGCCAGCTCCCTCTCCCTGATGATATCCTCCTCCCCTCCATCTATCCCTCCTATCAACTTTGATCCTCCCCCCCACTTTCTTTGTCTTTTCCTTTAGGCACCATCCCTCCCTTCTTTCTTTTCCCCCAATGCCCCTTCCACCACCCTTCTTCACCTGGGCTTCCCCTTCCTCCCTTCCCCCTATCTCCCTTGCCTGTGGCATCTCTGCTCTCCCCTCTCCCTCTCCTACCCCCTCCCCTCATCTCTTGGCAGGTCCCCGGAGTCGTACACGTTCACTGGACTTTCGCGCGCCGCAGCTCATCGCCATCAGTGTCTCGTGTTTGTGCCTTCGTTTTGTGTTTGGTGTTCTTTCGCCGTGACACCACCACTGTTCACGTGTGCCGTCCCCGTCATCCGTGTTCTGTGCACCGTGTCAACAAATGTTAGTGTTTTTTCTTGTCCAGCGTGAACGGCTTCATGTTTATTGTTTTTCGTATCTACATTTTTTGCCCGCCGTTTTTATTGTATTATCTGTGCCACCTATATGTCATGTTATTGTACCGCTCAACGCTGAAGAGCAGTGTAATATGCTGCTGCCAGCCCGCCTTGTATGAGGTGATTAAAATTATAATAAAGACAAAAAAATAGAAAGTGGTAGGTTGTGTGAGAGGTACCGGTAATTTTAGAAGGGCTTGCTTTGCAGGTTGGCAATTACTGGATGCTCTCGCGATTAATCGTAACTTTGTATTTAAAAGATCAGTATGTTGAGAATTGGAAGTTGGCAATTACCAGATGCTCTCGTGATTAATTGTAACTATGATTTAAAAGATCAGTATGTTAAAAATTGGTCAGTTATACCTCCAATTTTACAAAATCTTATACTGTGAGATGACCCTTTGAAATATATTTTGTGTTTAGTTATTTATTTAGAAAAATAGAAGTATGAAGTTTTAACCATTAATTGAACATATTTCATACAAGAAAGGTTTTATAAAATTGTAGGTTGAGAAAGTACTGTTCATATATGGTACTTCAAAATATTGTTTGTATCAGTGTTCTTGCATATAAGCGCATGTTTTAGGTAAAATTTTAACTTTAACTGTACAAAAAAAATATTTTAAAATTTAATTACTGTGTTTGTTTTTGAGGAACTATATTTAACTCATTTTCTAAAGGTATGGTGTTCACGTACGCAATTACTGCAGTAAATATTAGCATGCTCTTGGCAGAGGAATGACAACTGTCACACTTGCGCATGGGGGCTCACTTGTGCAAACTAAAGCAGACATTAGGATCCGAGAAGCTTAGTGATGGTAAGACCCTTGGAGGAAGAGGAAGATTGACAGATGATGCAATTGATAGATTGCAGAGGTATTATGGGTGTGCAATTAGGCAAAATACAAGAAGCATTGAGCATATGAGGACAGCAGTATGGGCATTATTTTTTCATACTGCACAACAAATGAGTACCCACAACATGCGCTGTGCCCCACAGGGAGTGACTCATGGTGTAACTACCAATCAGGAAAGGAATATGCCCATAAAAACAGTCTACCAAATGCTGTAATTGATGTAATTAAGTCCATATTCATAGATTTATCACCGCCAAGTTTATTGAGAAAGTGTTTACATGGGAAAACACAAAATCCAAATGAAAGTCTAAATTTTTTAATTTGGATTAGGATTCCCAAAATAGTGAAGGAAACATTATCAAATGAAGGGATACCAGTTCTATTTTACACAGAGTACGCAAAGGAACTTGCCCCCCTTCTTGCAGCGGTGTACCGTAGGTCTCTAGAAGAGCATAGCGTTCCAAAGTATTGGAAAAGGGCATAGGTCATCCCCGTTTTCAAGAAGGGACGTCGAACAGATGTGCAGAACTATAGACCTATATCTCTAACGTCTATCAGTTGTAGAATTTTGGAACACATATTATGTTCGAGTATAATGACTTTTCTGGAGACCAGAAATCTACTCTGTAGGAATCAGCATGGGTTTCGAAAAAGACGGTCGTGTGAAACCCAGCTCGCGCTATTCGTCCACGAGACTCAGAGGGCCATAGACACGGGTTCCCAGATAGATGCCGTGTTTCTTAACTTCCACAAGGCGTTCGATACAGTTCCCCACAGTCATTTAATGAACAAAGTAAGAGCATATGGACTATCAGACCAACTGTGTGATTGGATTGAGGAGTTCCTAGATAACAGAACGCAGCATGTCATTCTCAATGGAGAGAAGTTTTCCGATGTAAGTGTGATTTCAGGTGTGCCACAGGGGAGTGTCATGGGAACGTTGCTGTTCACAATATGCATAAATGACCTGGTGGATGACATCGGAAGTTCACTGAGGCTTTTTGCAGATGATGCTGTGGTGTATCGAGAGGTTGTAACAATGGAAAATTGTACTGAAATGCAGGAGGATATGCAGCGAATTGACGCATGGTGCACGGAATGGCAATTGAATCTCAATATAGACAAGTGTAATGTGCTGCGAATACATAGAAAGATAGATCCCTTATCATTTAGCTACAAAATAGTAGGTCAGCAACTGGAAGCAGTTAATTCCATAAATTATCTGGGATTACACATTAAGAGTGATTTAAAATGTAATGATCATATAAAGTTGATCGTTGGTAAAGCAGATGCCAGACTGAGAATCATCGGAAGAATCCTAAGGAAATGCAATCCGGAAACAAAGGAAGTAGGTTACAGTACACTCGTTCGCCCACTGCTTGAATACTGCTCAGCGGTGTGGGATCCATACCAGATAGGGTCGATAGAAGAGATAGAGAAGATCCAACCAAGAGCAGCGCGCTTCGTTACAGGATCATTTAGTAATCGCGAAAGCGTTACGGAGATGATAGATAAACTCCAGTGGAAGACTCTACTGGAGAGACGCTCAGTAGCTCGGTACGGGCTTTTGTTAAAGTTTCGAGAACACACCTTCACCGAAGAGTCCAGCAGTATATTGCTCCCTCCTACATATATCTCGCGAAGAGACCATGAGGATAAAATCAGAGTGATTAGAGCGCACACAGAAGCATACAGACAATCCTCCTTTCCACGAACAATACGAGACTGAAATAGAAGGGAGAACTGATAGAGGTACTCAGGGTACCCTCCGCCACACACCGTCAGGTGGCTTTCGGAGTATGGATGTAGATGTAGATGTAGAAATGTGATGTACTGAAACATTTAGGTTTCCAATCAGAACACAACACTATTTCCACAATGAGTCTAATTGATGAAGAAAGACTAAAAGGTGCAGGAAGAAGAGACAAAAGCCTACAACATGTGGAAAAAGGGAAGAAAAGACCAGTGAAAAGGAAATTAACACTGAAAAAAGAAGAGGATGCTGATAATCCATCATATGGGGCAGGAATGTATTAAAAACTTTAGAAGCCATTTCCTGCGACTTTAAAATTTTCATCTTCAAGGAACATTTTCTCAAAAAGTGCTAACAGTATATCAATGAAATTTATACTAATATTGTTTACTTCTTTTCCTTCATTTTTATAACAAATTGTAAAAAAATATTGTTTAATTAAAGAGTTATAGAAGAAAAACTGCAAAATTTTAGAGAAAAAATAAGCATATGTTTAAAAAAATTGTAAAACAAAAACCAATAAATATTTCTTAACATGGAACTATAACTTTGTAGAGAAATATTCACTGAACATGTAGTCCAAATTGGAGAGTAATATGTTTAATGGTTTTAGAAAAAATGTTCCTTCTATTTGCTAAAATTAACATGGAGGACATGGATCGTTCTGGGTCTCCTTAAGGGAGAGGCATGTGTTAACAATGTCCATATGGACCAACATGCAAACGCCACCAGAAGCCATCAAAGGGCCAACTGGGTTTTGACAGACGAAATAGAACCCTGAAGGGTTAGAGAATGACCATCAGTAAAATGAGATTCCTGAAGAATAAAACAAGTTCCAAAATAAAAGAAATTAAGGGACTGGAAGACAGGAAGGTGAGAGCAGTAGCTACTAAAGTCCCATTGAATAAGTACAGAACAGGAATAAAAATGAGAGGCAGACAGACCAGAGCCAGTCACGCCACTGGGTCAACATCCATCACTAACAAGGGCAGGGTGACATCAATAAACAAGAGGTCAGACTCAGGTTGCGAAGGGAGAGTCAGCTCCTCTGAGGGCAGAGGAGGGGCCTTGTTCTGGGACTTAAATTGCTACACCTTCTCCTCTGACCCTCCTCCTCCTCCTCCTCCTCCTCCTCCACCACCACCTCTTTCATAATCCAAAGAGGGTAGGGCCTGGAGAGAGAGCAGGCATCAACGAGATCTGGAACTGAGAGTGAGCAAGCAGAATGCGGGTCCTTCAGCTGACTGGTGGCAGCAGGCCTCTAGTCTAGGAGACACCAGTAGAACAAGTCCCAGGAGCAGACCCAATCACCATTAGGTGCCAAAGAAGAGGGACACTTCTCCAAACATGTAAGGGAAATGGCAACTAGAGTGAACGGTGTGGGAACCACAGGGAAGGGGGAGAGGAGAGGTGGTGAGGGAAAGGCGAACTTAGATGTTGTAGATGCAGGGTGAAGATTATTTCTGACAAGATTTGCTGTAGGACAAATGAGCAAGGGACTTGCAGTGCTGGATTTTCTTTACCTTCTTATAAACAAGGAAATCCAGTGAGCATGGAGAGTGATGATCATGACAATTAACACACATGGGCAGCAGCACACGGGAGCTCCTCTCATAGAGTGGGTGTGCATGTTCACAACATGGAAAGTCTGCTGTACAGCGGGAAGACGGGGATAAAACGCAATCGCCAAAAACACGTTAAATGGTGGATAATGTATGACTTCACATCACACCAATAAACCATAATCTTGACCCTCTCTCAGAGGGTATCCTCTCAAATGACAGAAGAAATGGTTCCAGTTCTGATGCCATTGTCCTTTCTGAATTCACTGAATAAAACGAATGCCTCTCTGTTCCAGATTGGCCCAGAGTTCTACATCAGTTTGAAGGATGAGTACCCTCGAAAAATTACTATGCGAACCACATTCAAAGACAAGTGACGAGTAACGGACTTTGGGATGTTGCCAAGATGAACAGAGTCGTGGAAGCGCATAGATTGGACGGCAGAAGAAGTTTTTATCAACAGTGAACCCAACTGTATCTTACCCAAAGTATTCATATGTCACTAAGAAAACTGTAGACAATTCAAAACAAGGCACTGCGCCTCCCCTGAGCTGCACCAGATTAACGGAATTCCGATGCTAAAAGATCGGAACCAACAAGGTTTGGAGCATGTAAGTAAAGCAGTCAAGCTGCTCATCCTACAAAAGAGCAAGGCCAGGAAGTCACGTCGAGAAGAAGTCGTGGCGGAATGTTGCTGCTGAAGCTGGTGTATTTTCTCCATCTTCTTATGGAATCCCCTCCATGGTCTCCAGCATCTCTGCAGTGTCGAGGGAGGGTCCATCTGGGTGGTGGCATCCACCCTCACCCTCAGCCCCTCGGGTGAAATTATGGTGCTGGGTTACTCTCGTTTCACACCTCAGCATACACCAGCCAGTTTCTGTTTATGATGGTCTGCTTCTTTAGCTGGGCTCTCAGAGCTGCGCCATCTCCCATCATGCTTTCAGGACTGCATCCCCATCAGCAGTGGCAGCACACAGTGTACCATCCTTGTCATCACCAGTGTTTTCATACTGGACTCCCTCCCCATCTCTTGCCAGAGACGATGATGTATGGTGTGGCCCAGTACCACATGCACCACGGGGCTGCGTGTATCCCCGTGACGTCACAGGCTTATCAGAACTGCGCTGTGGTGAACATTGCAGCTAGAGTGTTTGGACCTAAAGACTTTCAGATCTAAAAAAGCCGCGGTTTTTCAATGCTTTCTTCTCCTAAATAGCCTTGTGATTTAACTAAAGAAATTCATGCCATTACATAAAACAATGGTACGAAACTGCTCTATGATTTATGAGCATTCAAAATAGTCTTGTCAATGTACTGCAAACATGCATCTATAGGCCTGAATACAAACTATAATTATAATTTCTTTATTTCTCCCCCACCTTGGAGTTTACCTTTTCTTGCATATAAAAACAGGACCATAAGAATTTATTTTCCAGATTATTTTAGTACATTTTCATCTCCACTTATATTTCACAACGTGCTGGGTACACATCAGAGTCATAATATTTGACAGAATAGAGTATTTCCTGATACACTGTTCATTAAAACAGAAAATATGACCAGCATCTTTCATTTCCCTGATTTTCCAGGTCTGTAGGGCTTTAAATGCAAAACATTTATGTGACTTTTATATTCTTCAGTGAAAATTCTGCAGATGTGCTATCCATTTAATCAAAAGACACTTATTTCCTATTTTTCTTTCTACACTGCTTAATATGTGAAACACAGAATCCATGCCCACCTGCGGGTTCGGGGGTTAGAATAGGCCCGCGGTATTCCTGCCTGTCGTAAGAGGTGACTAAAAGGAGTCTCAAACGATTCGGCCTCATGTGATGGTCCCCTCTCGGGTTTGACCTCCGTATCTCAAAATTTTTCTGAAGAGCGAGGCGGGGAAGGGCGCCTTACTTGGAGCATTGTGTCCTTCTTGCGTTGAGAACTTTCACCAGCTTATTCTTCGTTGCATTGCAGTCCCGCCCGCTCTCCATCTCTTGGGCATGGACCCGTTCCTGCGTGCACTTTCCGCCATGCGATGAGCAGTGCCAGTTTCTGCACAGATGAAAACCATGGACGACATGTCACCTAAAATCCAGCACGGTAGCCAGTCCGTTGTGGTGGGGCTGCCATGTACCCTTTTGGTTGTAGCCCCCTGACAACAAAGGGATCGCTCTACTGATGCCTGCGCCGTTAACTCCCCACGTATGCCAAGGAGTAGATGCCCATCTCCCTGGGGCATCGGGACTCCCGGCAATGGCCATCCTGCCTGGTGGCCTTTGCTGTGGCTGGGTGGCGCCCGTGGGGAGGGCCCTTGGTCGGAGTAGGTGGCATCAGGGCGGATGACCCGCAATGAAGCTTGGTACATCATCTCTCGCTGGCAGCCAGCCGTCAGCAGTCTCTAAGCGTTCCAAAGCTCACTTTAAGGCTAATGTGTATGACCCCAAATCGTTCCCCTCCCTGGCCACACCATGGGAGGAACGACAGACTATGAATGACAGCAAAAGGTATTCGCCCCGGTATCTCGTCTGTACCAGAGCTGACGGGGAATCGTTTGAGTCTGTGAAGCCTCAGTTCTTTGTAGAACATTCGGAGGACAAGTTCAGGGATGTGGAGGGCTTGTCCAAAATGCGGTCAGAGTCGATCTTAATAAAAACAGCATCCTCTGCCCAGTCACGAGCCTTGCTCGCTTGTACGAAGCTGGGGGATGTTTCTGTTACTATCACCCCACATAAATGCTTAAATATGGTTCATGGCATTATTTTTCACAGAGATCTCCTATTACAGTCCGATGCCGAGCTGCACGCCAACTTAGAGTGACAAGAGGTCCATTTCGTCTGGCGCGTCCACCGGGGTCCGAGGGATCGCCTAGTTGCCACCGGTGCCTTCATCTTGGCCTTTGAGGGTGACACGTTACCTGAGAAGGTCAAGGTGATGGTATACCGCTGTGATGTCAAGCCATATATCCCTCCCCTGATGTGGCGCTTTCAGTTGTTGGAAGTTCAGCCATATGTCTTCTCGCTGTGCTTCCAGCCTCATCTGTCGCGATTGTGGTCGACTGTCCCATCCTGACACTCCATGTGCCCCACCTCCCATCTGTGTCAACTGCGGGGAGCACCATCCCCCTTGCTCGCCGGACTGTAAGATTCTCCAGAAGGAGCGGAAAATAATGCAATACAAGACCCTGGATAGGCTGACCTATACTGAGGCTAAGCATAAGTTTGAACGACTGCATCCAGTACTAATGACATCCACTAATGCCGCCACTGTCGCTCCTGTTACAGTTCCTATAGCTGCATCACACACCATTAGCTCTCAGAGCCAGAGAACAACGCCTGCCCCCTTGATGGTGGGGGGCATGCCACTCCCTGTTGCTCCTGCTCCATCTACTTCATGAGCAACGCCCCCTCAACCATCGGGGACGTCAATTCCCCCTTCTCAGCCGAAGATACGTAAGACTTCTTCGGCTCCTATCGCCAGGAAGGGGTCCCTTGGGGACCTCCCTTCACAAGTTCCGACCGATAGAAAAGCAGACAGCAACAAGTGGCTCAAACAACCACCGGCGTCACAAGCCCTCCCAGCCTGAACCACCAAAGGCAGAGCGAATTAAGCTGACAAAGAAAAAGGTACCCAAGAATCCCGACATTGCGGTGGCACCCGTCCCACCGCTTCCAACAAGCTCAGTGTCTGAGGACGAGGTCGAGATTCTGGCGTCTGCTGAAGACCTGTATCTCGCCGGTCCCTCCGACGCCATGAATGTCACTCGTGCGGGTTCTGAATCGGTGGCAGCGAGTGAACAAGCGGCGTATATTGCCTTCCTAGTCCCTTCACGCCTTCTCCGCGACAGACAATTTCATACTCCAGTGGAACTGCAGCGGTTTCTTCCACCATGTAGATGAGCTCCGCCAACTTATCAGCCTTCACCCTTTCTTCTGCATTGCAATGCAAACCGCCACCCTCCGTGGCTATCGGGGTTATTATAAGAACCGGGCAGCTTATGAAAGGGTGTCTGGTGGCATCTTCATATATGTCCTTAACTCTCTTCACAGCGAGTCTGTCCCTCTACAAACACATTTAGAGGCTGTCGCTGTTTGGGTGTGGATGCCACAGGCTGTTACCATCTGCAGTCTTTACTTTCCGCCGGATGATGATGTTGCGCAGCATGTCCTGGCTGCGCTGATAGCCCAATTGCCGCCCCCTTTCCTGTTACTGGGCGACTTCAACGCTCCTAACCCTATGTGGGGTGGGTCGGTGGGGACAGGTCGAGGCGCCACCATTGAGCATTTATTAGCACAGCTCGATCTTTCGCTTTTAAATGATGGTTCCTTCACACACTTCAGCGTGGCGCATGTCACGTACTCCGCCATTGACCTTTCGATCTGCAGCCCTAGCCTCTTACCGTCTGTCGACTGGAGTGTGTATGACGACCTGTGTGGTAGTGGCCAGTTTCCGATTTTTCTGTCACTACCACAACGTCAGTCTTCTGGGCGGCCTTGCAGGTGGGCCATGAATAAGGCTGACTGGGACTTGTTTTCCTCCACTGCCGCTATTGAGCCTCTCTCTAGTGATGACATTGATGCGGTGGTTCAATCGGTCACCACCGGCATCGTTACTGCCGCAGAATCTTCCATTCCCGGTTCTTTTGGGTCCCCTCGAAGGAGGACTGTGCCTTGGTGGTCGCCTGAGATCGCTGAGGCGATTAAAGATCGCCGGCGGGCGCTACAGCGTCACAAGCGACATCCCTGCATTGAACACCTCATCATCTTCAAACGGCTACGTGCGCGGGCCCGCCGCCTTATCCGCCAAAGCAAGCAGGAGTGCTGGGAGCGGTATGTGTCCACCATTGGCCTCCATGTCTCTCCATCGCAGGTCTGGGCCAAGATCCGACGCCTCTATGGCTATCGGACCCCTGTCAGCGTCCCTGCGCTCTCACTGAATGGAGCAGTTTGTACAGACTCCAACGAAATTGCCAACAGCTTGGCAGAGCATTTTGCTCTGAGTTCCGCTTCTTCCCATTACCCACTGGCCTTCCGCTCCATTAAAGAGCGGAGCCTTTCTCTTCGCACCCACCATCCTGAATCTTACAATGTTCCATTCAGTGAGTGGGAATTTCACAGTGCCCTCGCCGATTGTCCTGATACCGGCCAGATAGCATCCACTGTCAGATGTTGAAACACCTTTCAGTGGACTACCAGCGACGGCTCCTCGACCTTTACAATCGCATTTGGGTAGACGGTGAGTTTCCGTCGCAATGGCGGGAAAGTATTGTTATCCCCATTCTGAAACCTGGGAAGAAACCTTTGGAGGTGGTCAGCTACCATCCCATTAGCCTCACCAACGTTCTTTGCAAGTTGCTTGAACGGATGGTGAGCCGGCGGTTGAACTGGGTACTGGAGTCACGGGGCCTTCTGGCTCCATCTCAGGGTGGGTTCCGTAAAGGCCGCTCCGCCGCCGACAATCTGGTGAGCCTGGAGTCGGCCATCCGTACTGCCTTTGCCCGCCGTCAGCACCTCGTCGCCGCCTTTTTCGACATGCGGAAGGCGTACGATACGACATGGCGTCATCACATCGTTTCTACGCTTCATGGATGGGGTCTTGGGGGCCTGTGCCGATCTTTATCCACAATTTTCTGTCGTATCGTACCTTTCGCGTGCAAGTCGCGGCCTCCCATAGTTTCTCCCGAGTACAGGAGAACGGGGTACCACTGGGATCTGTCCTCAAGGTCTGCCTGTTTTTAATTGCAATAAACGGGCTCGCTGCAGCGGTGGGAAATTCTGTTTCCGCATCCCTGTATGCTGACGACTTCTGCCTTTACTACAGCTCTATTGGCATTGCAGCTGCTGAACATCAGGTACAGGGCGCTATCCGTAAGGCACAGTCTTGGGCTGTAGCTCATGGGTTCCAGTTTTTGGCAGCCAAGACCTGCGTTATGCATTTCTGCCGGCGACGCACTGTTCACCTGGAGCCGCGGCTTTATCTTGACGGCGAACTTCTTGCTGTGGTGGCGACACACAGGTTTTTGGGTGTAGTTTTTGATGCCCGGACTTGGTTGCCTCATATTTGGCAGCTTAAACAGATGTGTTGGCGGCATCTAAATGCTCTGACATGGTTGAGCCACACCAGCTTGGGCACTGACCGATCTACCCTGTTACGGCTCTACCAGGCGTTAATCCAGTCCCGTCTGGATTATGGGAGCCTGGCTTATGGCTCAGCATCCCCATCTGCGTTGCGGGTGCTGCACCAAACACTACACAGCGGGATACGACTTGCCACTGATGCCTTTCGCACCAGCCCTGTGGAAAGCATACTTGTGGAGGCAGGTGTCCCTCCACTGCGATCGAGGAGCCAACATTTATTGGCCGCTTATGCTGCCCATGTTTCTAGCTTGCCCGGGCATCCTAACTATCGTCTACTATTCCCAGAGTCGCACGTCCATCTTCCAGGGATCGTGGATGTAAGATCGTGGTCCGCGTCCGAGTGCTTCTCTCCGGTCTTGGGGCTTTACCTCTTCCGCCTCCTTTTAGGGCATCTCTGCGTACACCCCCATGGTGTGTGCCTTCCCCTGGCCTTCAGCTGGAATTGGCACAGGGCCCGAAGGACTCAGTCTCTCCGGAGGCCTTCCGCCGCCGCCTGCTTTCCCTCCTCGCAACGTATCAGCGCTCTGGCATTGTTTACACTGACAGCTCGATGTTTGCTGATCGTGTCGGTTATGCACTAACTCTAGGGGACCATTCCGAACAATGTTCATTGCCGGCTGGCTGCAACATTTACACTGCTGAGCTGGTCGCCATCTTTCGTACCCTAGAGTATATCCGCTCCTGCTCAAGTGAGTCCTTCATCATCTGTAGCGATTCCCTGAGCGGTTTATGAGCTCCCGACCAGTGTTTCCCTCGTTCTCGTCTGGTGATGGCTATCCAGGAGTCCCTGCATGCTGTTGCCCGTTGCGGCCGCTCTGTGGTCTTTGTGTGGACCCCCGGTCATGTTGGTATCCCGGGCAATGAACATGTTGACCGCCTGGCGAAAGAGGCCACGAGTAAACCATATGTGGACATTGGCCTCCCAGAGACTGATATGAGGGCAATCTTACACCGCAAAGTTTTTGCGCTATGGGACGTTGAATGGCGGGAACTGGCCACGCATAATAAACTCCGTGCTGTCAAGGAGATGACAGCTGCGTGGCGGTCATCCCTGTGAGCCACTCGCAGGGAATCAGTAGTCCTTTGCCGTCTCCGCATTGACCACTCCCGACTGACACACAGATATTTACTGTGGCGGGAGGACCCTCCTCTATGTCGCTGCGGGGTGGCTTTGACCGTGGCCCACATTTTGTTGGCCTTCCCCCTTTTAGCTGTGGTCAGGCAGGTATTTGCGCTGCCTGATACGCTCCCTGCGCTTTTATCTGATGACCCTGCTATAGTTGGCTTAGTTTTACGTTTTATTCGGGCAGGGGTTTTTTATCGTTTAATTTGAGTGTTCGTTACGTTCTTTTGTGTTGATTCTGGCCATTGGCCTACGATTTTAATCTGAGTTTTTAATGTGTTTCTTGGTGGTTGGCTTTTCCTGTTTTGTTTCTATGGTCGGCCAACCACCGTCATACTCTGTGTGATTTTAGTTCGTCTTGTCTGGTCTTTGTCTAAGTCTCTCTTGTTCTGTGTCGTCTGTGATCTATTCTGTTAATCGCTTTTATTCTCTGTGGGAGTTTTTAGTATTTGGAAAAAGGGACTGATGACCGTAGCGGTCTAGTCCCTTTACTCCCACAAACCAACCAACAACAGAATCCATGAAAACTAGTTTCAGTAGGTTGTTTAAGTTCAAAATGATTTCAGAAATAGCTATATTTGTATAAATCACCATAATTATTCTGTAGATAGTTGTATAGTTCAATAACATTAGCATGTATCACATTGGAATAAAGATCAAAATATATATCAAGAATGATTAAAAAAAATAGTAAATATTATCGAGCCACAGAGTAAATGAAAACTTATTTTTCAGCACAGAAAAGTTGTATGACAGTATCCATCAGTAAACTATTACAAAAGACAGTCAAATAAACAGCACACACAGCAGTACAATAGAAGATACTGCGATGCTTGTCTCACTATTGAAACAAAGCTATTTCCTTGTATCAGTGGAAGGAAGCTGTGCACAGATTACTATGAAAACTTCACTGAGGTAAACCTATGTTCGATCTTTGTATCAGCTGAATAAAGTTGCACACGAATTGCAATGCAAATTTCCTGAAAGTACACTGTGTTCGCTGTTAACTATGTGGAATACCTTATCGAAATAAGTATGATTTTCATTAATACATACCAAGCATGAGACATAAGAAATACGGGCTCCTCATACAACTACACGTAAGTGATGAACCAGAAAGTAGTTGTACAGCTGCCTTGTGTGCAACATAACATCATTTGGAAGTCACAGATATTGAACAAGTGCACTAAAACGACGATAGTCATTATCAAATTACTGGATGCATATTATAAGGAAAGGGGAATTGGCTGTATATATGAAAATTGGAACAAAACTGCAGGCCACGGTTGTAATTGAGTATCACAGTTAAGTTATTTTCGCTCTCACAGAAATTTTTTAAACTTTATCGAGTAATTAGAGTGCTAATATTTAGTAGAAATAGTTAGGATGTCATTGTTTGTGACTATTTCAATATTTATTTCATTTTGTATAATACTGACTGTACTGAAGGTACTGGTTGAGGTAACTGCTGTCCAACTTCGGTTTTTCCCCATAATAACAGTCCCAACTAAAAATGGCATAGAGTAAATTAAGCATCATTACACTAGTTCCTGCTATTTTTCATGAAACGAATGTGAACTCAATGGTAAACGGTTTATCTGCCTATAATGGTCATAGGGCAGAGATAAACTATCTTCATTGGTGATGTTTAGTTAAAGGAGAGAGAAAGTTCAAATATTAGAATCATAAGTGGTGACTCAGCTTCACCATTCAAAGAGAATTTACTATATGAGTAACAGGAGAAAGTTTACTGAGGGCAGACAGAATAAGATAAATCTCTCTCCAAGAAGATATTCTTATAATTCTATGAATCCACTTATCCTTTAAAACATTCCAGAGACAAATGAAGTGGAAACAGATAAACATTGCCAGAATACTTTCACTAGGAAATCTAGTTTGCCAATTAAAGACATCAGGCAGAAAATCAGAAATCTCAAGATATTCAGAAGAAACAAAAGACTATGTCACTACCCACTTGAGTATTTTATGAGAATCCTTGTACTTTCAGTTAACGCTATTCTTCATATTAATCAGTTTTTTTAATTCCAGGGAGTAGACAGATAATCTCTAAACCAATAATGCAACATAAATGCTTAGCATAAAGTAGTAGACAAAAACGGCAACTGGATATTACAAAGGAATGCATAAACTTTTTTCTACTTTTCTCCTGACATAATTTATTATTTGAATACCTCACATGATATGCCTTCTGGTTGTTAATACATATCTTGACTTCTTCAGCAGCATTGGATTTATGGGACGTGATGCATCAATGAATAAATAAAGGCAATAGCATAAAACAAACAGAAAATTATATTTAACCCAGCAATAGAAGAACATAGTCAGGAAATCCAACTTTTCCTCCTCCAATTTGTTCTCATCACGGCAATGTTTCTAAGAGCTGCAGTTAATCCAATGAACGCCGGTTACTTGTGGAACTTTATACAAGGTTAGTTTATAGTCAATCAGCTGTTTCCTGGGATTGTAACTATGTATGTAAAAAGAGGTCATAAGTAAGGAAATGTTATGTGATTTTCAGACAATACTATCTGCATTAAAATGGCGCCCTGGATTACAGTAATTGGCATTAAAACCAAATTTGATTACATCTATCCACAGAATACCAAAAAATATCAAAACATAAGTAAAAGTACCGATAGGAAAAATTGAACTGAGAAAGTAAAATGTATTTTATGGCAATTGCAAGAGCTCTTCAAAGTAGCAACACATCCCAGCTCAAAGGAAATATGGAACAGCAAATATTTACAGGTAACAATAATTTTTAGAATGGATGTAGAAGTAAGCATGAAGAAAGTCAATGGTAGCTACATTGAAGGAACTCACAAACCATACAAAGTAGGCAGTTCTGATACAGCATTACAGGAAAAGGTAGATCAAAAGGAACTGTGCATGGATGGTAGATTATGTAGTGGGTTTCCAGATTCCATCATGAACCTGTAAGCAGCTGGATAAATAATTTCCGTATGAGAGAAAACCTGCAAGTTGTCTTGGTTGTATGTTAGTCTGTGCCTGTTACACACAAGATGTATTTGAAGCTTTACAAACTTGAATAAAAGCCTTTATCATCAGCGTCTTCAATAAGCATATATAAAGTACCAACTATTATCCCACATAAGTGCTCCATATCTTCAAAATCTGGAGATGCGCAGTTTTCAACAGAGTTCAGAATACTTTTGGTATCGTGTAAACAATTTACTTTCATAGGAAATTTATACACTACAGCACCAAAGAAACTGGTATAGGCATGCGTATTCAAATACAGAGGTAATGAAACCAGGCAGAACACGGCGCTGCGATCGGCAACGCCTATATAAGACAACAGGTGTCTGGCGCAATTGTTAGATATGTTACTGGTGCTTCAATGGGAGGTTACCAAAGATTGAAGTGAGTTTGAACGTGGTATTATAGTCGGCACACAAGCAATGGGACGCAGCATCTCAGAGGTAGCGATGAAGTGTGGATTTTCCCGTGCGAGTATTTCACGAGTGTACTGTGAATATCGTGAATCCGCTAAATCATCAAATCTCCAACCGCTGCGGCAGGAAAAAGATCCTGCAAGAAAGGGACCAACGACGACTGAAGATAATCGTTCAATGTGACCAAAGTGCAACCCTCCCACAAATTGCTGCAGATTACAATGCTGAGACAGCAACAAGTGTCGACATGTGAACCACTCAATGAAATATCATTTATAATGGCTTTCAGAGCCACTCGTGTATCCTTGGTGACTGCATGACATAAAGCTTTACACCTTGCCAGGGCCCGTCAACAGTGACATTGGACTGTTGATGACTGGAAAGCTGTTGCCTGGTCGGACGAGTCTCCTTTCAAATTGTATTGAGTGGACAGACATGTTCGGGTATGGAGACAACCTCAGGTATCCATGGACAATGCATGACAGCAGGGGACTATTCAAGCTGGTGGAGGCTCTGAAATGGTGGGCTTGTGCAGCTGGAGTGATATGGCACCCCTGATAAGTCTTGATACGATTCTTACAAGTGACAAATCTGACCACCTGCATCCATTCATATCTACCATGCATTCCGACGGACTTGAGCTATTCCAGCAGGACAACGCAACACATCACACGTCCAGAATTGCAACAGAGTGGCTCCAGGAACACTCTTCTGAGTTTAAACACTTCTACTGGCCACCAAATTCCCCATACACGAACATTTATTGAGCATACCTGGGATGCTTTGCCACGTGGAGTAGCAGCGCCGTCTTGGGCGCCTTGTCACAGTCAGTGCGGCTCCAGCCGTCGGAGGTTCGAGTCCTTCCTCGGGCATGGGTGTGTGTGTTGTCCACAACGTAAATTACTTTAAGTTGGATTAAGCAGTGTGTAGGTTTAGGGACCGACGACCTCAGCAGTTTGGTCCCATAAGACCATACCATAAATTTCCAAATGGGATGCCTTGCAATGTGCTGTTCAGGAGAGATCGTCACCCCCTCATACTGTTACGGATTTATGGACAACCCTGCAGGATTCATGATGTCAATTCCCTCCAGCACTACCGCAGATATTAGTCGAGTCTATGCCACGTCGTGTTGTAATAGCACTATCCTTTGACAATGCTTTTACTCTAAAGCCTAACATTCTACAGCCAGCATGGTATTAATCTTTTAGCCTATGGAGTTAAATTAAGAAGATATAAAGATATGACACAATTGTTTTTAAAAACAGCTGACATTTGTGATGTGATGGAAACAAATAACACATTACAAATTTATCGTTATTTACTCACATGATGTGCATGTACAAAATCCTTTCTGGGTACTACAGCTAGCCAGCGATTTCTCATTTTCTCGCATTTGGGAAATCGGTACATGTACACTTTCATTTCGTATACATGTTGTCCTCTCTCTTTCTCGGCCTCATTTTTCTGCAGGTGCAGATACGCAAATTTTATAGATTAATTGCTGTTTTTTGCAGCTGCAGTGAAGTCTATTTAAGACAGACGCATTTCGCTTTATTCTAAACCATCTTCAGTTGCCACTGTGGCAATATGGTTTTTTATCTTTACAATTTTGTTTGCTAGGATAATGAACAGTTCCTATGCTTTACTTACTACTAAAACAGTTTCAATTCTTATGGTTACTAACGGTTTTTGTTATTGTTTACTTTATTCTTGTTGTTCATCCACGTGTATATTTCCGGTATTTAGTACCCAGCGCTTTCACTATACTAAATATTCACGTTTCAGTGTTGAGAAGTACTAGTGTCGTCTCACCATTTTGTGTGTTTTGTTTTGTTATTAGGAGATGCGTTCTTCTTTTGTTTCTTTTGGTAACGGTGGGAGTATCTGCTATCGCGCTGTTAGTGTTTATATTTTACGACTAGTGTGTGTGTGTGTGTGTGTGTGTGTGTGTGTGTCTGTGAAGGTATCATGTCTCGACTACTGAGTGTGTAAATTATTGCTTTATTATGGCACAGTGGTGTATGATCCAGGGTGGGGGTATTGTCTAGTTTGTGGTATTATTTTGTGGTGTCTAGTGGCTTGTTCTTTCCCTACAATATGTTTTATCCGTTTAAATACAGCCTGGTTGCTGATGTTTGTCTGGTCATTTATTATGTATTTCTTCTCTATTTGAGATGTAAGCTTCTGTGAGAAATAAAGTTCTTTTTTTGAAAAATATAAGCTAGTAGTTAAAAAATCTTTAATAATAAGCCATTAATTGCTATATGTGGTGATTTCAACGCAGAAATGGCAAGCACAGAGGGGCTAGTTACAAGAACATTTCTGAATAAGCTAGTATCATTGGACCTATATTATACAAATCCACACATCAAAAAAAGGTTTGCATCACCCCAGTTCCCAGAATTCCTGTTGACGGTGGATATTTTGTCACAGACGCAGTCCCTTTGACTCTTTGGAGATATCACTAAACTTGCCCAAAGATGTAAACAACCGTGCATGAGCACCACCTATTAGACAGATGGGGATCTGACAGCTGATCAGTTCCTGTCATTCCATCAGGAAGGAGGTGCACAGCTCATGTTGTCTGTAGTTCAACCATGCCTAGATGGCCGCGTCTGCATTGTTACTTCGTGCCAGGAAGGGCTCTCAACAAGGAGAGTGTCAAGCTGTCTCAGAGTGAACCAAAGCGATGTTGTTCGGACATGGCCGAGATACAGAGAGACAGGAACTGTTAATAAGCCTTGCTCAGGCCGCTCAAAGGCTACTATTCCAGTGGATGACCGTTACCTACGGATTATGGCTCGGAGGAACCCTGACAGCAACGCCACCATGTTGAATACTGCATTTCATGCAGCCACAGGACGTCGTGCACAATAGGTTGCATGATGCGCAACTTCACCCCCGACGTCCATGGCGAGGTCCATCTTTGCAAACACGACACCATGCAGCGTAGTACAGATGGAACCAACAACATGCCAAATGGACCTCTCAGGATTGGCATCATGTTCTCCTCACCAATGAGTGTCGCATATCCCTCCACCAGACAATCAGAGATGTGTTTGGAAGCAACCCAGTCAGGCAGAACGCCTTAGAAACACTGTCCAACTAGTGCAACAACTTGAAGGTTCCCTGCTGTTTTGAAGTGGCATTATGTGGGGCCGACGTACGCCGCTAGTGATCATGAAAAATACGATAACGTACGATACGTGAATGCCTTCCTCCGACCGATAGTGCAACCATATTGGCAGCATATTTGGGAGGCGTTCTTCTTCATGGACGACAATTCGCGCCTCCATCTAGCACATCTTGTGAATGACTTCCTTCAGGATTACGACATCGCTCGACTAGAGTGGGCAGCATGTTCTCCAGACATGAACCCTATCGAACATGCCTGGGACAGACTGAAAAGTGCTGTATATGGACGATGTGACTCTCTAACCTCTCTGAGGGATCTACGCCGAGTCGCCATTGAGGAGTGGGACAATCTGGACCAACAATGCCTTGATGAACTTGTGGATAGTATGCAACAATGAATACAGGCATGCATCAATGCAAGAGGACGTGCTACTGGGTATTAGAGTCACTGGTGTGTACAGCAATCTGGACATCCACCTCTGAAGGTCTCGCCGCATGGTGGTACAATATGCAATGTGTGGTTTTCATGAGCAATAAAAAGAGCAGAAATGATGTTTATGTTAACTCTATTCCAATTTTGTGTACAGGTTTTGGAACTCTCCGAACTGACTTGGTGCAAAACATTTTTTTATGTGTGTAATTGTACAACACATAAGAATGTGTGCATAGACATTATTGTAATGAATTTCCATAGGGGAGACCTCACACTCAGGCTTCCAGGAGAGGGTCTGGCAGATCATGAGCCTATGCTCCTCACACCATATAACATGTAACCAATTAAAATCGAGCAACTTGAAGTGGTACTGGTAAGAGGTCAAAAGGAAGAGTACATAACAGAGTTTATTGAAAGTCTAGGTAGTGCAAAGTAGGACTTGATATGTAATAGTCAATATGGGAAGAGGGGAGCTCAATTGAGCTTTGATAACTTTCTAAATAAATGTACAGATTTATGGTATTCTTAGTCTCCAGAAAAAAAGTCCAAGTGCACCTAAAAATAAAAGGCTGAACAAGCTTTCTCAAGAACTTTTGAAAACCAGAGAAAACATACTCATTCTGTACAAGGCGCATAAGAATGTCTGTACCCAAAGGACAGAACAGAGGTAGAATATTTATAGGACCTGTCTTAAATGCAAAAAATTCTGCAAAGCTAAGCTCCTCATGGCTAAAAGTGCGAGTGGAAAACTAAATGGAAATGGTCCCAAATAAATGCAAGGCAGCATGGCAAATAATAAAACAAGGGCACACTAAAATGCACACAAGCAACTCCGCTAGAAGCAGAGGAGTGAAATCACTACTTTTTAAACTCTATTTAAGAAATAGAAAACAATATTAAAGCAACAAGTTCATGAGCAATGTACCTGATTAAAGCCCCACTGTCAGGTGATCAGGTATTTCAATGGAATATTATCACATCTGCCGATATTATAAAAACTATCTCCAAATTTTCACATTCTAAAAGTACGAATTGCTATTGGTTGTCAAATTACATCATTAAAAAGACATTACTCTCAGTCTCTACGCCATTAGCTTTTATTTTTAATAAATGTGTACAATTTGGAGTATTTCTGAATCATTCAAGGTATCAAAAGTTATTCCAGTGGACAAAGAGTATCCCCATAGCTACAGAGAAGTCTGAATTGTGCCAATATTTTCAAAAATATTTGAAGTACTGCTACACGCACACAAATAAGCAGCTACTTCGAAAAACCCACTCTCCTGTGTAACAATCAGTTTGGTTTTCACAAGGTGAGAAACACAGCAGAAACCTTTTTGAAAACTGAGACAAGAGATTAAGACACAGATTCAACATGTTAAAATCCAGATGGAAGAAGGGACCGCCAGAATTGGTAGTCAGATCACTCAGATAAATGAAGACGCAAAAAAATCTACGGAAAGAATCCAGGTACTAACACAAAGTCAGCTGCAATTACGCACTGACGTGGATAAGGTCCAATTGGACATTGTCAACGTTGACAAAAAGATGGAAAAGGCGAAAAAGGCCACTCGAACAGCAATATAAATTTCGGAAGAACAAGTGATTCAAAGCAAGGTCGCACAAGTTGCACTGAAAAAGTGTGACCAGCGGATCAATAAAATAAAACTTAAAAACAAAGATTAGTTTGAAAAGCTTCGAACGAAGTTGATACAAACTATCGAAGAAAAGATCGAAACCGATTACACCTGTAGCGAAACAACCGATACGTCAAGCATTAATTCAGTACATGAACACGCGCTCTCTAAGAAAGTTCAAGTAGAACAAAGACCAGAAGTAACACTTCCGCAGAAGTCGAAACAGAAGGCCCCGACTAAAGTGACACATGACACGCCACAGAACCAGGCACAGTGTCTAGAAAAACGGGACACATACAGTCAGCCGATACCAATGGAAAGACAAGCGACTGAACCAGTAAACCCGATGACACAGTATAACAGTAGCGCAGGTACAGTAGCGCGAACGACGAGAGTAGAGACAAACGAACAACATTGTTCACCAGTGCTACGATATAATGGGAATATGGGTCAGGAAATTGAGAATAGGCAGACAGGAAGTGGATTGCCCGAGAATAGGCAAGACAACACAAGGAATGGCAGATTATTTGAGTCTATGAATCAGGCAAAACCCGGATTTATGAGTAGATACAATACAGATCACTTTCTGACATAAAATTCCAACATTTCAAGGAACAAGGCGGTAGCTTGCATGCACGCAAATTGATCGATCAGTTCCAGGTAGGCTATTTTTTTTTTTAAATTCTTTATTGACATAACAATAATACAATAATAATTATACATATGTGGCCCACCTCCTAACATGATTAGTGGACCATTAATTATTACATGAGACTGAGTTTTTTGCAGCTTAGATTACAGTTTTGTTGTTAGTGAGCTACTATTAAGTTCCTAAGTTAGTGTTAGATTCCTACAACAAAAATGGGCAGTTTAGTTTTACCTACTTCTAACCTAGAAATGACTACTAACTGCAGCGTCACAGGTGTGCCAGTAAAATACAAACCTACTTGGAGTGGCCAGGCTCCTCGAGCTAACCTCGAGGAACATGCCCCTGGCACCGGGCCGGCCAAGGTTAGTAATCGCTGCAGTTTCCTATGTTAGTATTCTAAACTACGTCCTACTACTACTAGCTTAACCTACGTCATAGTTGGTGCTTGTCGTAATCGGTGTGACTGATCCCACCCCCCTAATCCCATGCGTGGCGGTTTCCAACTGATGGAAGTCGGCCATTCCACGCACAGGCGGAATGGGATTGGGATCAGGTCATAATCGGTTGATTAAAGAGTTCGGTGTTTATTCTTGATCCCTCAGGTATTCTATTAAGATCTTTCGTGATACCTCTTCTGCCAGAGCGTTTAGGGTGTGGAATGTGTCTTCTTGTCTGAGAAGATTGTATGTCTCGTGGTTTGGGAGTCTGTCTCTGAGTGTCATTGCCACGTCATTGAAGAGAGGGCACTCGAAAACCACATGATCAGGAGTTCCCTCTGCCGCGCCACAGTCACACTCGGGGGTTGCCCTTTTCCCAAACCGACTTAAATATGTCGGATAGGGTCCATGACCAGTGAGAAAGTGGATGAGTCCTCGTGTGGGTTCAAAATATTTCATGGTCCCGCGTTCTTTAACATCAGGTAGAAACTGAAATGTTCTTCTCCCCGTTTCATCTTCCTCCCATATCCTCTGCCACAATTCCTCCCCTCTGTTTCTTATTCCCCTTTTATCCTCTACTCTCACACCCATGATATCTGTTATTTTTTCCCCATTCCCTTTTTTGGCCCAATAGCATGCCGCTTGTTCACGTATTTTAATGTCTAACTGGCAGAGCCCCATTATGACTAACAGGGCTCCCCCTGGTGATGTCCTGTAGGCCCCTACTGATCTTAGAATCATATTTCTTTGGACTCTTCTCACTATCATGGTGGGCACGACCCGCGTGAGCCTGTGCGCCCAGACTCCCGAGCCGTAACCCACTACTGAAGTCAAGATGCTATTGTGATATAGTCTGATGAGATGAGGGGGGAGATGAAATCGCTTATGTCCAATGGAAATGAGATTATTTAGTAGCTGGAGGGCTCTCTGAGTCACGGCTTCTATGTGTTTTCCAAAGTTCCATCTCTCGTCAATTATAACTCCCAGATATCGCGCCTCTCGTCGCCGAAGAACTGGTGAGCCTTCAATTCTGACAGTGGGATTCCTGACAAGCTGACCTTTTAGCAGTAAGTACGTGGATTTGGTAGGAGATATTTTCATTTTCGTTTTTAGGCACCATTGGTGCAGTTTTTCAATGGCCCTTTCGATCTTTGGCTCGATGTCCTCTCGGCTACGACCGCCGACCAGCAGGAGGAGGTCGTCTGCGTAGGCTATCACCTCTAGCACTTCCTCACTTTGTTGCAGTTCGTCCAGTAATGGTTCCATGTGGATATCCCGGAACAGGGGCCCCAGAACAGAGCCTTGGGGACATCCCTTTGTGATTACTTTTCCAATTCTCCCGCTAGGGGATGATAGCCAAACCTCCCTGTCTTTACAATAGCTCCTCAGACATCCATAAAGCGGCCCTGGACACTCTTTCTCCCGTAAACAGGAGAAGAGCGAAGGCAACCACAGGTTGTCAAAGGCACCACTAATATCCACCACGATGCCGACGACGTACTTATGCGGGGTCGAGCCACAGACCTCAGCTGCCAGTGCGATGGCATCAGATGCCGACCGCCCCGGCCTGAAGCCGAACTGCCTGCTGCTCAGCCCCCACAGTACCCGGTGGGCCGTCAATCTGTCAGCCAGCAGTTTCTCTAGGAGCTTCCCGAATAGGTCCAATAGGCAGATTGGCCTGTAGGATTTAGCTTCGGTTGGATCTTTCTCCGGTCCTTTTTTAATTATTATCTCGTTCGCGGTTTTCCACCTCTTGGGAAACTGTCTTAGACATTCGTTGAATAGGTGGGTCAACGGCGCGACTAACTGGGGTGCCAGGAATTGCACCACCTCAGCCACAATGCCGTCTGGTCCTGGAGCTTTCCCTCTTATTTGTGCAGCTACCTCCTCTTCCGAGAATGGGTAGACTGCCGTGTTGTTGTTATAGTCCACTAGATATGCGTCACGCAGTTGCTTCTGGACTTCAGTTTCTTCATCCGCATTGTCGTCAGGCAGCAGGGACTGGAGAAGGACCTCAGCAGTTTCCTGCCAAGACTCCGTCATCCCGTCCCCTCGCCTGACTGTTGATAACTCCAGGGGAGAGCGGATTTTTTCCCTTACTAATTTATAAGGGAGACCCCATGGATCTAAGGCTAACTGGTTCAGCACGTAGGTTTCGCAGCTACGCATTCTCACTTCGCGTAACTCCTTCTGGAATCTTTGTTTGGCCTCCCTGTATTGCAACTGCCATCTTTGTCTTTCCAGCCAGATGACATTGCGCTGGTAGTTTCTCCTTAGCCTTCTGACAGATTGCCGTAACTCCTCTAATTCGGGCGACCATGGTGATGGCGAGGCCGCCACGGCCTTCCTCCTGGTTGGTACAGTGACCCTCACCGCTCTATGTACTGCACCCACCAGTTCCTCGGCTCTGTCGTCTACGTCTAGGTCTTGATATGCGTCACCTTCTGGTAAGGCAGGAATGTCGCACTCCCTTGCTAAGAGTTCCCAATTTGCTTTGTTATAGTTAAATTGCACCTCCCATCCCATGTTCCAGCGGCACTCTCTTTCACTTAGAGTGAAGGTTATCAAGTTGTGGTCACTCGTGGTGGCTTACGACTATCCAATTTTTTATTAGGTTAGCTGCATTGTGTGATGTAAGGTTCACATCTATATTCGTGCCTTGTCCTCCTCCTGCTGTGTATGTAGGAGGATTGCCCGGCCTGTTGGCCACCACGAGCTGCAAAGCCATAAGAAATTCTTCCACTTTTTCGCCGTTTGCGTCTCTGGTGCCACTGTACCACAGGGGGGATTTTGCATTGATATCAGCTGTTATTATCTTTCGTCCTCGCAACGCCGTGGTAACTCTTGCTAGATGTTCTAAGTGTTGTTCTATCTCATCTCCGTATTGAAAATACATATTTATGAGAATAATTACTCCCATCGGGGACTGAAGCTCCACGACGTTGCAGTGACGAGTTGCAAATTGTGTGAGCGTAGTTACCCTCAAAAGTTTGTTTGTTACTACTATTGCTGCTCTAGGGTCCTCACCTCTGCTGATAATTTGCCAAGTAGTGGCAACAAAAGGTATTTTCCCAGCTTGGGAGTACGGCTCCTGTAGGCAGAGCACTTCCAGTCTCCTCTCCTCCACCTCTTTACGGAGATCCTGCATAACAAGTCGACTGTTGTGCGTATTTAGCTGTCCAATTATTATCTCATTCGTCATGGGAAGTATGTATGTATGTGGTCGTCCGGCCAGGTCTTACTCCAGTCAAAAGCAATTCGTCCGTTTACCAGTATGGCCTGTTCGTAAATGTTCTGGAGGTCAAACTTTTCGCCACGTCTCTCAAAAACTTTTTTCAGTAAGTCCCGCAGGGCTCCGAAATCAGTGGGGAGATTCACTGACTTGAGCTGTATTCTGTCCACAGCCTCCATTACCGAGAAGGTTACCTTTTTACCCTCTTCGTGTCCTACACGGACCACATGCTGTAAGGCAGTGGCCAGGGTGATCGGCTCTTCCAGCCTGGCCAGTTGCATCGTGTACTCGATGTTGGGATATACCCTTACCGGGTCCACGGGTGGCAATCTGACCACTGGAGTATTCTGCGTTGTGGACTTTAGGCTTGTACTGGTAACAGTACTATATTGGATGGGTCGGTTTTCTTTGGGTTTTGTCTGGGATATTGCAGTCATAGGATTCCCTTGCCGTTTCAGGTGGATTGTCGGCTTTGTCTCCCAGCGTTGAGGGGCGGGATCTGTGTTCTGTACGGGAAAATCTGTTTGTATGCTTATGTCAACCATGTAAGGCTCTGTTTGTATGGCCTTGTCTATTATTTCTGTTTTAGTGGCACCCGAAAGCGCCAGCAGGAAGTTCTTGAACCTGGTTGCCCTCATAGCGTCCCGCCTCCTCTTACTTGGGGATTTATGTTTTGGCATCCTGCTTGGTGGGCTGTGATCAGCCATAGTTGATTTTAGAAATTAGTCGTTGTTCTAACATTCTGTATGTTGGGCAATTGCGTCCTGAGGCTCCGCATGACTTTTTCCCGCGGTTTTTGCAGGGAATGCAGACCGCTGCTGCTTTGCAGTCTTTGCGGTTGTGTCCACTTGTGCCACACTTCGTGCAGGCCGACTCCCTGGTACACAGCCTTAGGATGTGATCCAAGTCACCGCAATTGTGGCAGCGAGGTACCACGATGTAGTCTCCGACGTTAATAGAATGAAATCCTACATATAGTCTGCCCATTGCTGTGATTTTCCTCCACATTGGCGCCGTGACCTCAACAACGTGATGAACCACATCACGCCCCCGAGGCCCCATCCTGAATCTCAATTTGAAACTCTTTCGAAATTCTTCCTCATTTATGTCATCAAAATTTTGCTCTTTTATTGTGTTTGTCAGTTCTTCATCCGTCATTACAGTTGGCACGTCATAGAGGATTACTAAGGGATTCCTCTTCTTTGGTGGTTCACATTTGATTAGCGCGTTTAGTTTCTGATTGTTTAATATTTTATCCTTGTCTTCCTCTGAGGCTACTTCCACAATTACTGAATTTTTGCTGGGTTTTATTCTCTTTATTTTAATTTTGTCTTTAGCTGGGTTGACAGTTTTTGTAAACAATTCCTGGATTTTCTTCACACTGGTGTCTTGCACAGGTAGTGTCCTGAGAAAGACCGCAGTGTCTGTTCTTTTGGCTGCTTTATCTATTGTTTCCTTTGTTGTGTGCGGCTTGGTTGGCACTTGCGCAGCCACCGCCGCCCAGGTCTTGGTCGGTTGGTTCCTCAATCTGTTGTTTTCTTTTTCTAACTCCTCCACTCTGCCTTCAAGTTTTGCGTGGGCAATGGCCCATGCAGTAAGTTCATTTTTTATAATTGTTGAGGCTGCTTGGCTTATTTTGCCGTTTTTGACGTTCTGCTCTAAGAGCAGTGAGATTCTACCATGCCTTTGTGTGACGGATTCACCTTCTGCCTATCCCAGCTCGTCCTGGGGAGAGGGATCAGTCGCAATAGAAGCGCGTTTAGACGCACAAGAATCACTCGTTTCGGTTGCCGCCATGATGAGTAACGAGTGAAAAGAAATGGGAGCCCGTCTCTTGCCCTGGACCGGCTCCTCTGGCATGGGGGGGGGGGGGGGGGACATGAGGCAGCTCGTCCACCGGCCTTGCCCCAAGACCAAGGGCACTCTTCGAACTGCAGGGTTCAGCGCGCCGTTGCCAGCGCACTGGTCCCCATCGGTGGCTCCGTCATCGTCGATTTCACTCGACGCTCCTCGGCAAGTGCACCCCGCACTCCGGAGAGGCGGATGCACCTCTCGCCCTTCGCCGCTTACTAGCCCGAGCTTCCACCTGTCGGCCAAGGACCTACTCCTACTCAGGTGGTGGGTCGGTCACCCAGTCGTTCAGCGGTCTGGACCCATCTAACCTGCCCAGGCGATGTCATCACCTCCTGGGTTTGGCAGAACACGCCCCGGTTACCCAGGGGCGTGGCGAAGCACCCTTGCCGAGTCGCGCCTCGATCCCACGCCGACGAACGAGGTCTCCGGCATGCAGGACACCTGATGGTCTGTGCCCTGCGAACAGAAAGGGACTGGTGTTCGGTCCCTTGACACAGCTCCCCCTGTGCCACGCACCCTTCACTTTCACATCGGGTTGGGTCGCAGCTCTCCCTTTTGTCGCAAGGCAGAATGCCAAGCTTAACATCTGGCACCACGGGAAGGCGGAAAGAGCCATTTGGGAAGGAGAGGCTATAAGAGACGCTTCACTTCCCCTGTCAGGACTGCCGCGGCACACCTGACTGGGAAGCGATACGCCCCAGTGCGAGCCTCCGTGCCTTACGGCGCGCCGGCAACGGGCGGGCCCGCGCCGAAACGCGCCGTCAAGCGACTGACCTCACGCCAAAGGTAGGCTTGCCAAATCATAGGAGCTTGGCTCACACACTTCATTTTATTTGTGCACACATGTCAGGGACAGTAGCGGAGGTGATGCAAAAGATCGCTGCTACCTATACGTCTTACCTACAATTCAGAACAGCATTCCTCGAAAGATATTGGTCTAAGGAGGCGCAAAACAAAATGAAATACGAGTTACTGCAGATGACACCATATGAAAACTCAGGGAAAAAAAGCGTTGTAAAATTCTTTGACACAATGGACAGAAAGAATCAATGCTTAGATAAACCATACAGTAACGGAGAGATGATATGTCTATGTAGAATGAAGTTACCGATAAAGTATCAACAGGCGACTGTAGGAAAAAATGAAAATACCGAGGAATTCAAAGAGGTCTTAAGGGAGCTCGAACTCATGTTTAAAGAAAACGAGATGGAAGAAAAAAGAAAGGAAAGGGAACAGCAAAAGGAGAGGACTAGGAACGAATATTATAATAATAATAATCGTAATCCTAGTAATTTAACAGCTCAGGACAGTGGCATAATGGAGGTAATTGGCATAGAAACGGGAACCAGAATAATTAGTACCGGAATAGGAATGGTAATGGATACTCATACAGTGGTGGATATGGGTTTAGGAACCAAATGCCAACGGTCAAGGGTACTTTGAAAGCGGTCACGACGCCAGAAACAGCATCTGGCAAGACCAGGGTGCGAATAATTACAGACATAATCATGGTGCACAGAGACAAGAACAACACAGTAAAGGGTAACCAGAAGTAAGGCCACAGAATCCTGAAAATCGTAAAGACTGACAGGAAAATACGGAAGAGGTTAGGCAAACTAACGTCCACCCATTAACACAATCAAAACAGAACATTCGTTTCCTCCAAGTAGATAAATCAAAATTAGAAAAGACTGACAATAGCCACAATTCAGATAAACAGGGACTTACGAAAATTTCCGATAAAGAGTCAGCACCAGATACACTCGAACTACGCTACAGAGCCTGGGAAAACAGCATAGAGTGGGAAAATTCTGAAAGTGAGGATGAACTGCCACCACTTCCGTCTGCTGAAGAATTGGGCGATGAAGAACTGTTGACGGGACTTAGCGATATATTTGACGAGAATCAAGTGAAAGATCATGATGGAACAGAGCAGAGTATCGCAAATGAAAACAAAACACAGACAAATCGTCGCTTCTGCCTTACGGAACATTCGGTCAGCAGCAATGAGACGTAAGATCACCCAAGGCAAGTTTGCACAAAGAAAGTATTCGTAAAGACTCATTACCTTTCACAAAAGAGCCAAAATAAATGCCGTACATTTTTTCCAGACTATAAAAAGCTGATGGTAATTTCCAGAATCGCTCACGAAAATGCCGTGGAGCTAATGAACCCAAAAACAGGTAAGTGTATTGGCATCTACCACGTGAGTCATTTAAAAGCATGCGAATGGAAAGAACAGTAAAAGAAAAGAAAAGACACAAAGGGGCAAAAGAAACCTCATATCTTATACTAATCACTAAATAAAAGATAATTAAGTAATCAACAAATTACCACACTAATTAAAAGAAAGAAAGAGAGATAGAAAACCGGCTAACAATTTTCTTGTATCATTGAGTACACTGCAACATGCACACAAACAATAAATGATGCACAACTAATAAAAGAAGGAAGGAGTGGTAGGCTACAAAAAAAATACACACACACACACACAAACACACACACACACACACATATATATATATATATATATATATATATATATATATATATATATATATATATATATATATATATATGTGTGTGTGTGTGTGTGTGTGTGTGTGTGTGTGTGTGAAACCGCAGTGAAACTAGGAACAATATTATAAATAAATAATTACAAAAATTGTTAAGAATGGCTGAGAAAGTTAATTGGAAAATCCGAAAGAACAATTTTTGCCTGACTTTGTCAATGTTTTCCTTGGCATTGACAAATCGCAGACAAAAATTTTGTCACAACGGGGGGATATGTAACGTGGCATGGTCTCCTGACCTTCATTTCTTGCATATTCCGACCTTACCATCGTATTCTGCATATCAAGATGTTTCATTCGAGCCCAAACTCGATAGGGCTGAGTCAATTTTACATATTTCCATTTAATCAATACTCAAATCTAATAAATAAATCGCAAGTGCGCACCGAGATTAAAAATTCGAGGCTGGCATACACAGACATTCAAGACACAATGGCCACAGGAGTTGGGGTTCAGCGGAAGCAACCAGCCCTCTGGAAAGTCCATAGGAGGGTGAGTTAGCACACAGCTATGCCTGCCGGCCGACTGCCCATGGCCCAAAACAGTTTTTGCCAGAGAAAAGAAATAATGGCCTGCATGTTCACCTTAAAAGCAAAACCCACTGTATTGCTTAGGAGAGCCCCAGCATACAATTTTTTTGATGGACCTAATGCGCAGTTTCAGAGTTCTCATAAGTGGACAGTAAATGCCTAACACAGATGCTATATATTTCCGGATTGTTCGGCTTAGCCATTCTCCCATTTGTAAGAGTAACGCTGATTGGCGGACTATTTCTGACGCAATGAGCTGCAGGAGTGAGGGAAAGACAGTAGATGATTTTTGTGTGCACGGAAGTCCGTTCGGTGACGCCCTTGTAGCGGAAACATGTAGCGGGAACGACTGCGCTCGTGCGTGTACGCAGAGAGCGAGGAACAAAGTGTCTGCTCAGTACTGCACTGGGACAGCACCTCTGTCGCTAGCGAATCGGAGTGATACTCTATACTGAGTCACTCGCGATTAAGAATTTGTTCACTGTGTTGGCCGCGACATTTAATGTGCAGTGTGAACACAGACAGAGTATTAGTTAGCGCCTGCGAGCAAACATTGAGTGGCATCACAGTGGACTGGTTATCTGACTGGTGCACCACGCCAATAGCTAGACTGGGGCCAGATAGGAGTCCTTGACTTCATCAAGGCGTAGTGAGAGTTCGATTGGCGAAGAGCAATCCAGATAGAAAGAGATAGTTTTGTTATTTTTCAGTGGCAAACGAAGCAGGAAGCAGTCGTCACAGCTCACGGTATTCTGCGCGACAGCGTAGGTGAGACCCATCTTTCCTCCATTAGATATAGCATACTTCATTCATGTCACTCCATTACATTTCTGGAGCGACAACCTCGACTGTACTTAGAAAAATTCAATCGGATAATTATTCAAGTTGAGTAGGCGCAGTTCTCAGCCATTCTGCCAAGTAAATAAGATTCTTAAAGAAAAGGGATAAAAGAGCTTTCCCACACTTTGTATATAAATGTCATTAACAGGTTTCCTATCCATAAGAGGTAACCTCCAGTTCCGAAAAGAACCCGGAAATTTGTCTATCAGTTTATAAATGAAAGTTTCATTTGATTTTTCTTAAATTCTTGCAATAAATAATATTTTCCGTTCATTTAATGTTTTCTTACACTAACTATCAATACTCTAGTACCCAAGTATCCCACTAGTTACGTTAGAAAATAGAAAATGTTTGTGTCTTTTCCTTACAGTGGACGACTCCGGAAAATATTTATTGCTGAAAGTTTTTCTGGCATTTCTTTTTGGTACATTAGGAGCGTCTGTCTGACTTCTGTAGTAGTGTGGGGTGAAAATTGCTTCTTGCAGGAGCCAAAGGGTACTTGTCAGATCAATCCGTTGTGCAACTCGTCAACACAACACCGACACACTGACACAGTTTGGTTGACTATTCACATAAAGCTTTGATATGTTATTACATTCATTAGGCAGATATGCTGTCGGTCCAGAAGCGTTCTTAACACTGAAACAAACTAACAGATTTTCTATGGGAGTCTAGTTGTACACACTCTCGACCATATCCTTTATTGGCACTTCTCAACGTCGCCTTTTCTGGGGGCCCCTCATGCAGTTGGAATCTCTGTGTGGCACTTGCTGTGACATAAAAGCCTCTGATAGCGAACTTCAGCCGCTTCTCGTCGCCCATGAATTAGCTCAATAAATGATAATAATACAGCACAAACAAATATTTGTACTAGCACATAATATGGTTCGCAATAATACGCCATCCACGAAGTCTGCAACTGTGATTTATTAAAAAAGAAACACAGTGTTAACTGACTACAAGTTTTCTTATTTATAGACGACAAGGGTATAGAGAACTTCGCACCTCTAATTTTTATTGGAAATAGTCTCGCGCTTAACTACAAAGAAATCTGTGCCCTCACAAGGCTCACAGACGTGGGACAGAGCTGCTCACGCATGACATAGCATGCATTGGACTCGTATGCCGCCATGTGTCCTGTATTTGCTTTAAAGCACTGTCTACTTGCGATCGTTAATGGTAATCCTGTCGGTCATCATAGTACTTCCATCTCGTGTGCGATGAAACGTGGCACATTCCTCTAAACGAGCTATGATTTATGTGATGTACTCCATCCCCCTGTCGCATCTTGAGTGTATAATGGTGACTTCAGCTTTAGAACTAAGTTAATCATAGGTGCTTTTGAGGCGCTACAATCACTGTGTATACATTTGCCTGACAGATGTACTGCTTACAGAGTTAGTGAGGGAATGACTTGTAATTTTCACATGTCGGACGCTGCTGCTATGTGTTTATCTGTTTCTTTGTAGGAGGTATCCCCTGCTACTAACGATCATTTTATATAGGCCTGATGCAGGCATCATATAATTTTTGAACCGTGATCGGATGTGAACAGCAGACACTATACGTCTCCGGAAAGGTACATTGTGTTCGTATTACACAGAGCTAATGTTTTACGGACGTAGTTTTTTCGGTTTACGGTTCGATAACATAGTTTATTGTAAAGAAACCGGAAAGAAGGATGTATGTCATCCGCTTGAAATATATTTCTTACACTGGAATATTAACAGCGCTACATTCCATACGACTGATAGGTCGGAAACACAAGCAATCTAACATTATAGCCCTTTTAAGTGCAGTACGTTTTTGCCTTAAGAATGTGTGTGTTTATGTTCTCTCTTACTAATACCTTCCAGATCCTGATCCTAGACTGGAATAATATTACGGTATATTAATAATCTTTACTTATGGACCGTCTGACAGCAACTGAATAAAACACAATTTTAGTGCCATACGCGTTTCGCCTTTATTTTCTGCAAGGCATCATCAGTGCCTGGGAATATGTACATATGTTAGCTATTTTATTTACATTTTTGTCATTGTGCCTATAGGTTATAAACAGTTCTGGTGGTTGGTATTTCCTATTAAGTAGTTATGTTTTGAACTGTACTTAAAGGTTGCGTGGACAAATTCCTACATATTACGTTCCTGTTGCATTTTTGGTGTTGTTCTTCTTCTTGTGAACGCCAATTTGCATTTTTTTTCCCCATTCCACAACACTATGCACTGAACGCTTGTTTTAAAGCAATGTTTTGGTTTCTGTTGCCGACTGTCAAATGTTTTTGCCAAAGATCGAATGTTATTGCCAAACTTATGAGTGTAACTATTGAAGTACCTGTGGTCTGTTCGTGTATGCATTTGTGTGTGCGTTTGTGTATGTGTGTGTGTGTGTGTGTGTGTGTGTGTGTGTTTTGGTGTGATATATATTCTTTGTGCTGTGTGTGTGTGTGTGCGTGCGTGTGTGTGTGTGTGTGTGTGTGTGTGTGTGTGTGTGTGTGTGTCTCCAGATTATGTGGGGAAGAGTTTTCTTTTTTTTATTATTTTTTGTTTTATGTTATCATTTCCTTTATTAAGTGTAGTAGGGAGCCTGTGCTGATGTGTGTTTGTTCATTTATTACATGTTTGTTTTCTGCTATGGCTTTCTGGATGTGGAAGTTTTCTTACATTTGTGTAAGATGTTTGTCATGGTTGCTTATTCTCATTATTTTCATTTCTTGATCCATGTTTGTAGGATGATGGTTGCTGTGTTTTAAATGCTCTGCAAATGTGGAATGGTTTGTTTCATACTTCCAACATCTGATATGTTCTTTGTATCTTGTTTGAAAATTCCTGCATGTCATGCCTATGTATACTGCATCACAACTTTGACATTCAAATTTATATATTCCTGATTGTTGGAATTTGTCTCTCTTGGTAGCTGGTTTGCTTAGGTGTGATTGAATGGTTTGCCCAGGCTTATATGCTGTTTTGAAGCCCTGTCTCTTTAGGATGTTTGCATCTCTGTGTGTTAGTTTATGTGTGTAGGTCATGGTGTACCATCTGGTTCTTTTCTGTGTGGTGTTGTCATTGTGTGTGTTTGTAAGTTTTCAGCTTGTGAGTTCTTTTGTATTGTGGAACTGTTGTGTTTGTTTTTTATTTGTGTTTTTATTTTTTGATTGAGCTTGTGTACCACATGTGTGTCATACCCGTTGTTCCTAGCTATTTGTATGTTTGTACTCATTTCTTGTTCATAGTTTCTCTTGCTGAGTGGGATCCTGTTTAATCTATGTAACATGTGTCTTAGTGCTGCAAGTTTCTGGCTGTGGGGGTGGTTGGATGTGGAATGTATTATTGTGTCTGTGGCTGTTGGTTTTCTAAAGATGTTAAATATATGTTTACCATTTTCTTTTTTAATTGTAATGTCAAGAAAATTTATTTGATTTTCTTTTTCTTTTTCAAGTGTGAATTTTATGTTCTGATGAGCTTTGTTTATTTCTGAATGGAGTTCATCTATTTTTTCACTTGGCTCATCTACCAGACAAATAATGTCATCCACATATCTGTACCAATAAATGATTTTGAAACTTTCATTTGTGGTTATCTTATCAAATATCTGATTTTCTAGGTGACTGATGAAAATGTTTGCTAGTGTTACTGATATTGGGGATCCAATGGGCAGTCCATCAGTTTGTAGATAATATTCTTCCTCAAACTGAAAGTAGTTTTGTTCAGTTGTCAGTCTGAGCATATCTGTTATTTCTTTTATTGCATCTGTGGTGAGGTTGCTGTGGGATGAGAGATTTTGTTCTATGATTTCTATTGTTTCTGTGATAGGGATGGAGGTATACATATTTTCTATATCGAATGAAATCAGTGATGCTGTGTGTGGTACCTGTATGTTCTGTATGTTTTCTATTAGGTTTCCTGTGTTTATCACTGTTCTGGTGTTTTCTACTTTATGGTGTTTTGTAACTAACTTTTGGAGGTGTTTGGCTATGTGGTATGTTGGGGCTTTCTTGAAGTTGATAACAGCTCTGATTGGCATTCCATCTTTATGTACTTTCGGTTGACTGCGAGTGTCGGTGCTTGTGGGTTTTTCTGTGTTACGTAGTATTTCTGTTTGTCTGTGAATGTGTGTTCAATGTTTTTCAGTGTTCGTTTCACATTTGCCTGGAATCGTGTAGTTGGATCTGACTTCAGTTTTTGTATGGCGTTGGTGTTTATGTATTCCTTGGTTTTTGTGATGTATTGCTCTTTATCCATGAGTACTGTTACATTTCCCTTGTCTGCTCTTGTTATTAATACGTTATTATCTTTTGACTTTTGTTTTAACCTTTTCATAGTAGCTGCTTCTGTTTGGTTGTTCTTATTGTGTGTCTGATGTGTTTGTTTTATTATGCCTTTTATTTCTTCTTTTACTAGTTCTCTTGTCAGTCCTATGTTTATTTCACAATTATTTTGTTGTTCTTCACGTGTAAGGATGTGTTCGGTTTCTACTATGAGATTTTCTATGTATTGATTGTTCACTTTGCTATTGGTGCTGTGTTTCAAACCTTTTTCCAAGGGCATTTTTTCGTTTTCGTGTAGTTCTGTCTCTGTTGGGTTAACTAAGCGTGGATGGAATGTGTGTTGGTGTTCATGTGGTTACACATATAAAATGTAAATGTGTTTTAGCGTCTTTTTTACTGTTAGTTTCATTATCTTCTGTTTATGTTTGGTTTGTAAATGTTTCATTGCTGTGTATGTGTTGTGTTCAGTTTTTTCTACTAGTGCCATGAAAACGGCGGCGTTTCCTACGTTTTTTGCCAATTCTAGATGAGTCTCATAGAGCATCATGTTTAGGTGCTGTTTTTTCGAATAGAGCATCTTAATTTCATGTAGTAACCAATATCGTTCTGCAAATGATTTCGACTTTTGTGCCACTGTAGAACTGTTTTTAACATTTACATTAATGTAACTTGGAATTAAATCGTTCTTTTTGCGTGTTTTGTTGAATTTTATATGCTGTATCGTCGTATGGAGTCTCAGATGTATTTTCTTGAACCTGTTGTACACGTTGACAGGGAATGCTTGACATAGCTGTATTGACATCTTCATCTTTTATAGTCCTGTCTTCCTCAGTTGCGTGTAATATTACGGTATATTAATAATTTTTACTTATGGACCGTCTGACAGCAAATGAATAAAACGCAATTTTAGTGCCATACACCAAACGCGTATGGCACTAAAATTGTGTTTTATTCAGTTGCTGTCAGACGGTCCATAATTAAAAATTATTAATATACCGTAATATTAGACGCAACTGAGGAAGACAGGACTATAAAAGTTGAAGATGTCTGGAATAATATTTTAGAGTTGATAGTGTGGTTTATTTACATAAAAATGCTTCGAACTCCATCTGTCTGGAGCTCTATTGCGCATAAAAATCATCCGTTTCTTGTTCTTCTTAACCATCTGCTATTACATCACAACACTTTGAAATCTGTTATTGTACTACAATAAGGAGTTTTGATCTTTTCAAGATGGGTGCATCTCGATAAATCTTGTGCACTTAAATGGGTGAGCACTCGGCAAGCTTCATTCCTTCATGAGACGTGGAATGTAATGGTCTTCATCTGGTCGGTTGCAGATTAAATTGGTAACGGTGCTGCAGGGCGGGTTGGTCAATGACGGTGTGATGTGGACGTTTCACTGTCTAATTTTAACCTAAAACAGCGAGATTGCTCTGTGACTCCCATACACAGAGAGACAGAGAGATAGATCATAAATTAAGCACTATGCTCAATGTGTTAGAAATATGTATAGTACAGTCTGATGTACTTTGACAGTTTATGTGTTCGAGAATTAACAATGAATGGATGTACTGCACAGTCATCTATCCATGTTCGCAATGATACTCGCAAAGTGGAGAAGGGGTGGTTTAGCTATGGTATTGAAATTGAGAAACGTGCTGTCACATCATTGGTCGGTGTTGAAATTACTGTAAGAGTGTTTGCACTGTCAGCTGTGATGCTTATTATTGGAGTACATCGATGGTGTCTTTTCCATCCCATCCATGAACTGGCACGCTGTTGGTTACTACATAACGATTGACTGATATCACTTGTTTGAGTTTGAGAAAGAGCATTGGTGGATGGACAGCACCTTCTGGGGTGGATAGCACCCAAACATTGATCGCATACATGACTGCAATATGATGAATTATTCGAATGGAACATAGAGTCATTAGCTAGTCTGTGACTATGGAAGATGAGTTTAAATAAAGAGCTCATGAATCAATTTCGGACTGTAGTTTGGAAACTCTCCACAACGCCGCAAAAACTCCGCTAGTTTGCTTATGTTGTAACTCGCTTTTATTTAAAATCATCCAGTGTGTGTGGCGTGTTATGGTAGCCTCAATAGCAATATGATTTACCCTGTGCGATGCCTAGTTTTCTGTGAGAGGCTGTGGATCAGAAAGTCTTAATGTCAGTTTAGAACCTGATCAGACCTTGAATTAGTGGCAGAAAAACAAAATGTAAGGCAGTGTACAAAGTGCGCTACAGCTGAAAAAAATATTGTTTCAAGCAACGAGACAGGGCCACAGGGAGCGTCTCTTGCGATTTACAGTAGAGTCCATGGGATACAATCTTCATCCTACAGTGCAAGTGACGGAACTTTAAACTCGCCTCTGGAGTGGATCAGTACCTGCATATTTAATAGGATCGTCCCACACCAGCAGCAGGTGTAAATTCAATGAGGGATGGAGTGTTCCATTAGGAATGCTAGGAGGGATGCACGCTGTGCAATTCTGGGAAGCATAGCGAAATCTCTCTCTCCGTGCTGGACCACACCACAGCTATGCGTCATCGTGCTTGCTAGTAACGGTGGCTAGGTGAGCTCTATATCAGATGTGGCTGCAGTATCTATATCCAGTTTAGAGAAGCACCACAATGCGCGCATTTCCACCAAATGGTCAAAACACCGTCCTGTTGCACTAATTCAGGTCGTTCTGTTTCTAGACGGGTTGCAGAAGGTGATGGATATGTCTTTCTCCGACTTCTGCTCAGTTCCGATTCAAATTGGAACGATCACATGCGCAAAGCTGTAGAAATGGGAGCAGTTGCAAGATGCGTAGGGGGTGACTAAAACCAAGTCGGAATTTTGCTGTAACAGCCAGGCTCGAGAAAGGTGACTCGTTTCAAGATATGAAAGTGCCAGGAATGAGATTGAGTAGCGGTTGTAATCATTAAATGACTTGTCAATAGGATCCACTGCAGGTATGTACTTGAATGGAAAGACTTGATTCCAAACCATGGATATCATTTCTAGCAGGTAGCGAACACTAGACATCTGATAAGCTAGTGTACATTCCCTTATGACCTCAATCAGCACATCATCTAGTACTTCTGTTTGTGATCCTTCTCAATCAGTCATCGCCTATAACTCAGTGAATATATTGCAGAACCTCTGACATGGTATCGAGACAGAACACGTTACAAGTACTATATAAATATCTAGCTGGGGTGGCGTGCGGGATTCGCAAATACCGCTTACATACCAAGTTCCTTAGCCGGATCACTTTCAAAATTCAGCGATTTTATCCCGAGGTTGCATCGTGGGCTACGTTTAACCTGACTGCTGGTCTGATAATACACGTTCCTACGATCACCGTCTCGGTATTTGTCCGGAAAGACCACCTCATTCCGAGGTAATGTCGTGCCTCGATTTATAAAGCCCACATAGCTTTTCACGTGGATACTTGTGTGCGCCTTATGAACCATGACCGTTTGTGACAGTAACATACAGCAGTTGTTGCGATCGGGTTTTTTAACATCTGACCGACTATGTCTCTCTTTCTAAGACACAATGGTAGCAGTCGCAAGAAAAACTTATGAGACATGTCCACCCATTGCTGATTTTCTCTCAGTATTATTTCGTAGCGTAGGCAATCAGTTAGTAGTAGTGGGGGATGCATGGTAGATTCACCTTGAGCATCAGGCTTATAAAGGATGTGTTTGTGTTCCTACATCTGCAAAGGAGATGACTGTGGAATACTCTGATAGCAGAGGAAAGAGTATGTCAAGTCATACGAATGGTACAGATATTTCCATTTCCAGAGCCACAGCCGTCATCAGGGTGTATTTCCGATACTTCGCTCATTGTCAAATGCCATTCAATTGAGACTGTGGTTGAAACATTTAATTGTAAGTACAATGATAAAACATATATGTGACTGGTTTTCTAGGATGATTCCGTGTATGCATGGCCTGTGGTGGGAATGATTCATGTTTCCCGTTACTGGTAGGAGTTGTCAGAATGGAGAGGCATATTGGAGTGTAGGAATGTAGATGCATTAACTGTGTTGTCCTCTAGACGAGTGAATAGCCAACTAATACTTAGTATGTGTTGGACGGCTTTCGTGATCAAGTGGAAATCTGAGAGGATTGAATATGGAGGTGCATTTGCGCTGGACCGTTATTCCCTCCCGTGTAAATTGTTTGGTTGACTGCTTCTGCACATTTCGCGCCTTTATTTAGTTGAGAGAAGATCGATTGTGGTGTGGGAATCTAGCACGTGGAAGACTCATTTGCCGGTTCTCTAGACATGAGAAACACCTTAGTTGAACTTGTAAGTTACAGGGATGAGTTGGAATCTGTTACATCACCGACATCAGTATTCGAGAGTGGAAATATTAGTTTCCTGTGAGTTCTCACGTAAAGGTGCTCGCAAATTGGATAAGTGCTAAGATTTCGGATTCGTAGATAAATATTTTCCAGTCTGTATCTTCGGAATTATGTTCCGCAAGCGATCGGAAGGCTACTTCTGTGTGCTTGATATCGAGAAGTACCACGAAAATATGGACAGATGATTAGTTAATTATCTAACACGAAAAAATATCTTTTCTCTTTTTCATCAGTTATTTGGTTTGTGTGTACGTCTTACGAAC
Source organism: Schistocerca serialis cubense (assembly GCF_023864345.2). Classification (NCBI taxonomy): domain Eukaryota; kingdom Metazoa; phylum Arthropoda; class Insecta; order Orthoptera; family Acrididae; genus Schistocerca; species Schistocerca serialis. The sequence goes on along the minus strand of NC_064648.1, from coordinate 135,888,752 downwards.
TGTTTTTCCCTGGAACAATTTGGTGTATCATGCTCAAATTTATGTCACAAACTGAGGTTGATGGTCTGTTGGCGGTGTAAAAGTTTCATGCTCCTAAGTGAAGTCAATCAGATGTGACTGCCACTTATGTTACATGTTTTAAAACACGAAGAGACGCGCCATCGACGCCAGTAGTGTGTGAATGAGACATGGATAGAATCAATTGTTCACATTAAGGCAAATAATGGAAAGTTGTTAGCTTGCAATTATAGAAGACACAAAAGCCGAGTGTGGGCATGTCGCATACTTTGTCATTAAAAGTTGTGGTGAACAGTCTCTACGGAATGTAACGTAGAGTTGAGAGTGTGTTGTGAAGTGCAGTAGCTGCGAGGTGTTTGAGACATGAGTTCCCCTCGCAGTCAGTTGCTTTTGGTGATTACATTGTTAGGGGGCTGGTATCAAGCAGAGCACAGGGGACAAGTCGCATGACAACTCGAGAATCCGTGAAAGGAGCACTTCCTGTGCTGGGTAGCATGGAGTGCAACTATGAGCAGGCAGCACAATATACACACTGAAGGCCGGAGGGACCACCACACATCCTGCCACACACATACTGTTGGCTGCAAAACTCTATTATGCTTATATAGCAGGGCTGGCATATTGTGCTCATTGTTGGACACACAATGCCATTAGGCATATCTAGCAGGGCTGGTATGTCTCGTGGACTGTTGGACACACAACATCATTAGGCGTATCTAGAAGGACTGCTATGTCATGCAGACTGTTGGACACACAATACCATTCGGCATATCTAGCAGGGCTGGTATGTCAAACACACTGTTGGACAAACAATGCCATTAGGCACATCTAGCAGGGCTGGTATCTCATGTGCACTGTTGGATGCACAATGCATTAGGCATATCTAGTGGGGCTGGTACACCTCTCGCTCACATCCCACATTAGAGCAAATTGCTTACCATCGATTCTCTTCTGAAAACTTCTCCACTGGCGTCACACAGCAGTGCTTGTGGTTTAAATACTGTAATGCTCCAATCTACGGCGATTTGTGCGTGTTTGATCTGTAAATTTCTGTTGCTGTTGTGACAGATAGCAGTTTGCAGTTTGGCACAGCTCCTATTCTACAACTTGGTGTCAACACTTTGTTAATCGATGTCTCCCAACTTCATGGAAGATAATACTTTCGTATCACCAGAGAATTAGTGTCTGTTTGCTCCTCATCAGTCTCCATTTAATTGCCTGAAAAACATGTTGGCGTGATCGCAATTATAGTAAACATATTATTATTTACACTATATAAAAATATATATAGAAACACAATGTGAGTTATTTTTTAGAATACGGAATAGCAATCTCAAATAACGGTTAATAATGGCATGTACAGTATTGTACACTTAATCATTGTACATATACATACATTTTGCAACATACTAGTATCGTTCCTATTTATGTAAACCAACGTTACCTGTCGAAGCAGTCCTACTAAACACCCCAGGTGGCGCGAGTAGACCGCATGGCTATGGAGAGGTACGTTGTTTATATTTCTGTTCACTTGTAGATGTGTTTGCATAAAGGTATAACACGCTGCGAAAGTAATGACCACAAAGTGCCAGATTCCTTATGAGCCGGAGTGACCGAGCGGTTCTACGCGTTACAGTCTGGACCCGCACAATGGCTATGGTCGCAGGTTCGAATCCTGCCTCGGGCATGGATGTGTGTGATATCCTTAGGTTAGTTAGGTTTAAGTAGGGACTGATGACGTCAGAATTTAAGTCCCATAGTGCTCAGAGCCATTTGAACCATTTGAACCTTATGAATAATGGGTCATGATTATCACATTCCACCAAGATGTCAATCGTGTTCGGCAAATAGCAAAGAAACTGATGATTTCCATCACCGGAGTTGTCAAAACCATACACCAGCGTCAAGAAACAGGCTCCTATAGAGAACGTCCTCGCACACGAGCACCAAGGAAGATATCAGAAAGCCAAGGAAAGTATTTGGTAGTGACCAGTAAACGTAACAGATTAGAAACTGTCCCTGAATTGACTGCTGAATAAACGTAACGAGAGATACTCCAGTAGATGAGTCAACAGTGAGACGACAACTGGCAGGTAACAAGGTTATGTAGCAACAAGGAAACCACTGTTGCGCCCTGTTAACAAGAAGAAAAGGCTTCAGTGGGCTAAGACTCCCCAACATTGGACAGCGGAGGATTGGGAAAGAGTCTCACTAACTGATGAATCCAAGTTCCAAATATTTGAAAGTAAACTCCGTCAGTTTTTAAGCCATTTACCCCATGAACGCTTGAATCCACAGTGCGTAATTCCAACTGTAAAGCATGGAGGGGATTCTGTGATGGTATGGGGATCCTATGGAGGGAATAAAGACGGATATTTGGTGAAAATAGATGGAAAAAATGAACCAAAAGGATCATCATGCCATTTACCAGCGACATGCTAAGAAATCTGGTTTGAGTCTGATTGTGCAAGGGCTATCCTCCAGCAAGACAATGACCCAAAACATGCGTCTCGCTTGTGTCAGAACTATGTGAAGTCTCTATGGGTTCATAAAATATTGAAAAATATGGAAATGCCGCCACAATCGCCTGATTGTAATCCAATCGAACTGCTATGGGATGAATTGGACAGGAGGAGCTTAAAATGGGATATCTTGGGTGGATCACAATTGTGGGAGTTCCTACAGAAAGAACGGAGATTAATTCCAACTGGAATCTTGGTAAAACTGATGCAGCACATACCGAAAGTGTGCAGGCAGTGATGAAACCAAGGGGTTGATAATTTGAGGAAACGAAAATTTAATGGTTGCACCTTCCTGTGTATTATTTGAGCTTAATAAACATTTGCAAAACAACAAAATGAATTTTATACTGTTTTTCTTTATGTTGTCTATAATTACTAGGTGTTTCCAAGTTTCTCAACTAATGGAGGGTAGTATATATATACACACACTCCCTCCCTAAGTTCGGAAACTCCTAACAATTATGGACAACAGAAAGGAAATACGGTACAAAATGCATTTGGTTATTTTTTCTCTATATCCCTCCATTCTGTCCCCCATCTGTCTTCCTGCTTCTTTTCCTCGCCCATTCCCTCCTCTACATCTACATCTACATGATTATTCTGCAATTCACATTTAAGCGCTTGGCAGAGGGTTCATCGAACCACATTCATACAATCTCTCTACCACTCCACTCCCGAACAGCGCGCGGGAAAACCGAACACCTAAACCCTTCTGTTCGAGCTCTCTTATTTTATTTTGATGATCATTCCTACCTATGTAGGTTGGGCTCAACAAAATATTTTCGCATTCGGAAGAGAAAGTTGGTGACTGAAATTTCGTCAATAGATATCACCGCGATGAAAAAGTCTTTGCTTTAATGACTTCCATCCCAACTCGCGTATCATATCTGCCACACCCTCTCCCCTATTACGTGATAATACAAAACGAGCTGCCCTTTTTTGCACCTTTTCGATGTCCTCCGTCAATCCCAACTGGTAAGGATTCCACACCACGCAGCAATGTTCTAACAGAGGACGAACGAGTGTAGTGTACGCTGTCTCTTTAGTGGACTTGTTGCATCTTCTAAGTGTCCATCCAATGAAGCGCAACCTTTGGCTCGCCTTCCCCACAATATTATCTATGTATTCTTTCCAACTGAAGTTGTTCGTAATTTTAACACCCAGGTACTTAGTTGAATTGACAGCCTCGAGAATTGTACTATTTATCGAGTAATCGAATTCTAACGGATTCCTTTTGGAACTCATGTGGATCACCTCACACTTTTCGTTATTTAGCGTCAACTGCCACCTGCCACACCATACAGCAATCTTTTCTAAATCGCTTTGCAACTGATACTGGTCTTCGGTTGACCTTACTAGACGATAAATTACAGCATCATCTGCGAACAACCTAAGAGAACTGCTCAGGTTGTCACCCAGGTCATTTATATAGATCAGGAACAGCAGAGGTCCCAGGATGCTTCCCTGGGGAACACCTGATATGACTTCAGTTTTACTCGATGATTTGCCGTCTATTACTACCAACTGCGACCTTCCTGACAGGAAATCACGAATCCAGTCGCACAACTGAGACGATACCCCATAGGCCCGCAGCTTGATTAAAAGTCGCTTGTGAGGAACGGTGTCAAAAGCTTCCGGAAATCTAGAAATACGGAATCAACCTGAGATCCCCCGTCGATAGCGGCCATTACTTCGTGCGAATAAAGAGGTAGCTGCGTTGCACAAGAACGATGTTTTCTGAAACCATGCTGATTACGAATCAATAGATCGTTCCCTTCGAGGTGATTCATAATGTTTGAATACACTATATGCTCCGGAACCCTACTGCAAACCGACGTCAATGATATAGGTCTGTAGTTCGATGGATCACTCCTACTACCCCTCTTAAACACTGGTGCGACCTGCGCAATTTTCCAATCTGTAGGTACAGATCTATCGGTGAGCGAGCGGTTGTATATGATTGCTAATTAGGGAGCTATTGTATCAGCGTAATCTGAAAGAAACCTAATCGGTATACAATCTGGACCTCAAGACTTGCCCATATCAAGCGATATGAGTTGCTTCGCAACCCCTAAGGTATCTACTTCTAAGAAACTCATGCTAGCAGCTGTTCCTGTTTCAAATTATGGAATATTCCATTCATCTTCCCTGGTGAAGGAATTTCGGAAAACTGCGTTCAATAACCCCGCTTTAGCGGCACAGTCGTCGGTAACAGTACCATCAGCACTGCGCAGCGAAGGTATTGACTGCGTCTTGCCGCTTGTGTACTTTACATACGACCAGAATTTCTTCGGATTTTCTACCAAATTTCGAGACAACGTTTCGTTGTGGAACCTATTAAAGGCATCTCGCATTGAAGTCCATGTCAAATTTCGCGCGTCTGTAAATTTTAACCAATCTTCGGGATTTCGCGTTCTGAACATCCCATGGTTTTTCCGTTCCCTCTGCAACAGCGTTCGGACCTGTTTTGTGTACCATGGGGGATCAGTTCCATCTCTTACCAATTTATGAGGTGTGAATCTCTCAATTGCTGTTGCTACTATATCTTTGAATTTGAGCCCCTCCCTTCCTATCATCCTCTTTGCCCTGTACCCTACCTCCATCTTCTCACCATACCTCCGTCCTCCTCCCCTCCTCCTCCCCTTATCTGTCCTCTATCACTTTCCCTCTCCCAAACCTCTCGCCTCCCTCTCTCCCTTTCTTCCTACCTCCCTCCCCACCCTCCCTTCCTCCCTCCCTCCCACCCTCCATCACGCCTTCCTACCCTCCCACCCTCCCTCCATTCTTTCTACTTCCTACTTTTCTCTCTCTCCATCTATTTCTTTCTGCATTACAGCATGCAAAGCAATTAATGCAAGCTCCACAGTTATTGCACACACATTAGCTGAAAACAAGAGACTTACTGTACATGCAAGAGTCACTGTGCATGAAGGAGTTACTGTGTATCCAGGAGCTACTGCACAAGTGTGTCTTACACTGCACATTAAAAATACTGTGCATGCAAGAGATCCTGCACACACTATGGTTGCTACACTAGCTAGAATTGTTGAATGTGTAAGAGTTCCTGCACATTCCAGTGTAATTCTACATGCAAGTGTTACTGTGTACAGAAAAGTTGCTGCAAATGCAACAGTTACTGCACACCCAACAGTTACTGACTGCATTATAGTTATGGCATGCAAAAGAGTAACTATGTATGAGAGTTACTGCATGCACAATAGTTGTTGCACACACAAGACTTTCTGTAAGTAAATGATTTACTGCATGCACAAGAGTTACTGCAAATGCAAGAGTTACTGCACCCATGAGAGTTACTGCACACACAACAGTACAATTATTGTGCATGCAAGAGTTACTACATCCACAAGAGTTACTGCATGTCCGAGTCATTGTGCACAAGAATTACTATGCACACAAGGCTTACTGCCTAGGTTACTGTACACCAGATAGATATCCAGATACAAAGAGGAGTTGAGGAGTTGATATCACACTATGCATCAGTCTCTGAGTCATCACTTCCACATCACAGAAGCAATAAAATTATTTCGTCTTTACTCAGAATCACAGCAGCAATGCTACCAACACTAATTGTGTTTCATTTTCAATGCCTGGAGAACTGACCAACGGTGCATAGTCCTTCGCACTTCATTAATACCGATGCTGTAGGGTCTCATATGTTGCCCATAGTAACTGGACTTACCCTTTTGTCGCGACATTTATACATTCACTATTTCAGCTGATAACTTTCTGTAATGAAGAAACATATTTTACATCTTACATCGTAGCACCTTTGTTAAACGTATCTCATTTTCTGTCACGTAGTTACCATCTGGTAAATTTCTAAGCTATAAATCGCCATGAACGCATTCTGTCATTTTGCCGTTTCCAGCACTTTCTTTGGTCTCCTGACAATTCGCCCATCATTCTGTAACATCTTGTCTGGGATATGCAGTGTGCAGAAAAACAATATGACCAAAGGTGTAGCCAGAAAGGCGGCATCAAAAATAATTCTAATAGTCTGAGTATGGGAACTAGAGATCGTAGTTGAATATTTACGGCGCTATGCCAGCATAAAGTGGTAGTCTGTTTCAACCTTTGTTACAACATACTTAGTTAGGTGGACGCTTAATTATTATTTACTTCGAGCTTTTTAAGACATCTTGAAACATAAAACATGGACATGTGGTTGTTTCTAAAGAAGTGCTGTCTGGAACGTTGGCTGAGTATGTGATGTTTCAAGTTTTTCTTGATATAATCCTGGAGACTGGTTAGAGTGTGTTTACCCATACATTTTTTGTGAATTAACTTTCATTTTGAGTAAAGACGTCAGTACGTCAGATTTTAATTGCGTTCCTGTAGCGCCGTAAATATGGATTTCCAACCGCGAGTTGCTGCACTCGAATTCATGTCTTTCATACTGTCTTTCCTCCCTACTCTTTTGGGCAGATTGATTTTTAGCACCCGGTATAACGATGCCGGATGGCAAACCTTGCTCAACCACCACTGCCTAAATTATACACTTTTTTCGTACGGTACACATACGTCATTGAATGTCTTCCAGCCCGGTCCTCCGCCTATATTTCGCAGCGTCACTGCAAAGCCAGCACGCGAAATTCAGAATCACGAAAGCACCATCTGATCCGCATAATTACACTGTACTGACTGAGCACATTTAGACGTTAATCACGAAAGCCGATAGCAATAATGTAGATGCTGAATTTAGTTTTAGTTGATCTTATGTCTCCTTCAACTGACACAGCATTGTTGCTGCCTCAGCGACTGATTGTTGCTACAAGCACCGCGGAATGATGGCAGTTTTTAATTTTCTCGTGAGTAATGGCAGTTTTCTGAACTAAAGAAAAACGGAAATATAATTCACACGCAGGTGTTCATCATCGAAATGAGAGTGAATCCCTACATGGTGCAGCGACTTAATTTTTAATATCTTCCCATATGAGAAGCTCCCGTATCCCTACAGTTGCGAGATGCGTGTCCGTTCCCACATGGGAATCACACTCCTAGTCGCTGGCCAGTTGTACCATTTTAATGGATCCGGAGGGTGCTGTTTCGTACTCCACACATTCATGGATAGCTTTCTGACACAGCTGCCTCCTGCTGATGTTAACTTACATGAGAAGGAGGCGATTGTATGCGAAAACCTTACGGAAAACACGTAAATAAATCGTCAAAACTACCTTTAAAACGTTTTTATCCAAGCCAGTTAACTCACGTGATACTGTTTTATAATGCGCACCTGGATGACATGCGTTGTGAGAAGCGGTAAAAGGGGGAACGTGTTCACACTCCATGGTTTTGATGTTTGGAGTGGCTACAAATATCCCTCTCGATTCAAGCCAATATCTTAATCAAGTATGTAGAATTAGTGGATATGTTGTCACCAGCTATCGCTCGTCTAGACCCAACAAAAAATATAACAGTATCATCTGCTTTTTATCGATGTGAAATATAAACTCAGTGTGAGAACCAGTTTCACTTCGTGGGAATGTATCCCACTGTTCTCCCTCTGTTTCTATAAACAGCATTCGTCGAACGGCAACAGATAAAAAACGATGTGTCGAGGGCCAGCTGAGTATGTGATACATTTTTTGTGAATTAACTTTCATTTTGAGTAAAGACGTCAGTATGTCAGATTTTAATTGCGTTACTGTAGCGCCGTAAATATGGACTTGCAACCGCGAGTTGCTGTACTCGAATTCATGTCTTTCATACTGTCTTTCCTCCCTACTCTTTTGGGCAGATTTATTTTTCGCACTCTGTATAACTTTGCCAGATGGCAAACCTTGCTCAACCACCACTGCTTAAATTATAAATTTTTTACGTACAGTACACATACGTCATTGAATGACTTCCAGCCCGGTCGTCTGGCTATTCGTCACTGCAAAGCCAGCACGCGAAACACAAAATCACGAAAGCGCCATCTGATCCGCATAATTACGCTACTGACTGTGAGCACATTTAGACGTTAATCACAAAAGCCGATAGCAATAATGTAGAAGATGAATTTATTGTTGTTGTTGTGGTCTTCAGTCCTGAGACTGGTTTGGTGCACCTCACCATGCTACTCTATCCTGTGCAAGCTTCATCTCCCAGTACCTACTGCAGCCTACATCCTTCTGAATCTGCTTAGTGTATTCATCTCTTGGTCTTCCTCTACGATTTTTACTCTCCACGCTGCCCTCCAATACTAAATTGGTGATTCCTCGATGTCTCAGAACATGTCCTACCAACCGATCCCTTCTTCTAGTCAAGTTGTGCCACAAGCTCCTCTTCTCCCCAATTCTATTCAATACCTCCTCATTAGTTATGTGATCTACCCATCTAATCTTCATAATTCTTCTGTAGCACCACATTTCGAAAGCTTCTATTCTCTTCTTGTCTAAACTATTTATCATCCATGTTTCACTTCCATACATGGCTACACTCCATACAAATACTTTCAGAAACGACTTCCTGACATTTAAATCTATACTCGATGTTAACAAATTCCTCTTCTTCAGAAACGCTTTACTTGCCATTGCCAGTCTACATTTTATATCCTCTCTACTTCGACCATCATCAGTAATTTTGCTCCCCAAATAGCAAAACTCCTTTACTACTTTAAGTGTCTCATTTCCTAATCTAATTCCCTCAGCATCACCCGACTTAATTTGACCACATTCCATTATCCTCGTTTTGCTTTTGTTGATGTTCATCTTATACCCTCCTTTCAAGACACTGTCCATTCCGTTCAACTGCTCTTCCAAGTCCTTTGCTGTCTCTGACAGAATTACAATGTCATCAGCGAACCTCAAAGTTTTTATTTCTTCTCCATGGATTTTAATACCTACACCGAACTTTTCGTTTGTTTCCTCTATTGCTTGCTCAATATACAGACTGAATAACATCGGGGATAGGCTACAACCCTGTCTCACTCCCTTCCCAACCACTGCTTCCCTTTCATACCCCTCGACTCTTATAACTGCCATCTGCTTTCTGTACAAGTTGTAAATAGCCTTTCGCTCCCTGTGTTTTACCCCCGCCACCTCCCGAATTTGAAAGAGAGTATTCCAATCAACATTGTCAAAAGCTTTCTCTAAGTCTACAAATGCTAGAAACGTAGGTTTTCCTTTCCTTAATTTTCTTCTAAGATAAGTCGTAGGTTCAGTATTGCCTCACGCGTTCCAACATTTCTACGGAATGCAAACTGATGTTCCACAAGGTTGGCTTCTACCAGTTTTTCCATTCGTCTGTGAAGTATTTTGCCGCTGTGGCTTATTAAACTGATAGATCGCTAATTTTCACATCTGTGAACACCTGCTTTCTTTGGAATTGGTATTATTATATTCTTCTTGAAGTGTGAGGGTGTTTCGCCTGTCTCATACATCTTGCTTACCAGACGGTAGAATTTTGTCAGGACTGGCTCTCCCAAGGCTGCCAGTAGTTCTAATGGAATGTTGTCTACTCCGGGGGCCTTGTTTCGACTCAGGTCTTTCAGTGCTATGTCAAACTCTTCACACAGTATCGTATCTCCCATTTCATCTTCATCTACATCCTCTTCCATTTCCATAATATTGTCATCAAGTACATCACCCTTGTATAGACCCTCTATATACTCCTTGCACCTTTCTGCTTTCCCTTCTTTGCTTAGAACTGGGTTTACATCTGAGCTCTTGATATTCATACAAGTGGTTCTCTTTTCTCCAAAGGTCTCTTTAATTTTCCTGTAGGCAGTATCTATCTTACCCCTAGTGAGATAAGCCTCTACATACTTACATTTGTCCGCTAGCCATCCCTGCTTAGCCGTTTTGCACTTCCTTTCGATATAATTTTTGAGACGTTTGTATTCCTTTTTGCCTGCTTCATTTACTGCATTTTTATATTTTCTCCTTTCATCAATTAAATTCAATATTTCGTCTGTTACCCAAGGGTTTCTACTAGCCCTCGTCTTTTTACCTATTTGATCCTCTGCTGCCTTCACTATTTCATCCCTCAAAGCTACCCATTCTTCTTCTACTGTATTTCTTTCAACCATTCGTGTGAATTGTTCCCTTATGGTCTCCCTGTAACTATGTACAACCTCTGGTTCTTTCAGTTTATCCATGTCCCATCTCATTAAATTCCCACCTTTTTGCAGTTTCTTCAGTTTTAATCTACAGTTCATAACCAATACATTGTGGTCAGAGTCCACATCTACACCTGGAAATGTCTTACAATTTAAAACCTCGTTCCTAAATCTTTGTCTTACCATTATATAATCTATCTATTACCTTTTAGAATCTCCATGTATACAACCTTCTTTTATGATTCTTGAACCAAGTGTTAGCTATGATTAAGTTATGCTCTGCACAAAATTCTTCCAGGCGGCTTCTTCTTTCATTTCTTAGCCCCAATCCACATTCACCTACTATGTTTCCTTCTCTCCATTTTCCTACTCTCGAATTCCAGTCACCCATGACTATTAAATTTTCGTCTCCCTTCACTACCTGAATAATTTCTTTTATCTCATCATACATTTCATCAATTTCTTCATCATCTGCAGAGATAGTTGGCATATAAACTTGTACTACTGTAGTAGGAGTGGGCTTCGTGTCTATCTTGGCCCCAATAATACGTTCACTGTGCTGTTTGTAGTAGCTTACCCGTACTCCTATTTTTTTTTTATTCATTATTAAACCCACTCCTGCTTTACCCCTATTTGATTTTGTATTTATAACCCTGTATTCACCTGACCAAAAGTCTTGTTCCTCCTGCCACCGAACTTCAATAATTCCCACTATATCTAACTTTAACCAATCCAATTTAGTTTTAAGTTAATCTTATGTCTCCTTCAACCGACACAGCATTGTTGCTGTCTCAGCGACTGACTGTTGCTACTAGCACCGCGGAATGATGGCAGTTTTTAATTTTCTCGTGAGTAATGGCAGTTTTCTGAAGTAAATGAAAACGGAGAAATAATTCACATGCAAGTGTTCATCATCGAAATGAGAGTGAATCCCTAGTTGGTGCAGCGACTTAATTTTTAATATCTTCCCACATGAGAAGCTCGCGTATCCCTGCAGTTGCGAGATGCGTGTCCGATCCCATACGGGAATCACACTCCTAGTCGCTGGCCAGTTGTACCATTTTAATGGATCCGGAGAGTGCTGTTTCGTAATCCGTACATTCATGGCTGGCCTTCTGACACAGCTGCCTCCTGCTGATGTTAACTTACATGAGAAGGAGGCGACTGCATGAGAAAACCTTACGGAAAACGCGTAAAGAAATCGTCAAAACTACCTTTAAAAGGTTTTTATCCAAGCCAGTTAACTCACGTGATACTGTTTTATTATGCTCATCTGGATGACATGCGTTGTGCAGAATATGCGAGGAACGTGTTTACACTACATGGTTTTGATGTTTGAAGTGGCTAGAAATATCCCTCTCGATTCAAGCCGACATCTTAATCATGTATGTAGAATTAGTGGATATGTTGTCACCAGCTATCGCTTGTCTAAACAAAAAAGATAACAGTATCATCTGTTTTTTATCGATGCGAAATATAAACTCAGTGTGAGAACCAGTTTTACTTTGTGGCAATGTGTCCCGCTGTTCTCCCTCTGATTCTATAAACAGCATTCGTCGAAGGGCAACAGATAAAAACGATGCGTCGAGGGCCTTTACACAATGGAGGAGGACCGCATCCAAGTCGAGAATTAATTCACTGAAAAGGTGATGAAAAGAAAAAGAAACTTGTGTCAGCGATATTATTCGGTCGTATCGCTGGGCAGCAGCGATCGCGGAACGATGGCCACCAAAGCTTTATTTTACGGTGCTTGACTGCGTTATACGCCCCTAGTTCTCGTATGTGGACAAACACCACCCTTCATTCCATGGACCATAGACATGCATAAAAAGACGGCGCATGCTTCTATCCCTGCTTGATGGTATCTGAAAGCAAATAGATCAGACAGTTGTAGTCTCTGTACCTGGAATCAAGAACTGATTTCAACAACTGATCTCGTTGTTGTATTAGTGTCACACATGCAGTAATTCAGTTAACCAAATTTCCCCAAGAGTCGCAGTATTAATCCGATAGCTATCCTTGTTACGTTTGGCTAGGTGTAACGACAGCAAACGTTTCAAACACTGTCCCGACATTTCGTTTTTCACACAAACGATACAATTGCAGTAATTCGACGATTATCTGTTCTTGTTGGACTGTGGCTCATTTAGCTGGCCGTTTTCACTGGAGACCGAATATCGGTTTGACGGGAAGCACATAGTTTTCTGGCAATTTACTGAGGAGTACGTGTGATGTGTTTTATTATGCTTTGTGAAGTAATATCCGTAATGTCCGATTTTTCCAGGGAATAAAAGGCCATGACTTCTCCTTAATCGAATACGGCTAACGATATAATATCGAGGTAAGAAAGATGTGTCAGGATACGTTACTTGTAGAGGGAATTCATAATACTGGGTTAGAGATTAACGTCCTGTTGTGTCAAAAATTTTCGCCTTTCGTAGAGTTTTAGTTCTGACGACCGACGTAGCCTACATCCCTACTTTCATCGAAGCAAGGATTTTGGAATATGATGGCTGCGTAGCTCGTGCAGTCATTTAGCTCGAAATTCTCCCTTTTGAAAGAGAGTGACCAAATGTTCCCCGGTGCTTCGTCACTGGGCAAACTGTAATCACTTATGTTACACGGGTGCTTCTGATGGTCGGCAAGCACTCGCACCTGCAGCAGTGTCGACAACTCACCGCTGTAAACCCGGCCCCGGAAACGCGTATGGAGATGTAGTGCTAGTAGCAACAGTCAGTCGCTGAGACAGCAACAATGCTGTGTCTGTTGAAGGAGACATAAGATTAACTTAAAACTAAATTGGATTGGTTAAAGTTAGATATAGTGGGAATTAGTGAAGTTCGGTGGCAGGATGAACAAGACTTTTGGTCAGGTGAATACAGAGTTATAAATACAAAATCAAATAGGGGTAATGCAGGAGTAGGTTTAATAATGAATAAAAAAAATAGGAGTACGGGTAAGCTACTACAAACAGCATAGTGAATGCATTATTGGGGCCAAGATAGACACGAAGCCCACGCCTACTACAGTAGTATAAGTTTATATGCCAACTTACTCTGCAGATGATGACCTTAGAACATTTACACATACAATTCCACACTGCGCGGCAGATCTCGTTGTGTGATACAAAGCCGAGTCGTCATAAGATGGACGCTGTCGTCGTGTTTAGTACGACCGACTCTGCAACGCCACATACGTGGCCCCTACAATTGACAGAGCTTTTCCTTACACCCTTCTCACTGGAACAAGCCCTAATACGCAATTGAAACATTTAAATGGTGTACATTTAATCGATCGTTACTAACAGGGCGGTTTACAAGCGACAAACGTAGGGATTTCATTCGCTTTATTTTCTGCTCGGCATTCGAATCGCGCAACCTCTGTAGCCAAAGTGTTTTCTTTCTAGTTGTTTCTTCCTCCGTGAAGTAGAACTGCGACATCGTTCACCCTCCGGCCTCGTACTTAAGCAGCACCGGAGTAGACTTCATGACGACAGAGGAGAAATCTGTCATTAGTAGCTACTCAAGCAGAATGTGGCTCAAATGGCTCTGAGCACTATGGGACTTAACTGCTAAGGTCATCAGTCCCCTAGAACTTAGAACTACTTAAACCTAACTAACCTAAGGACATCACTCACATCCATGCCCGAGGCAGGATTCGAACCTGCGACCGTAGCGGTCACGCGGTTCCAGACTGAAGCGCCTAGAACCGCACGGCCACACCGGCCGGCAAGCAGAATGTGATGTGCGCGTTTTAATTCTACATGATAGAAAACTACTAGGAACTGAAGTGAACCTAATCTTTGAAAACCATGACCAAATTAGGGCAATGACAATTGCTAAGCTACAACTACTGTCTTCTTCTTCTTCTTCTGCTTTTACGGCCTCATTGGACCACTTCAGTCAATCATTTCTGGTCCTCTTCTTTGGTATCTTCCCTTTCCGAGTGGCCCAGTATCTCTTTATTCGTTCCGATGCTTTACGTCGTTCCTCATCTGTAAATACCCTTTTCATTGTATGTCGTTTGTCAATTTTTGGTTTAAATCTTATTTCTGTGTCCCTCAACTTCTTTAAATTTGGCGTTTTGTTCTGCAAATCATCCAGAGTTATTTCCAGTTCTTCCATATCCTCTCTTATTTCCTTAAGCCATCCTCCTTGTTGTTTCAAATTCCAGAGTTTCTCAATAATTTTCCTTGATAATCTGGTTTCTGGTGTCCTCAGAATGTGACCACAAAAAGAGATCCTTTTCTTTCGTATAGTATCGGTGATGGGCTCCAGTTCTCTGTATACCACTTCATTTGGAACTATCCGCCATTGCCCAGCTTTTTGATATTTCTTATTTATGCATGTTCTAGCAATTCTTCTCTCTACTTTTAAAATTTTGTCAATTCTGTTTTTCTGGGTGACTTTAAAAAGAGTTTCACTTCCGTATGTAACCTCTGGTTGAACCACCGTCTTGTAATGTTTTAATTTTGTTTTAATTGATAGACATTTTTTATTGTACGTAGACCATGTTAGTTTTTTAGCTTTTATCATTTTATTAGTTCTTGCTCGCCATGCAGGTTTCTCGTCCAATTTATGTGTTACAATTTCACCCAGGTATTTAAATTGTTTCACTATTTTAATTTCCCTATTGTTCACTGTGATGTGATCTATTACAAGTGGATCCGTTACCATTATTTCAGTCTTTTCAAATGATATCTGGAGTCCTAATTTTTGTTCTATATTTTGTAAGCTTGTTATTTGTTTCGTGGCTTCCTGAATATTATTAGCTAGTAATGCTAGGTCATCAGCAAATTCCAAGCAATTTAGGTTTATTTTATCTTTCTTAGTTCCAATTTTAATATTCATAGGATTTTCCTTGTACAACTACTGTCTACTATTAAAAACTTTACTTTCTGTTTAATACACTGACTTCATGAACGAGAGCGTGTCATATACGTTGTCTTTTTGTGATAAGAAACTGTTAGCACCTATTTGTCCCGGCACATTATCGTTATCTTTGCTGTAAGTAGACGACAACGTCAGGGAGATTATGTTACTCTTGTGCCATAGGTATATATTGAGACGACAAAGAAGGAAACGGTATCACGTTATAAAGGGTGAGTCACCTAACGTTACCGCTGCATATATTTCGTAAACCACATCAAATACTGACGAATCGATTCCACAGACCGAACGTGAGGAGAGGGGCTAGTGTAATTGGTTAATACAAACCACAAAAAAATGCACGGAAGTATGTTTTTCAACACAAACCTACGTTTTTTTAAATGGAACCCCTTTATTTTTGTTAGCACATCTGAACATAAAAACAAATACGTAATCAGTGCCGTTTGTTGCATTATAAAATGTTAATTACATCCGGAGATATTGTAACCTAAAGTTGACGCTTGAGTACCACTCCTCCGCTGTTCGATCGTGTGTATCGGAGAGCACCGAATTACGTAGGGATCCGAAGGCAACGGTGATGGACCTTAGGTACAGAAGAGACTGGAACAGCACATTACGTCCACATGCTAACACTATTTTTTATTGGTCTTTTTCACTGACGCACATGTGCATTACCATGAGGGGCGAGGTACACATACACACGTTGTTTCCGCTTTCAATTATGGAGTGGAATAGAGTGTGTACCGACATGTGAGGCCAATAGATGTTCAATGTAGTGGCCATCATTTGCTGCACACAATTGCAATCTCTGGCGTAATGAATGTCGTACACGCCGCAGTACATCTAGTGTAATGTCGCCGCATGCTCCACAATACGTTGTTTCATATCAGCTGGGGTTGTAGGCACATCACGGTACACATTCTCCTTTAACGTACCCCACCTGCACATTCCGCAATTAACACTAGGCTGACCCTCGACAGGATTTTCGACGGGCGTTTCATAGGACGTGGAGGACGCGTGAATTGGCGAGCCCATTCTCCTGATCTTACACCTCTGGACTTCTTTCTGTGGGGTACGTTAAAACGTAGCAGAAATGTGTGATTTGTGTTCTGGAATGGTTTCCGGCAAAGGTGGCGTACACGCAAGGTATTTCGCATGACCCCACGAAAAGAAAACCTTGGGTGTCAGGCCCAAAGATATAGGAGGCAGAGAACGCAACGCCGCCATGGCAAGGTCGACGGATTCATCGTTTTGGGAGGTGCAGCTTCAAAAATGTGGAGCTACTTTGGATTCTCTGCTCTCGCACAACGATGGAAATTCTAAAGTCTATTTTACATTGCCTGTAATGCTTATGACGCTCACATCCCCGCTGTCAAAATTAGGAACAGTTTGAGCACAAACAAGATTTCAGCTCAAGCAAATCGCTAACCGCCTGCGGTCACAGCTAGGATATGACGCCAGCACTCGTGGCCGCACTTCCCACACACACACGTAAGCATGTGGAGTATTCTTGGCGCACATCCGCAGTGATCTCGTTACGCAAATAAGACATAACATGTCCTTAAACGACAAGTGCATCGATACTGTGTGGAGACCTGTCTGTGGCGGACCAGTGTGCTGTTCTCGCCCACGTGATTTACGCAAACTGAATTGTAATGTGTAATGGTTACTCACAACCATCGACAGCCACCAAGGCCATATGTCACAAGCTCCTAATACCATTTAATAGTTTATGCGTAAAATACATTTTCACATCGACCACCCGATAGAGAATCTATAGTTTTTAAAAGGTTCAAGGAAATTTTGATCCTCATGTCAGACAGGTACCCCACTAACACAATCACGTAAAGCCCTATTTGGGAAGTAAAATCCGATCAGGTGTAAAATGAAAAGCACAGAGAAAATCCGATGATGCTTTGCACGGATGTGATTGGCAGTGAGTCTAGTATGGTAATCGATCGCGTCATGTCACTCTCTCCAGTTCTGACCGCACAGTGAGCACGTAAAAATGACTCGAATATAGTGTCTGCCGTCAAGTACGGGTGCGTGCCCTGTATTTCGCCTGATTTCATGCAACCCTGCCTAACGTACCTGTCGTGTGTTTCCTTCTGCTGTGGCAACGAAGACGCTCCAGCAGCATTTTGGATGGGCAGTTTTGATTGGCCACCATACATCCCGGACTTGATTCCCTCTGAGTTTTTATCTCTGCTCATATGACCTGCTCGCTTTCAGGACACCCTCTTGGAACAGACAGAGAGCTGCAGACCAGCTCAGAGAATTTGTGGAAAGCACAGGTGGCTGCTTTCTGTGACAAGGACGTCGGAAAGTTGGTACAACGCAACGACAAATATCTAAGTCGGGGTGCCGAGTGTGTAGAGAAGTATCGCGATCGCGTAGCTAACTGTTACAAACAAAACACTTTATATTATCACTGTGGTTTCCATTTCGCGGCCGATTGCACCCTACTCTCCGAATAGCCGTTGCAAATGGTGGTGACTCCAGTCTACCTTCGATATATTTGCGACAGTGCATATTAAAGTCGGTGATAGGCATAAAATACTGCCCGAAAATCCACTAAATGCTTTTTCCGAAATTTATTTCAAGGAATTGGTTCCGGAGTCAACGTCTGCGAAAACATTCAGTGACCATTCAGTAACAAATAATTCTGAGCACATTGGGAGCATCATGACGCTTACACGGATTGTTGCAGCTAGACTGAACAACTTAACACCCAACATCACTGAGAAGCAAAGAAAAATATATCTATTAAAAAAACAGGAGACAAGCGTTAGCTTCATGACTTCATAAGCTTTCAAACCTATGCAGGTTTAGATCGGTTTTCACTTCAATTTAAAAAAAAAAAAAAAAGGTAGTATCGACAGCATTCGAGAGATTTATAACAACAGATGAGTATGACACGAAACTGCTCTCCCATGGCGCACAAAACAGGTCACTTTCGAAGAAGAAACAACAGGAAACGTTGTGAAATTTAAAACAATACAATATCTCCAAGACTGGCGATGTTTTATAGAAACTCAAAATTTAGAGTAGGCTTCAGTGTGAGAAGCTTTTAATATTTTCCACAATGAATCTTTGTCTCTATATCTGGCAGCAAACCAAGAGAGATTCTGGTCGTATGTAAAGTACGCCAGTAGCAAGACACAATCAATACCATCTCTGCACGATGGCAGTGGTAATGTTACTAATCAAAGTGCCGCTACGGCGGAGTCACTAAGCACGGTTTTCCGAAAGTCCTTCACCAAATAAGACGGAGTAAATACTACAGAATACGAATCAGCAACAGCTGCCAACATGAGTAAATTAGCAGTAGACACCGTCGATGTAGAGAAGCAACTGAAACTACCTAATAAGTATACCTGTTGGATTAACTACGGAGGACGCTGGTCAAATGTCCGCAGCTAAAGATTGAAATGTTCCACACACCACACCTACAGTGAAGAAAGGAAACCAATACGAGTAACATCGATTTTCACTATGATCTTGAACATCCACTGTGTTCGAACATTATGAATTATCTCGAAGAAAACCATATATCGACACTTACTCTGGACCGATTCAGCGCACATGGTTCCTATAAAACACAACCAGCTCGTCATTCAGTCTAAGTAACGAGAGCTATCTACAAGAAATCTTAAACCGATTAATTTCCAGATTTCTGGGAGTCTTTTGATACCGTTCTTCACAAACTGCTTGCAGTCACATTACGCGCCTATGGATTATCGTCAATAGACCAACATCGACAGACGGATCAGCACTCCCCAGCCGCAGGCAGCACAATAACAGAGACATGAACTGTGGATTGAGTGAACACAGAATACCGAACAAATGGGTTAATTCGTATTTCTTAACAACAAAGACAAATGTAACATTATTGATCATAATTACTTCTTAGAGAGGTAATAAACAATTGAGAAGAAACACAAGGTCAAGAATACTATGAATCATTCATTGACGTCTGTAGGCATATGGAGTGTAAATGTAAGGGAGGAGGGTATAGAAGGATGGATTGGGGGCGGGTTGTAAAATGACTAATAAAATGAAGAAGCCATTATAGTGGGGGAGGGGACAAAAGAGTAACTAATGAAGGAATAAGAATAAAAATGTGAAGTGACTGACTTTTTTTAAATTAAGATACACCTATGGTAAATGGGCACTTTTAAATGCTAAAGCTAGGATCAAATATAGCATATGTTGGGTCATTGTGTGGGAATGATGTGTCCAAAGTGGAGGTATGGCTTAAGTGTGTATCGGTATATTCTCTGTGTGGATTCGTGTATCATAGTATTTTATGTGTTAAATAGTTGTGATACTAAAATTTATTCCATAAATTTAATAAAATTAAAGTTTTTATAGAGACAGTCAGTTTGTCCTTTGGTTATTGACAGAAGTTTGGGGTGAGGTATATTGATTCCTCATTAAAGTAGTATATCTCAGAGGGAGGAAAGGGTACTTCAAACAACATCAATGACTAACTGGACTGCTATATTTATGGATGCAGCGGATGTTATCGACAGATTTGTTACAGTATATGTTTATGAGCAGGCAACTTCATGGTATACTGAGATAAACAGGTACTGCAAAGGTGTAACAGCTACCAAAGAAAATAAATTGCTCCTAACCTTTCCTATCCTACCGGACACTGAGTCCAAAGATTAAAAAAAGTGACCTGCTTGTAACACCAATTTCTTTGACCAAGACAATTTGACACTTAGCCAACTGTCATTCAGTCAAGATGGTGTACTCAGTAATGAAGCAAAGCAGTAGGCTCTGCCAGAACCATCGACTCTGTGTCTAATAGTGCATTTTAATTCGACAGTATGCCATCTTAGGAAATGTATAACACTTGTAAGTAAGCATTACATATACAGATTCTTATATGGTCGTATCATTTGTTATGTATTTCACTGTTATTGTCTAACCTACTTTCAAAAGACACGTGATTATGGCACTTTGAAGACGATATCATGATTGTGTAAGTGTAAATGTAACACTGTAAGTAAACAACAGTCTAATGGCGGTACTGACTTTAAAGAAAAAAAATTAATGGGTACATCATTTAGCCTAACGGAGAAATGGTGCAGAGCATGCCGCATGTCCTTTTGTGCCGTCACAACATTGCCGTCGTCGATCTCGAGAGACGTGATACACGCATGAGGGAGACGAGTCTGACGCCGAATCAGATGATACAGAGGAGTCAGTTGGTCCACAGCCCAGCGGACGTGGTTTGGAACGCCACCTCAACCCTCCCACTGGGCGCCGCTTCACTCCTAATGATCGCGCCTTTACATGCCTGACGTCTGCAATACGTAGCAGAGCCTGATGCGCACTTTCTTAAAGGCCACATAAGAGAGAGTTGTAAAATTATTGCGTCCTCCGAAATTTCCGCGCTCTATCAGCGTACAGTCGTATCAACGTTTGTCACAACCTCGGGTTTGCCCTCTGAACTCAGCATTCCAAAATGGTGGCTAATCACGCATCTGACCAGAGACCATGGTACAACACTTCTGGGTTCACCTTAATATGGTAAGGATCTCCATCTGCGATGTATGCAACACCCAACGGAATCAAAACATTTTCAACGACAGTCGAGCGTGACGTAATGTGACAGCCACTACACTGTGGTCCGTGAAGACGGCGGGGATGGCATCGATAGCCAAAGTCCTTTCACACGTCCTGTCAGACTAAATATGTGACACCTGTTGCTAGAAGAAACAGCAAAATAAGTAATACTGACAGACGCAAAGAACGGACAATTTAGCTACTGTAACTTCCTGGCAGATTAAAACTGTGCTGGACCGAGACTCGAACTCGGTCGCGAGTTCGACTCTCGGTCTGGCATTCAGTTTTAATCTGCCAGGAAGTTTCATATAAGCGTACACTCCGCTGCACAGTGAAAATCTCATTCTGGAATTTAACTACTACCGACAGAAATAAAAATTAGGAAACTGGTCTACAGGACGCAACACACAGTTAGAACATCCACCTGTCAAAATAGTATCCAAACATTTCCGTAACAAATGAATCACCTGTTCCTTAAAAAATTCGGATGGATCTAAAGTGCATCACATACTGGACGACGCGTAAAGGAGAATGGTCACGTGAAGAAAGGTTCATCTTATCCATTTACCATTATCAAGGATTTCAATTCCTTCAATGGAAATGTTCTCCTCAAAAAAACATATAGTACACACGGGAGCCACATTAAACACATGCAAAGAAAGAGACAGAAAAATTTACATGAAGAAGCTAGCCGCAAATCCGATACAACCCTATTAATATTCAAAGGCAGAAGCGTATGAGCCAGCACACTTTAACAAACAAGAAGCTAAATTCGATCTCATGGCTGGCTCAATTACGTGACCAGATTGTGTCAGGGTCCACTTCCGAGTCCGCTGACGCGTCCACGTTAGACCGAGCGGCTAGCCGGGCGGGCTTATCATCACTTACTCAGCACCGATTCAGTCAGTTAATATCGCTCCTCTGAAACACTACAGGCTCTTCACTCACTCAAAGTAATGAGTGCTATCGACAAGGTACCTTAAACGGATTCCTTTCCACATTTCTGCACGGCTTTTGATACCGTTGATCACAAAAGACGTAGTCACATTGCGTGCCTATGGAGTATCGTCCCAGTTGTTCGTCTGTAATCGTGTATCCCTATCAGAAACGACACAGTTCGTAATAACTGACGGAAAGTCAACATAAGCTCAAAGCCAGTTCGTTTTGTACCAGCGCGATGTAGAGCAAGGACTGTCACGCATATGATCTGCGGGTTTGTGGTGGCAATAATTCAGACAAAGATGTTTTTCGTTGCGTCGAGACAAATTCAGTTAAAAACTTTCTCCTACGAATATAAAAATAATTTGTGGATGTCCATCCACATAGCGACGAACGATAATCGTAATAAAGTACAAGAAATCGGAGGTAGGATTTCATTTCTCATGCATGATGTTCGAGAGCGGAAGTGTAGAGAAATAGGCTGGAGGTGGTTCGGCAGACCCTCTGCCAGGCACTTTAGAGTCAATTACGGAGTGGCCATGTACACGTGTTGTCCGCCTACACACTTTATCTAGTCAACATTTGTTTGTGGTACAGGCGCTGGTCTGATGGTACTTTCCCGGCTGGTATGTCCTTTGCACTTCTGTACAGCCACTGCCGTGATATCCATTTCAGCCTTCTTACAGTAGTCGAGCGTTGGTCCCCCTCTGCAGTTTCAACCTCCAGTAATTCCCTCATTAGAAACTCTACAGTTCCTTGAAGTCTCAGTGTGACCTCTCAACCCAACCAATCTTTTAAGGAAGTTACCGCTTAAGTTTCCGTTTTTCCCATGTCAATGTAGTACTTCCACATTAGTTACTCGATCTACGCATTAAATAGTCAACAGTATTTTGTAGCGCCACTTTTTAAAAGCATCTGATCCCTTCTTGCTTACACTGCTGTTCAACATAAGACAAATACCTACGAGAGAAGTTCGTAAAATTTCTATTTACATTCAATGGTAGTATATTCCTCTTTTTCAGATACGCTTTTCCGTTCTTTGAAATCTCATTTCGTGCTATTTCTTTTTTATTTTGTCGCCCTTCGTTTCGTCCATCTTGCCTATAGAGCAAAACTCATGCCTACATAATTTCGTAAATTAATTCGTTCAGCAGCGCCTCATTTAATTTCATTCCATTCCATTATCACTCTTTTACTTTGCTAGAAAATCATTTACAACCGGTTTTCAAGATATTATCCATTCAGGTCTATTGCTGTCCCATGAGTTTCAGCGTTGCTGGCGGAACTGTGTCATGCAGAATGCTTAAAGGTTTTGCTTCTCGCCCCAGAACATACATTTCCTCACAAAACTTCTCTTCCTGTTCCTTTACATGTTGCTTAGTAAACAGATAGTTCAACGTGGAGTTCAACTCCAATTCTGTAGTCTTTCTGGTTTGATGTGGTATTCCAAATGACCCCTGCATGGTCTGCAGGATTAGGATCTGTTTGCTTAGTGAACCATTCAAGGCGCGATACAGTGCTTGAAGGTTCCTAAAAGCAGGATCGTTTGTGTACAGACCTGGAAGATGTAACTGTCCATAGCACACTCGTCATGAATGGGTAGGATGAAGGTCAAGAATTAGTCACCAAGAATATTGAAATAAACGACCTGATTTATATTCGTGATATTCATGGTACATTATCATAAGGTCACAGAAGCGTCTGCAACCTGAGCAGTGCCCTCGACACAGGGCGAGTTAAACAACTCACTGGACTGTCAGTGGCCTTGACACGTCACATCATTTGAAAGACGCGACCGCTCAGGGCACACTGCACTCGCCTCCCTCCCCCCTCCCCCCCCCCCCCCCCCCCTCACACACACACTCCAGTCAGCCTCTGGACAGGTCCTGTGCTGTTTGGCCCACTGGAGACGTGCAGCGTTGTGTGCCACTGTGAGCGATGGCTTTCTTACAGGTACCGAGCTCCACATCTCCTCTGTGTGCAGCTATTATAGGAAATGTTCGCTTGGAAACTGGTTGACATGGACCTCGATTGACTGGCAGAGCACTGTTGTACTTAGAATCAAAGGAGACACCTCCAACGTATTCCACTCTTCTAAATTTCTCACTACCATGCCCTGCAAAGATAGCCACAACTTATGAATTTTGATATCTAAAAACTTTTTAAATTCATGCAGTTGCTCCTGTCACCTAACACTTGCTTTAAAATGTTTATGAATGTTCCTAGCTAGGTCGCCCAATCTCTGGGAAAACATTTACAAGCTTCACAAGCACATTTGTGAAGAGAGTTAAATATGAATTAGGAAATAATTAGTTCAGGAAGTTTTTCAGTTAACCGAGTAGCAGCAGCTATTCTTGGACGCTTCATATAATTACAGTCAGCAGGAGCAAATCATATAACATTGTTTTCAGGAAAGTTGTAGTAAAAAACGAAAGAATTAGATTAGAATAAAACGTTTTACTTGTTGCACCTTATCATAATCACCGTGCCTAGAGATTTCACATAGGTTCCAAAATTTACGTTCAATTTTATTTGTGTCCTCGTAAAATTTTTAGAGCAGATAGTAAAAACCTGGGTGTTCACCCTTGTCTTTCTGCAGTCTACTTCCATAATGTAATTGTAGTGGTATTATAATATACTAGCTTATCTTGAGTTACTTAAGTACTCCAGTCCACATGTTTAATTTCATTATTAACTGTCTCGCCAATTTTAATTTTCAGCATATCTATCTGGGAAGACGCCACATTTCAATGTGGTACTCATCCGACACTGGCGTGATTTTATTCCTAATTTAAAATGTTCTTCCTTATAGATTACATGAGCAGCTCCTCCAATCGTTCAAAAAAGAGGTCTTAGTTTTTTCAAACCATTCGTTCGCCATACAGCGATTACCGAACAGCGACCTGGAAATTACATTTCTTCAAATTCAGTCTAACTACATCCTCTGTTTTGCTACTCCAAACACCAATCTCAGACCATCATCTTCATTCTGGTAGCGAAATTCTGAAATAGATCAGTTGGCAAAAATGGGAGATCAAACTTACATCTTCCATAGCTGTTTGTGATTCTATTACTGTATTCAGCTGTCTCCTTTGCATTTAACAGTGGAATTCCCATTGAACTCGTAATTTTACCGCCCTTCCTTTTAATTTCACCGAAGGCTGTTTTAACTTTTCTATTTCCCGGGTCACTCCTTCCGCCAATTATTTATCTCTTTTTCGATTTAATCACATTTCATGCAGCCATTCCACTTTAGCTTTCATGCATTTCCTGTTTATTTCATTCCTAAATGACTTGTATCACCTTATTCCTGATTTTGCCAGCACGTTTCTGTACTTCCTCCTTTCGTCAGCCAGCTGAAGTATTTCTTCTGTTACCTTCTTTCTGTTTCCTCTCAATTACCTTCTTTTTAGCTATGTTTCTCTTTCCAAATTGTGTAGTCCCTCTTTTTGTAAATGTCCATTCCTCCTCAATTGAATTACCTTCTGAGCTATTCATCGGCGCTGTAATTATAGCCTCAGAGATCTTTAACCATATATCTTTATTCATGAGTATTTCTGTATCCCAGTTCTTAGCGCATTATTTCTTCCTGCCCAAATTGTTATCTTCAGTCTGCTCTTCGTCATTACTAAATAGCTTCTACGTGTATCTGATTCTAGTACTGGATTCGATATCTCTTTTGATTTCGGAATCTCTGCCTGACCATGATGTCATCTAACTGGACTTTTCCCATATTTCCGAGTCTTTTCCTAGTACAGGCCTACCCCTACCACTCGTAAATACTGAACAGAGGCTTCGCTATTACCACCTGAAATCTACTGAAGAACTCCATTAGTTTTTGTCCTCTCTCATTGTTACTGCCTACCCCAAATTGTCCTTTAACATTTTCTTCTACTCCCTCCCCTACAAACGAATTCCAGTTCCTCATGACTATTTTGTTTCCCCTCCCCTTTCATACTGAATAACCCGTTCAGTACCCTCATATATGTTCTCCATATCTTCATATTCTGCTTGAAACATCGGCAAGTATACATGAACTATCGTCGTAGGTGTTGGTTTGCTGTTGATTCTGATGAGGAAAACCAATATTTTAAGCACACTCTTTGGTTTGTTTACGTCCGGAGGACACCTTTGGGTTGAGGTCTGAGGTAAAGTTTGTATAGTTGTTTGTAATCAACAGGACTGGAAATCATGATTGATGTATTCCAAATTGCATTGCGTGTCAGGATTAAATATATGGATGCTAATATCTAGAAGTAATGGTTTACATTGTAGCTAAAGAATTCCTGATAACTCCAACCATTCAGTGTTTAGCGTCCTCCCTTTTTATGTACCACGCACTTCGTTCCATTACCTGACTCACTATTCCTTGATACTTCAGTTCATGTACTATCAAATGATTCCTTCTATGTGTTTCATTACTTCGATTCAGCACCTGTTCATTAAATACTTGATGTACCCATCTTCAGCGTTATTCACTATAGGCTGCTGCCCCTCTTGGGAACCCCATGTTGGTCTGGCTCCTACATAGACGCCTCTCCCATGTTGTTGCATCTACACTATGACTGTCTGCATCACTGAATTACGCACGCCACCCCACGGCGGTCTTTTCGCTAAACAATGCAGGTGGATGCGGGATTGGACTAATTTAGTTTACAACGTCGAATATTTTACTTAGTGTACAAATGACATGGGGGTACGACAGTTTCTCTGGCTCTCCCTTGCACTAATAATCTCCAGGTAAGATTTGCTACTCTGATACCTATACGTCTACTTAATCCCATTAATATTCCCCTTATTCTTTGGCATTTTGTTGTTATATAAATATGTTGAATTATGCATATGTATTTTTAGATGTACAGTTAAAACTTAATGAAGCGGGTACCGATAGGTGTGGCTATTCGAAACACAGCAAATTTATTTTAGATTGTTTGCCTGAAGACCATGATGACACGTGCAACATGTAAGAGACAAACCATGTCACGCCATACATTTAGAAGCGTATGTGGAGTAACCGACGCTTCAGAAATGGGCGAATAGTTTTCGGCAAATGTGGCATATACACAAGGTATTTCGCACAACCCCACGAAAAGAAATCCTTGGGTGTCAGACCCATAGGTCTAGGTGGCAGAGAAGGCAGTGCCGCCATGGCAAGGACGACGGATTCAACGTATTGGGGGCTGCTGATTCAAAAGCGTGCCCCGGATTTCGATCCGGTGCTCTTGCACAACGATGGAAATTCTGAATTTTATTTTTCGTTTTCTGTACTGCTTATCGACGTACCGGCAAGAGTCGCCAGCAGTAACGTGTCACCACTGCAGTGAGTTTGGGTTTGACCGTGCGCTGCATCCGCTACTGTGTGGACTCGGCCCGTGTCCCCCGCTGGCCTCCATCGCCCTGTGTTGTTGTGACGCCCACAGCCGGGCTGGCGGAAACTGGAAGAGGCTCAGACCGCAAACGGGATGTTAGCTGCCCGCTGACCACTAACCACATGCAATCGCAGTGAAGACATGACGCACTTCCCACACACACACACACACACACACACACACACACACACACACACGTAAACGCGTCGAGTATTCCTGGCGCACACCCGCAATGGTCCACTTACGCAAATACTACTTGGAGGCGAGCAATCGCGATCCTCCGTTAGTAGCTTCCCGTAGATCGAGAGACTTATACCAAATATATTAATAAGCGACGGTACTAATCTCCTATTGCGCACAGAACAGGTCACTATCAAAGAAGAAAGGAAAAAAGCATGGGAAACTTAAAACAACGGAGTATCGCCAAGATTGGCAATGTGTTATAAAAACTCAAAATTTTGCGCGGACTTTAATGCGAGATGCTTTTAATAGTTTCCACAACGGAGATTTGCCTACACATCTGGTAGAAAAACCCAAAGAGGTTCTGGTCTTATGTAAAGTACATCAGTGGAAAAACACACTCGGTGCCATCTCAGTATGATGACAATGGTTATGTTACTGATCAAAGTGCCGCTAAAGCGGAGTCACGAAGTGCGGTAAATATTACAAAATTCGGTCAATAACAGCAGCCGACTTCAGTAAGTTAGAAGTGGATATCCTCGATGTAGAGGAGCAACTTAAACCACTTAATAAAGGCAACTTTTTCGGCCGAATTGTATACTAGTCACGTCCCCTTACGAGTATGGTGGTATATATTTAGAAATCATCTACAACCACTAACTCGACAAAATATCAGCCCCTAATGACTGGAAGGTTCGACACGTCACACCAACAGTCACGAAAGCAAACAGGAGTAATTCCCTGAATTATTGTCCCATACCAGTAACGTCGATCTGCAGTAAGATTTGGAACATTCACTCGGTTCGAACATTATGAATTGTCTCGGAGAAAACGGTCTATTGAGACATACTCACCACCGATTCAGTAAATATCGTTCTTGTGAGGCACACCTAGCTTTCATAGTAGCGAGTGCTATCGACAACGGACTTTGAACTGGTTCTTTTCTTGATTTCCAGAAGGCTTTTGATACCATTTCTCAGAAACGGCTTGTAATCATTTTGCAAACCCATTGAATTTTGTCCTAGTTGTGCGACTGGATCCGTCATTTCCTGGCGGAAGGGTCACTGGGCGTACTAACTGACGAAAAGTCATCGAGTAAAACAGAAATGGCATTAGGGGTACGAAAGGGAAGGGTTATAAACCGTCTGCTGTCCCTAATCTGTATAAACGATTTAGGAGACAATTTGAACAGCTTTGTCAGAGTGTTTGCACATTATTCTCCCGTTAACCCTCTAGTAAAGTTGGCATAAGATCAGAACCAATCGCCGAATGCCAATTTATTTAGCCAAAAGTGACAACTGACTCTAAACAATGCACAGAGGTAGGTCATACACATGAATACGAAAAGAAATCCTTACGTACCGGATACGTAATAAATCACATAAATATAAAAACTGTCAGTTCAACTAAATACCTAGGAATTACAGTTACGAACTATTCGAGTTTGAACGATGTTACAGAAAATGTTGTCGGAAAAGGAACCAAAGACTGCGTTTCGCTGGAGTCCCTAATCTTGTTAGTATTGTTAGTTCATCTACATTCTTATATTTCTAATACCCAGTGTCAAATTGGAAGTGCTGTTACTGTTGATGAGATTTGATACACCTGCCTGCCTGATCCTGGAGCGCGGCCATTCCGCGTCCGGCGGTATTGGGTAGGTGCCCCTCAGCCTTTGTTGGTTTGTTTGTTGACTATTTTGGTCCCTAATAAATTCCCTCATAATATTGCGTGATACCTCGTTTGCCAAACTATTTAGGCTATGATAGGTGTCAGCACGTCGTATTATGGAGAAGATGTCTCTGTTCGGTGGTTGTTGTCTTAAACCATACGCTACGTCGTCATATGTTGGACAGTCATAGATGATATGTTCAGGTGTGCCGTCCCGACGTACACCTCAGTCACACGCTGGTGGAGCCCGTCTACCAAATCGACGTAAGTATATCGGATATGGCCCATGCCCTGTAAGAAAGTGCAGCAGCCCTCTACTTGGCTCAAAGTAACCCCTCTCTAATCTTTCCTTGTTATTAGGGAGCAGTTGAAATACCCTTCTCCCCGTTTCTTCATTATGCGATGATTCCTGCCATAGCTCCTCCCCCCTTTATCTGATAGCAAACTTGTCACCTAACTGTACCCCTTGATTTCCCTGGTTTTTTTGAACTTGCCTTTGTTTATCCAGTACCATGCTGCCTGCTCCCGTATATTGATGTCTAATGGATACAGCCCCATTAACACCAACAACGCCCCCCCCCCCAGGAGGAGTTCGGTATGCCCCAACAGAGCGTAACAGCATATTCCTCTGCACCCTTCTCACGGTGACGGCAGGCTCGTGGGCCTGTGTGCCCAGACCCCACACCTGTATCCTACTATTGATGCTGAAATACTATTGTGATAGAGTTTAATGAGATTGGGTTTCAGATGGAATCTTTTATGACCTACGTTGATGAGATTGTTTAAAGTTTGTAGGGCTCATTGAGATATGGTGTCTATATCTGACGTATAATTCCACTTTTCATCAATTACAAGCCCTAGATATCTGGCCTCGCAGCGCCGAAGAAGTGATTCTTTCACTCTAACGGTTGGATTTCTAATCAGGCTACCTTTCAGCAATAGATACGTGGATCTGTGTGGTACAATCCTTATTTTCGCTTCGTGGCACCATTCTAAAAGTGATGTTATTGTTTTTTCCACTTTCGGTTCTAGGTCTTCATGGCTATGGCCACCAACCAGCAGGAGGTCATCTGTGTAGGCTGTCACGTCTAGTACGTCCTAGCTGAGATATAATTTCTCTAGCAGCGGTTCTATATTTACATTCCAAGAGAGTGTCCCCAGAACAGATCCATGGGCAACCCTTCCTGATGGTTTTACTTATTTTCCAGCTAGGCGATGATAACCAAACCTCCCTGTCCTCTTAACAGCTCCTCAGAGAGCCACAGCGGGGCCCTGAGCACTCCTCCTCACACAAGGGGGTACATGTTAATGATGTACTCTAGTCCTACAGGTGATCGTAATTCCACGATGTTGCAGTGGCTATTTGATAATTGTGCTATGGTAGCAACTCGTAAGGCCTTATTTGCTACAATTATAGCTGCTTTTGGCTCCTCCCCAGTGTACATTACGTGCCACGTGGCAGCCATAAAGGAGATTTATCCAGCTTGGGAGTATGGCTCCTACAAGCAGATTATTTCCAGCGTCCTCTCCTCCACTGCCCTTAGCAGTTCCTGCATGACCAAGCGACTATTGTGTGTGTTTATCTGTCCAATCATTATTTCACTTGACATTATGGAAAGTAAGTATGTACGTTACAATCAGGCCAGGTCTTTTTCCAATCTAACGCAATGTGTCCGTTTGCTAGGACACACTGTACGGTATTTAAATTTCCTCCAAATCAAATCTTTCATCTCGTCTTTCGAAAACCTTTTTAATGAGGTCACGCAGGGAGATTCATTGACTTGTATCCTGTCCACAGCCTTCATTGTCGAGAAGGTTACCTTTCTACCATATTTGTGCCCTATGCGTACGACGTGTCTGAGCGCAGTTGTCAAGACATCAGGTTGCTCCAAGTGCGACAGCTGCATGTCAAGCTCTAAGTTTGAGTACACTCTTCTCGGATCTGCCCCCACAGCTCTTTGTGCTGCCTGCAGCTGCATCGTGGTGGTAACAATGCTTTCCTGTAGTATTTGTTATGAAAGTCCTTCTTGTACAGGCATGACACTGTTTATTGTACTAACACGCGAGCTGTTGTCTAATACTGGGCTGCGTTGGATTATGACTGGTCAGCCCACTGCCACTGGTCGCCCAACATATCTTTCCGCTTCCTCAGATTGAGTAGGCCCCCAGTTGAGGGAGGAGGAGAAACCAATAGGAGCCTGAGCCACAGGCTCCGTCTGAGTACATACATCAACCTTAGTTGTTCTTCGTTCTCTTGACTCTGATAAAGACCTAAAAAAGTCTTTAAATTTGCAATCCCTGTCAGCATCCCTCCTCCTCTTACTCGGCGACTGGCCTCACTGACACCATCAGCCATAATTTATTCTGGAAATCAGGCGCTGTTCCAACATTTTATATGCTGGGCAATTTCTACCAATTGCACCACATGTCTTTTTGCCCCTGTGCGTGCATGGTATACAGACGCCTGGTTTATTGCAGTTTTTTCTCAAGCGGTCCTCAGCTCTGAACTTGGAGCATGCAGGCTTCCCACTACAGTATTTGTGTATATGATCTATGCCTCCGCAATTGTGGCAACGAAGTACCACGAGGTAATCTTTGACGCTTATGGCATGGAACCCTATGTAATCCTTTCCCAGAGCTGCCAGTTTCTTCCACAAGACCCGTGAGACCTTCGTGACGTCATGGACTACATCTAGGTCTGTAGGTCCTGTCCTCAATCTCAGCTTGTAATCCTTCATAAAGGTATATATGTCCATGTCATCTAAATTTTGTTGGTGCAGGGTTTCACATAAATCTTCATTTGTTAGTGCTGTAGGGACATCATACAAAATAACGAGTGGGTTTCGTTTCTGGGGCGGCTCACATTTAACTGATGGGCGCAATTTTTGATTAGCTAATAATTTGTTTTTATCATTCTCTGTAGCAACATCAACTATGACTACATTTTTAGTTGCCTTAACTCTATTGACTTTAATTTTTTCTCTGACCAGGTTTACTGTAGTGGCGAATATCTCCTGAACTTACTTGACATCTTGGCCGGTCATCGGTCTTAAAAAGACCGCTGTGTCCGGTGGTTTGGAGACCTCGCCCATGGTGTCCTCCATTGACTGGGCCTTTGGTCCTGCTTATGCAGCCACGCCAGCCCATGTTTTGACAGGTTGTTTTCTTAGTCTTTCATTTTCCTCTTCTAGCTCCTCAAATCTGCCTTCTAACTTGGCACTGACAATTCCCCTTGCCGCCAGCTCATTTTCGATGGCCCAGACTGCGTCCTGACTAATTTTACGTTTTTAATATTTTGATCTAGGAACTGAGTTATCCTTGTATGCCTATCCGTGGTGCTATCCTACGTCACCTGACCCAGGCCATTTTGTGGCGAGGTAGGGGCTAGCATTGAAATGGACCACTCCTTCCTGACAGCATACGAGTTATAATTGTACGTCCATCCAACTGCGGTTATACAAATGTCCTCATGGCTCTGTTAACGCACATAGATGGAGTCCTCTTCGAGCACCTTTTCGTCTCCTTCAAAACACTCTTTCAGCCCAAGTACCAGTTTCTGAAGAAAATATTAGATGGAGTAAATGGTGTAATGTACAGAGCCTTCAGTGAAAGCGACGACGTCCCCCCACCTGAAGAGGTAAAGCCTAACACTGCCTTCATATTTGACGATGTCGCTGTTGAAAAGCAAGATAAAATCCGTAGATATTTCTGCTTTGGCCGTCATATGGGTGTTGATGTATTTTATCTGAGTCAGACGTATTCCAGGATCCCAAAACAGGTGGTACGGGATAACGCCAACCTCATTATAGCATTCAAACAAGACAATCTCAATTTAAAGCACGTTTACCATGCTCACGTACGGACCGACATGTCATACAATGAATTTGTAAAGATATGTGCTGATTACTGGAACCACTCACAATACGGCTTTCTCGTTAACGATGAAACTCGTAAACTGAATGACGGTAGGTATAGCCGGAACGTCCAAGACTTGCTCCATTTATAAACGTGCAAAATAGTTTAGTGCTTGACACTACAGCATGGACAAATTCGCACGCATGTCACATGCTCAGTCTGAGAGGTTAGGTGTGCAGAGACAGAATGTCCGCATCTACACCGATATCAAATTTAAAAATCTTGAGACCAGACTAAAAGTTGCAAGGGAATTAAACGACACTCAGAAACTTCTTGCCATTAACCAAAACCGGATGGAGAACAGAATTAGCGCAATTGAGCAGCAGATAGAAGCCGAGGCTGTTGTTATTGAAGAAGATAGTGTAGGAAAATAGGAGAAGAAGAAGTACAACAAAGCATATATAAAACCACGTGATATTCAGAACTCTCATTGGTATCCTTCGAGATGTCGACAAAGCATAAAGTCATTCAGGCGCGCAAAGCAGTTCGACATAAATTACGTTTACTGAAGTTAGGACATTCCGATCGCGAGCAAACTCTAAAAGAAACTTTTAAACCCATTACCGAATCTATCACCATGATGGCTTCGCGTGATAATGATCCAATAGCAGAATTCACAATCCAGTATCCGCCCGTTAAGATAGATAGAACATTTGGTGTCGGCAGGGAGAGACCGTACAAGCTAGGCTCTCAAAATATAAATTTATCCGATAGCACAATACGTATTGGGGATGCAAAGTTTAAAAGAACACCTGGCTTAATGAACCTAATCTTCCTAAGGCCATCAAAAAACTGAAAATAATCTGCTGATGATCACAAAGTCTATCGTGAAATACTATACTTGACTGATCTGTACAAAAATCCTGATGGAACACTGAGAAAGCTGGAAAACTCTAAATACACGACCATTATACAACCCTTACTTAATGAACAACCTAAAAGCATTGGTGAGAGCGTAGACTTCCAGCATAAAGGAGTGAGCAATCATCCCCTCAGTACATATATTAAGATGAGCTGGATGAACTAATAGACAGACTTGGACTGTTGATGGCTTCGGCTGCTGTGGGAAATACAGCTCATTCGAATGAGGTTGTATCCATAATCTCCGAGCTTCGACAGAGAGGTATCATCGAATAAGTATGGAGACCGTGGTTCGAGAACTACACAAGCCAGCACGCAAAACATACCCTCGTAGGCATGTCATGATTAAGGGACTGGATGACTTGTGGCAAGCTGATCTTGTAGATATGAATCGATATTCACCTCATAATAATGTATTCAAATACATTTTAATGGTTACTGATACATACTCTAAATTCGAATGGGCATTACCTGTGAAAACGAAAACCGGTAGAGATGTTGCTGTGGTGTTTAAGCGTTTGCTGCAGACAGGAACGAATCTAAGCCCGGCCAATCTTCAAACCGATCACGGTGGGGAGTTTTACAATGAACATTTCAAAACTGTGATGGAGCGGTATGGCATACACCACTACTCCACGTTTACCCACGTTAAAGCTAGTATCGTCGAGCGGTTGAACAGAACAGTCAAAGCTCAAATGTGGATGCATTTGAATCTTCGCGGTTCGTACAAGTGCGTAGATATCCTCCCACAGATAATTGCAAAGTATAACCGAACCAAGCATAGTACAATAGAAATGAGACCGATCGATGTTCGCGATAATTTACTCATGGACACAGTATATTTCCGGATTAAAATGCTGGACCCTCGCAAGCAGAGGTTCAATGTAGGTGACTTAGTACGTATTTCAAAACAGAAGACAGCGTTCGAGAAATCGTACTTACCAAACTGGTCCGCCGAGATATTCACAGTATCCAAAGTGCAGAGAATGAACCCTAGGACACATATCTTGATGGATGGCAAGGGTGAGGAAATTGCAGGATGCTTTTACACTGACGAATTGCAGAAGAGTTCTCATCAAACGCGTCATAAGACATCGCGGGAATAGAGCGCTAGATAATGGTTAGGATGTCCATCATCAGAAAATAGTTTGATTGACGTTGACAATTTGGTATATAACAGAGAGCCTAGACATCTATCACGTTAGTAGCTTACCATGCACTTTAGGAGACATATCATAACAAGAGGTGAAGGTGGTGTTCTCGACAAATTACCTGTTGAATTGCACATTCCCGGATATAACTTCCGTGGGTCTGGAACAAAGCTTCAGAAACGTCTGGCAGGCGGTGATAAAGGTATTAACCTACTAGACGAAGCCTGCCTCGAACACGACCTCGCATACGCTGCAAATAAGGATCTCCCAGCACGCCACGTCACTGACCGAATATTAGCAGATAAAGCCAAGCAAATAAGGCGAAGAAAAGATCTCGGAATACGCCAACGCGTTGCTGCATTCGTGGTTGATAAAACCATGCGTGGAAAAAAGAAGTTGGGCTTGGGGGTGATGAATTTCAAACGAATTATGAAAGCAGCTCGAACAGCTTTGCGTGCGAAGAACAACCCCAGTTGTGGGAAAAACTGTATTCTCACTTCGATGTGTGCGGCAAAACGTGTGTTGAACGGTAGGAGCAAGAAGAACAAGGCTGCAGTTAAACCAGCTAGGGTCCTAGCAAAGACTTCAGGTGGAATTATCCCGTTCCTCGTTCCAGCCCTCGCAGCCCTGTCTGCTGTGGGGTCGCTTACAGGCGGGGCTGCAGCTGTCGCCAAAACGGTTAAAAACGTCCAGAATGCTCATGCCCAACTAGAGGAAGCCAAAAGACATAATCGCGCAATGGAGGCAGCGGCTATCGGAAACCATACAAGAAAGGACTAGGTCTTTTCATAAATAAAAAAAAGTCCGTTAGTTATCCTACCCGAACGAGCGCTCACGAATAGAGATCGAGTTAAAATTGTTAAAGAAAAACTTCACATTCGCGCATTCCGAGAGGTCTTGATGCGCGATACATTACCGAAGATCATGTGGAGGACTAATGAGTGCGCAATTGTAATCTTAGATGCTGCTGGGGGTCCACGGACCCATTGGGTCACGTATGTTAAAAAAAGGCCAAATACAGTTCAGTATTTCGATTCATTCAGGGATTTACAGCCACCTGAAGAATTACAACGCTACTTCACCAGCAAAAGACGCGTCTTCTACAATTTCCGGCGATATCAGGACTTTAACACATACCTGTGTGGTCATCTCTGCGTTATGTTCCTCATCACAGCTACGGCGAACCCCCACTAGAATGTGTCATCGTCAGATCATGTGTGCGATGTATAAAAGAGCTGTCATTGAGCAGATGACCGTCATTTGATGTTTAGATGCAATGTCGTACACTCTGACTTTAAAAGAGCGAGGATCAGTATTACGTGCAAATTACTTTCCGCCGATTGATTGAAGTGCAGGGGTGAGGAGTATTGCACTGATTGTTCTGGAGACGTATAAGAGCATTCCAAATATCACACAGAGCAACAGTAAACTACATCTTGAAATTGACAGCCGGAAGGAGATTCTACAAATACAACCTGGTGCCTACGATGTTACTGATTTAAACGAACTCTTAAAACAGTCAGGAAAAGGGACTGAACTATGGGCAAATATTAATACCCTTAAATCTGAAATACTGACAGAGTGTGCTACGATCGACTTTACACAGAGATATTCAATTGGTCCACTGATAGGTTTTGCGAAGGATCGTGTTTTGGTGAAGGACGCCAGTAAATGTTACACATCAGATGCTGTAGATATACTCCCGGTGAGTACAATCCACGTTGAGTGTAATATTGCCACAAACTCATACCTGAATGATAAATTGATCCATTCAATTTACGGATTCTTTCCTACAGTTGGCACAGGGTATAAAATAGTTCAAGCCCTCACAAACGCTATATATCTCTCGGTGACTATTCAGACACTGGACTACCTTGAACTGCGTATTGTGGACCAGAATAATCAGCTTGTTAACTTTAGAGGAGAAGAGATCATTGTACGCCTGCATCTAAGGCGAGATGTGAATAAGGTATAAGGCTAGCACACCAAGCTCACAACCCGTCAGTGCAACGCGGAAGGGCAAGGTGATAACACGCATTAATTACGAATTCCTCATTTCAGCAGGTTTAAAACCGCAGAATGACGTCGCTCAGCGTAACTACTCTGCAGACACTCTCGTCACCTTTCTCTCCCTCTCTCTCTCTCTCTCTCTCTCTCTCTCTCTCAGTATCTTCCTCTCAATCAGAGTCCCCCATCCCTTCTCTCGCTACAAGTGAGTAGAGCGAGTACAGGCGAGTTTCAATGCCGTCATCGCAGACGACCCTTTTATCGTCATGAGGCGACAGACCGATTTTAAACTGCAGCAGAGTGTACACCTCGTGCGCTATCGATCGAATGCTAGTCTGCCTGACCATATGCGGTGGCTGCGGTTCAGCACCGTGAACACCACCACGTAGGCAGTGCAAATAGTCATCGATAGACTGAGCTCGTGATGCCATTCGTCGTACCCCCTTAGCTCGTCTCTGAGTGGGACCTTCCAATGTGCAATATGCATACATCTTGGACCAAAGACCTACAAACTCTAAAATCCGTGAGACCGATAACATTCTTGTTTTGTGGAACATTACCATAAGGATTATCGGCCGCATAAGAAGATGTGTCGAATTCATTGGCGTGGTACCTAATTACTTCATATGGATCGCAGTTCACCCAACAGATGAAACTATCTGTATCCATATAAAGTAATTTAGGATCTGCGAAATGAGTTTTCGCGAACTCATAATGAAAGCTGTACATGTGGAGTTTGGATAGGTCTAGTATGCACATCCCTACATAGATAGGTTTAGTAAACTCTTCTGCAGTTTTAGCCATCTTCACAGCAACAAAGTTCTTATTGAAAATGGTGACCCATTTAAAATTTGATCTGGCAATGCATTTTCTTACGCCATAACGCCCATCCCATTGCGTTTTAATAAAAATTTCACGTCGTTCCATCAAATTCTCTATAGTTCTACCGAAATTTGAATTATTCATTAATTTATAAAAATCTTTCTCAAAGTCACATGACATGGTAGTTCTCTGTCTCGCATTCAGATCAATATACTCCTTCAGCCAGGGGGACTGCTTGAAGGAGATGGCCCAGGCGATTTTAATGAGCTCCATACCCAAGCTGAGGCATTGCTGGAGGTTGCGATGATGAGTAATATACCTCTGCTTGTCCCCCAGTGGCGTCATCAGTTTCGGTGTGGAACCTCCTTGTGGAACTAGTTGCTCTGAACACAGCGACAAATCAGCATTCGCGTCATGCCAACTAATAGGGTATGTGAGTTCTGCCTCCACAACATACCCTACATGAGAATCGGTGGCCATACCCCCCTGATTTTTCCACTTCATCCCGTGCAGTCATCTTCGGACAGCCATGTAAACTCGTCAATCGGCAGCGATTGCATCATAGCGTGCCCGTATAAATTATTGATGTCTAGATACATTATGTAACTTGAATCAAGGGATGCTTTGAATCTGTCATCCAGCCGTCGGTTATTTGCATTCGCGTGTCTATGAAGACATTGGCAAAGCCCCCCACGGATCGCCTGCTCGAAGAAAAGAAGCATGTCAGAATCGGTCAATAATTCGATGCTGCACTTCGTTTTCTTGAGCATCGCATCCCAAGACAACCCAGGTGCCATGTAATAAAATGCGGGGTCCAGAGAATATGTGGTCAAACATAGACTCCGCAACTTCTCGAAAACGTCCGCAAGCAAGTGCATGTCTGTGTACTCTTCTAAATTAGGAATATTGAATTCCCGCCAGACATTCACGGCATGTTCATACTCTGCATCCGTTACGGTGTCGCCTGTGAGGTTGCTGGAGAATGCAGTTATGCCGGTAGCCTGCTTTTGTCGAGTTTGGCCGTGCTATCCACATACTCGTATGGGAAAACCCCTTTCCTAGTCACAAGTTGAAACATTTCCTCATCGGGAAACGCAGCTCGAGTGATATGCATTTCTCCATGAGCTAGAGTCTCAACAAGTTTCTATAGTGGTGCCTGCATAAAACGTAGTGTATCGAGGAAGCACAGCGTAATTCTCGGCGTCATTCATTTGGAGAATGAAATACACTCCTCAACGCTCTCAGGTAGGACACTGACCTGATCTTTCTCCAAACCGAAATCATCCAAGTGCTCAACTAGAAAGTGAGTGTCATGCCCACTTAAATTATGGAAGAAAACTGGTATGTGCCTAGGTAATTGGTACTTCAAATTGCATGCATTGTGAGCTGCACCGCGGAATTTCCCTGTAAGATGACAGTGATCCCTACGAGGAGTTTCCGCTTTTCTGTCTAACGGCAGCCCACAAATATGACACTCGGTGGCGTTATTATACAAATCTTCATTCTCCTTCGATTTGGTAATGGGAACGTTGCCGCTGTACAGTGTATCAACTTCCAGTAAAAATTTTTCGAGCTGAGAGAGCAACCAAATCGATGGATTATCCCCGACATAAGATTTGTATCGGTTAAGGTTGGTGTCATATGACGATACAATTTGGTACGCTGCAGTATATGGTACGTGTTTCTCTGTAAAGGTGGTGTGTGAGGTTGTAGGATCGCCTTCACAGCGGGTCACAGGAGCGAGGAGGCACTCAAAGTCGGCGTACACAACAAATAGACACCGCTCATGGTGGTTTGTTTTCCTGGCTAGGCATGATAACCCGTACCGCATCCTTGGAGGTACAGTCTACTAGAGGCGTAGCTAATAACTGTTCAGATGAGAAATAATTAAGGCCCCTGAAACAAATATGTTTTACACAACAATCAGGTGATAGTTGGGAGGAAAGGAGCTGGGACATGTCCTTGATCCAAACATAGTGATAATTGTCACCTTAAGAAAAGAGAAGCATATTTACATGCTCACTGGCAAATTTTGAGAAATGGAGGGGGCCGACTACTGGCTCATCTGACTTGCTTTCCTTCTCGTGTACACATATTCCAGGATTTTGTGCCTCGAATTTAGGAATCTCCTGGACCTTGACAGGGAACTCAATACCATCAAAGTTATAATCTGTGTTAATATCGCTGACTTTGTATGTACCTCGATGATGAGGGCAATCTCTATAATTATACTTTCTTTCACAAGCCAAGATTGACCATGCAAAACAAGCCTGATCTTTAGTTTGGACATAAATGCACGCATGTTTATTTGGTATATGTTTAGGGAGCTTGATATAGCTACACCCTCCATTTAGCGGATCATGGACACGTATATGGATGTCCATGTGTAGAATTCTGCTGAGTGCCTTAGCTGAGCCATTGACTTCCATCTCGGAAAACCGGCCCAATATGACACTCAAGGTGAATTTATGAAACCACTCTGCGACTGATGTGCTCCACGTTATCACATCATTATCCCCCCAAAGATGATGGATGCTGGTCTCTCCATCAGCAGACTGAACTTTGTGGGGGGGGGGGGGGGTGATAACTCAACGCTCAATGCAGAGCACTGCACTGCACTTAACAGCGGGATAACGCGGATTTTGGACGACCTTGAGAAGCTCAGTTTCTAGGACAGGGAGACACAGGTTTTCAGTCCAACAGGATCGCCGTACCCCCCTCCCCTGCCCGGTTTTCGATCCTAGTGATCGAGATTCGCTCCTCAAAGGCGTCCGCAATCGCAGAGTACTGCAACTGAGGTATGGTGTCGCCGACCTGACCTACTTCTCTAAAAGGGCGGTAGAGAGAACTGCCACTAGCCACAGGATCACTAATACTGGAGCTATAACCAGGTGAGGCGTGCTGTACCTCACACGATGGTGGTGGATGGTGGTGGTGCACGTGCTGGCTGCTGTGAGGGACCAGTCTGAGCAGGCGGGGGCGTGCTCTGTGACCTTGGTAGCGGCTGGAGGCGCAGGTGGCGGCCGGCAGGCGCCAGGCTGCGTGACCTCGGCGACGGCAGATGCAGCTCTGCGCGCAGCGGCGGGGGGCGTTCTAGCCGGAGAGGTACGTCTCCGCGGGCGTTGTTCACGGTCCAGTTTGGCCACGACAGGCACGCGCGCGACTGCCCAGCTGCGAGTCGACCGCTGTAGAGATAAAATTAAATGAGTACACTGTCTATGGCGATTAATTCTAAGGAACACAAACGTGGTTGTAATGAGAGTGAGTAATTACCTTTCTGGCACTGACTCCAGGGCACGAATAATTGACCTGGGCAGTCTATTGCCCCCTCAAAAAATTCATCGAGTCCATCATCCTATAAGGACTTACAGTCACCGAGAACAAAAAGCGAACGATGCGGCCGACGATGGACGAGTGAGAAAGATGAGCAGGGGGTGGCTCCTTACGTGAATGAGTTCACTAACAACTCTGGTGGCTGAAAGCTGAACTACGCAGATGCTTCCAGCACATGGGGGAGCGCTGAGCATTTTATAAAATTATAGAAAAGTAATTGATCGTATTTAGAATAGAGAGTGAATTGAGGACTTGAGATCATAAAGTGTGTTGGGATGGGTGATTTATTATTAAAAGTAATATAAGTGTAACTGGATGTTCACGGTATGAAGAAGGGCGTTAGTAAGGCTGAAGGACATGATTTAAAAAGTATGGAGATGATTATCGTTAGCTATTTTTTTTCTTGGTAAAGGGAAGGTTAAATATTTATATAAAATTTTGTTTAGTCCTCATTTTGTGTAGATATGGATCTGAGTTGCGAACTTCGCGTTAGATCGACTTGCGGAGGGGATTAGCTACGAGCGCGCGATGGATTGCAGTATTTCGCGGTAAGCTAGCGAGCGATGTTCTCGGCTTAGGTACTGGAGGGCGTGCTCTGGCCATGTTCTAGATCGCGTGGATTGAACAACAGTATTCAGTTCATAGTTGGAATATTTACGGAGGAGTACGTCAGACAAGAGTACAAAGGTGGCGACTGTGATGTGGGCGGCCTCGCGCTTGTGATACGAGAGAGAGAAGCAAAGGTGACTTAGGTTAGCGGCTTTGTTTGCTAGAAGTGGAGTGCACAATAGTACACGTTAGCGAATAAACATGGATCGGTAAAGGGACGTAGTGGTCAGTAGAGTCTTTAACTATTTCATTCGTCCAGGTGGACGAAAATTGATTTGAGGTCGA
Source organism: Schistocerca serialis cubense (assembly GCF_023864345.2). Taxonomy (NCBI): domain Eukaryota; kingdom Metazoa; phylum Arthropoda; class Insecta; order Orthoptera; family Acrididae; genus Schistocerca; species Schistocerca serialis. Next base: position 135,846,542 of record NC_064648.1, on the reverse strand, counting down.
GGTGGACTTTGCATTTTCGGACGAGAGACGTTAATTAAGTGGTCGATTCAATTAAATAATTAAATTGATTGTGCACACGACTAGGGACATGCAATCACTCTTGTATTCAGGAGTGTGTTGCTAATGAAAGGATATTGTTTGGATAATGATAATAGGGTGATTAGTTAAGTTAGGGCCGAACACACATGCTGTTGTGGAAGCTTCCAGTCTTAAGGAAATAGCTTTTGACACAAAAAGCGTGGCAGGGCATTCTTTGTCCGAGAAATACACGTGGTAGATGGTGAACGGTTGGTCTTGGCAGGTACTAACTTGTTCGGGGAAAACAATTTTGGCGGGAAACGTGTAGGCAACGGATAGTTGAAACGTCATCAAGTGTGAGTAAAACAAGTTTTTACAAGGGCAGTCGTGAGGTAGGTATGGACAGGGTGCAACGTGTCCTGCAGAAAGAAAATTGGCGGGAAACGTGTGGCATGGCTTTCTTTCTTTCCTAGAGATGTGCAGGTTTCAACATGCTGCTTTGGCCAGGGGGTAGACTCTCCTGTCTGGGATATTATGTTGTTGTTGTTGTTGACGAGAACGCTGGACCGGCCGTAACGTGGGGGAACGCGGTCGCTCCCTTACCTGTGGCGACCGTGGCAGGTAGGAGTAGGACCCTCTGCTGGCGACGATTTCAACTAAACCAGTTCTGGTGTGAATATCGTGGTGAGCGCACTGGGTGCAGCTGCCATCTCCAAGATGTGTGTACTAAGTGAGATGGAGAACAAGTGATGACCGTACTTATTGAAATAAAGACTTGCATCCTCCTTTCCTGCCAATTCACAGGAGGTGACTTATGTTAGTACAAGTGCCATTTATTATTATTATTATTATTATTATTATTATTTGACATGGTTAGGATAGGTAAGCAGTGAGAAAAATATAAGTGAGTGGGAATGTGGGCTATTTCGTACATGTGATAGATTATGGTGTTGGAATTTGAAGTTGGGACAGATTTTTGTTGTGAGTGTAAAGGAAATGATTTTCTGACTGTAGATATTGGACATCTTGATTCTATGTTAGTGGGGGCAGGCAAATAATAATAATAATAATAAATGATAAAAAATAATAAAGGCCAGTACGGTTTTGCATGCATTATCCTGTTGGAATTTGAATTTCGCGCCTATTTTTTCTGGAGGCTTAGGTTAGTGGACGTAGCCCAATTGGTCTATTTTCCCGCCAAAATTCAAAATTTCCGCCATTTTTTCCGGAGGTTAGGTTAGTGGACATAGCACAGTTGGCCTATTTTCCTGCCAAAATCGGCCATCTTGGATGACGTCATGCGCTGTTGCCAAGTCTACATGCCGCCATCTTGGATGATGTCATCGCCGCCATCTTGATTAAATTTGCAACAATACAGCGTGTCGTAGCACATAGTTTGCCCCACTAGTCATGTTAACTGACAGTCGCTTGCGCCATGCCGGCGCATAAATACAATGCTGCAGTTCCTTTGTTGTTCAGAAATATGATGGAATGTTTCTTCGGACATGCATGCATGCATAAATGCATGCGTGTCCGAAAGAACATTGCACTGTATTTCTGAAGAACAGACGTAGAGCAGTATAGTACTGATCGAAGAAAAGCTCTCGTCCAACGAATAAATTTTGACCATTATTTTAGTCACATTGCTTTCGTTTGTTTACGTGCATAGGACACGTTTCAGTTGTGGTTGAAATCGTTCAAATTGCTCTAAGCACTATGGGACTTAACATCTGAGGTCATCAGTCCCCTAGAACTTACAACTACTTAAACCTAACTAACCTAAGGACATTACACACATCTATGCCTGAGGCAGGATTCGAACCTGCGACCGTAGCAGTCGCGCGGTTGCGGACTGAAGAGCCTAGAACCACTCGTCCACCGCGGCCAGCTCAGTTGTGGTCTGAGGAAAACATCAACAGGACTGGAAATTATGAACAATGTCTTGCAAATTGACTTGCGCACCAGGATGTAACCTATGGATGCTAATGTCTGGTGTACCTAGTGACGTAAGGAATTGCTGGTATCTCCAACCATTCAGTGCTTACTTTTCCGATTTTTCTGTACCACCACACACTTACTTCGGTTACCTAGTTAACGATTCCTTGATACCTGAGGATGTATCCTATCAATCGATTCCTTGAATTGGTCAGACAGGGCCACTATTGTTTCTATTAGTTAAATCCTATACCTCTTGATTATGTATTCGATTTAGACATCTTCAGAATTATTCTGTATCACATTTCAGATTCTACAACGATGAATGCATGACAGTTGTGTGCTTGCCATCATCCTCCCATAATACCAACGTATGGGGGGCGTGTGGGCATAGCCAGACCTTCTGAAACTCATCTGGACTGACCCCCTCTAACTAAAGAACAGGCTGCCCTCCTCTTCGGGAACCATATGTTGGTCTGACTGCTGTATAGACGGTCCTTCCACGTTGTTGCACCTGTAGCATGGCTGGCTGCATCACTGAGGCACGCAGGTCACCCCAATCTTGCATAGCCTTGCTGCTAAACAGTGGAGGTGGAGGTGGGAGTGGAGTATTGTAGCCTACGCTGTCCAATATTTTCCTTGGTTCATAAATGACATGAGGGTATCACAGGCTCTCTGTATCCTCCCTTGCACTGGTAATCGCCAGGTAAGACTGTCTATACGTCTACTGAATCCTTTAAGTCTTCTTAGTCTTTGTTCATATTTCTGGAATGAAATTTTCACTCTGCAGTGGAGTGTCCGCTGACATCCAGGCAGATTAAAACTGTGTCTAGGTATACAGTTAAAACAGAATGAAGCGATTACCAGTGGTTATAGATATTCCGTGAGGAGAAAATTTATTTTAGATTCTTTATAGGTATTTTGTATGAAGCCCTTGCCGACACAGACAGTATGTAAGCGACAACATTTCGTAACATACATTTAGAAGCGTATGTGGAATAATTGATGCATCAGAAATGAGCGATTTGTGTTGTGGAATGGTTTTGGACAAAGGTATTTCGCATAACCCCAGGAAAAGAAATGAGTTGGTGTCAGGGCCAGAAGTCTAGCGGGCAGGGAACGCAGTGCCGTCGTGGCAAGGACGACGGATTCAACGTTTTGGGAGGTGCTGATTCTAAAGTGTGCAGCGGCTTCCGATTCGCAGCTCTTGCATAACGATGGAAATTCTGAAGTTAATTTTACATTCTCTGTAATGCTTATCAATGTACTGGTAAGTGTTAGCTGCAGTCATGTGTCACCGCTGTAGTGATTTTGGGTTGGCCCGTACGGTGGGCCCCAAACTGTACGGTCTCGGTCCGTGTCGCTGGCCTCCCACGCCCTGCATTATAACGCCCACAGCCGCGCTGTCGCAGTTTGGAGCACAAACTGGATATCAGCTGACCGCAGACCTCTAACCGCCTGCGGTCACAGCTGGGATATGACGTCAGTACTCGTGTCCGCTGTTGCAAGACACACACGTAAACACGTGGAGCTTCCCGGCGCACATCCGCAATGATGTCGGTACGCAAATACGCGTTATTGTGACAGTGGCTTTCCGCTAAATGCGAAACATGCCCTTAAATGGCAAGTACGTGTATACTGGATGGAGGCCACGTCTGTGACAGGTCGTGTCACTTAACACTAGCCTTAAAATGGTTATGCAGGTTCTTAGCTAGGACTTCAAAGTGTCAGGATAGACATTCACAAGCTCCACTGACACACGTGTGAAGAATGTGAAATATGCATTTGAGAATAATTAGTGCACGACATTTTTCAGTTAACCGAGTAGCAACAGAGTTTCTCAATCGCATCATATAACTGGCCATCACCAGAAGCAAATCTTGTAATACTCTTTTCAGAAACATTGTACTCAGAAAATGAAAGCATTAGATTAGAAAAAGGTTTTTACTTCTTGCACCTTCGTTTGCCTTATCATATTCACCATGTTTTGATATTTCACAAAGGTTCCAAAATATACTTTCAATTTTATTTGTGTCGTTAACAAAATATCAAACCAGAACACACGACGTTTTAACAGATTCTACTTTTGTTTACTCCTCAGTGAGAACACTGAATTTCGTGTGTCTCAGTTTTCCGGCAAGTTCGTTCTACGTTGTTATGGCTCTCTGCTATCACATTATTTATGATCTGGAGAGATTTAGTTCAAAGCAGTTAGCCGCGTGGCCTGAGGCGCGTTACCACGGTTCGGGCGGCTTCCCCCCGCCGGAGGTTAGAGTCTTCCCTCAAGCATGGCTGTATGTGTTAGCCTTAGCATAAGTTAGTTTAACTTAGATTAAGTAGTGTCTAAGCCTGGGGACCAATAACATCAGCAATTTGTTTCGACGGGAACTTATTACAAATTTCCAAATTTCCTTTTCAACGCAATTGTGTAGCGTCACAAATTTTAGAATCAGGACAGCGACTGTGAACTACGCCCTCCAGGTGATTTTGCAAGAATGAAACGAAGGCTGTCCTGCCAGGAATCCTGCCAAGTCAGCGTGGGCACGATTATTTAAAGACACATCATTTGTTGCCATGTACTCAAAATTGTCTACCTTTTATATGACACCATCTCAATTTTTTTGACGTTATATTCAGTTATAAAATGTATTTTGACACATATCAATTCAGTTTCAACATTTACGTTACAGGTGCTACATACAGCCCTTTCTGAGTACGATTCAATAGCGCCGAACCAACCTTTACAGTCACGAGGCGTTTCCCACACTTTCCGTATTTTTATTTTCCAATCTTACGTTTAAACAACGCCGCTGTACATTCCTTGGGAGTACTAGAACCTCTATCACTGTCTTCTATTTCCACTGAGATCGTTTTGCACTACTTAACACCTTATAAATCGCTCACTGCTCTCACCTGAACCAGTGACTTAACTGTAATCGATTTCACTCCCGTAAGAGCGAGCCACTGCGCACATTGCGAGGCAGTCAGTGCATTCAGTTCCCCAGCGGATTCACCACGGGGAATGACGTAAATTTATTTACGCAGCTGCAGCATAAGGATATTGGGTAATCCCACGACCAGACAGACTGACATGTAGGTTGCTCAGAATCGTATTTGTGAAATAAACTGCCATAAATTAAAGAAATCGTAAAAACTAAAATAATAATAAAGATGAAATCTTATCAAAAGTAAGCGTTTAAAGAGCATGATCCGAAGGGTGGGTCGTAACGTCCGTGCGCCACCGTAAAGTATCGTACATGCGCGATCCAGATCGTACGGCTCGAAAAATTGCGCGCCAGCCGAAAATTCCAATTGTCGCCGGACTTTTGTTAAAAAATGGTTCAAATGGCTCTGAGCACTATGGGACTTAACATCTGAGGTCATCAGTCCCCTAGAACTTAGCACTACTTGAACCTAGCTAACCTAAGGACATCACACACATCCATGCCCGAGGCAGGATTCGAACCTGCGACTGTAGCGATCGCGCAGTTCCAGACTGAAACGCCTAGAACCGCTCGGCCACCGTGGCCGGCCGCACTTGTGTTCAATGTACATTATTGATTATATAAAATGTACACGCTGATAAGCTTACGACGAAACAAGAGATCCTGCCGCCTGATACTCGTGTAAACTCAAGAACTCCTAAGTCTTGCAGATAAGCAAATTATTCTGCAAACAGGGAACAAACATTCAACTTTGTCCGAATGTGTATAAAGACAAATTATTCCTACGCTATGAACAATTTCCAACCCTTTCCCTTGATAAAATACGACAGAGTGATGAATGGTTGTGGGGTGAGACCACGAGGACAACACAATGTGTGGGCTCTGCGAGTGTCCCAAGGAAATATTAGCTGGTGAACTTTGTGTCACTCACGTCATGTTGATGAGGGACAAGCCCGTGCCAAAGACTTCACAGTGATTAACTGTACATTTAATGCAAGTGTTTTTGTCGAATAAGAAAGAGGAATGTACCTGTCAACATCTCTTACCGGTGTGTAAAGGCTGAATGACTACTCACAACGGAGCTACGCATTGTATCGTAGTTATTCAGGGGGCATTGTAATACCCCACATTCAAAGTAACTGTGTTTTTTTTAGAACCTTTGTATTAAGATTGTGACCACAGAGTCGAAGTTTTTCTTTGTATTATCTGTGTAATAAAAGGCGGCGCGGCCTTCAAATTTTTTGAGACCAGCTAGGAGAAGCCAGAGTGTTTGCACGTGTCTTTCTGCTGTCCAGCTTCCATAATGTGAGCCACAGGGACTGTAATTGTAGTAATATTACAACATACTAGCTTGTCTTGAGTTACGTAAGTGCTGTTTTATTATAAATAATCCAGTTCACGTGTTTAATTTCATCATTCACTGTGTAACAACTTTAATTTTCAGGGTATCTAGCAGGGAAGTCGCAACATTTCTATGTGTTACTGATCCGTCACTGGCGTGATTTTATTGCTAATTTAAAATGTTCTTTCTTATTGATTACATGTGCGGCTCCTGCAAACGTTAAAAAAAAAGTTTGTGTTCTTCCAAACCAATCATACACCATAGAACGACTACCGAACCGCGATATGCAAATTACATGTACTAAAATTCGGTCCGTCTACATCCTCTTTTGTGCTGCGCCAAACACCAATCTCAGACGACATTCTTCATTCTGATAGCACAATTCTGAAATGTTCATTTGGCGAAAGTAGAAACGCCAACCTACATTTTCATAACTGTTTGTGATTCTGATACTGTATTCAGCCCACTCCTCTGCATTTAACACTGCAATCCCCAGTGCACTCGTAATTTTACCACCCTTCCTTTTAATATAACCGAAGGTTGTCTTGACTTTTCTATTTGCTGAGTAAGTCCTTCTGACATTTATATATCACTTTTTCGATTTATTCACATTTCATGCAGCCATTCTGCCTTAGTTTTCATGCTTTTCCCGTTTACTTCATTCCTAAATAACTTCTATATCTTTATTCCTGAATTTCACTGCACGTTTTTGTACTTCCTCCTTTCGCCAATCAGCTGAAGTATTTCTTCTGTTACCTTCTCTGTGTTTCCTCTCAGTTACCTACTTTTTAGCTATGTTTCTCTTTCCAAATTGTGTAGTTCCTCTTTCTATTAATGTCCATTCCTCTTCAATTGAATCTTTATTTCTTAGTATTTGTGTATCCCAGTTCTTAGCGCATTATTTCTTCCTGACCAACTGTTCAACTTCAGTCTAGTCTTCGTCGTTACTAAATTGTGATATGAGTCTACATCAGCTTCTGCGTGTACATGATTCCAGTACTGGATCCCATGTCTCCTCTGATTTCGGAATCTCTGCCTGGCCATGATGTCATCTAACTGGACGCACCCCACATCACCCAATATTTTCCAAATACGTGCCTACCTCTACCACTCGTAAATACTGAACAGAGCACTCGCAATTACTACCTGCAAGCTATTGAAGAACACAATTAGTCTTTCTCCTCTCTCATTATTACTGCCAAGCCCATATTGTCCCGTAAGATTATCTTCTACTCCTTCCCCTAAAACACATTCCTGTTCCTCATGACTATTAGATTTTTACCTCCCTTCCATACTTAATTACCCGTTCAATACACTCACATACTTGCTCTATATCTTCGTCTTCTGCTTGCGACATCGGCGAGTATACCTGAACTATGGTCGTAGGTATCGGTTTGCTGCCGATTCTGACGAGCAAAACCATATCAATGACTATTCACACTAGCTCACTCCGTGACCTGTCTTCCTATTCATAACCTGTTATACACCTTCTCTACTGCTACACTCGCCAGACCATAAACCCTTGTCTTACTTCCATTTCACTTAACTTTTTTGTTCGTGTTAAGGGCACGAATTACAAGGGAATTAACAGAAATTAATAGTTATAAAACATATAAGTAGACCATGGACATTAACATGTAAACATGAAAAGGACAAATAGATGTATATTTAACTTGCTTTTGCCCAAAAGTCAGCTACGTTCAAAGCATTACAGTTAGCATACTGTTAGAAGTAATTGTACATAAATGAAAATTCATAAATATACTTAAGTATGGAATAACAGACATGAATTAAATTATCTTCGCCCAAAGCGTTAGAACTGGCCAGCATAAAATCTTTTTCAGTGCATGACGACGGGTACAGACGTCAGTTTCGCAGACATCATCTCCTCCTCTCCACACTCACAAGGTGAGGGTCCTCTAGCGTATCCCCATTTTTCAAGAGTTTCTTTACGCCGCCGAACACCAGCTCGGAATCTGTTGAAGGACTTCCAGGTACACCAGCTCTCATTATCACCGGGAGGTAGTTCTTCTTTAGGTTGTCTCCAGTCTAGAGGAGCAGTCTCTCCTCTCTTTCTCCACGTGTCTGGCCTTTGGTTTTTGTTGTTGTTGTTTACATAGACCCTTACAAAACTTTTTCTGGGCTTGAAGAGAGACGGTGCTGGCTGAGTGTCGGATGCCAAGGCTCTAAGTCACTTCACTCACCCGCACTATATCTGTACTGAGCCTTAGGATTTCATTTTTGAGTCTTCTAACGTTCAACGCACCGACTCCTAGAACATTACCCTTTCACTGGATAATCAGTCTCTTAGTTTGGCGGATTAGTTTGAAATATTTTGCCAATGCAGAGACAGTCATGACACTTTTTCAGTTACATGCCACATTTCCTGTTGATACACTTTATGTATCTTTAATGCAGTGGTTCTCATTACCTTCTGCTTCCTCATACTGTTGATAACTACTGATTCTTCCGTCTTATAGGGGCACTTTCCCACCCCTAGGCTAAGAGAGGGTCCTGAACCACCACCGGCTGTCCACCGTCTTCCGTCTTTGACAAGGCCATTGGAGAAACGATGCTGACTTGACTTCTTATGCCAGAAGTCTTCAGCTGCAATTGCTGTTGATTTTTATTCAAAAATTAAGCAGAGCCGAGGTCAGAACCAGCGACACAGGACGTTTTTATTACTAATAGAAGACCCTAACCCACTTTTTTGTAATCTTCTTACCGGAGGTTTTAAAGTGCTTAGTAAACTAAGGGATCGAGCACCTACTGCTTATTTTTCTTTTTTTAACAGACTGGAAAAAAATTATACAGGCAGGATTAGATCGTGTGATCCTACGATTCGTAGCTAAACGGTCTACCACTTTTACTTTTTTTTAAATTTCATTACACATTTTCTATTCCAAAGAGAATAAAACAATATCGTAGTTAGCTGGAAATGGTACTGTCATTCTCCGTTTCCAGATGTTTTTCTTATTTTTTAAAATTGAAACGAGACCAAGAATGTCAAAAGATTTGATAAACTGTGAATTAATATACCTGAAAACGGGCCATGACGAGAATACAACAAGGACTGGCTAACTCAACCGATGCCTTGACGACAAAATGCAAGGCTCAACATATTGGCAAGTATGTCGCTATACCGCGCGGGCGCAGACACTTCCAGTATGCAGTACTCATGAAATGGTAGAACGCAAGTGGTTCCACACGGACTCTTCATCTACACTGTGCTGAACATAGTGTGTTTGACTTTGCCCTTGGCAAGTAGGAGGAGGCTAAATGCAAGGGAATATCACCCCAAAAGGCAGTCTCACCAGATAAGGTTGGGGATGCTTATAGTTTTTCAAGCCAGTTCGATTCGTGACCATAGCAGGTAAATCTATCTTGTAGCGTGTCTACTGCAGGAAAGCGACTGCCCTGGTCAGTGACTCTAAATCCATTACGGAATTGACGCTCATCGGCGAACAGAAGGCCATGCACAGCGTGCTACCACAAGGACGCCACCGCCACCGTAGAACTGGAAGGCTCAGGCGAAGCAACACCGTCTTTCAAGAAGACTGCTGCGATGACTGCTCACCAGCTGCCATAAAGTCAGTCCTCCACGTCACATTAACAAAAATGTGGTAGTGCGACGCTGCTTCTGTAGAATCTGAGCCCCGAAATGTCTAACAGCAATATAAAATTCAACGGTCACGTTTTAACAGGAAATTCAATAGACCAACATCTACAGGCATACCTAGACTCCGCGGCCAACATTTTAAGGCTAATAGCGCATTCAGATGAACGCCGAATGAGGAGTCCTGAACTCTTGAATTACATTAGAAGATAATTTATCTCAAAGATTGATCCGAAATATTATAATCCATCCACTGCTACCATACTGTGTTTATGCTGTAGAAAGCTTGCTATCAAATTTTATTACACACTTACGTCCTACTTACATTTCTTGACGATACATTACACACATTAAATTTGCATGGTGAAACCTGAAGCATAAATGTTACCACCGGTCACACATGTACACACAACACAAATGGCGGTCACAAAGACAGACCTGATAACAATCGTTACAATATGAACATATAAAATAGACAGAACACTAGCGCTTGTTACTGTTCTCACCCTATGCGACGTATTAATTTTCAGCGCTGCAGTACTCATTGTGTTATCACGCAGTGAGAAGATAATTCCCTCTTCTTTTCTTTGTCGCTGTGTTGTGCTTCTATCGAAATGCAGACTGTACACCGCTCTACTGTCTGCTGTTGTCATCTGAACGAACGAACGTGGAACGCCACATTCACGCTGAGGAGAAAGTGGAACAGGGAAAGAAATGAAAAGAAAATGTAAAGTTTGACTCATCAACCAATACAGGAAAAATTACCAGTGTTCTACCACCTATTTAATTGACATTCAAACACTTATGTGACGAAATGGCGCATAAAACCATTCCCATTAGCGTAAACTCACTTGCTTTTCTTCATCACTGGACCCTGACTTGGCTATGTCTTCAACCGTGTGTCTGCCATCCCTGCACTCGTACACACGTTGTGTATATTCCCGTACAGGGGAGACATGTTAACTGACAGTCGCTTGCTCGGTATCGGCGGATAAATGCGATGCTGCAGTGCCTGTGTTGTTCAGAAATACGATGCGTTGTTTCTTCGGGCATGCAAGCGTGCGTAAATGCATACATGTCCGAAAGAACATTGCACTGTACTTCTGAAGAACACAGGTAGAATAGTTTAGGACTGACCGAAGAAAATCTCTATCTCGAAGCAAAACGTTGACCACTATTTAAGTAACACTCTTTGCACAGTCGTTCGTAATCTAAAGGAGTGGATATCATGGGCAATGTGTCTCAAATTGCCCTGCGAATCAGTATTAAACCTATGGATGCTAATATCTGTTAGTAGTGTTTTCAATTGTAGCTAATCACGTAAAGAATTCCTGATAGCTCCAACCATTCACTGTTCTACTTCTTCACGTTTTCTGTACTACCACACACTTTGTTCCATTACTTGGTTAACGATTCCTTCATACTTGAAGATGTTTGCTGTCAGTTGCTTTCTTCTATATGTTTCATCCATTCGATTATGTAACTTTTCGTTAAGAACTGAATTTACCCATCTTGTTGTTGTTGTTGTGGTCTTCAGTCCTGAGACTGGTTTGATGCAGCTCTCCATTCTACTCTATCCTGTGCAAGCTTCTTGATCTCCCAGTACTTACTGCAACCCACATCCTTCTGAATCTGCTTAGTGTATTCTTCTCTTGGTCTCCCTCTACGATTTTTACCCTCCACGCTGCCCTCCAATACTAAATTGGTGATCCCTTGATGCCTCAGAACATGTCCTACTAACCGGTCCCTTCTTTTTGACACGTTGTGCCACATACTCCTCTTCTCCCCAATTCTATTCAATACTTTTTCATTAGTTATGTGATCTAACCATCTAATCTTCAGCATTCTTCTGTAGCACCACATTTCGAAAGCTTCTATTCTCTTCTTGCCCAAACTATTTATCGTCCATGTTTCACTTCCATACATGGCTACACTCAATACAAATACTTCCAGAAACGACTTCCTGGCACTTAAATCTATACTCGATGTTAACAAATTTCTCTTCTTCAGAAACGCTTTCCTTGCTATTGCCAATCTACATTTTATATCTTCTCTACTTCAACCATCATCAGTTATTTTGCTCCCCAAATAGCAAAACTTCTTTACTACTTTAAGTGTCTCATTTCCTAATCTAATTCCCTCAGCATCACCCGACTTAATTCACTACATTCCACTATCGTCGTTTTGCTTTTGTTGATGTTCATCTTATATCCTCCTTTAAAGACACTCTCCATTCCGTTCAACTGCTCTTCCAAGTCCTTTGCTGTCTCTGACAGAATACAATGTCATCGGCGAACCTCAAAGTTTTTGTTTCTTCTCCACGGATTTTAATACCTACTCCGAATTTTTCTTTTGTTTCCTTTGCTGCTTGCTCAATATACAGATTGAATAACATCGGGGATAGGCTACAACCCTGTCTCACTCCCTTCCCAACCACTGCTTCCATTTCATGCCCCTCGACTCTTACAACTGCCATCTGGTTTCTGTACAAATTGTAAATAGCCTTTCGCTCCCTGTATTTTACCCCTGCCACCTTCAGAATTTGAAAGAGAGTATTCCAGTTAACATTGTCAAAAGCTTTCTCTAAGTCTACAAATGCTAGAAACGTAGGTTTGTCTTTCCTTAATCTTTCTTCTAAGATAAGTCGTAAGGTCAGTATTGCCTCATGTGTTCCAATATTTCTACGGAATCCAAACTGATCTTCCCCGAGGTCAGCTTCTACCAGTTTTTCCATTCGTCTGTAAAGAATTTGGGTTAGTATTTTGAAGCTGTGACTTATTAAACTGATAGTTCGGTAATTTTCACATCTGTCAACACCTGCTTTCTTTGGGATTGGAATTATTATATTCTTCTTGAAGTCTGAGGGTATTTCGCCTGTCTCATACATCTTGCTGACCCGATAGTAGAGTTTTGTCAGGACTGGCTCTCTCAAGGCCATCAGTAGTTCTAATGGAATGTTGTCTACTCCCGGGGCCTTGTTTCGACTCAGGTCTTTCAGTGCTCTGTCAAACTCTTCACGCAGTATCGTATCTCCCATTTCATCTTCATCTACGTCCTCTTCCATTTCCATAATATTGTCCTCAAGTACATCGCCCTTGTATAGACCCTCTATATACTCCTTCCACCTTTCTGCTTTCCCTTCTTTGCTTAGAACCGGGTTTCCATCTGAGCTTTTGATATTCATACAAGTGGTTCTCTTTTCTCCAAAGGTCTCTTTAATTTTCCTGTAGGCAGTATCTATCTTACCCCTAGTGAGATAAGCCTCTACATCCTTACATTTGTCCTCTAGCCATCCCTGCTTAGCCATTTTGCACTTCCTGTCCGTCTCATTTTTGAGACGTCTGTATTCCTTTTTGCCTGCTTCATTTACTGCATTTTTATATTTTCTCCTGTCGTCACTTAAGTTCAATATTTCTTCTGTTACCCAAGTGTTTCTACTAGCCCTCGTCTTTTTACCTACTTGATCCTCTGCTGCCTTCACTACTTCATCCCTCAAAGCTACCCATTCTTCTTCTACTGTATTTCTTTCCCCCATTCCTGTCAATTGTTCCCTTATGCTCTCCCTGAAACTCTGTACAACCTCTGGTTCTTTCAGTTTATCCAGGTCCCATCTCCTTAAATTCCCACCTTTTTGCAGTTTCTTCAGTTTTAATCTACAGTTCATAACCAATAGATTGTGGTCAGAGTCCACATCTCCCCCTGGAAATGTCTTACAATTTAAAACCTGGTTCCTAAATCTCTCTCTTACCATTATATAATCTATCTGATACCTTCTAGTATCTCCAGGATTCTTCCATGTATACAACCTTCTTTCTTGATTCTTGAACCAAGTGTTAGCTATGATTAACTTATGCTCTGTGCAAAACTCTACCAGGCGGCTTCCTCTTTCATTTCTTAGCCCCAGTCCATATTCACCTACTATGTTTCCATCTCTCCCTTTTCCTACTCTCGAATTCCAGTCACCCATGACTATTAAATTTTCGACTCCCTTCAGTACCTGAATAATTTCTTTTAACTCATCATACATTTCATCAATTTCTTCATCATCTGCAGAGCTAGTAGGCATATAAACTTGTACTACTGTTGTAGGCATGGGCTTCGTGTCTATCTTGGCCACAATAATGCGTTCACTATGCTGTTTGTAGTAGCTTACCCACACTCCTATTTTTTTATTCATTATTAAACCTACTCCTGCAGTACCCGTATTTGATTTTGTGTTTATAACCCTGAATTCACCTGACCAAAAGTCTTGTTCCTTCTGCCACCGAACTTCACTAATTCCCACTATATCTAACTTTAACCTATCCATTTCCCTTTTTAAATTTTCTAATCTAACTGCCCGGTTAAGGGATCTAACATTCCACGCTCCGATCCGTAGAACGCCAGTTTTCTTTTTCCTGATAACGACGTCCTCTTGAGTAGTCCCCGCCCGGAGATCCGAATGGGGGACTATTTTACCTCCGGAATATTTTACCCAAGAGGACGCCATCATCATTTGTCCATACAGTAAAGCTGCATGCCCTCAGGAAAAATTACGGCTGTAGTTTCCCATTGCTTTCAGCCGTTTGCAGTACCAGCTCATCAAGGCCGTTTTGGTTATTGTTACAAGGCCAGATCAGTCAATCATCCAGACTGTTGCCCGCGCAACTACTGAAAAGCTGCTGCCCCTCTTCAGGAACCACACGTTTGTCTGGCCTCTCAACAGATACCCCTCCGTTGTGGTTGCACCTACGGTACGGCCATCTGTATCGCTGAGGCAGGCAAGCCTCCCCACCAGCGGCAAGGTCCATGGTTCATGGGGAAGGTTACCCATCTTACCTTCAGCATTATTCTGTATAGGCAGCTGCCCCTCTACAGGAACCACATGTTGGTCTGGCTCCTGCACAGACGCCCCTTCCACGTTGTTGGATCTGCAGTACGGCTGTGTGCATCATTGAGGCACGCACGCTACCCCACAGCGGCGAGGGTCCTTCCGCCAAACAGTGTAGGCGGAGGAGGCATTGGAGTAACTTAGTGTACATTGTCGAATATTTTACTTCGTACATAAACGACATGAGGGTACCACAGATTCTCTGTATTCTCCGTTGTACTGATAATCAACAGGTAAAATTTGCTACTCTTATATCTATATGTCTACTTAATCGATTTAATCTTCTCCTCATATTCGTATATGAAATTTATAAATCAGTTATTTATATGTGTAGATATACAGTTAAAACCTAATGAAGCGGTTACCAATGTGTGTAGCTATTCGGAACAGACGAAATTTATTTTAGATTATTTGTTGGTGTTTGGCATGAAGCCCATGGTGAGACTCACGTCATGTAAGTGACAAAGCTTGTCACGCCATACATTTAGGTTCAAAATCACTCAAATGGCTCTGAGCACTATGGCACTTAACATCTGAGGTCATCAGTGCCCTAGAACTTAGAACTACTTAAACCTAACTAACCTAAGGACATCACACACATCCATGCCCGAGACAGGATTCGAACCTGCGACCGCAGCAGTCGCGCAGTTCCAGACTGAAGCGCCTAGAGCCGC
Source organism: Schistocerca serialis cubense (assembly GCF_023864345.2). Classification (NCBI taxonomy): domain Eukaryota; kingdom Metazoa; phylum Arthropoda; class Insecta; order Orthoptera; family Acrididae; genus Schistocerca; species Schistocerca serialis. Next base: position 135,831,142 of record NC_064648.1, on the reverse strand, counting down.
TCGGCGACACCGGCCGGCCATAGATTTGGGTCTAGATGGCAGAGAGCGCAGTGGCGGCATGGCAAGGACGACGGATTCCGCGTTTTGGAAGGTGCCGATTCAAAAGTGTGCAGCACCTTCCAATTCACTGCTCCTGCACAACGATGGAAATTCTGAATTCCATTTTTCGTTTTCTGTACTGCTTCCTTCACTAATACAGTAAGGAAATAAGGTGAAAATAATACTGAATTGAGGCATCAACCCCGTATTGGGACTAAATATCTGAACAGCTATCATTTCTTTCCTTTTGGAACATAGTATCAGTCAGACATAAATGCCCTTCCGCCGCGTACTTTTAAACTTTGCAAGATTTTATCGACGCTGTTCACTTGATGAAACTTACTCAACACCGAATTCAGTACCTATGAAAGAAAGGACAGACTAATGCTCTTCAAGTAATCAAAACGAATATTTTCATTGCAATGTTCATAGGACAAATCAAGGTCAAATATTTTCGTTGTGGAGTCCAAATATTTCCTCTACAGTCAGCCTTGAATCTAACTAGTCAGCTAGATAATTTCTGCCCGACTGTCTGTTGACTATCTCTTGCTTTTTTTTTACCAGACCAGGATGTTTCGTAATAATAACCAACCAAACATCTTATATTCTTTTCACAAAACTCAATTTATCCCTGATCATATGCATAACCATTACATATATTCGTACACCTGGAAGGGGTCAAATTGTCGTCCTTTTGCAGAACTGCCGCATAAGCTGCACGTGCTGCGCCACTCCGTGATGCTGTCAGTGGTCACGTGATCACTCTCGCACTCGCAGACGCCCTGACGCCCGCCAGAATCGTCTTAGTCCAGGGGCAGCGGCGACAGGGCGTACAGCTACCACAGCACAGGTAACACAGCTCGTGAGACCAGACACCTCAACACAAACTGTTGCGAACCACCTATTAGCAATGAGACTGTGGGCACCCACACTTCTAGCTAATTTCCTCTCCCACCCTCCCAAACACACACACACACACACACACACACACACACACACACCACAGCATCGACGTGGAGAGCTCGACTGGTGCCGCCAGGGCTTCGTTCACCTGGAAGAAGGAATGGCGCGCCCTGGTCTTCAGCGACGCCAGCAGATACTGCCTGCATCCAAGTGACGGTCGTTTGTGCATACGGCGAAGAGCTGGTGAGTGCTACCTCAAAGAGTGTACACACTGGCCTTACCGTGCCGTTCCTGGAGAGGACATGCAGAATGTTGTTAAACCTGCTCTTTTGCTTTTCTTGTAACAGAAAGATGGCGCGTTGTTCCAAGAGGATAATGCTCGTTCATATACTGCTCATCAAACTCAATGGCCCTGCAAGACGTGTGGCAACTTCCCTGGCTGGCAAGATCTCTGGACTCCTCTGCAGTCGAGCAGGTGTGGGATATGATGGGATGACAAGTGACAGGTGCGACGTGTCAAGCGAGGACTCTTACACAACTACGTGACATCACGTATCCCAGGGCTGTATTCGCCACCCATACTATCGACACTATGAGAGAGTCAGCACCTGTGTTGCCGCCCGTAGTGGCTACGCTACTTGCTAATATGGATGTCTCAGGTTGGGTCGATGCCTGGTTCGTCCAACCGTGTGTGCTATTCGTCCGTATGTGTTACCACTTCACGTACTGCATATGCACCATTGCAACAATAAATCTTGAGTGACCTATTAACCTCCAAAAGCACCATTTTTTTTCTGGCAGTGTATTAGCAACCAAGAGCGGCAACATTTGCAGACAATAATCCTATACTATGAGATCATCAGCGTCCATCTTCCACCTCTAGTCCACGCTCGCCATACACATTAAATCACGAGTAACTTGTAGTTAAAATAGACAACTTCACACAGAAGTGTCCGTGGAAGCACTGTAGGCTTGCTCTAGCTCTACTACTGATGTGGCGACAATGGTTTGCAACTCATACAGGGTGTGGTGTTACAAGCTGAGACGTCTAGGTTATAATTAATATGTATTAAGGAAAAATATTTAGAAAATGGGAGTTCAAATTTGCCGAAACTAGTCATCACTGTACGTTCAATTGCGATTTCGGCAAATATAGTTTTCGAATCAGAACACTTCATCATTTAAAGCTACAAGACTCTCTCTGTGCCAGGTAATCCAATAGGTGACTTTAATTATAATGAATGTAATCCAAATAGAGATGTACAGGGCGAATCAAAAAGGAATTTGCTACTTTAGAATGATATAGAGATGTATTGAGATAACTTATAGAATCGGTAGGTGTATGATTATGCAGCAAACAACCTGCATGTACTTCAGTCCATCAGTGCCCCATTCCACCAGCAGCAACGGCACCGTTGTGCACAGTTAAGATGGCTGCTTTCACTGGTGTGGAGCGTGCCCGCTGTGTGTCCTGGTACCATGAAACGAACTCTGCAAAAACTGTTCGGTGGGTTCATTAAAGACCGCGCGTATGTTCCTCCCGTAGCAACAAATTCGGCCGACCTGAAAAATTTAATCTGCGCTGCCGTTGCTCAACTTTCAGCCGATTTTCCGCAAGGAATGTGGGAAGGGGAAGTCGACTACCAGTGGCATGTGTCCCACATCATAGATGGTATTCACATCGAAACGAAATGACACTTTTAGGTGAAACTTGAGGTTCTTAGCTACAAAATAACACATCAACCGACTCTGTAAGATATTTCAATATATTTCTGTATCATTCCAAAGCTACAAAGTCCTTTTTGACACACTCTTTCTTTTTAGCAATTTTCTAGAATGCTACTGTTGACCAAAGATAAGCTCCCTCCAAATGCAACATCTTTGAACCTTAGCCTCAGCCACACTCTTTGGTTTATTTACACCCTGCAGAACAAGTGGGAGTTGTTGGCTGTGCCAAAGTTTGTGTATTGCTGTGTGATCAGCCCAACTGGAGAACATGAACCACGTTCTCCAGTGTGGCTTGTGAGCAATGGGTAAACTGGTGGATGTTAATTACCGCAAGTAATACCATCAAGCCGACCTTGCAGGGTAAGTAATTCTGGATACCTTGCCACATTCTGTGCTTCTTTCTATCGTCTTTTCTGTCCTTCCCTGGACTACATTTAGAGATTAGAACAGTTATGCGAGGGGTGACTGGTCTCGTGACATTCGAGGCGTGAAATATCTCATGTGGTAAACTAATAATGGGAGGCGCCGCCCAGGGAAGTCGGGCTCGAGGACACGATCTGAGACCGCGTTCCTCACCAGCGCTGTTGAGGCCACAACTACCAATCATTCCCACTTTGCATTTTCTCTCTTCTCAAAACTCAAAAATTTTATAATTTTCGATCTGTAAATTCCATGTATTATAATTTCGAGAAGTGATTACAGCTGTATCTTACACAAAAAATGACAAAAGACCTCCACGCGGCAGTGCACGGGCAGCGCTGCCCGTGACGTCAGCTGCGCAGCCAGACACCGCGGTGAGGCGGGGGCCGAGTGCACTGACAAGGGGAGGCCGCCAATTGTGAAATTCAGATTCGATTCATACTGCGCATAATAAAAGCTCATGGCCAGAGGAGTAATGTGGCAAAGCACCAAGATGCACTTCTCAGCCGTTGTCGATAAAATCGACAAAAGAAACCGTTACGGTGAAATACTCTCTACGATTAATAATAATCTACAGCGTTGTGGCACAGCGGTAAGCGCCCAGGTTCGTAATCCGAAGGTCGCCGGATCGAATCTCGAGCCATGCAACCTTTCTTTTAGTATTTGTTTTTTGTAATTCAAATGTGTGTATACACACACACACACACACACACACACACACACACACACACACACACTCAGTTGCAACAATTGTGCATATAATAGGTTGATGAAAGTCGTTTGTCGTGGAAAAACAAAGTTGTATTTCACAAACGTTATTAATTGTTTCATAATGTTAACCACGTATAGTTAACGGAAGACGTAGAAACGATATTCCGAAACGAATACGTATAGCGTAAGTCAAACGTTCAAATTAGAATAGAGACACAACGAACACAAACTTGCTGTGGCAGGTATGAAATATAAACTCCGTTACTCGCTCGTTACACTTGAAGGACAGATGTTGAATGGGCCGAAACGAGCCGCCGCATAACAGCGTAGTTGCCTGCTAACTTCGAAAGAAGGTAGATGCGGTCCCTAGCGCAACTTATAACATCGTCGAAAATCAGTGCGGACGTAAGAGCTTTGGTACATCCTGTTAAACAAACGGAAAAATGGAGGCGGTACAATTGGAGAGCAATCAGCCTTCACCAACATGCATAAGAAATTCATTAATAGTTTATATGTGTGTGTTTATATATATATATATATATATATATATATATATATATATATATATATATATATAATGTATGTATATGTATATATATATATATGTGTGTGTGTATATTTGAATTACAAAAAACTAATAATAAAAAAATTTTGCATAGCGCGAGATTCCATCCGGCGACCTTCGGATTACGAACCCCAGCACTTACCGCTGCGCCACGACGCTCTAGAACATTACTAATCGTAGAGAGTATTTCACCGCAACGGTTTCTTTTAACTGTCTATTTTCTCGACAACGGCTGAGAAGTGCATCTTGGTGCTTTGCCACATTACACCTCTGGCCATGAGCTTTTATTATGCGCAGTATGAATCGAATCTGAATTTCACAATTGGTGGCCTCCCCTTGTGAGTGGAGCACCGAGGTCCGCAGAAAGTTATCAGACGGCGGACCCTGGCTGTGCAAATGCGCGCTCGGAAAAGAAAGAAAATGCAGCCTTTGCTGGAGTCACTGATAGCTCGGTTAACTCGCGCCGGTTTTCCGGGACGCTTAGCACGATGCCGCAGCCGTGGTGGCTACCTCGGCAGTGAGCGCTCAGCCCCCACTGCCTGAGAGGACAGCGCCGGCCGCCACCGTCAGCTGCCGTCAGCCTCCGAGGCACCCACTCGGCCGCCCACTACGTGTTTTCACGCGGCTGCACAGACAAGTTGTTGTACTGCATTTGCGGCATTCTTAGTGGCCTTCCCTGCACCGAAAGCAAGCTGTCAGTAGCTCGTACCGCTCAGAAGCCGGTGAGTCGACTTCTGGCGCCACCCAGCTTTTCAGATGCTTTTTACAGAACAGCCAGCAACCAACTAGATCTATCGGACTTCCTTGATTATAACTACCTCCGCGATTTTCCGTGGCCACTTTAGAGACATCGATTATAAACGAGACATAAACATGGAGTTACCTTTGGCGCCAAAAGTTATATAATTTCTTCTGATAATCCGTTAGGACATTGACCTGTGCCTCAAACAAGACTATTTAAGGGTATGGAGACAACCTCATGAATACATGTCAGCAGGGGACCGACCGTTCGAGGGGCTGGAGGCTCGGGAATGGTGTGGAGCGTTTTCGGTTGCAGTGACATGGGACTCCTGATATGTCTATATACAATTCTGATAGTTGACACGTACATAAGCATCCTGTTTCATCATCTGCATCCATTCATGTCCATTGTAAAGTCCGACTGATTCGGGCAATTCCAGCGAGGCAATGCGGCAACCCACATGTCCAGAATTATTACAGAGTAACTCCAGGAACTTTCTTCTGAATTTAAAAACTGCCGCTAGCCACCAAACTCCCCAGACGTGAGCATTATTGAGCATATCTAGGACGCCTTGCAACGTGCTGTTCACAAGAGATGTCCACCCTCTGGTTCTCTTACGGATTTATGGACAGTCCTGCAGGATTGAAGGTGTCAGCTCCCTCCAGCACTACTTCAGACATTAGTCAAGTCTGTGCCACATGAACCAATTTCTTTTACTCTTCAGTGCCTACATGTGTGCACGTGTATATGTGTGGTTCTTTTTTCACCTACGCATATTATGTACAGGCAAAAACAAATTAGAAAAGAAAAAGTGGTTGACTGGGAAAACAGAGAGCTTATTATTAGTTTTTAATTTGTACATGGAATTAAATGTAAATATGGCATCTAATTAAACGGAAAAAGCAGATAGTTTATTAATTTAAAAATGTATATGGAATTAAATGTGAAATTATCTATGTGATTAAATGGTATAAATGGTTCAAATCACTCTGAGCACTACGGGACTTAACATCTGAGGACGTCAGTCCCCTAGAACTTAGAACTACCTAAACCTAACTAACCTAAGGACATCACACACATCCATGCCCGAGGCAGGATTCGAACATGCGACCATAGCGGTCGCGCGGTTTCAGACTGAAGCGCCAGAACCGCTCGGCCACACCAGCTGGCTTAAAATGTATAGAAAATGAATGTATTAGAAAATACACATCGATCATTTTTTTTACAAAAAAAGATTGTTGGTAACCATTAGTTATTGTTTTGTTATATCTTTGTTATTTCGGAGAAAAGAAACTAATCGCTATAAATGACTAGCCAGATGTAAATGATGGAAAAGGAGGATTTCCTTGAAGTCTGGAATCGCGCGACCGCTGCGGTCGCAGGTTCGAATCCTGCCTCGGGCATGGATGTGTGTGATGTCCTTAGGTTAGTTAGGTTTAAGTAGTTCTAAGTTCTAGGGGACTGATGACCTTAGAAGTTAACTCCCATACTGCTCCGAGCCACTTGAACCATTTTTCATTTCCTTAAATCAGTATTGTAAGATGTGGCTAGTTATTTACAGTATGCTGCATTACACATGTATTTTCTTCTAGAATATACACCTTTACCTATAAAGCATGAAGTGTGTTCAGTAGCAAACTTCAAGGCAAAGAAATAGCAATTAATAATATTATGTACAGACACAGCAGCTTCGTAAAAGACTGCTGTTGAGTTACAGTAGCTACACGTAATTCAGCATTAACATTAAAGTGCTGAGTGGTGCCGGCCACTCTCTGTGGCGTGCCACCCCTCTGGCTGCCCTCACCAGCTGCGGCGCCAGCACTGCTGTGGAGGCCGTGGCTGGCTGGCTGGCTGGGTGGTGGGCTGGCTGCTGGCTACTGGCTGCTGGCTGCGGCCCCGCCTCTGCAGGTCTCCTGTGGAGGCGGGCTGGCGGCTCCCCACCCAGCCAGTGGCCACGTGGGGCCCGCGGCGGCAGCTCTCCACAGCACTGCCCGGCCGACACGTGCGCCGCTGCCCCGTCTCGCGCACAGTGCTGGAGACTTCCGAGTAAGCACTGGCTCATCACATGTTTATGTGCAGTACAATGGTGGGGATTGGTACGCAGTGAGGCTGAAGAACAATTTATTTTGTATTTTCTTTACTTACATATGTACGTTTTATACTCATTGTGTAGAGCAATGTTTTCCCAGACGTTGCTTCATATGAGTCTAAAAAATTCAGCTTGTATAGTATTCTGTCCAGCAAGTGCCTCAACATATGTATTAGTAGACATACCACCCCTGAATTCTACTTCACTGAACTCGATAGTAATAGGCTCTCCTGGTACAGCGAGAATAAATGCATTTATACACTGCTCCTCTAACATTCAGATACCAGCACCCCAGTGTGTCTGTAGCAGTCGCTAAGATGCAGTATAAATCATGCAAATTCCCCACACTCGAATGTTTTATTTAAATGCGCATATCCCCTGAAGTTGATTCAGTCATAGCTTCCCTGTAGATATGCACTGTTGAAATCCTCCTCCCATACATTTTAAAGTCAGTTGGTGATTGTAATGCATCGCACTCTGTTGTCATCTACTTCTTTGTATACTCCCTCATGCTGCACAGATAGTCCTGTGATGCCAAAAACACGTCGAAAGTTTTCTATTTCTAGACCTACACTGACGCTTTTAGATAGACTAACAGCCACAGTATATGTGTTGGTGAAAAGCAGTACACTTCTGCAACTTAACTAAGACTTGCCGACTTGGGGAACTTCTGATCTATGTGTGAAATAGTTGAAAGACTGCAGGTCTGATAAATCTGGAAGATACTCTGTGGCTTGTTGCTGCATTCCAGCTGGAGTTCATTGGCCTGGTGTAAAAATACATAGGTATTGTCGAGTATGTTTGGTTTTTCGGCCCATCCCTGCTGACTGCACTTTGTGACGTTCTTTTCACAACTTTACACTGACCTGAAATTATCTTTATTGGGCGAGAACAGTGTCGGGGAGGGGAATGTAGGGGGATTGGAGAGGGGAGGGAAGGGTGAGTGGATGGGAAGGCGATATACGGCTATGTGTCTGCTGTAATATGACACCAGAAGAAAAGTACTGACAGATCCTGAGGCAGCGATTTCGCTCGTGCAGTCTCTTAACGGATGAACGCAGAAAAGGTTTCTAGATATGGGAGTGGATCGCAAATTTCATAATAGCAGAACCCCTTACTTTGCACTCGACAGCGAGTGTTCATGAGAGACAAAGGTATCGCCAGGAGTGCGGCAGAACGTAATCTGACAGACAGGATGAGCTGATGATGCTGTAGTGTACAGGGACGTCTAAGTGTTGAGTGACTGTAGGATGGTACAAGATGACTTAAGCAAAATTTCTAGTTGGTAAGATGTATTATAGTTAGAACTAAATGTAGAAATATTCGAATACAGAATTAGCAGCGCGCTGCTTGACATTCACGTCGATGAAATATCTAGGTGTGGCGTTGCAAAGCAATGTGAAATGAAATGAGCATGTAAGGGTGCAGCAGAGAAGGTGAATGCTCGACATCGAGTTGGAGAATTTTAGGAAGACAGAATATAGGACACTAGTACAATCCGTTCTTGAGCACTGTTTGAGTGTTTTCGATCCGCACAAGGTCTTATTATAGCAAGACGTCGAAGCAATTTAACTGTGCAGCCAGAGTTGTTACCCCCAGGATCGAACAACATGCTAGTGTTATGGAGGTGGTTTGTGAACGAAAATAGGGACCCCTGTAGAGAACACGATATTATTTCTAAGAAAATTATAGAGGAAATTTAGAGAAACGACGTTAGAAGCTGACTACAGAACGATTTCACTGACGTCAACGTCCATTTCGCTTAAGGAGCACTAACAGAGAATTGTGGGTGTCTGTGGAGTCATGGTGAAGAAGTGGGATCTAGAGAAGATAAGATCCAACAAACAACAAATTACAGAAACTGTCACTTGAGTTTCTAAACACATTAAGAGACAAAGAACCACCTGATAATGTCAACGAGTACTGGAATATGCTAAAAGAAGAAATCATTAAAGCAGGACAGCAAAATATAGGATATGTAAAAGGGAAAAGAAACGATAGGTCACACAAGAAATGATTTCGAATGTGGAGGAGAGAAGAAAATTTAAAAACAAGAACACTGAATATGCAAGAAAGATGTACCGAAGGTTAAATAATGAACTGCAAAGAGAAACAGAGCAGGCTAGGAAAAAATGGCTAAGAGGAATGTAATGCAATCGAAGAACTGGACAGGAAGGGAAGATAGACTTACTGTACAACAGAGTAAAGACTATAACATTAGTTTAAAACAGAGCAGGAAGTGCTACTATGGAAATTTTGAGTAAAGACGAAGAGGTAGTGTACAAAGATCGTGACGATGTCCTCCAGCGATGGGAGGAATATCTAAAAGAGCTATATGACAGATCGCAAACCAGAAACTGTGGAACTTGAATTACTCAACAGTGTAAATGATGACCAGATAGGAAGGCCCAATCATCATAATGGAAGAAGTAATGTCTGGGATAACTGCAATGTAAAATGGTAAAGCAGTAGGTACAGATACGGAGAGAAATATTAAAATGCTAGAAACAAGATGAAATAAGGGAAATATTGAGTTTATGAATAAAATATGTGACAGTGGTGAATGGCCTGAGGACTTTCTGACAAAACTAATGATTCCATTACCGAAAAAAACAAGGAATCAAGAAATGCAGTGAGCACGGGACAATCAGCCTCATTTCACATGCAGCCAAAATGATGTTAAGAATATTTAATAAGAGACTTTAAAAATTAATGGAGGAGACTCTTGGCGAGGAGCAGTTTGGCTTTAGACGGAATACGGACACCAGAGATGCAGTGGGGCTCCTACGACTCTTGGGAAAAAGGTTTATTGAAAAAGGAAGAGACCTCCAAATGTGCTTCACCGATCTAGAAAAGGCATTTGACAAAGTGGCTTGGGACAAGCTGGCGAATGTAATGAGAGAAAAGAGAGTGGACTGGAAAACCAGAAGACTCATTATATCTTAATCAAAAAGCCTCAGTTAAAGTGAGAGGAGAAAGTACAAACTGGATCGGACTAGGAAAAGGAGTAAGACAAGGATGCTGTCTATCACCTAACGTTTTCAATCTCTACTTGGAAAATATGATTGCCCAATGTACATTAGATGACAAAGGAGTAGAAATTGAAGAAGAGTAGGGTGTTTGAGGTTTGCTGATGACATGGTCCTTCTAGCCACAGGGGAAAAACAATTACAGGATTTAGTGGACACCATTGACGCCATTATGGAATGAAAATTAACACAAAGAAAACAAAAGTATTGGCACCAGGAGAAAATAAAGAAATAAAAATTATTCTGAATGGAGAAATATTAGAACAGGTGCTAAATTTTAAGTATCTTGGAAGAAGGATAGACACCGACTGGAAGTGCACCACAGAAATGAAAACAAGGATAGCAATGGTAAAAGAGGCATTTTATAAGAAAAGGAGAGTTTTCTGCAGCTGTGTGGACAGAGAACTGAGGAAAAGATCAAATGTTTTGTATGGAGTGTTCTTCTGTTTGGCCTGAAAAATGGGTTTTGAGGAATAAAGACCGAGAAAGGCTGGAGGCTTATGAGATGTGGACATGGCGGAGTATGGAAAGAATAAGTTGGATGGACAGAGTAATAAATGAAGAGGTATTGAGATGAGTGGGAGAGAAAAGACAGTTGCTAGATGTAATAAAGAGAAGAAAAAGAAATTGGATTGGGCATATATTAATAAAGAATGACGGACTGATAAAAACATGTGTAGAAGGTTATGTAGAAGGGAAAAGGAAGCGAGGAAGGAGGAGATTTCAGATACTGGATGACGTAATGGACGGTACAACATACCGCAGCTGTAAGTAGGAGGCAATGGATCGCAGAAAATGGAGAGGCAAAGGACCTGCTAATGTAGCAGAAAACTGATGATGATGGAGGCATAAAGAGAGTCGCTTTTCCATCGCTGTATTTACGAGCGTAACAGGGAAGAAAATGACTAGTGATGGTGCAAGGAAACTTGCACTATGCACCATATTGCGACTTACGGAGTATGTGTGGAGTTGTAGATGTACATCTGCATCTACACCAGTTCTGCGCGTGACACCCGGCGGTGTGTGGCTGAGGGTTCTTCTAGCATCACTAAGTGACAGTCTCTTTAGTGGGCTTGTCGCTTTGTCTAGGTGTTCTGCAAACAAAACAAAGTCTTCCCTACAAGATTTTCTATTTGGTCGTTCCTATTTAAGTTGACCCTAATTGTAATACCTTGGCATTTAGCTGAAACGGCACCCTTTCGATTTGTGTGACTCATCGAGTAAAAGAAATTTAACGAGTTCCTTCTAGTTCTCCTGTGGATGACATAACACTCTTCATTATTTAGAATCAACTGCCACTCTACGCATTGCACCGGTACACTGTCTAAATTATTTTCCTATTGCTTTGATCTTCTGATGACTTTACTAGATGGTAAAAGACAGCATCATCTGCAAACAATGGCTGCTCAGATTGCCTCCTAAATCGTTTTTATAGATTAGGAACAGCACAATGACTACAACACTTCCTTGGGGAAGGGCAGATACCACGTTTGTTTTACTCGACGACTTTCGCGAACTCTCACCAGGCAGACAGGAATACGGCGGTCATCCGGATGAGAGGCGTCACGCCACGCTTCCCGTGGTTTGGCCGTCCTGCGGCAGACTTCCGCTGCGCCCGCCGTCATATTGAGCGCGCGCTCCCTGCGGCGCGCACTGCTTCTGTTTGCTCCCCAGTGTCGACAGCGGACAATGCAGCCGGCGGCCGTAATTGCCACAGTGGCAGCTCTGCTTGCAGGAAATGGGACCTACTCGATGCTGGATTGCTTCTGTTGGCACGTGCACACACGCCCGGCGTTCAGTATCGGTGAATATGTGCTACGGTTGCAGTACTGTGACCGTTCCGGTAAGTGCTCTTTCGTGCTGTACGGATTCATAAGACGTTATGCACAGTCCACTTATCAAACACTCACAGGCGGCTTGGCTTACATATGCTGTTATTAAAAATTATACGTTTTCTGCCTGGCAGTAAAGGACTACGTTTATTATGAGGACGCTCAGCTAGGTATCCACTCTTAAGGGCCCGCATCTCGTGGTCGTGCGGTAGCGTTCTCGCTTCCCACGCCCGGGTTCCCGGGTTCGATTCCCGGCGGGGTCGGGGATTTTCTCTGCCTCGTGATGGCTGGGTGTTGTGTGATGTCCTTAGGTTAGTTAGGTTTAAGTAGTTCTAAGTTCTAGGGGACTGATGACCTAAGATGTTAAGTCCCATAGTGCTCAGAGCCATTTGAACCAGCCAGCCACTCTTAAGGAATATGTATAGAAATGACATTGGTGTAACAGGGTGACGAGAACTGAAGGAAAGTGATGGCGTGCAACCGAATGCGAAACAGCCTGTCGTGGAGCTTATCGTAAAACTGGCTGTCCTTTAAGGCGTTGCTGCAGGTAGTGTTATAATATGTTTCATACGCACAGAAAAGACAGACATCTGGAGATACTATTCATCTGGTGGTTCCAGATGGTACGAACTGCTATGTCACACACTTTCCAGGAGCGGTAGCTTGTTCTTTAGGAGTATGATTTCTATGCGCAGCCTAGGAATCAAGAAAAAACACCTATTTTGACGAGCTATTGGCCAAAAGCATTGATCATACAATAGCTGTAGTTCTCTTACGTCTGTTCTCCCACTCTTGTTTGCTGTGACGTAAATATCCCCTACGACCCTTGCCAAAATTACACACACGAGAAAGAATCAAAGGACGCAGAGCAATAAATAGCGTTCCAGCCAATTTACCATCTGGTTAATCAGTCGGCATAACTGTATACGAATGCGAATTGATATTAAATGATCTTGATTGATCTGTCTTGGTACCTCTAATTTCCAGGGTCCCTTTCATGTACGTTTCCTCTTCAAATGCCGATTGGCTGCAGTTGAAAACAAATTCCTTGCTCAACGACGGGGCAAATTTGCTTATCTCATCTACAAATATTTCGGTCGATCCTGTAGTTTGCTGCGCATCGTTCAGTTGACGCTTTCTTCGAAATTTCATTATCTCACGTCTCACACTTCTGTAGCACTGTTTGACGTCATGCAAGCATCCACTGCTTCTTTTGAAATCTCTGTAATGGATGTCGAGCATCCTTGAAACGCGCAACTGAGCCTTGTCCTCCGTTGAATGTCTGTAGTTTTCCTTACACACTAACGGTCATATTTCTGCAGACTTGTTCAAAATATGTTCGTAATTGTTCTTTTGCTATGCTGTCTGCAATTTTCCAAGTACGTAATGATGTTTAGTATCCGCTCTTTGGACAACGACTGTCCTTCACTACGTGTGACTGGAAACGGGAGCTGCGGCCCTCTGTGCGGCAGCGACGATGAAGTACAGCACACCTGTTTCAGTACAACTTTCTAGTGCCGTGCACGTATCGCCATCACTGCACTCCTCTTGTACATTGTTCGCACGACACCACGCATTCCACTGACTCATGCGCCACTTCTTTCACACTCAGCGAAATTTCTTGAGTTCCTTTCTGATCAAATCTCGACTTTGGCTACTGTTTCTGAAGATATAACGCAATGTTTGCTTTGTTTATCGGCGCCATTGCTCTGCTTTGTATCAACACCACTAGCACTGTAGCACTGTCGTGAGTTAGTCGTCAACTAAGCAGTTCAGCCACGCTCCGTAGCCTCGTGCTGTCGACAGAATTTGATAGCTCCAGTCCCGCCCCCTGTTGGCATCATCAGCCAGTGTTGTGTTAGCATCGTGGGCAATATGTGGGGCGCCGAATGCTGTCACATATGACACGCAAGTGCATGTCCAGCTTCTGTCTTTACCCGTAGCTTACAGCATACACGGAAAATAAAATGGGTTATTGGTAGGAGTTGACCAGGAAATCCAAATGTTACTTTTACAAACATTTACATTAAAAGAGCTGCAGGATGCCTTACTTCGGCTTTTTCACCTTTGCTTTACCTCGAGCTGAGGCAGCGGCTTTTGTACTTGATAGTTCCCTTCGAAGCTATAAGGTGTGTCATCCAGAGCGATGTACGCCCGCAATCTCATTCCTCTACAGTAATTTTTATTTTGCGCTGAGATTTTCTTTTCCGCCAGTGTATCTGTAGCACCTTTGCCCCCGCTCCTCTCTGCTGAAGGAAGGCCCATAAACTTACTCGCGGAGGTTCAGAGGACAAAATGAACCTTAGTAGTCCCAGCGTAATGCTTTCAGACATACGCATGCTATCTGAACAACTTAAAATTTATCATACGATAAAAACTGAAAATGCAGATATAACGACCTCATACGAGGCAGAATTGAAGGGCGATAGTTTAGTTGCACACATTTGTAATTTGCACAACCAGCTGTTTTCTGGGGCTTGTAGGGTTTCCAGACTTTAGAGGTTCCAGGCTGTGGCTGGAGTGTGTTCCCACGGCCGGAGAACGCGAGCGGCCCGCGGCGCGAGTCGCCCAGTGCGGGGGTGGGGGCCGTGGCCCGCTGCGTGGGAGGCCGGCCTGCCTGCAGCCAGACACACAGGTCGGGGAGTACGTGGAGGAGGCGCGCCAGTCGGCCGTAAACACACTTTCGCTTAATCACAATAGGAGTAGTTTCTATTCGTTACAGTGATTGTCAGGGAAAGTCCCTGAGGCATTGGCCGTAACTGTGGCATTATTCCAGTGATGGAAGCTTCAAGTATCGCTGCACAGTTGACGGGGACAAGCTCTCGCGAGGATATATGAGAAACACCGAGTCGTACAATTGTACATCGCAGGTTACGGAGACCGCCAAGTGAGTCAGTCGGCCCTCAGACACGACGAGGCGGAGGTCTCCGTGTTGGGTCAGGAGCGTGGACTTCCCTCTGTACGAGTCAGTTACGTTCATTGATATCAGGTGTGCATTACTCGAACGTTCGCAGTCGTTAATTACAAGTGGCATACCGCAATGGCATCCCGATTTTTCGGTTAACAGTAGCATTTGCCCGCAGTCCCATCAGAAGCCACTGTTTGTATGTTTACAGCCCGGTAGCCACACCGACGGCGAGAGACGTCGTCAGAATTAGCAGTCTCACTGGGCGGGTACGGAACTTTCAGAATGTTTACCGGCGAGGTCAGCTCACCGCCGAGGTAGCCTCAGCTGGGCTGCCTTAGCGAAGCGGATCTGACGAGTGTAGCTGCGCGGGCTGACCGTCTGTTCCTTCACAGAGACATTACGCTTTCTTCTTTCCTTTTGCTTCACTTTGCAGTCTAACTCATTGCGGGTTTTGTCACGCATTTGCTCAAAAAGACGTGAGTCCCTCGTGAGGGAATGAGCAGGCAGAATATCTTTTGTGTGTCCAGAGATTCTGCCGTAAACTTTCTGGCAGATGAGAACAGATCAGCGCTTTTTAGTGCAAACCCACTCTCTGCCACTCAGTGCCTTCATTGCTGCTTTTTTTGCGGCGAGGAACCGTATGTCAACCGCACTCGCATATCGGTCGACAATTTAAGTACGATTATTTCTAAAATGATCTCAAACTTTGATGAGTACTTAGCTATTACATTTGTTTTCTCCCTGCTCCGTAAGCGCTGAACGTTCCCACACAAGTACAAAGGGACAGAAGTGCAACTACTGCCTCGGAAGTGTACAGAACAGCGAATGGCAGCGCCTCTGCTACTTACCTAATGAGATACCAGGGATAGACACTGCTACAGCTAAGAGGAAAATACAGCTCAGAGGCGGATCCCAGAGATTAAAGCGAGAGGAGAGTGGTATGCCGATTGCATCATTGGGAATCCCAGCTCTTCTGGCTGCAGTTACTTGACTGTGACGCAGTACTTGGCGGGTAGACTGTGATGAGACAGGCTAAGTGTGCAGCGCTCCAGGAGATGAGAGTACAGAATGCCTGGGGTCGTCATTCACGGCCCAGCCTGGACTGGAGATCTGAAGTAACCAGGAAAGGCTCCCACCGGCTGCCGCTCCAGTCTGGAGCGCCCTGCCGCCTGCAGCCCAGCTGCCTCTCGGCCAGCCCGGAGTCTCCTCTCCAGCCCCGCACTGCCAGCTCTGACACCAACGTGAGACTGTATCTGCTCTGGCGTTCTGCAAAGATCTATGAGCATGGGTCCATATGTCTTATTCCCAATCTCGCCAATCAAACCAGTTAACGATAAGTGTGATTTTGACTTAAATATTACTGTCTGCGCCTAGCCAGGTACATCGCACTTTCCTGTGGTAGCGGTGCTAACTCTGTCAAGCTGGGGCAGAACAGCATGGCTGACATGCGACATTAAATTATTTTGTTGAAAGGATGTCGAAAATATCGCAAGCGAGCTGCCTCAAGGACTCAGAAATGTAACAGCTGCGATCAGTGTAAGCAATTACCAAGTGACTCCCCGTGAGATGGGCGAGAATGCAACGTGGCATTCCCCACTCTGCTCAGGGCCTCGATGCACGGACCGTCCACACCGATGCTGCAGTCAGAACTTCGGCTCATACGGAATGACGGCACTGTGTCCAGTGTTGTACTGACGGCGCAGCTCTGCCCGCTCCCTCGTCAAGGGGAGCCGCAGCAGTGGCCGCCGTGCTGACAGTCGGCTGACTTGTTGACCTTTTGCTTGTAAAAGTGTGCAGCACACCTCACGCCGTGTCGATTATCGTTGGCTGCAGCTCTCTTAGTGTTTCACTTTCAATAGCTGCTAGTAGTGCTGAGCATATGAGTAGCCCCTGGAAGCTCGTGAGTCAGAGTGCAGACCTCGAGGTGACTGAAGAACGTTTTGCAGATTGGTTACGGGAGTTCGTAACGTGCGGCAGCCCGGAGCAGCCGCCCCCCGCGTGGTCAGCTGCGCAGCGCCTGGCAGACCGCATCTGGGACTCCGGACTGTCGCCGCCGCCAACAGGTGGAGCGTTAGAGGAAGGGGGGTGCGCCGGCGACCTGGCGCTGCTCCGCCCCGACACGTGGGACGAAGCCTGGGAACTCATCGAGGAGCTCGACTGCCGGGTCGCTGACGACTGTATCGACTCCCGCTGTGTACCGAGGTATGTAGACCACTCGACGCCATTACTACTAACCGTACAACTAATTCTTCCCTTAAATTTATTCTCAATACTGTCACCTACTTTTCCTATTTTGCGATACTAACTATCTGTCAATAAGGGCACATTTGTGAGACCCAAAGAGGAAGCGCGCTAATATCTTCTGCCGCCGCCTCTTCTGTTGACACTTTCCACCGAGCAGTCAATGGAATGTGCCTCGTGGCATACGTCTCTCTCCGCTCGCTGTCTCCGCATATCGCTACAGCAGACGGTAAATAATCTGATGATGACAGTCACAGACTGAAAGCGGTAACTAACAATAAAATCTTTTCATAGAGACTGCATGCCTTACTAAAATTGAATTTATATTCCTATTTCCCAACCGTATTATCAAAAATCAATAAAAGTACAGCGTCGTTTGAGATGACAACAGCTGTAGCTCGATATCGTTGTTAGTTGTAAATTAGTTCAAAAGTGAACAATAAACACTGCAAGTGGCTAAATTAATTACTTTTCGAAAGAAGCAATTATAGAGTCGACACCCTGCACCACCAGATTACAGTAATGCTCCACAACATTTGCTGTATATACGTAATTAAAATCTCTAACATGGCAGCAGTCAGCAACAGTAAAACTATGGAAGCCATAGGAATCGAACAGCCAACCAGTGGCACGTCAGATGTTTATTCACTCTTTTACCTTGCTTTACTGTTCATTAAGCCATCTGGCTATACGTTAGCATTTATATGGGTCATTTTAGTGTTGACTGAGCTTTATGACCTGTGTTCTCTTTTCACACAATAAGTTTACACACGTTACTACTTCTTCCAAGGAAGAAATGTTTGTATCCGTTTAAACCTAGGTAAGGATTCGAATAAACTTGTGAAGTACAACTAGCTGGTGCATGATTCCCACTCTTTCCATACATCATTAACTTATAGTAAGACAGTCACAGTCAAGCCAACTTTTGCTTCAAGGATCATGAAATGGCATCACGGTATTACCGCCTCTAGCCTCGAAGACTTCGTCAACTCGGCGGGGAAGAGAGTTCCGGAAGTTTCTTCAGATATGCAGCATCTGCCCGAGGCCTCCCACTGCTGCATCAGATCCCCTCAGAGCTACCAGTGTGTGGGGATGTGGGCTGCCACGTCTCAGCTGCTGTTCCAGACAGTACCGTACAACGTCTGCGGCTCTGAGACCGGGTTGTCTAGTGGTTGCCTCGATGTGCCGTAGGGCGCCTGAGTGTTCGTGAAACCGGGAGTGTATGCACGCAGCCCTGGGTCGGCGGGGTCGTGCGACTCGTGTGACGTACCTCCACCCAGCCACTGTCCATCTCTGTGTGGTTTGGCCCACTCAAGACGCGCAGCTGTGTGTGTCTGTGTGAGCGGCGGCTGCTGTCTCCAAATGTCGAGTCTGTGCAGCCGCCTTCCGAACGATTGCTAGGCAGCTGGTTCAGATGGAGCTGCTTTACCAGGCATTGGCAATTTGCGTCTGGTTTGAAACCGATCGCCAGTCACTTGGAGTGACAATCGTCAACAGCCCTGTCGCCTAGGATCTTTTTACGCCACTGCCTCACATCACTACGAGTGGTTCACCATTCGTTGCAGGTACTTGGACAGTCCACATTGATTGACCAACAGATCGTGTAACTTTACTAGTGGTGTGGTCGTGGACATATCGAAACGCAAAAATTCCTTTCTGCCACTTCTCGACATCTCCACGTCGACGCAGGTGACCGCCCTGATCCCACGCGAGCGACTGGCACGTACACACCGGATTGTCACCTCACCGTCACCACTGACGTCAACGGTGGAGCGTCACGTGACCGCCTGGTTCCTCCCCTGCAGCACGGCATCCAGTCCTCCAAAGCGACCTCTGTGTTCAATTAAGTGGAGGCATAGCATTTCGTCTGATGAGATTAGTTCATGCTTTCTAGAAGGTCTGCGTTTTGTACACTTTTAGCCAACAGTTAATTCGTCTATGATAAGCATCAGGTGGGAAATAACTTTGTAGTTGGCGACTTCAAGCACACTTTGTTCGTTTTTAATTTCACTCATAAATGGTGTACCATTATCGGTGGATTACTTTCTTTCTACAAAAGACATATCGTTTTACGATCGCCACCCAAGTGTTGTTATTGCTGTTAGAGGCATATGTGTACTGTTCACTGGACATACACAAATTTCAAATCTTAGTTCCTCATTTGCACATAATGACATTTTAATATCATAAAGGAAAACGTTCCTGATGTTCTGCAACTACTATTTACATAATCACGGACTAGGATTCATGTTCTTATGCTGAGATATGATGGGTTGTGATTAAATTCGTAACATCTGCTTAACATTGGGAAAAACCGTTGTGATATTACTTTCATGCTCTGTCGATCATTGAACGATAATTCATTTACTTAGTTTCATTTTCTGTCAAATATGGTTATGTCTCCGTCATACACACATGAAAAAAGTTTTGCATCACACAGTTCCCAGAACTGCTGAAGATAGACGTTGACTGTGGGTATTGTATCGCAGTTACAGTCCCTTCGACTGTTCAGCGATGTCACTAAACCCGCCCAAAGACGTAAACAACCGTGCATGAGCAGCGCTTATTAGACGGAAGGGATTCGACAGTTCCAGTCGTTCCACCAGGAAGGAGGTACACGGCTGGTGTTGTCTGTAGTTCAACCATGCCTACACGGTCAATACCGCGGTTCGGTCGCGTCCGCATTGTTACTTTGTGCCAGGAAGGGCTCTGAACAGGAGAAGTGTCCAGGCTTCTTGGAGTGAACCAAAGCGATGTTGTTCGAACATGGAGGAGATACAGAGAGACAGGAACTGTCGATGACGTGCCTCGCTCAGGCCGCCCAAGGGCTACTACTACTGCAGTGGATAACCGCTACCTACGGATTATGGCTCGGAGGAACCCTGACAGCAACGCCACTATGTTGAATAACGCTTTTCGTGCAGCCACAGGACGTCCTGTTACAACTGAAACTGTGCGCAATCGGCTGCATAATGCGCAACTTCACTCCCGACGTCCGTGGCGAGTCCATCTTTATAACCACGACACCGTGCATATCCCGTTAACGTTAGTAACGTCTTCACACTACGACATTCAGTAAACAGATAACCGAAGATTTCCGCTGCTCGCCTGGCATTGTCCTCATTATATACCAGCGTAATTTGATGTTATTCTCAGATATGTACATACTACTCTCACAGCTGATACTATCAGCTGGTCTAATGACATTTCTCAGTATATTGCAGTGTTCTCTGTAATTATCTCTAGCTGATCGCTCTTGATACTGCTGTATTCCTCGGTAATATTATGCTTTTAATATGTGTTATTCTGATGCATTGTGTTTTACACGCTTGCTGTTTGTCACTTGTAAAAATGGACATCTTTTTCCTGGAATATATGAAACGAACATATGTGAAGTATTACATCTTACATCCAACATGTGGCCACCGGTGACGCCTCAGGAGTTGACTGAGTGACTTCGCCGCAGCTGGGTAGGGGCTCATAATGACGGCCGGCCGCGCCGTGCCACAAGTCACGCGTGCAGCGTGTCTGGCCCACGGGCCCGGCCTGCCTGCCGCTCGGCTCCGCTCGGTCCTTCTCGGAGGCGCCCGGAAGAGCGCGGCGCTTCACCCGGCGTCGCGGTGCGGCGTCTTCCGGCCGGCACAAGTCTCTCGAGTTCGGCAGACTCGCGCTGTCAGCGCTGTTTACCTTTCGCTGTGTGATCTCGGTACGATGGAGGTCCACTGGGCCAGTGGCTGTTTGCACGAAGGAGGCAGTCGAGCGGTCTACCGTCGCGATTCTTTAAAATGAGTGGCAGTGACAGAAGAGAGCGAAGAGGTTTCCCAATTCATATACGTTACTAGTAGAGCATATCCACTGTGAAACGACAATAGATGTGCATGTACATGGATGCTCTGCAGATCACACCTAAGTGCCTGGCGGAGGGTTCATCGAATGACCTTCACAACAATTCTCGATTATTCCAATATCGAACAGTGCGAGGAAAAACGAATGCCTATACCTTTCCCTGATAGCTTCCGTTTCCTTTATTTTATTACGACGATCGTTTCTCCCTAAGTATGTCTGCGTTAGCAAAATATTTTCGCATTCGAAGGAGAAAGTTGGTGACTGAAATTTCGTGAGATGATTCTGCCACAATGAAAAACGCCTTTTAGATGTCCACCCCAAATTCTGTATCATGTCAGTAACACTGTTTCCCCTATTTCGGGGTAATACAGAACGTGCAGCTCTTCTTTGAACTTTCTAATGTACTCCATTAACCCTATCTGCTGAGGATCCCACACTGTGCAGCGGTACTCCAAAAGAGGGCATACAAGCGTAGCGTAGGCAGTCTCTTTAGTAGATCTGTTACATTTTCTAAATATTCTGCTAATGAATCGCAGTCTTTGGGTTGCCTCCCCCTCAACATTATGTCTTCTTCCCAATTTAAGTCGCGTCTGCCCATTCTGATTTAGGTTTTCCGTGATTTCCCTAAATATCTCCAGGCAAATGCTGGGATGGTTCCTTTGAAAGGGCACGGCCGACTTCCTGCCCCATCCTTCCCTAATCCAATGATACTGATGACCTCGCTGTTTGGTCTCGTTCCCTCAAACAACCCAACCCAACCCCAACCCCCAATCTAAGTGTCTCGTAATTATAATTCCTAGGGTTTTAGTTGAATTAGCGGGCCTTAGATTTAGTGATTTATCGTGTAACCGAAGTTTAACAGATTCCTTTCAGCACTCATATGGAGGACCTCATTATCTAGGATCAATTGCCACTTTCCAAAATATACAGATATATTTCCTAAATCGTTTTGCATTTTTTGATGTCAGATTGTTCCTCAGATTGTTACGAAATCATTTATATAGATAAGGAACAGCAGTGGGCCTATAAAACTACGTTGAGGAATGCCAGAAATCACTTCTGTTGCACTCGATGACTGTCAGTTATAAGGAACTGTGACCTCTCTGACAGGATATCACGAACCCAGTTAGCAAACTTAGATGATATTCCATAAGCACCCAATTTCAGTACAAGCCACTTGTCTGGTACAGTGTCAAAGGCCTTTTCGAAATCCTTGTCGATAGCACTCAACACCTCGCGCTTCACAATAATGATGTTTTCTGAATCCGTCTTTACTGTGTGTTAATAGACCGTTTTCTTCGAGGTAATTCATAGCCCTCATACGCAATATATGTTCCAAAATCCTACTGGATACCGAAGTTAATAATATGGACCTGTAATTTACTGGATTACTCCTTCCACCGTTCTTGAATATTGGTGTAACCTGTGCAGCTTTCCAATCTTTTCATACGGATCTTTCGTCCAGCGGACGGCTGTATAAGGTCGTTATGTATGGAGCTGTTGCATCAGCATACTCTGAAGGAAACGTAATTGGTGTACAGTACGGACCGGAAGACTTGCTGTTATTAAGTGATTTAAGTTGCCTCACAAATCGGAGGATATCTGCCTCTAGGTTACTCATGTGGAGAACTGTTCTTGATTCAGATTCTGGAATATGCAGAAAGAGTTTAAAGATTTGATTGACAATGAAACAGGATTAAATCACGAATGTCGACAGACGAGATTCCTTGTTTTGTACATCAAAAAGCACTTTGCTAAATTTGCAGGCCTTTGGCACATAGCGAAATTGGAAGAAAGCATAGTATAATTGCTGAAGTCACACGCATCTTCCGTTTTCAGCTGCAACGGTTTTCAGTGAAACTAAACGATTCCTATGGAGACTTCATATCGTACTGCAAAGTACGTAGGTTATGTCGTGAGACATACCTAGAACGACTTAAAACTTGCTAGCGTTTAATAAAGGAATGCAGGAACGAAAATTAAAACATGTGCAACCTAGTGCAGATTTCACATTTTAACAGGACTTGACTGCACACTGCCCACAGTAATGCGCTGCAAGGTAACTTTTTCCTCATTTGATGGGATGGATTTAAAAAGAAAATCGCGTTTCTGGAACGGACACATTCTGACAAAGACAGTGAAGTTCCCTAAGATCACCGGTGTTAAAGGAAATACGGAGTTTGAAGAATACGTTGTGGCTTAGAAAGAATTACAAGGGCAGTTTTATAAAATTTTTGAGATTTTTAAAGGTTTGTTTACATTAGCGCTTCATTGCGTATTAATACAGGTTACGTAACATCAGCGCTCTTGTGCCAAGTTATCCTCTCCCTTTGTGTAAATTTTTCTGTCAAAACATGTCTAGCAAATGCAATGTTTGCTGTAGAAATCTGAAGGCGGGGATGTGAAGACTGTGTAGGTTATAGTTTATTGGGGCGAGTGTCGCGGCGAGGAAACTGGATAGATGAGACGCTCTCCATGGCAACGTACGTTATGTAGGAAGGACAGAAAAGTCGCTGAAAAGGAGGCAAAAATTTGTGCCCTTAACGCTGAATTAGAAAATGAGGACTTGGAATTATATAGGCTAAGGGAAGAAACAGGGACGGGAAAGGTAGAAGCAAAAAGAGCAACTGTTGAAAAAACTTCGAAATTCAGTTAGTAAAACTGTTTGGCTTGCTATCTGAAGTAGCGGAGGAAGGGCATCATCCAGATGTAGTTGAATGTATTTTGAAGCAGAATATTAGCTTCAAGAAAAAAAGACATGTAGGGATCAAATCAGAATAGTGAAAGAAGAATATTATTGCTTCTAGTTAACAGTCAAGGCCAGGAGCGTCAGGAGGAATTAGGTGCAGCGTACCAGGTCACAAGTTTTGTGAAAACAAATGCTAGGGAGATGAGGTAATTACAGTTGGGGCAGCAGGAAACAGCCTGTGGTATGAATCCAAGGTGTACTATTGCGAGAGACTTGGATGAAATAGGAACGTGAACTGGCCACACAAATGTGGTGTCTGTGGAGGTCTTTCAGCGCCATGTTCGGTCCTGCGTAAACACTGCTGTAAGGCGTGTTAACACTCTGGCTTGCTATCTGAAGTAGTGGAGGAACGTGACGTTCCATATACCGCCAAAACCTCACACACGCGATGTTCCTGTTGATACTACTGGTAGGTGAGGACACACTACGCATGGCCTGCACCTAAATAGGAAGGGGAAAGATACGTCAGCTTCTCTATTAGCAGACACTGTAAGGGGGAGCGTCAGTCACACGAGGGTGGCCCCTGTGGTTAATGGGACCAGGTAGACAGGTTTTTTATGTTAAGGTCAAAGTCCAAACAGGCAACACTCAAGGAAAATAGAATAACAGAAGCTTCATATACAGTAAATAGGGATGAAGCTAAGGGTAGTATCAACTTACCTCATCAGAATATCAGGGGAATAAAAAATGAAGTAGATGATCTGTTAGCATATGAAGATGACCTATTACGCTGTCTGTCAGACAAAAACAGGAAGTTGTTAATCTGTGATGATTCCTATGTAACCTTTCTAACCAGTTCACATGGGAAAAGTGTAAGTGTTATTAATTGCATATAACATAGAATCAGCTATCAATTTCCCTACACGTATAGCTCAAGGCAGTAGCGCTCTAATAGATAATGTATTTGTACAGCAAGAGGGTGTAAAACTAACACATGCTTTCACATTGATAAATGGATTATCAGCCCATGATGTACAATTGATTAAATTAGAAAACACAGCAAGGTGTACAGTTCAGAAACCATGAAATAAAACTGTAAGGTTGCTCAGCCCAGTGTTTATTGAACACTTCAGAGAAAATTTAATAAATGTTAATTTGGGAGGTGTATATAACGAGCCAAATGCACTTGTGCCTGGGCATGGCCCGTGAGCTGATGTCTTGGCCACCCCATTTCCACACTCCTCGTTTCTTTTGTAATTCCTTCAAACACTAACACCTGTACTCGTACTGGTAACTAATTTAAATACAACCTACTGGTGAATTTTGCTTAATGGGTATTAGGCCACTGTCCATGGCATATTTCTGTGCCTAAGACTTCGTCTCCTACATGTGGAGGCACCACCAGAGGCACCACCAGAGGCAATAAACAATGACACAACACTAACTTGTGGAAACAGACCTATCCGAGATTTCAATTTTGACGTATTCTAGAGCTTCCAGCAGATAAGGGCAACGCTACAATGCTCATGAAATAATGAACCTACTGCAGAAAAACTTGCGTTGTATTACAACCATGAAGGTACAGTGAGATTAAAAGCAATCTCTCAAGATCAGTACTTAGGATAACGCATCAGCTAGTAAAAGCGTCTTTGATTTCTCTCACCAACTAGAAATGTCTTACTAAATCAGAACTGGTCCCATCAAGATTGTGTAGTATACCAAAAATTCACAAACCCGTCATTCCATTAAGACCAGTTGTTAGCGCTATGGACTGTTCGACAAGCCTGACTGCCAAATACCAGGACAGTCTTCTACAGACCTCTGTAGCAAAAAAAGACGTATAAAAGGTTCAGTTCATTATACAAAAAATAGAATCCTTCATGTCCATCAGATATTAGCCCATTTAGACGTTCTATTACTGCTTACTATAGTTGCTCTTAATAAAACGATGTCACATATGGCATTTACACTCGTAGACAAAAAAAGGAACACTCCGTGAAGGAAATATCCGAAAGATACAGCAAGTAGTAGTTGTGCTGTACATGAGCAGACAAACAAGTGGATGACTTAGTCAAGAGGGAAGCTTAACAAGTTAAGTAAGTCAATAATGCGTCCTTATGTAAGCAATATTTCATCTTGACATTGATTGACAGAGTTGTTGGATGGCTCCCTGAGGAACATCATGCCATATTTTGTCCAAATTCTGCGGTAGATCGTCAAAATCCCGACCTGGTAGGACGTCCCTGCCTATATCGCTCCAATTATTCTCAATTGGGAAGAAGTCTGGCAACCTTGTTGGCCAAGGTAGGGTTTGGAAAGTCTAAAAACAAATAGTAAAAACTCGTCCCATATGCGAGAGGGCATTATCTTGGAAAAAAAGTTAGCCAAGAATGGCTTACCGTAAAGGCAGCAAAACGGGGTGTAGAACAGCATAGACGAACTGCTGTGCTGTAAGGGTACCACAGATTAAAACCAAAGAAATCCTGCTGTGAAAAAAAATGACACCCCACACCATCACTCGAGGTTGTCAGACCATATGGCGGACGACAGTAAGATTGGTATACCACGACCATCTGGGGCATCTCCAGATGCGACTTCGGCCAGGAATCTCATTGACTGGAACAGTCTTCTATGATGAGCCTCGCTTCTAATTGAGCCCCAATGTCCAGCAAGATGTGTCTGGAGATGCCTTGGAGACGGGGGGGTATCAACCTGACTGTCGCCCGCCATGAAGCCCAACAACCGAGAGTGATGGTCTGGGGTGCCGTTCACTTTCATAGCGGGACCACTTTAGTAGTCACCCACACAGCAGAGCGATACGTCGACGATATTCGATGTTCCACGTCCAGTTTTGTTGTCCTTCATGGCAAGCCATACTGACATTACATATCAGCAAGGTAATGCCCGCCCACACACACAACGAGTGTTTCTATTGCTCGCCTAACATACCTTGACTAGGAAGAGCACCAAACCTCTCCCCAACTGACAACGTTTGGGGCATACCTGGCAGGGCCCTCCAACCATCTCGGGGTTTTCATGACTTAACCTGCCAGCTGGACATGATCTCGAACGATGTCCCCCAGGAGGACATTCCACAGCTCTGCCAATAGATGCGCAGCCGAATAACAGAGGCGGACCAAGGCGTTACTGACTTCGCTCAGTTTGTGAGGCTCTGGAATAAATCATCCAGTTTTCTGAAACTGTATTCATTACAACATTACAGGAAACACACTCAGCACAGTTACAACGGAGTTCTACATGTAAAACTGGAAGGAACAGCTCATCAGCCCAGCAAGAAAAATCACTATCGTTGGCTTTGTTATATTGATGATACTCATACTTCGTTATATAGCCTCATGGGCAAAAAGAATTTCTAAACTTCCCGAATGATATTAGTTATAATATAAAATCCAGTATAGAAAAAGAGAAAGAAGTTGAAATATTTTAAAATGTACGGCTACTTAGAAAATCCACAGATGTTAGGCACAGAAGGTCTGCAAAAACCTCACTCACACATGTGGATACATTCACAAAAATTCCAGTCATTGTCCCAAGCTGAAAAGAGCAGTGATGAGAACATTGGTGGGCTTGGCTTAAATAATATGTCACCAGAGTAGTTGGAGGAATGCTCCGACCATTTAAACACTACTTTCAGAATAAATGATTAATCTGAGAAAGAGATAAATAGGGCAATAAGTCCATAAAGATATGGAGCGTCTCATGAAGAAGAAACAAAGATTTACTCCCATTCGTAAAAGCACCCATGGTTCACATGATCAGAGTACGAGGAATACATAGTATTGATGCAGTGTTTATACCAATTATGAAGGAGCGTGAATGTTTCGAACACTGTAAAGAATGTACGGCCAGCACTTGCCACAGGAGGAATATATAAATTGTCTTGCACACACAGAGAAGCACACATGTGTAGTACTCATTTCTTGCTTAAGGAACAGAAGAGCAGTTGTCATTTGCGAAATAGCAATAAATCGGCAGTTGCAGAACATCCACTGGGACCAGGGAAACTAAAAATTCGTCTCTGCAATACAGAACCAATATTACTGTGCTTGAATTTACAGAGAGGGCATTCAAATTCCAAAGCACGAAAGCAACTTTAACGGAAAGAGAAATGAGAGAAATTAGACTAGTTGCTGACCTCAGTGCTGAATACAGAAACCAGCGCCAAGTGTTCCCCAGCAGAAGCTCGACAACACACGCACTCGTGACTCTGCGCTCTTAAGCAGCCGTCTGATGACATCACAGCCCGACTGTGACAGGGATCCGAACAAACAGTTCAGCTTGTAGAGTTTATAGAAGTTTCAAACTGCTGCCTGAGCCTTTATAGCCGCTGAAGATGTCTCCAGCATTTGGAGACGAAACGTTAGAGACCTTTCCATTTTTTTTTTTTTTTGAGTCATCTGTCTTCTCATTCGTTTGATGTGGTCCACTACAAATTCCTCTCCTATGCCAACCTCTTCAACTCAGACCAGCACTTGCGACCCACGTCCTCAATTATTTGCTGGATGTATTCTCCAATTTCGTACCATGGAAGTCATTCCCTGATGTCTTAGCAGATGTCCTATAATCGCGTCCCTTCCACATATTTCTTTCCTCTTCCATTCTGCGCAGAACCTCCTCATTCCTTACTTTGTAAGTTGACCTAATTTTCAGCATTCGTCTGTAGTACATCATCTCAAATGCTTTGATTCTCTCCTTTTCCGGTTTTCCCACAGTCCATGTTTCACTAGCATTCAAGGTTCTGCTCCAAACGTACATTCTCAGAAAATTCTTCCTAAAATTAAGGCCTATCTTTGATACTAATAGACTTCGCTTGGTCAGGAATGCTTTTTCACCGGTGCTAATCTGCTTTCGATGTCCTCCTGGCTCCATCTGTCATTGGTTATTTTGCTGCCTAGGTAGTAGAATTCCTTAATTTGATATACTTCGTGACAATTTATCCTGATGTTATGTTTATCTCTGTTCTCATTTCTGCTACTTCCAATTCCTTACATCTTTCTTCGATTTATTCTCAAGCCATATTTTGTACTCATTAGACTGTCCATTCCATTCACCCCATCACGTAATTCTTCTTCACTTTCACGATAGCAATGTCATCAAAGAATCGTATCATTCATGCCCTTTCAACTTGAATTTTAATCCCACTCCTGAACCTTTCTTGTATTTCCATCATTGCTTCATCGATGTACATACTGAGAATACGGGCGAAACACTACACCCCCGCCTACATCCTTTTTAATCCGAACACTTCATTCTTGGTCATCCACTCTTATTTTTCCCTCTTGGCTTTTGTACATATTGTGTATTACCCATGGCTCCCAACAGCTTACCCCCGTTTGTTCACAATTTCTAACACGTTGCGCCATTTTACATTACTCAACGCCTTTTCCAGGTCGACAAATCCTATAAACGTAACTTTATCATTGTTTAGTCTTGCTTCTATCACCGACAGCAACGTCGGAATTGCCTCTCTGTTGCATTTACCTTTCCTAAGGCCAAACTGATAGTCATCTAACTCATCCTCAATTTTCTTTTCCATTCTCCAATATATTATTCTTGTCAGCAATTCGGATGTATTAGCTGTTAAGCAGGCTGTTCGATAATTGTCGCACTTGTCAGCTCTTGCAGTCTTAGGAATTGTGTGGATGGTATTTTTCCGAAAGCTAGATGGTATGTCGGCGGACTCATACATTTTACACACCAACATGAATAGTGGCTTTGTCGCCAGTTCCCCCCAATGATTTTAGACATCCTGATGGAAAGTTATCTACCCCTTCTGCCTTATTTGATCATAAGTCCTCCAAAGCTCTTTTAAAATCTGATTCTATTACTGGATCTATCTCTTCTAAATCGACTCTTCTTTCTTCTTCTATCACATCAGACAAATCTTCCCTCCTCATGGAGGCCTTCAATGTACTCTTTCCATATATCCACTTCCTCCTCCTTTTTTGACGGTGAAATTCCCACTGCACTCTTAATGTTACCACCATTTGCTAACAATTTCACTCAAGGTTGCTTTGACTTTCTTATGCGCTGACTCAGTCCTTCCAACAATCATTTCTTTTTCGATTTCTTCACATTTTTCAGGCAGCCATTTCGTCTTAGCTTTCCTACACATCCTGTCTATTTCATCCCTCAGGACTTGCATTTCTGTATTCCTGAATTTCCCTGAACATTTTTGAACTTCCTTCTTTCATCATGGGTAATAAAAGAAATACTTCAGTTATTTTTTTTATTTCCCATGGTTTCTTCGCAGTTACTTTCTTTGTACCTATGTTTTTCTTTCCAACTTTTATTATTGTCCTTTTCAGAGATATCCATTCCTGTTCAAGTGGACTGCCTACTGGGATATTCCTTGTTGCTGTATCCATAGCCTTGCAGATCTTCAAGAGTATCTCGTCATTCCTTAGTACTTCTGAAACTGACACATTTGCGTATCGATTCTTTCTGACTTATCTTTCAAACTTCAACGTACTGTTTATCATTACTACATTGTGATATGAGTCTATATCTGCTCCTGCGTATGCCTTACAATCCACTATATCTTTTCGGAATCTCTGTCGGACCATGATGTAATCTAACTGTAGTTCCCCATATCACCCAGCCTTTTCCAATTATACATACCCCTCTTGCGAGTAAGAGTATTCGCTATTACTAGCCGAAATTTATTACAGGACTGAGTCTTTCTTCTCTCTCATTCCCTATCCCAACCCCATATTCTCCAGTAACCATTTCTTCCACGTTTTCCCATACAACTGCATTCCAGTGTCCCATGGGTAATGGAGTTTCATCTCCCTTCACGTCCTGTATTACCCTTTCAATACCGTCATATACTTTTTTCTGTCTCTTCATCTTAAGCTTCCGACGTCGGCATGTAGTATCTGAACTATCGTTGTGGGTGTTGGTTTGCTGTCTATTGTGATAAGCGTAACTGTATCACTGAACTGTTCACTGTAACACACTCTCTGCTCTACCTTCCTAAAGAATCCTACTTCCATTATACTGTTTCGTGCTACTGTTGATATTACCATAATAGAAGCCCAAAATACGACAGTCCCGCCCCACAGCAGAACCCATGGATAGAGACCTGCACCGGTGCCTGGTCACCTACACAGCCTTGTACGACGATCCCCAGTCGACGTTCGAAACCTGTGCTCGCCGGTGAACACAAGCCCACTCCACTGATCCAGATTCCGTTTCACGTGTCCCCTTAGCCAATTTCTTCGCACTCCAAGGTCCCAGGTAGTTTTTTATTGTTGTTCGTAGTGGTCGCCTACTGACCACATTCATCGAGTGAAACTGGTTACTTACTGACTGTGTCGACGAGCCTCGGAGTTGACACCAAACAGAGGGAGTACTTTTAAAAACAGAGACTCGAGCAAAACACAAGCGGAACTGATCCCACAGAGTTCTACCTCCATGATACAGAGGCACACAGGCAGTCATATGTGCCCCTGGATAGGACCAAAATTTCCTGCAGCCACTTCCTTAATTACCTTGGTGCCTCCCTCTTCCTGTCACTGTCATTTATGCAGCACTGCACGGACCTGTGAAAGTCGTTTGGTTCTATTCTAAATCAACTGCACTACATTCCTGCAAAAAACTGGGGAGCAAATGCAGACAAAAAGACAACGCTGTAATTTGTCTTGGTTATTGAGCTGTCGCATATTGTGCTAAAGCGTGGGAGAATGGCACTCACACAGTTAAGACGTAAGGAGCCATGTTGACTCTTAATGACATTGCTACAACAGCTCCCACTTAGGGGTTGCATGTTCTGTCAAATTTTGTCCCTGCTAATCTCACAATCAAGGATGCGAAGGTACTAATTCCTAAGACAGGGTGCAATAAGTATTCAGTCCAACTGAGTAAGGTAGCGCAGTATGGTCTTTCTTGTCACGAAAGACCAAGATTCAACCTCATCCAAACGGCACAGGAGAGACATGGCAACGTCTTGAAAACGTGGTATTATAGTGGAGGTGCTGCTCGTGACTATGGCGCCCAGGAGCAGACGGTGAGCCATGTTGTGGGGGAGCGCCCACTCCATGCCTTTGAAGGCGGTCTGCCGTGCTTGTCCAATCATAGTTCTGGCTGCATGTTTGTATGCGAATTGTTGTATTTCATCAGAAATGATCAGTTCGCCAGAATATGTTAGCAGACTCGCATACCAGCCGTAATTCCTGTCTGACACCTCGATTCGTCTCTAATGGGCTGGCGACCTCTATCAATGGGAAACGTAAAAGCTGGAGAGAGGCAAGTTCAGTTTAGTTTTCACTATTCTAGTCTACAAAATACAGTCAAGTTTCAGAATATCATCTGTCACATAAGCTGACTCCATTTTATTTTGAAAGATTGAACAACATGGAATGGAACGTGACAGCGCTGCAAGCGGATGATCTGAGGCATCATATCCTGTCCCAGTCAGTGCTTGCTGTTCGGCGCATCACAAGAGCCACGGCCAGCAGGATGAATTGTGAGTGGCGGCGTCATGTTCAGTTAGTGTGGTTGGATAAACTTGGTGAGTATATTATTTGGAAGTTCGTTATTGTTAAATAAAGCGTAATGTGCTCATTTAGGTTTTCTGTAAAAACTCTTGTCGAAGTTAATCAACGCATGGTGATGGAGCTGCACCACATTTGAAAATTCTGTCCTAATTAAAGTGCACAGAAATAAGAACATAGGAACTAAATAATAATCACACTGAAGAAAAGAAACAGTTATCTAATCACAACCGATTGCATCTAACAAGAGAAGATGACCAACCTGGTCTCACATACAAAACGCTCACTTGCAAGGTGTGAGCCCCAGCTGTGTATGTCGCGCGGAGATTTGGACGATTGTACGCAGTTAAGACCTTCTGAACACATAGCTTTTCAACGCTCGTGTACCACTTGTTTCTGGCACGTTCCACTGCGTTCGCCGATTGTCGGAGCTCGAACTACTGTACGGTACGGTGAGTAAGAGGTTCGCGTTTATAGTGCCGGTGAACCGACAAGCGACAGTGTGGCAACTCCAGGAGCAGTATACAGTGACGGTCAAATTGCCACGTTTAAACGTCAAAGCTCGCGACAGTTGTGACCGGTAAGCGTCTTTATATGTGGCTAT
Organism: Schistocerca serialis cubense; assembly: GCF_023864345.2. Taxonomy (NCBI): domain Eukaryota; kingdom Metazoa; phylum Arthropoda; class Insecta; order Orthoptera; family Acrididae; genus Schistocerca; species Schistocerca serialis. The sequence goes on along the minus strand of NC_064648.1, from coordinate 135,798,280 downwards.
TCGACTAACTCTTACACGAGGCAAAAGAAACTCTATGAGCGTTTCTTTGTGCTACTATTTGTACCTTGCGATTTAGTTGCGGCAGTCATACAGAAGACCCGTTAAATGGAGAGAAGAATAGTTGATTGACGTTAGACTATTCTTTATGAGAGGATGGTGGTGACAATCATGACGATACCCTTTCACCACGATCATTGTCGTCAAACAACTTCATTGGCACAATGTGACGGAGACGTAAATTCACCGACTGTTTAGGAAGCTTGCTTTGAAGAAGTAATATTGTCAGATTTCACCTTGCCTCTGTCCGTAACAGAGATCTGTGTGTGTGTGTGTGTGTTTTATAAAAAACTGCTGCAGAATATGTCCTAAAATATTGCTAAACAGTGTTGACCATATATGCGCATTGCATTGAAATATTATATGCTCATATTGCTTACCCGTTTTTCATGTTAAATAACGTGTGTTCTACTTGAAGAACAAAGTTTCGAAACACATGGGGCAGACGTGACCGGCTCCACACACGTCTTCCCACACTTGCGACGTGAAGCGGGTCTGAGGGCTCTGGACGTCACCCCGCTGCACAGTACTCTGCACTCGTGCATCAGGCAGCTGCAGTGGGGCGCAGCCAGTGGGAGGCAACCTGCACATGCAGAACTCTAAAAACTCTGCATTCAAGACGTCTAAAATGACTATTATCATAAGTATGGCCATTTATTTTAAGAGTGGGCTGGTGTTTGGTATCTAGGGTTGAGATCTCGCAAGTGTACGTTTTTCTCCTTACAAAACAAGGTCGAGTTAGTTATGTTTATGTGGTGGGTTACAAGTAATAAACATGAAGGTTGAGGACAGATTTCATTCGGTGTCACATAAAGAGAGATCATGCTGACACAGGAGTAGAGCACACCGCCTCTAGCCCTGACAAGGGCCTGAGTTCGCCGACAAAGAGAGTCCACGAGTCTCTCCAGTTGTGTCTTGTTCAGCCGACGTCACTCAGCAGGTCCCGTAGAGCCAGCCGCCAGATCGCAGCGACGTTGAGACCGCCGCTGTCCACACGCTGGTGCCAGACATTTCCTGTGAGGCTGAGACCGGATGGCTTAGCGGGCATGTCGGGATGCGGCAGGACGGCTGAGTGTTCGGCCGTCCAGCCAGGAGCGTGTCCACGCGGTCTGTGAACACGGCTGCTGTCTTGGGAGCGTCCCCAAGGTACTCAGCACGAAGGTAGCGCACAGGTCCGGATTAAAAAATCACTATGCGATGTGATGCGATCTAGACTGCTCGCTCACTAAACTTCAGCACAGATCTGAGACACGTGACGTTTTAAGACTCTCGTTCATTGTCGTTGCGATAAAAGTGACAGTGCAGGAAGGTACTGTAACTTTTACGAAATTTTTAGACCTTTAATGCCATATGCTACAGAGCGTACGGGGATCCACTACACGATGCCAACCCCAGCAAAACAGACACTAAGAGTTGCAAGAAACGACAGAGCCCGTGTCCTTAGAAATAGTGTAAAGTGCGTTATAAAAAGTAGCGGAATTTGGCACATTGTGTACATTTATTTACTTATTTATGCGTTTATTCCACCTGATAAAATTAAGGCATTAGTGCACTCTCTTATATATAACCTGACATCTCAATGGGTCAACATTACGACATGTGAAGGACACGGGCAGCTTACGGTGGTGATAATTATACTACTTCTGCTAACAACAACAACAACAACAACAACAACAACAGTGGAGACACATAAGAACACACGTTTCTCTTGATGGGACATGCACAACTGTTGATACACATCCCAGTGATAAAATCAACTGCTGATGTACAATTTTGCAACTGCAGCAGGTATTATCACTGATGACAGAAATTAATGTACGGGGTTTCATAAATTCCACATGTTATGCTTTATATCAGAATACACATACTACAAAAATTGTAGCTCTGCATCTTCAAGTTGACTTAGATGTAAAACAGTGTAACTGTTTCAAACTGTGGATGCATTACTTTTACATGTTTGTTCGCCTTTCTTTTAACAAATTACACAATGATAAAAATATCAAAACTTCACGTACTGCAATTACATAACATTATGGCTTCAGTACAAACAGTCATGATTGCACACGACGTTTGGCCTTGGAGCGGAGTGGAAGAGAGGGGAGTCGCTTTCTCTCTCCTTCTGTCGCTCTTTGTTTTAACTCGCAACCGTCGGTAGCTACAGAAAACTCTCGCTTCCCCACGGGAGGTATGCTTCGAAAACGATCGAGGCACAGGAAAGTTCCATCTGAGGTTACGTCCTGGCGAGACTCTTCTTAATACTCGCACATCTGTATTTATGGGAAGAATTGTCCGATTATCTATGTCTAGAAGTCGAAATCTATCGTTTTCTAAATCCTGCTCTTCGATTGTGTGGCACACCTAGGGCCAGATATAAGCTCAGATGTCAGTTGAATTGCGATCAAGGGTGGATTGAAGTTTAAGAGAATGGTCTGGAAGAACAAAACGCGGAAAGGAGTGGGACACTAAAGTGCAAAGCAATCACGAACTTCATTTGAATTTCTCTTGGGCTGTAGATATTACGTTGATGAATACCACACAGGCAGTTCATTTGAACAGAAATGGACACCTATGAAAAGGGCATCGTAGGAATTGGACAAACAAAGATAGATATAAGGAGCTAACGGAAAAGAAACCTTGGGAAACAGAAAAAAACACAGCAATTGATCAGCAAATCATTGGCGAAAGTGTCAACCAAGAATTATTGAAGTTGGCGTCTAGAATATACGAGAATGGCGCTATAGCATTAGATACAACCCTGAAGATATAAGCAGATAGTTGCGAGGCCTACCGCACAATGAGCATAACACCTCATGTATGGAATTTGTCGACAGGAATAATATATACAGAGGAATGGAAAAGATAATAGAGGATATGATAGATGACGATCATTTTGACTGTCAGAAGGCTAATAGCACAAGAGGGCGGCACGTCTGACATTGTAACTGATGCGGGAAGCAAAACTTGGAAGATAAAATGGACACATTCATAGGCCCTGAAAGGAAAAGCATCCGGAAATGTAAAATTCTGCAAAATGTTCGGAATATTGAGAAAAATAAGAGTAAGTTGCAAAAAAAGACGGGTAATACGTACAAGAACCAAGAGGAAACAATAAGGTTGCATGACCAAGAACAAAATACTGTCCCATCTTCCTACCAAAGCGTTTGGTATGTTCCATTCTTCACCGATACTCCTGAGAACCTAATCATTTTTTCTTTTATCAGTCCATCTAATTTTCGAAATTCTTCTCTAGCACCACATCTCAAACGCTTCGATTCTCTTCCGTCCCGGTTTTCCCACTGTCCATGTTTCACTTTCACAGAATACTGTGCTCAAAACTTATGGCGTAGATTTTGGGAAAGTCGCCCAGAACTGTGGGTCAGGGGTAACTTACTGTACGAGATGAGAAGGGAAGACTAATTGTTAAAGGACTGCATCGGACGAGATTTGAAAACCTAAGAGCTTAAGACAAGGTGATATGCACGACAGAGATTACTGCTAAAACATTGATCACAAGTTATTAAGAGTGAGAAGGTAAGCACATTGTACATGACAGAGGTGGGATGGGGCGGTGAAAAATAGATGGGAATGACATTGAAAGATGCAGGAAACTGAAACGGAGTGAATAAAAGAGTAGTTACAGTGATAAAAAGCTGGATGGCGAGAACCAAGGACACGTTGTAGAGTTAGTTTTCACCTACGGAGTCCTGAGATACTGGTGCCTGGGGGAGGAATCCAGGTGGTGAAACAGGCGCTGGTGTCACGGATGTCACGTCGTAGTCCATGCTCTGCAACAGGATATTGTGAGTTACCAGTATACACCCTCAGCCTATGCCCATTCGTCCTAATTGATAATGTGATGGTAGTCATGCCTATGTAGAAGGCTAAACAGTGTTTACGCAGTAGCTGGAATATGACTTGTATCTTTTCGCAGCTGGCTCTCCCTTTGATAGAATACGTTTTGCCAGTTACAGGGCTATTATAGGAGGACACACTCTTGTTAACTCGAGATCAATGTTTTAGCAGTAACCTCTGTCTTGTATATTAACCTATCTTCCACCTTTAAGCTCCCTGGATGCGGTCCCCAACATTCCTTCTCATCTTGTACGGTAAGTCTCCTCTTACCCGCGGTTCTGGGTGACTTTCCCAAAATCTACCCCTTTTCCCCCTTTTCCTAGACCTGTCCAGTCCTTTTCCTTAACCCTTCTTTTCCGTTTCAAACCTTTTACCTGCAGAAGGAGCCACTGGCTCCGAAAGCTTGCCAATCACAACAGTTTCTATGTGTGTTCTGCCGCTGCTTCGTGAGTCGATTCTTTTATCTATCCTATTAAATAATTTTATCAATGATTCTTTGATTTCGTTGTTACAAAACTGACAGTTGATGTTAGTTGACTTCGTTTGGCCGTGAACATCCTCTTTGAATGTTCTTCTCTACTCTTCATGTTCTCTTTCATTTTTCCATTATGAGTTAGTTTGTCCTCGGTTAAAATGGCTCTGAGCACTATGGGACTCAACTTCTGAGGTCATTAGTCCCCTAGAACTTAGAACTAGTTAAACCTAACTAACCTAAGGACATCACACACATCCATGCCCGAGGCAGGATTCGAACCTGCGACCGTAGCAGTCTCACGGTTCCAGACTGCACCGCCTAGAACCGCACGGCCACTTGAACCGGCCACTATGTCCTCAAGGTAGCAGAATTCTTTCAGTTCGTCTTGATCCTCGTCTACAATTCTACAAGTTGAACACTGATCTGATTTCTGTTAGACATCATTAATTTTATCTTTCTTTGGTTTAGTCTTAATTCATAGAGTCTACCCATTAGATTGTTCATTCTACTCAACATCTCCTACTGTTACCTCTGACTTCCATTGAGAACAGCAATGACCTCAGCTATTCCTGTCACTGATAACCTTTCAACATGAATTTTAATTCCATTTCTGAACCCCATTTTTAATTCCGTCATTGCTTCTTCGATGTACAGATTGAATCGTAGGGGCGATTAGATGTATGTCTTTTACCTTTCTTAACCTAGTCTGTTTGTTATTGGTCTTCCTACTTTATCCTCTTGTTTGATGTACAAATTGCACGTAACCCTTCTTTCCCTAGAGGTTACACCCATTTTCCTTAGAGTTTCGGAAATCCTGCAACATTTTAAATTATCGTACGATTTTTATCTAACTACAAATCCTACGGAAATGCCTAGATTTTCCTTAAGTCTCGCTTTAATCATCAATCGCCAACTGAGAAGTCCTTCGCTGATGCCTTTATCTTTCCTAAAACCAAATTGATCGTCATCTAGCACTTCCTCAATCTACTTTTTCCTCTTATACACATATTCTTGTCAGCAACTTGAGTGTGAGAGCGCTTTAGGTAATTGTGCGGATGTCCTCGCACTTATCTGTCCTTGAACATACAGAACTATGTGAATGATATTTTCAAGAGATACTGATTGTTTATCTGGAGAACCAGTTTGAATAATAATTTGGCTTCCAAATTTTCGACATTCCTAAGAACTGTTCCATATGCCTTCCACATGATTTGATCGCGAGTCTTCCTGACCCCTGTTTGTTTCTGTGGGCTGGGGAGGTAGGCCCCTCGACGGCCGCTGCTTCCCGTGACGTCTCACGAGGCCACCTGAGGACAGAGCAGCGTCGACCTGACCGCCACAGGCAAAAGCGACTCCCGCCGCTGAACACCACAGAACGCCCTACACTATGCTGCTTGTGGTGTGGTGTCAGTGGTAGCCACAGATCTCAACCCAGGTTACACCGGTCTGTCTGTGATGGCTGGTGAACTTCTCCCAACCCGTGGCTATACATTCTGCAGTCGTTGCCCTACAGCCAGATGCCAGTGTAATGTGTCGGTACGATGCTCTCAAGTCCCTCATGCCGATGATTCGTTTTTTTTTACAAAGTCATTAGGATGCACGTTCTTTGGACTTTCTCTTTTGTGATTTGCGCTGAGTAATTCCAATAGCATTAGGAACAGAACAAACATCGTGTACAAACATCATTCTCCATCTGTAGCGATGTCTTTTTTGTACTGAAAATAGGCTCGCATAAGAACGAAATGCCAAAAATCTGGCACGGGCATAAAAATAATGCAGTATTTTTCTTAAAGACGTTGTGTCTGCCATTAACTGTAACATTATTTGTTTTCACGACTACATTTTCGATCCTGTGCCCTTTATACAGGTATACAGCAATAACCGAAACGTGAAGTGCAGATGGCATGTATAGAACGCCACTATCATCCCATACATGAGGCAGTTATATTACAAAAAATGCTAAAAACAGCACATCTCTTGCATCGGGCCACTGGAGGTGTCAAAATTTACAAATCTTCTGACGTGTGTATATCTCACTGTTGTCTCTGTATGTTGAGTCTCCTAACTCCGAGAGTACATCAACTTTAGATGAGCGTAAGGATCACAGCAATGGCATCAGGTAAATTTATTGTTACTGATGTTAACATCACTAACATGAATCCCCTCTAACCACTGTTCATGTTGTTCATATGACAACTGAGGCGGTTGGTGGGGAACATATTCACAAGTCGTTTCTTCTTTGCCCTTAGCAGTGATTGTACATCCCACAATAAAGGTTTTATACCATAGTATCTTAATATCGTGTTTACATTTGTTAACAAAATTTGGCATTCTGTTTACGATACAAGCATTTCGCGTAAAGAAAAAACATAAGACATTTCTTTACTGTGATAGTGCGTAATAGTACATATGGTATCCATCGTCAAAGGCTTACAGTAGCTTGGCTGCTCATAAAAACATGGCAGTAATAATCATATATATATATATATATATATATATATATATATATATATATATATATATATTATAATTTTACATGTGTATTCTTTGTACCACAGTAACATCACAAAGGTATAAATCGCATTCACAACAACATTCGTACATGAATTGATCCGGTGGACAAATAAAAAGAAAAAGGAGTACAAAAAAAGAGATAAAAACATGTGATGGGATACATGTCACACATTACAGAACATTATGTGTATCATCATGTAATTGTAAAATGTACTGTTAATATGTAAGGTACTGTACCAGTACAAATGTAGTCATACATTTCCATGCTCCTTAGAAAGTTTAGGCCGAGAATGGCTTTTTCAGCTACACTTGCAAAACACCTTATTCAATTTTTTACTGAATTACTAAAATATCTTGCTTATGTTAAAATAAATACATCCTAAATATAAAAACGTTTATGAGTGGACATAATTCTTCCTCATTTCCATACATATCATACAAGTCACGGGAAACATAGTAAAGACTACTCATATTATAAAACCAGCATAGACACGATTCTGTGCAAATCGTTACGTCCTATGCTTGTCAGTAAGTCAAAGTCAAATAGCCAAACTATGCATTCTCATTTATGTTACTTTCTATTATTAGCACGTAAAACTGACTGGAATTTATCTCGAGGTCTCTTATTTCTTAAATCTGTCTTATTGTTGGGCAAGCTGTGTGGGTGATTTTTGAAATAGTTGTATATTTCCACTTCTTCAGGTATTTTGATACTTCTACCCTTAGGTTAATTTTTATTACTGGATCTACGTTAGGTGATGGTACGCTCTCTTTGCTTGATGTGCTCTTTAAATTTGTCGCTGGAATATGAGCTTTGTAACGTCCGGTCAAGGTGTCCGTGCTATAACTCATACGATTACTGACATTGTATATTGATCTAGTTTCAAAAGGTAAATGCTACCTGCATACGCTTTGTGGGGGCAGAAAGTGAAAGCTGTGCTTCCTACAGAAGTCTGATCCACTGGCTTGTTCACCAGTCCGTCGTCTCCCGTCTTGTGCAGAACTGCAGGCCCAGGCGGCTGTTTTCCGGGAGCGACTCTCCAGCTACTGGCGGGACTTGGCGCAGCTGCTCTCACTCAGTGCGACGCACACCTCACAGCTGTTGGTTCCCCTCGCATTCAAAAGTATGGTAAGTGGAGTTTTTTCCTCCTCTTATAAACTGTATTATACGTACAGGGGGTGAGAAAATGACACACACCACCTGGTCAGTTCCTGGGGAGTGTTTCCCAGTTTACCTTCTTCACACTGTAGCTATCTTTGGCTCTCCAGTTCTAATACTAACCATCTGGAAGAATTCTGAACCAACCTCTACTTCTGTGAGCCTTTTGGGGCTATGATACAGGGAGGCTAAGCTCGGAATGGTTAGAGATCGAAGAAAATCGTCTGTATCTTTCTTTTCTCGTATTTGCTAGGTACTTCTTTAACAGATTAACTTTGCATCCAATCCTGCTTTACAAGCTGAAGCATGTTAGCTTCATATTTAATGGAGAGTGGTCTAGAGTCTCAGTGTGGCATTTCAAGTCTCGATCAGCATCTTCTCTTCCTAAGAATCTCTACTCCATATGGAAGGCCTATAAAATTACTTCTCTCAACATGGAGGTTCGCCAACTTCAAATCTCGTAATGAACCTGTATACATACCACATAATTCATACATTTCGACACAACTGTTCAACGTCTTCCCACCTTAACATTCACGTGACCATTTCCCACGACTCCATGACAAGACGATAGAGCAGCTGACACCTGTGGCTCGACGCCATTGGTGGCCCCCTGTGCTCACCACCGCCAGCCAGCACTGTCCGTGTGACACGGCAATGCCCCAGCCGCCGCAGCCACAGAGGACGCGCGTCAATAACGAAAACCTGCAGCTGGGGTCCACCAGTTAGCGCGTCTTGCGTCTGCGAGTGGCTTTGTTAAAGGCACTGTGCTACTACAGTCACAACCAGAACATTTTATGAATATGTCAAGGCCAATGAAAATTTCTGTCAGACTAACCTGAAACCGGATGCTGCTTTCTGAGAGCATTCATCTCAGTCGTTATCTTTTCTGCACGTGTCTCGTGGCCTAACTCGAACCATTAACGAGTCTGAATTCTCTGCCTATGATTTATGAACACTACCACCAGTGATTTTCCCACTACCGAGAATAACAGCTATGTGGTCTTAACACATACACTGGACTCGCATTCGGGAGAACGACGGTTCAATCCCGTGTCCGGCCATTCTGATTTAGGGCACGGCCGACTTCTTTCCCCATCCTTCCCTAATCCGATGAGACCGATGACCTTGCTGTCTGGTCTCCTTCCCCAAACAACCCAGCCTTAACACATAGAATGGCCACTGTGCATTATGACTGTTTGGATTCTGACAGTAGTATACATGGCAAGTAAAAGGACGCAGTATGATCTGTGTCTTTGTGTAACTTTTGGTGGCGTATGTAGCAACGTGCCAGTCCCTAAAGTATCGTGTGAGCCTCATGTTGAATCCTTGAGAGGAGAATTAGGCGATACCTGTTTTAGTGAACTGAAGAGGTTCTGGGTAGGTTAAATCTTTTTCCTATAAATATTACGGATGTTTGCTGGATGGTAATTTCAACGATTGATAGTAGCGGGTTCCGTATTTAAGAATGGTTTCTGCCGACATCATATCGTGTCCTGTCATTGCATCTTGTTTTCGTTACCATCATCCAAGCATTTCACTGCAGCAAAGCCAATTTACCTGATACGTATCCAATATTTTGTAGAGTTAGTACCTCACAGCTTGCGAGAATGTTTAAAGGACGACTTCTTTATTACATTTGCGGTGCAGATACGCTTCGTTCATCATACACTGCACCTGCTTAGGAAAAGTGTAATTGCGAAAAGTTATTCCGTGAAACCAATGTTGTACAGATAGTTTCGATTTAAAGACACACTTTGCTTTCTGAATGAAACTTGAGTCTTCAGACAGCTGCAGCAGTCTCGATGTATTCGTATTCGAGATAATTCCTCTCGTGGTTCTTCACTACAGCCCTGCAGAGTAGTACGGCAGGGCGTGCTGTGGCCCAGGTAACGACGCAGCTCACGATTTTGATCCTGTGCCCCTGGTAACTGGGCTCTCACATAATACTGTGCACAAATATGTATGTATGTATGGTCAGAATAGTTCAAATGGCTCTGGGCACTATGGGACTTAACTTCTGAGGTCCTCAGTCCCCTAGAACTTAGAACTACTTAAACCTAACTAACCTAAGGACATCACACACATCCATGCCAGAGGCAGGATTCGAACCTGCGACCGTAGCAGTCGCGCGGTTCCAGACTGAAGCGTTTAGAACCGCTCGGCCACACCAGCCGGCATAGATTAGGTCTAGATGGCAGAAAGCGCAGTGGCGCCATGGCAAGGACGACGGATTCAACGTATTGGAAGGTGCCGATTCAAAAGTGTGTACCACCTTCCAATTCACTGCTCCTGCACAACGATGGAAATTCTGAATTTTGTTTCTCGTTTTCTGTACTGCTTATCGACGTACAGGTAAGAGTCGACTGCAGCCACGTGTCACCACTACAGTGATTTTGGGTTTGTCCGTACGCCGGGCCCCCTACTGTGTGGACTCGGCCCGTGTCCCCCGCTGGCCTCCCTCGCCCTGTGTTGCTGTGACGCCCACAGCCGGGCTGGCGGAAACTGGAAGCGGCTCAGAACACAAATGGGATGTAGGCTGCCCGCTGACCGCTATCCGCACGCTGTCACAGCGAGGACGTGACGCACGTCCCACACACACACACACACACACACACACACACACACATGGACGCACGCAGTGTGCAATGAAACATTCATAATCTCAAACATGCAGTCAGAACTGTGAGAAACAGCTCATCAAACTATTCCACACACACCCAGTCACGTGGAACACCTTTTTACCTTTTTACTAACAAATAAACCCACCCAGACACGTCAGTAAATAGTCTGGGTGGAGCAGATTTCCACACCTATGCCTCCCGATGAACCACTTGTGATCGTGATAGGACACCCCTGCTTCCAGCTGGAATTGCAGTATATACCTGAGTATATAACCTCGGTCGAAATGGCTCCTGATAAGCATTTGTGGTGCAGCGCCAATGCCCTAGAGGAGGCACCTGTTGAAGTCCCTGAACGTGAAAGTCTTTCGGGCTGTGCAAATCACCGTGTCTGTCATGCAGACTTGTGGGATAGTCCAGCTCTACCTCTAGGACATATCCCTCAACAGCATCAGCAGCCACATATTTGATCTCTTTCCTCAGTCTGGTGATTTCCCCTCTGGACATCCATGAGAGCCCTTGAAAAGGTACACTTTGTTGCATGGTTTGCCTGTAGAGACAGTTTACATCCAGGTAAAGGATGATACTGAAATCGTCAGACAACCTGTACTCCCCCTCGATCATTTGCAGGTTATTTGCCTTGGCGTACCTGCGCACACGTTGGCATGTTCCAGGAAGACAAGCATGTCAACGTTGGTCAAGAATTCGATGATGGCTTGTGTCTTTCTTAACATGGCATCCCACGAAATCTCAGCCATATGCTACAGAGCTTCTCGAAGATGTTGCCGGTCAGATGTACATTCGTGTTCATCATTTTACATGTTCTGATAAATCAGAGATGCCGAAGTCCTGCTGTTCATTCACCAAGTGCCCGTTCTTTCCATTCATTATGGAAATGCCTCTTAGTTTACTAGAGAATCCAGATATTCGTATGGAAAGACCCCTTCTCCATCACAAGTTGAAACTCTTGAAACTCTACATCATCGAGATAAGTGGCTCCCTTACCTAAGAATATCTTCAGGACGCGTTGGTTCAGCAAATTTCTAAAGAGACGTGAGCATGAAGCGTTGTGAATCCAGGAAGTGGTGTGATCCTCTGTGAAGCGGCATGTATCTGTCAACGGTGTCAACAATGACACTGGTCCTATCATCCTACTACCCAGACTCGTCAAAGTGCTGAACTAGAAAGTGGGCATCATGCTCACCTAAATTGTGGAAAAGATGGCTGTGTGCTGTGGCAGTTGGTACTTAAGGTTACACGGGTTGTCGGCTGTACTCTGGTACTTCCCCGTTACGTGGCAACAGTCTCTACAGGGAGCTTCCTCACCTCTGTCCAGTCACAGTCGCCAGGTATAACGATCAGCTGCCTGCTTGTACAGTGCATCATGATCCTTCACGTTGGTCATGAGGACGTTTTCACTATAAATGTTATAAACATCCCGGACAAGACTTTCAAGCTCAGTGAGCAACCATCTCGCACTATTCCCTTGACATAAGATTTTAATTTTAGAGTTATACGTGCACAGAACTTGATGGGTAGCCACATGTCACAATCATCATTTTGTGGCAGTGATACGGGAGGCAGAGGCACCACGTTCACACTGTACCACAGGAGCTAGGAGGCGCTCTAAATCGACGTAAACGACGAAGGGACAGAAGTGTTGGTGAGAGGCATTCTTAAACTTCTAGAACCGTTTATCCTTGATAAGCAATTCCACACGTATTGTTTCCTGGCTCTAGCAGTCAATCAGGTGTCTTTCAACATACATGCTCTTGGTAAACGAGACATCCACAGCAAAAATGTCTTGCACCTTTTCTGTTTTCATTTCAGAGGAACGTAGGTGGGACATGCATTTGATCCAAACGCTGTGTTGCTTATCGCCTTCAGAGATTAGCAGCAGGTCTACACTTTTTGGATGTTTCTCAGCTAATATGGACAAGAAGAAGGGACCACCTAATTTACGCTTGACTTCTTTGTCGATATGCCACACAGTGTGTTAATATTTGTCTTCTCCTTATGGCTTTCCAACATATACGAGAAATTAGATCGTCAGTGGATATCTGGTGTTTGTTGTGTATCTGTATGCCCTGTATTTTTAGGGTAATTTCTATCGCTAGCGAGAAGCAACCATGGAAATCAATTTAAATTCCTGTCATCATGATTCTGGGCATTAGGACATGCTTTTTTAAGCAATGTATACTTTTAAAAAGAGATGTAACTGGACCCCACAATAAGTTGATCAAAATCTTATGAACATAAATCAAGGCAGAGCATACAGCTGAGTGTCTTACAGGACCCCCTTTCCTGCACCTCAGAAAAGTGACTCAGCATGACCACTCTGGTATCGACTCACCCCATGATGTCACGACAGCTCTCCCCCTAACTTGGACAATGCCCTTCCCCTCAACAACACGTCCAACTCCTAATAATTCTGCACACGAGAAGGAGAAAGAGACGCAGTTGATAAGTATCTAAGGAAGGAGAAATAAAAATCCGTATTCGTATAATAATAATAATAAATTCTGACTACTTACACGTAAAACTGTTGTTGTGTTCATTACTGGAATACACTTCCAGCATCTCATCATCAGTGGGCATGTTTGTCATTAAGGGCATATCCAGCATGGGTACTAGAGGAGGTTTATGACGTCGGTAGGTGAATGTGTCTAAGAGAATATGAACAAACCCAAACGAAAACACAGGTGCTAAAGAACTAGTAGCTGGTAGTTGTCACAACACCGATATTCGCATTGAGCACATCTACAAACAAGAGCATCTCAAAAATAACAACAAAAAATTTAATACTTTAGAATACTCACATATCTGCCTCTGAACAATCGAAGTCGTTCCCCAGAGATCACCATCATCATCATCGTCGTCATCATCATTATCAGCTGCTGGGTTCAGATCCCACAGCGAGTAACGCCAGGTCGTACCTAGAAAAGAAGAAGTAGAACCAATAAGAATCGCTTACACAACTGCCCATTAAAATTGCTACACCGAGAAGAAATGCAGATGATAAACGGGTATTCATTGGACAAATATATTATTCCAGAACTGACATGTGATTACATTTTCACGCAATTTGGGTGCATAGATCCTGGGAAATGAGCACCCAGAACAACCACCTCTGGCCGTAATAACGGCCTTGATACGTCTGCGCATTGAGTCAAACAGAGCGTCGATGGCGTGTGCAGGTACACCTGCCCGTGCAGCTTCAACACGATACCACAGTTCATAGAGAGTAGTGACTGGCGTATTGTGACGAGCCAGTTGCTCGGCCACCATTGACCTGACGTTTTCAATTGGTGAGAGATCTAGAGAATGTGCTGGCCAGGGCAGCAGTCGAACATTTCTCTATCCAGAAAGGCCCGTACAGCACCTGCAACATGCGGTCGTGCATTATCCTGCTGAAATGTAGGATTTCGCAGGGACCGAATGAAGGGTAGAGCCACGGGTCGTAAGACATCTCAAATGTAACGTTCACTGTTCAAAGTGCCGTCAGTGCGAACAAGAGGTGACAGAGACGTGTAAACAATGGCACCCCGTATCATCACGCCGGGTGATACGCCAGTATGGCGATGACGAATACACGCTTCCAATGTGCGTTCACCGCGATGTCGCCAAACACGCATGCGACCATCATGATGCTGTAAACGGAACCTGGATTCATCCGAAAAAATGACGTTTTGCCATTCGTGCACCCAGGTTCGTCGTCGAGTACACCATAGCAGGCGCTCCTGTGTGTGACGCAGCGTTAAGGGTAACCGCAGCCACAGTCTCCAAGCTGATAGTCCATGCTAATGCAAGCGTCGTCGAACTGTTCGTGCAGATGGTTGTTGTATTGCAAACGTCCCCATCTGTTGACTCAGGGATCGGGACGTGGCTGCACGATGCGTTACAGCCGTGCGGATAAGATGCCTGTCATCTCGACTGCTAGTGATACGAGGCCGTCGGGATCCAGCACGGCGTTCCGTATTACCCTCCCGAACCCACCGATTCCATATTCTGCTAACAGTCATCGGATCTCTACCAAAGCGAGCAGAAATGTCGCGATACGATGAACCGCAATCGCGATAGGCTACAATCCGACCTTTATCAAAGTCGGAAACGTGACGGTACGCATTTCTCCTCCTTACACGAGGCATCACAACAACGTTTCACCAGCAGCGTCAAGGGTAACCGCAGCCACAGTCTCCAAGCTGATAGTCCATGCTACTGCAAGCGTCGACGAACTGTTCGTGCAGATGGTTGTCGTCTTGCAAACGTCCCCATCTGTTGACTCAGGGATCGAGACGTGGCTGCACGATCCGTTACACCAATGCGGATAAGATGCCTGTCATCTCGACTGCTAGTGATACGAGGCCGTCGGGATCCAGCACGGCGTTCCGTATTACCCTCCCGAACCCACCGATTCCATATTCTGCTAACAGTCATCGGATCTCTACCAAAGCGAGCAGAAATGTCGCGATACGATAAACCGCAATCGCGATAGGCTACAATCCGACATTTATCAAAGTCGGAAACGTGACGGTACGCATTTCTCCTCCTTACACGAGGCATCATATCAACGTTTCACCAGGCAACGCCGGTCAACTGCTGTTTGTGTATGAGAAATCAGTTGGGAACCTTCCTCATGTCAGCACGTTGTAGGTGTCGCCACCGGCGCCAACATTGTGTGAATGCTCTGAAAAGCTAATCATTTGCATATCACAGCATCTTCTTCCTGTCGGTTAAATTCCGCTTCTGTAGCACGTCATCTTCGTGGTGTAGCTATTTTAATGGCCAGTACTGTATAAACAAAAACACTATAGAAAATATGTATACTTGCTTTCATCCTCAGCCAAGGTGACCACGATGAATGACATCACAGCGTCGTCGGTAAACAGTGACAACAGTGCGGTGTCATCATTGTTGTCCAACGTGCGTGGCCATGACTGCAGTCACCATCGTCGTCACGGATACCGCACGAGCGCTTGACTCCGATATCAGGGCTGGCTGGCAGTCGGAGAGGGAGCGAGACACGGGTCGCCCTCCGCAGGGCCACGCAGCGTGCGCTGATCAGCAATTCAAGTGGCAATCCATCACGCTTCTTCTCTCCCCACTAACATTACTTACACATAGCGCATTACGACAGTGCCCAGCGTGTTGGTACACATTTGAACATGCCTCTCTCAACTTGCTACTACTCTCACTACTTACCAAGTGAGGACGCAAGGCAGCACAAACGGGTTTATTTCTCGTAAGAAGAAGAACTTCCACATATTAAACGAGTGGGATAGTGCTGTGACAGAAACGCACGAAATGGAATATGCTGGCTGCAAGTAGCTGCTGATCGGCTACGTTTTGAGCGACACATTGCAGAAACTTGGGAAATCATCTCGACAGTTCTCCAAAAAGAGTGTAGATGTCACCTGGTAAATAAACACAGCTGACAAAAGAACTGCAAAAAATGAGCTCGGGAGTATCTAAACAAGTACAAAATTTTTATTAAGAAAGTAATATTTGCACATATCTGCAACACAAGAAAATCCATTTTCCTCTCCAGCACCGTACACTTGCTTAAGGTGTCGGACTGACATACAGTTGAATGATTCCAAATTCAGGATGGCAGTGTTCTTGAAAATATCCCACATTCACACCACCACCTCACGACCTTTGACGTGCATGACGCTCTCTCTGTGATCACAGTTTCGGAGTGACGTCAGCATATCCTCACAGGTCATTCCTGTATCGTGGCGGCTACTGCGATAGTGGAATCGAGTCAATCACGCTACTGTCTTCCAAGACATGTCACACTTTATTGTTCTGAGCAGCTGGGCAGAAGTGACAACTTTGTAGAAACTTGTCGAAACACAGACTGAGTCGACGCGTGTGACAACAGCTACATCTTTAATCATCTTTAAACATGAAGCGGCCGCACTCGTCGTGGAGGCGTCGCCCGTGAGCAACAATGTTGTACCAGGAGGCGGGCAGCTTGGACCCTGGCAAGCAGGTCTTCAGCTGTATCTACAGGTGTTTTGTACATCTACATCTTGGCATAACCTCAGAGAGTGCAGTCAAGGGTCGTAAGATCCAGCGATCGCAATGGCCATCAGAGAGGACCCCCCCTTTCCAGTCCTACAATGAGTGTGAGTATTCTTCAGGTGCTTGGTGCTTGCAGACACTAACATCAAAGTGGAATGATCTTGGATAATGCCCTAAAATACCTTGACTGAGAATCTTTGCTGTTGGCCTCCCATATGGGTGGCGTGGGTGTTGTCCTCATTCTAGATCTGCCTGTTTGGCTTTTGAAAACAACATCACGGATGAATGAGGCCTCACCCACAAACAATACAAACTGTATGAAGTTGGACACTACAGCGCAGTGAACGATACTGGATTGACACAAGCAGACATAGGGCTCAAAATCCGTTCGTCGCAGTGCTTGCACATTTCATCTTTGATTACTCATTGTGCAGTGTACACAGCAACACACCTCACCATGAACACGACACAAGCTATCTGATGCAATGGACAGCTGACAGCAGGGTCAGTGGTGTGCTTGCGGCACAGGTTAATGCGCCACTGCGATGCTTGAGTGCTACGAGCCTAGTTGTGCACAGTAGGTCCGTTTGGTGGTCAGGTGTGTACACTGTTTATCAGCTGCTACTGTTCGAGTGCACAACGGACACCCGAGATCTTTGCCAGAGTGTGAAGAGCTGCAGGCCTCATTGCAATACATGCATTCATTCAGACTGACAGTCGTTGCTTAGAAGAATTGCTATGAGCTACATTGTTGTTAGGTGGTGTATGCTGTGTATGTCTTAACACAATAAATATGCACTTTCGAGTATTGGTTCCCTACCTCAATGTAATCTATTGTGCAACCACTGTCACCTGTTTCAGTGTGACCCAAAAGGATTAGGGAATCCACGTACAGAGAACAAGAGCAGTTCTGTCCCACTTCTCTCAGACTCTCCCGACGGCACCCATGTCTGTGGTGAGCACTCACCTTCCAGAACAACATACTGGGTGATGCTAGGGTAGATAGAAGAAAGGAAAACGGAATGGGCAAGTGCGAGAGGGACTCACGCACTAAGGGTTCTGTACAAACTCCCCATCCTGGGAATCGAGATTCCCAATGATTTTTGCCTGTTATCGAGACTCTGTAGCTTTACTGGCAAGATACTGCTCCCAGCAATACCAAGATCGGTCCAGAAATTCTACGTTATTTCGTCAGCCCAGCCCAAACAAACAAGAACAAGCAAGCAGAGGACTTTAGTTTATGTATGTAGGGAGAGAAGATTTAATAACATATTTCCGTTTACGTACTAAATCATGAATACAACATACATTTTATGTTTGGATGCAGTAATGTTCGTATGTTATACTTTCAACAGGTCATGAATACAATGTATGTCCAAATCGAAAACGACATTTTTATGTGATATAATTACAAGTTAACAAGTTTCAGATTTTTTGCTTTACTTGTACCGGAAAACTTAGTTGTTGCCAAATCTCACGATTCCAAGTCAATGGAGAGCACCCTATAGGTTTCGATGACTGAGTTTTCGATTATCGAAACACGAGACATAAACGGCCGTATCTGTTGACTGGAGTCAGTTATAAGGTTACAGTTTTTACGCCGCCAAGGGTCCGTATACGTTTGTATGTGACATAATTTGAACATGATACCCAGAACGTATCCAGAGAAAAAGATTCCTAACAGATGGACAGACAAATAGACAGACTGATAAAAAATAATACGAAAAGTATTTTGTAGAGTTATATAGTTACCAATTATGGATTTTAAGATTTTTTCCTTTATTTGCACTGTGAAATCTGGCTTCTTTCAAAATGTCATGATTCTAAATCAAAAGGGAGCACCATATTGATTTTATGAGTGATGTTTCGAGTATCAAAATATATAATTTAAATGGTCGTATCTTTATTGCATTGACTTAGAAGCTTACGATTTTTACAACGCCAAAGTAACATAGACCTTAATATGTGACACAAATGTGAACTTCGTACCCGAAAATGGTCCAGAAAAAATGATCTTAACACTCGGACAGTCAATACATTCCTTCAAATCTGCAATATTCGAGATACAGACGACATCGTGTTAGACGACGAGCTACAAACGCAAATTTTCGGCAAAAGCGATCAGCCAGACGACAGACAAACGCTACAAACTTTTGAGTCAAACTGACATTTCGTGTGTGCACAATTAACTCAGACAATGTTTCAGATATGGAGCGGCTGATGTCTATCGTTGCGTTTGTAGAAGGTCAAAACATGTGTTCAGGATTCTCACAGCGTAGGTAACGAGTAGGATTTTGACGTATTTGTCAACAGTGTGGCCATTCTATTTTCGAAAATCGTTCAAAAGTTTGAATAGAATCTCGTCAGAGTTCCAGCCACGCCATGTGGCTTTACACGTAGGGACTCGACGCTGCTGGAAGCTCCAGAACATTTCAGTTGGATACATCATCACGGGAGTATACATTCATACATTCAGACGTCTGTAATGTCAAATACCAATAAATATCTGCACCTCTCTTTCGGATGTCACAGTTTGAGAAATGTATTTATTTAATAAAACCCCACTAGGCATCTGCTGTGCATTAATGTTTTTATGCCTGTACAAAACTGAATGTACTACACTCACGCTCTGGCAGTAATTTCAGTGTCATGTAATAGTGCTACATGTAACTGTATACTAAGACAGGCTGCTGCTTGTGGATGTTATGAAAGTAATTTGAACTATTTTCTGTGAGTCTCAGGGTAACAACGCAAGTGATCAGCAACTCCACGGTTGGATTAAGGACATGGAACGTGTGAAAGACATGCTGCGCACGAAATTAACCGGATGGGTACAGGACTTGCAATTCGCCAGCAAACAGGTGGAGCACTACGAGATGGAAGAAGACAAGGACGGGCCAGGGGACTTGATACTCAGGTATAAACCAGTGTACACTCAAATGTCTGTCGTACTCACTATGGTTTATTGGAGTTTATCTCACTTTTATCCATGGAAGTATTCATTAAAGTTATAGAAAACACAGGGATCATTTAATTCAAAATGGAGTAAAGAACTAGCATTAATAGACAGTAGTGAAGGACATGGTTACAGAAACTCGTGATTTACAAAGGTTTTTGACTCCGTTTAGCCTTCGATTTTTTGATTCGCATTGTGTCTTAAAATGTGCCACGTATTACGTAACAGACCAGCGGAGAAAACTCACACAAAAAACGATGTTACTGGAATTACTAGAGAAAGTATTGATGGTTACAGATACTTCCGAAGTTTTCATAATTTGTGGAAACAATGATGTGGAACCTGCAACGAAAAGTGAGCGTGTCCTCGTCTTATTCGGGACAAAAAAAAAAGAAAAAGAAAAAAAAACACTTGGGGAGAAATTACGGTAATACCATGTAGTAGCGACTCTAGTCCAGATACTGGCATCCAGTCGGTCAGGAAAAGAGGCCACAAGTCATGTTCATCTCAATAGATGGAGGAAAAATCCAAACAGCGATGAGGGCAGGAAGCGGATGGCCATCGTTCTTATATTTTGTCCTGTGTTTGGTGTGTTTAAATCAGTCCGTAGCATAGAGCGTAAATACTGGAGGTTGCGAGCGGGAGGAAAGCGGAATAGTCTCTCGTGTGGTTGACATATGGGGCCGTGGAATGGAGTATTGTAGGAGATATGTTGGCACTGTGGAGGGTGACCAGGTGGCTTCCTGTGTGGGAATGGGCAAGCTCCCAGCAGGCACCACAGGTCTTGTGGTGGTGTTGTTGGATTCTTTTAGGTGGCTTATTGTGGGGTAGCTATGGAGGTGGAAGACGTGGATTAGAATGGACAATTAGACTCAGTCGTGATTGCTATCAATTGGATGAAAGACTTCTGCAGTTATATCTGAAGAGGTCGGTAGGGGAGTCACTTTGGGATGAGTGTGTCTGGGAAATGGACTAGGTCTTCTGAAACGAAGGTGATCAACCGACATCCACAGTTAAGTTCATCATGAGAATTGATGTGGGTAAACAGCTGTGGAGAGGCAGTGGTTAGTGTGAGGAGCGAAATTATGTGCTATAGGATGATGACAGA
Organism: Schistocerca serialis cubense; assembly: GCF_023864345.2. NCBI lineage: Eukaryota > Metazoa > Arthropoda > Insecta > Orthoptera > Acrididae > Schistocerca > Schistocerca serialis. The sequence continues at coordinate 135,777,511 of NC_064648.1, read as the reverse complement.
GACAGGCAGTAGGACAGATCACGGTCAGAGTGGTAAAATACACAATCAGGATAAAGTATTATGCAGGATGATTGAACATGATTTGCAGCCAACAGGAGCTGTTTTTGAGGAACGGTATTGTTACTCCACAATGTTTATTGTGTGGGGATTTTTGGTTTGCTACTCTACATCTGTCATCAGAACTGTGAGTGGGTGACCGGTTCACTGTGTACGGACACATGCAGATAGTGTGACGGAATAAAAATATCGACATTGTGTCAGGCAGTGGGAATGAAGGTAACTGGTTGGGAAGGTGAACTGAAAATCGGAGATGGGTAGATTTGAAGACAGGGGTGCACTACACAAAGGAAGCAGCTGATCGGATAGCAGAGTACCTGTGGAGTGCACATGGGGGGTTTCAGACTGGCCAGTAGTTTGAAGTACTCTCATGAACACTCGCCAGTTGGTACACATTTAGGGAAATCAGATAGCTTTCAGAGTAAAGTCAGTTCGACTCTGAAACTATTATCAGTCAACTGTCGAAGTATTTGTAACATAGTTCCCAAATATGCTCTCCTCCATGAACGTTCTCAGCCTCAAATTATTCTTGAATTGAGAGCTGGCTAAGACCCAAAGTAAAAAAACTCTGAGATATTTAGCGAGTCTTGGAATATTTATCGGAAAGACATATTCGACGCCGTAGGAGGGGAAGTGTTCATTGCAGTTGACAAAAAATATTCTCTTTACTGAGGTTGAATTTGAGTGTAATAGTGAGGTTACGTGGTCGCACATAACAGGACTAGGTGAAACCATATTAGTTGTTGGCTGTTTTTACCACCCACCCGACTCCGCTGGGACAGATGTGGAGCCATTCAAAGAAGATAAATAGTCAGCATTGCATAAATATCCAGATCACGCGACACTAGCTGGCGGTGACCTTAACCTACCGAGTATAGACTGGGACGTCTATGGATTCACTGCAGGTCGTGCAGACAGACAGTCTTGTGAAGGACTCTTGAACACATTTTCCGAAAACTGCGTTGAGCAGCTAGTTCGTCAGCCAGCACAAACAGGCAGGACCTTATCGATGGCGTCAGCATAGAGATGGGGATTAGTGATCATGATGTTATCATAACAACTATGGTTACGAAATTCAGTAAATCAGTCGAGAACGCTAGGAGAGTTGATATGCAGTTGTCAGCGTCTCACGTAGACAATAAAATACAATCATTTAATTCCAGAATTATGGCCATAGAGGAATTATGGCTAAAGTTTAAAGAGACTGTAAATCGTGATCCGGAAACGTATGCGCCTACTAAGTGGATCAAGGGCGGAAAAGACTCATCGTGCTTTAATAACATAATTCCTAAAATGCTGAGGAACGAAATGCTGTTACATTCTCGGTTCAAAAGAGAACGCGCAAATGAGGACAGAAAGATTTGTAGAGATTGAAACGCGTATGTATTCAGTAGCATCGATTGCGAGGCAACAGAATCTCTGACCAGAGAGTTATTTATCGTTGCTAGTCTGCGCTTGACCGCGCGAGAGTTCAGTTGCGAGAAAGTTGTTGTACGTAGCGAGTCGCGAGAGCTTGTAGTTGCGAGTTAGCAGTGTAGAGAACCTGGCTGCAGAACGATCCTAATGACGCCAGCATACATTTCTGGTAGGGACCACGAAGACAAGATACGAGGAATTACGGCTCCTAAGGAGGCATATAGACAGGCGTCTGTCCCTCGCTCTGTCAGCGAGCGGAACAGGAAAGGAAACGACTAGTTGTGGAACAGGGTACCCTCCGCCACGCACTGCACGGTGGCTTGCGGATTATGTATGTAGATGTAGACACAAAGGACGACAGTTGAGAGGAATTATTGGTTTCATGTCCGTAAATTTAGTGAAAACACTTTTGGCTTGGTTTCATTTGGAATCGTGATGTTTTATCTATTCTATTTCATTTGTTTGGTCTTATGAGTGCATGCATGAGGGCTGTGGCGTAATAGGTGGCCCCAGTTGCGTGTAGATGAGGACATTGACAGGAGTTTATGACGGCGGTGACGAAGCTACAGTGGTGGTGGATGTGGTTGGAACTTCTGGCTCCGGCAGTGGTGCGGGCGATGGGGCGGGCCGCGGTTTGGGGCTGGCGACGGTGTTGGCGACAGAGCCAGCGACGCTGCTGGAGAGGGAGTCGACTGTGGTGCAGGTGGCGGCGACGGTGGTGGAGCATTTGACGGAGGCAGTGGCGAAGGGGCTGCCAGACTACGGCTCTCTGTGAGTGGTGAAGCAATGAAGACGACGACGAAGGGTGGGAGATGATCGGCGAAGAACCACTGGGAGAGTCCAGGTGAGAGCTGAGGTGCTGGCGAAGTATAGTGAGGCGTGTCAGTAAAACGGAGGATATACTTCGTACTGGAAATATTGAGAGGACATTTTGGGGTTAACATGAGTAAAGCGAGTCAGAGAATATATTCCAGCCGAGAATGTACTCATCGCGAGTAAAAGGGTGAGGGACGTTGCTCAAAACAAAGAACGTTCTCCGATTTCGTGTGAACAAAACTAGAGGTGCTTCTCACAACCGGAAAATATTGAAGCGAGATCTGTAGCATTCTTCGGGCTGAGTAAGTTCTGTTAAGTTTTACCTACATTTTGGCAATGATGGCAGAATTCATATTGCTTGGGAGGCAAAAAAAGAAATATATAGCCGAACGAAGTGCTGAATTGAGGAGCTGTAGAAGTTTATATCGCTTTGACAATAAGAACATCATCTGCGGACTACCTCTCAAAAGAAGTGAAAATTGAAACATTTTTATTGCTATTTACTAGACCCAAGTTTTCAGACTGACGTACGAGAACATTTAGCTGTAGGCCTACACCAAACAACCGTGTCGCTGACGTTTCGAGACGTTCACCTTCATGTCATCTCACAGCATAAGTCTTATATAGTCTGGTGTTAGAAATATGTAGGGTTACCAGAAAAATTAATAACTGGTTTATTGCACACCTAGCGACTTGTTACTCGTAAGCAACGCATGGTGGGGCGCTTACGTGCTTGCCACGCGAGCTGACAGTTGTGCGCCGTATTTAACCAAAATTATCTCGTGTTGGAGAACTGTGACAGAGTTCCGATTTGGTGTCATTTAATTTTAAGATTTCGTTCGCATAATGTGTTCACCTAACATCTATAACTGAAAAGTTTTCCACATGTTGTAAATTCGGTAACATCGCAAGTAAATACATTTTCGTAAACTGTACGTATTTGTCTCAATAATTTGTTGGCTAATGGCTCTGAGCACTATGGGACTTAACATCTATGATCATCAGTCCCCTAGAACTTAAACTACTTAAACCTAACTAACCTAAGGACATCACACACATCCATGCCCGAGGCAGGATTCGAACCTGCAACCGTAGTGGTCGCTCGGTTCCAGACTGAGCGCCTAGAACCGCTAGACCACCGCGGCCGGCAATAATTTGTTGCTACAGATAAAATAAACAAAATGAAACGTAGTGCAACTCTGCCTGAACACACTGATGCCGGTTCCAGACATGTCGCCCGTTTGAGCGAGCTGAATGAAACGTGACACTGCGCGTGCTTTCTGTGCCGGACACGGCAGACCACACACACCGAGAACTCAGCAGGGAGCAGAGGTAGTGAGAAAAAGGAACCCTCTCGTCACAGATTATGGCTTCAAATGTTTTGCTCGTAAGAACTTTCCCTGAGAATGTTCTTTTGCTTGGAGAATCTTCTCCAGAGAACGTCGTCTTGTTTATTCATACGACCCAGCGTGTTTACCTTCTGTTGGATGTCAGTACAAAGGCGATAACCAAAGACGCATGAGGGGCCACAGCGGCAGTGGTGGAACTTATGTACCGCCCTCCTAGTCCAGGCAGCGCACCATTTCGTGCCTCTTCTGTAGTTCACGTATCGCCATTTACAGTCGGTCATTTCTAAATTCCGTCAATCCACTTCATTACTGGACTCGCATGGTACGTTCAGAAATGGCTCCAGCACTACAGGCCAAAGCCGCCTATAGCACACTGACCCTGCCTCTGAACGCAAATTGTCGACGATTGCCTTCCGTGGCAGTGGTCTGCCCCGCTTGTCGACACTCCAGCTCCATGTGGCGAGTATTTATTGCGTCCTCTGTTGATTTGCCACTTTGTGTTGCAACGCACTTGCTCCTAAACTGAATATGGCAGTCAGTTTTGTATCATTATAGCAGTGTAGTACATTCGCAACTGTCCAGAAGTTTCGAGATTTTCTTTAGAGCTTGTTTCAGTGGATATTGTTTGTTCACTTCCTTGCTGCATTTAAATCCGTTCTTTCGCTGCCTTATGGAATGAAGGCTCCATTACATTAAAAACAGCCCTTTCCCGAAATTCTTCCACAACCAAATCTCCGTATAATGTTTATTCAGATCATTGTCAGTATGCACGTACATCCTCCATCTGTGGCGTAAAAATGATGATTTTCATCACGGCACGGATTCTGAGTCCCAGCTTGTCAGTGGAGTAGGTGTGGTACTGTAGCTCCAAGCAGAACAGCGTGCTGGTGTACGTCACGTGGGAATGATTTGCGAGCCTTAGCACCATGGCACCACATGTCTTATGGGAGGGACAGCTCTCCGGTCAAACTGGGGACCCAGACATCACACGGAACTCATTATGATGCAGCTTTATGCTTTAATTGGCAACGTCGTTGTCAAGTAACAGTGATAACCAAGGACCATACTACAAGGAGTACAGGGAGTACTGATTGTCCTGCGTTATATCTGGCAGTATGGAAACTTTCCATCGTTGATGGGCTATAGGGAATGCAGTCGTAGATTAATCAGGAAAAAATTGTCTCATACCCGATTCTGAGGGCTCCATTCTCATCACAACATGTACCTGACACATATGCATCGAATCGATGTACGGAACACTGACCTTAGGACAAAGTTTTACGGCCAACAATTTCTGTATGATAATTTTCACTGCCAAACTAGAGACCCGCGCCAACCAATCACGAAGCGAGACGGAGCGAATGCTTCAGAGCCAAGTAAGCAAACATTTTTATGCAATATTACGTCAGCAAACATGTACTTCCGCACGTCAAGCATAGCACTGTGAGATGGTGGGATGCACACTGCCGGATGTAAGCTGAAACATTATAAAAATGCCACAACTGATAATGAGTAAAACAAAACACGTATTGTGAAATAAAAACACATGTTTGGTATTTGCAAAGACGGATTTGAAATAGTTTAAGTCATCGTATCGCGCTGTCCTTAGCCGTTGGATCAGCTGAAAGGGACTGAATAAGTGGACCTGCTTGACGGTACATTCACGTTTGTCCACTGAACTCATCTTCCTGTGTCATACAGTCTTTACGGAAAATTATCGCAGATGTCACATCACCTAAAGCGTAAAGGAAACTCCCTGGCAGGTCAGAGCCGTGTGTCGGATCCGCTACGTGCACTCTCCACTGCAGAGTGAGGATTCGTCCAGGAAGCAACTCCCGAGGCCTCTGGTCACTGCAGTGCCCATCCTTCCGGGAGCGCTGGTCCCGCCAGCCGTGCAGGGGAGCTTCTGTGACGGCTGGAAGGCAGCGGCTGAGGTACTGGCGGAAGTAAGGCTGTCACGGCGGCTCTCGGTTCCTGCCTGTCCAGCTCGATGTCTATTTTTTTAAGGACGTCATAATTGACTTTAGAAATTGTTTTACAATTGCAGTTTCGGCCTTTTGAGCCATTATCAAGCGGTAATGAGGACGATTTTGCTTCAGCTCATGACAGACATGTCCACATGTCATCGTGTAAAATCATCTATAACAAATTTGAACAAGTCATTCATATCTTTAACATAAATATCACATGTTCACTCGCTTGCAAAGCATACGAAATTCTTCTTTAAAGAAAAGAGGTATTCTGCGGCAAGCGCTGCAGCTCTGCTGTTTGATGTGTCTGAAACCAGTTAAAACGATATAGCAGCACAGAACGGAGTGGATGATCTGCAAGAAATAGTTACAATCGGTATATCACTCAAGTGCTCTGAAATCTAAAGATGAAATCTCGATGCGCTAAAATGCTAAAAAGACCAATGGATTTGCGATTGTTTGCTGTGTTACTATGCATCCTTTAAAGAATGAAAAAGTTCCAGGTTTGTGTCCCAGTCTGGTACATAGTACTCATCTATCAGGAAGTTTATAATCCACTGCTGAGTGGAAATCCGCTCGGGATACTTTTAGCCGCGCGGGATTAGCCGAGCGGTCAAGGGGCGCTGCAGTCGGGCTGTGCGGCTGGTCCCGGCGGAGGTTCGAGCCCTCCCTCGGGCATGGGTGTGTGCGTGTGTGTGTCCTTAGGATAATGTAGGTTAAGTAGTGTGTAAGCTTAGGGACTGATGGCCTTAGCAGTTAAGTCCCATAAAATTTCACACACATTTTTGGATACTTGTACGTCCTTGCTAGACTATACATGCTAAGTTTTTAACTTTTAACCTGGCACTTTGTGTGCTACAGGCGGCCGCTGTTGAGTGTACGCCTGCTGCGCTATCAGCCGTGGAACCTCTCCTTTGACGACGACTTCAGTGCGCTGTGCAAGGAGCGGCAGCCAGAGGCGTCGCAAATGTTCAGCCTCGCTGACGAACTGTACGCCTTCCATCGTGTCTCCTGGTACACTACAGCTGAGTACATCGATTCAGTCTACGAAGATGATTTCAAGATTGTAGGTAAGTTTAATACTGGGACCCGGCCACTTCACGGTTATGCGCTGACAACTGTTCAGTTGTTCGAGGAATGAGATTCTAATACCCTTCTGAATTTGTAGTTTTAGCTCTTGCGTGATTTTGCATGCCACGCAAGATAATCTCTGGTGCTCTTTCCAAAGTCAGTGTTTAGATTCCTCGGCAACTCTCCGTCTGGATCTATGACAAGCTAACTACTTCATTTCGATGTATTATTGACTTCTTCATTATGCAGGGACTAAAAAAGACTACGTAGACAAAATTTTGGAGTGTTTAGAGAAGATTAAAAAGAACAAATTTTATGTGACACAAATGTCACAGGTGTCATGTTTTGGAGACGTTACTCAAGTGCCAGCTGGGTGCTAACGATTGCGCAACACACTCGAAACAAGTGGGTGTCTCACAAATAATGTTTGCAGCCTCAGCCTAACAGGCAACCACCTCACCTGTGGTGTCTGCCAGTGTCTGGTACACTGAACAACTCGTCTCCCTCCCGTAGGAGGCACGCAGCACCTCTAAAACAGGGCCCATCCCACAGCACTTTGAACTCCGTCTCTGAACGCCAGTGCAGATAAGACCTTCATACGTGTGCGACACGTGCCTCATATAAAAAAGTGTTCCTTCTTATCTTCTATAAACGCTCTAAAATTGTGTATACGTAGTTTTTTTTGAGACCCAGTCTAAGACTTGTTTTAAAAATGGCGAATGGTTTCTGCAACTTAACGGCTACAGACAAGCTAATGTTTTGTCAATACTGTAACTTGTGTAGAGTTCTACATTTCTCATCTATGATCCTGGCATGATACTGTTCGTATTTACTAATTTTCTTTGACGAATAATATTTCGATTTGTACCTGAACAGTTAATTTTATCAGATACACTGTTAATATTATCCTTAGAAATGTTAATACTATGAACTGTAGTAGGACTGAGGAAACACAGCTATCGCATCTGTCTGCTAAACAACTCTATTTGTTCGAATCACTATATTTTTTTAATTTATTATTTTACTCTCGTTACTGGGCTTTATCTCTTACTCGATCATCTATCTATCGTGCACCAGACATGAAACGAGTTGCAGGGTTTTCATTGGTAGTAAGCTGACTAATTAAGAAACTAAGGTGGTCGAAAAGGGTTACAACAGATAAGGAAGTAAGTTATCACAAAAATATCCGTATAGTAGAACCAGGAACTGTAATACTGAGAAGAAAGGCCTTTCCAAAATTTCGGCTGTCGCCGATAATTTACTGCAGACACTCACAAGAATAATACTGGCACATAAAAGGAAATACGCATTGTTAGCAAGTTACTAAACAAGGAGACTCTTACCCCATCTGTTGCTAGACTGAGCTGCACTCTGCAGCATGTCTATAATGATGACTGAAACTGTTATGGACACCGAGAACAAACGTGTGAGCTGTAGTTGATGTTTCAATTCATCACGAGCCGCTACAAGATATTAAAGAATGAGCCGCGACAAGACCTTACAGAGTTGTGGACCACTAGCCGTTTGTCTGGAAGCTAACTTTAAGCCCGACATTGAAGATATCTTCAGGGGCCGACCGGTGTGGCCGTACGGTTCTAGGCGCTTCAGTCTGCAACCGTGTGACCGCTACGGTCGTAGGTACGAATCCTGCCTGGGGCATGGATGTGTGTGATGTCCTTAGGTTACTTAGGTTTAAGTAGTTCTAAGTTCTAGGGGACTGATGACCTCAGATGTTAAGCCCCATCATGCTCAGAGCCATTTTATCTTCAGGGGAAAGTGGTCGTGATAATCCAGAGAGATCGGAGAGGTCGTGGCAAATCGGTCGAGATGGGGAGGGGGGGGGGGGGGAGGGGGAGGGAAAGAAGAAACTGGTACGAATCTCTTCTGAGCACGTGGCGATGTTCGAAATGGTTTGCACCATCCAGCAGGCTGCTACAACGCCCCTGTCTGAAAGAGTTGCCCTCGCCACTATTAAAACCGTGGCGCTTCTCTGCCGGCTTCTTTACGCATCACTGTCCAGCAGAACTAGATGCTTGCCCACAACAGACCAACGTATCAAGAACTGAGCCCTGATCTGTTGTCGCTGCCATTGTGTAAAATCACCTAAATCGCAAATTCAAGCCTACAGATCTCACAAATACTTCCAGTGTGACGACTATCTGACCCAGTATTGCAGAACCACCTGGCCTATCCCAGTTACAAACAAGACCAGTCCAAGTTGCAAATTTTTATTTTTTATTCATTCGATGATTTGTTTCGGACCGAGACCAATTTTCAAATCACCATAACATAGTCGAAAATGCATTTATGAAGATGTCAAAAACGTGCAATGGACATTTACAGTGCATAGAGATAACTCACCGAACGAACAAAAACTTGGAACGGTTTTTCGTTCACTGATTACCAGAAGTTGCTGACCCAAACTACTGCAGCATACTGGAAGTTCGTTAAACCTCCCATATTAACTGTGCCCAAATCTACAATCCTTGCACAACTGCATCATCTACACAGCCTCGACTCGAATGATCTAATAAATATAAAGTAAACGCATTATTCACGACACTAAACTTACATTCCGCATCCCAACAACTACATACATTGCATCCTCACCATCAAAGATATTGAGTTCAGATCCACAGTTTTCTACACCGTCAGTCGAGCTCACCGTCATCATCCCAACAGTTTCTTATGTCGCATCCCTAACATGAAAGACATCCAGTTTAGAACCACTGTTTCCCACAACATTCTTTCAGCGTCCCCATATCGTCCAACAGATGACGATAACAGCCACAGTCACCTTCCATTTTAACATCCAAGTCACCTATTCCAAAAAGCAATCCAACTTTATCTTCAGCCACACCAAAACATCAGCTTAAAACCTATACCTAACCTTGTTTCGCCACATAAAACATCAAGACAAAGCAGCAGCATAGCATTCCATCCATATGTCTGTTCCGTCAGCTCCAACGAGATCTTCATCACTCACATGTTATCTCAATGCTACAACTATATTTTAATGCAAATTGTTACAGTCACGTAACACAGTCCCAGTCACTATACACTCTACAAAGCACAGATAATTGCTACAACATACAATCAGATGGTACTGCCAATGGGTGCTTGTGAGATATCCTGATACCAGCACCTCATTCCGCACATCAGAAACCCTGGGATTGGTAATACACATGAACAAAAACACTGCCACATTTTCCATAAACTGAACAATCTATTGAAAAAGGATTCATTCTCCTCTCATCCATAACAACCACACGTTACCAAACAACCTCAACAACGCAGACTCAGTGCTTCATATCTTAAAGATATACTCACTGTATCTAATGACTGCTCGACAATTCGGTACATACAGTGTCACACAAATACGACCACCATGTCTCTTGGTCCCAGTTTAAAATACCTGTCTATAACGCCACAAAACGAATTAAATATAGCATTTACAACACAAGACTATAAAGCCACACACTTTGTGAGTGTGTGGGTTGGTGCTATTCTGTCATTCTGCGCAACAGATTAATCTGAGATGTACCGTTTACCCTTTGGCCCCTGCAAGATGCAATTTCCACCCCCACACTACTACAAAAGTCAGACGGACAGTCTTAACGTTCTAAAGAGAAATGCCTGAAAAACTTTCGGCAATAAATACCTTCTGGAGTCGTCCACAGTAAGGAAATGACACAAAAATTCACAAAATGTCTTACGTAACTAGTGGGATACTTGGGTACTGGAGTAGTGCTAGTTAAAGTAAGAAACACATGAAAGTAACGAAAAATATTATTTATTTTGCAAAAATTCTGAGAAATCACCATAGCACTTTTAGTTATGAATTGAACACGTTATTTGCAGGTTCTTTTCAGAATGTGAAGTTACCTCTTAAGGATAGGATTCGGTAATTAAATTTCTATACAAAGTTTAAGATTGTTATTGACTTGGCAGAATGGCTGAGAGCAGCACCTACTCAACTTAAATAATTATCGGTTAGAATGTTGCTAGGTACAGTCGAGGTTGTCACGTGTGATATGCAGTGAAGGGTACTGTTGTGGAGGAAATGTGGGGGTCGCAAGAGCTGTAGCTGTGATGACTGCTGTCTGCGCTGCTCGCTGCCGACAAATAAGATAACTCTCGTTCTATAACTTGACCTCCGCCAATCAAACTCTCCCTACGCCTTGATGAAGTCAAGGATTCCTATTCGCCCCTAGTCTAACTATTGGCGTGGTACACCGGTCAGATAACCAGTCCACCGCGATGCCACTCAAAAATTCGCTCGCAGGCGTTTAACTATTACTCTGTCCATTCACACCGCACAATAAGTGTGGCGGCCAACACAGTGAACAATGCTTAATCGCAAGGACTCAATATACAGTTGCACTTCGATTCGCTCTCGACAGAGGTGCTCTCCCAGTGAAGTACTGAGGAGAGACTTGTTCCTCGCTCTCTCGAGTACATGTACGAGCGCGCACGCTCTCGTTAAGTGTTCTCGCTCCAAGAGCGACAACGGAATGGCCCCTCTGCACGCCAGACGAGAAGCGGTATACCTTTCGATCTCTCCCATTACTCCTTCAGCTCAAGGCGTCAGAAATATCGTCTGCCAATCAGAATTGCTGTTCTAAAACGCGAGAATGACGTTTTGTTTAAGGCGACCAATCCGGAAATCTGTAGTATCGGTGTTTGGCGTTTGCTGTCTCCCTGTGAAAATCTCTGAAACTGCGTGCTATGTGTAAAGAATGCGTAGGCTAACCGCTCCCACACAATGTAGCGGAATTTGCTTTTAAGCCAAACACGAGATCGTCCTTTCACTCGGGCTAACGCTGTCTGCTCTACAGGAGGTCACTGGCCGACGTAGATAGCTTGGGACCGGCCTCCTGGGGTGCAGTTGCCTCTCTCGAGCTAAAAGCTCCTGTGACCGTCGTGTCTGGAATGTATGTGTGTACGTCAGTCTCGAGTATTTCAACCACGGTGCGCACTTGCGATTTATTAGTTATTTGCTTATCGTTTACATGAATTCATATAATACTGACTTTATCTTATCGAGTTTGGGCTCGAATGAAGCGTCTTGGTGTGCAGAATATGATTGTGAGGGCGGAATATGAAAGCAATGAAGGAGACCACGACGTCTTACAATTTCAGGAAATTCTTATGATAGGCTGCTCATGACTCCATTACTTTCAACCTTCTTAAAAAAAAAAAAAAAAAACTCTTATTTCCTACTGGCTCTAGTCAAGTTGGGTGATATCATACTATATGCAAGTTTATATCCCACGGCTCACCTATGATTTAAGGGTAGTGTCTTTGTATACTAATCAAAACGTCATGGGACCCAGGTTCAAACCTCGCTACTGCTTAAATTTAGAACAAAAATCGTCAGTAATGATGGATGGGCGGATAGAGCTTCAAGGCACTTTCTTCCCCTGCTCCTAAAACCCTGAAGAGTCAGCAGGGCTCAAAGGCATGAGAATGCAGAAGGTAATGGGAACCACTGGTGTCTGTCCACAGGACATGTGGCCTATAATTGAAAAGTGGTATGATGACTGCTCCATTGGCGAAATATTCCGCAATAGTCGCACATTCGGATCTCTGGGAGGAAACTGGCAAGTGCCAGGTGTCCCAGTGAATTATGTTTACTGTATAGCTCCTTGTCTGGCACACCATGCTTCTTTTGTTACTGTAAATCTTACTCAACAGCATATCTTCATCTGCCTCGATAACTTCACCTCTTGGTGTAGCCTCTGCTACATCAAAATCACTTATGTTAAAAACCCAAGGAATTATTACAATAGATACCACCAACCATTTCTCTCTCCCTAACTTCCACCATGGCACACATAAACATGACTCTGTGGTGGTACTCTCTTCAAAGGTAAACTGGTTCGAATCCAGGTGAGGGAAGGAAGTTTGCATTGCTGGTATTTCCCCAGTAATGGGAGGGGAATTGAAGCATAAAGTTTCCCATCACCAGACCTCGTGTCAGTGTTCTGCATTACATTCCCTCTCCTCAGTGTATCATGATACACTGATGCCTGTGACACTGTTGAAGGTGACACATGTGGTGTCGACGATACTCGCCTGCAGCAAATCGTCAATCGACTACCGTAGAGATGCTGTACACCCAAGCAGCATCGCCACCGCCTATGAGAAAGAAGTAGTAAGCCACGCCTCCTGTAACTTCGAGGCGCCACACACGACAAGTATTTCCAGCTCTGCCAGTGCCTCGTACGAGTTCTGCCTGAGTCCAGCCTGACTTCTGTTCTGTCTACGAGGGTATCAACAGTTCCATGACGACTGCAGACAAGCGACGAATTTCTGCCTTCAGAGTGCAGTGTCGGCGTAACGTCACTCAGTCAAGCCTAGGCCAAGCATGCACGTACAGAGAGTCGAGGGCCAACAACAGACACATATTTGGCACAGTTGTAGTAAACGTTCAGTGCTCATCATCTGCAGACTTGCACTGTAATGCCGCTCAGTGTTTTCAGCAGCTCCTGTGTATTTGGACCCCAATTAATACCACACGTGCTCACACAGCCACAGCCACGAGGAGCTACAGATAAGTGTATTGCTTTCCAAACAATAAGGCGTTCTGATCATTGACTGTTTCATTTATCTGCTTGTAAATTTATTAAAAGCATGACACAACAACATGTGTGTCATCCATTACAGTCACGTACACTCAACAGATAACTCCGAGTCACAGTTCTCTCACAATGCAAGGACAGTGCCCAATTACAAGGAGGAAGATAAGCGCTTGCAGTAAGGCGGTGGACCTGCTGCTCCATTCCTCTCTGCTGACATGGGCAGAGGACTCTCACTTTCTCATATCTTGGAATAATCACGCATCCTCAGCTTACAACAAACTCAAATTAATAAGACAGGAAACTTGACTATGTGGGGACTCCATCATTCAGCCATCCTCTGTACTTGGGTAAAACCCACTGAACGAGGCGATGCTGTGGTAAGCTGTTGGCTCCAAACTTGATTTTCGACTATATTTAGTTTCTCTGCGATGTCTCTACACAGCTTAAGGTGAATGACACGACGGTTCCTATGGATGGACGCAGCTGTCCTGCTTCCCCGTTCTTCCCAATTCTGGGTTATGCTCTAATAGCTGTTTGACCAACAGGACGATAACCCCTGATCTTGTTTCTTCCTTCGTCTTTCCAAAAGCCTTAGTGGCCCCAGTGTTACTTTCGCCAATATAGCTTGGATCTCAGCACTCTCAAAAATTTACCATTCCTTACAGTCTTAGAACACCTTGCACTCTGTATCATATTTTTGCTGTCTCAGACGCAACCTCTACCAGCTGATTACATTGCCCTCTCTTCTGAAGTTCCTCAGACTTTGTCACAAATTGTAAACGTTCCATTAACGTGGGGAACAAAAGCAATTTTTCTCGGCTATTCTCTGGATACCTAGGCTTCTGGTGCGCCTATACCAACATGTCATAACCATCCTCCACTTGCCCGCCCCTTCTGTATCCTATTCGAGCCGAACTTCAGCTGACTGGTTCTTCCTGTTCCAGAATAGTATGAAGACACTTACTCCTCCAACCAGCTATAATCCTAGCGTCTACGCCTCTTCAATATGTAGATGATCCCGCTTCCAGCCTCCTGACCACTGTCATCCCTCCCTCACACCTCCCTCTACCCACATCAACTTGTCAATCATACTTCCCACCCCACTCCAACACCTCGAATACATACACCCTTTCTGGCCGGCACCTGCATCATACTGTATTACCCTCGTAGTAGTTATTGGGAACTGACTGCCAGTGACTTGCCAGAAGCACGAGCCTTATCTTCACCATAGCACCATCATCTGCTTCAATGCACATGTGTTTATGTAGAACCGCTATGGCTTTTATTTTTTTGAAACCTATCATTTTATTCATTCTCCCATAAAAGCTATACTGGCCTAACTTCGATAGGCTGAAGAGCAGCAAAGTGTCCGAAGCTTGCGCACCACACGATAATGTGGTGGGAGTGGAATGAATAACAAAGAAAATGGAGTGTTTACGACAAAGTCGTGCATTCGGCCTTTCACAGAATCTGCCTGTGTATAAGAATCTTTCATAACTTATTCGTCTTACTGGGTATACATTTGCGCTCAACACGCCAATGAACTATATACATTGGATGATGTGTAGCATATCAGTATCATTCTCCTTTGATTTGTTCTCTGAACAGGAATAGCGCTCGAGGACAACGACCATCAGGACTTCTCAGAATGCAGTAGGTAAAGCCGTCATCAATCTGAGGCCTGGTTTGCTCACCACAGTGCTTCGTGAGCCACTCTCCTACTGCAGGTTGTGGTCACTCGCCGTCTTCCTACTTCTGAACTAACTTACCCAGTTAATAATTGTGGGACACAGTTAATTATTGGGTCTCCGAACAATTCTACAGCTACATCATTTTCGTTTTCCATAAATCAGTGTCTTGAAAGAAGGCATAAGTGACAGAAGGAATCTCGGGAGCAATGCATGAATCCCAAATCTCTGGAGTTGTAATCCCACATTCATCCACTCAGCAGCTGAGGCATATATGTCCCAATTGCATTTATTGCTGCGTTACTATCATTACACAAGGTACGGGTGAGACGAAGTAATTACATTTCTCTGCGTGTTTTTGAATGTATGCAAACAGAGTATTAACAGTAAATCGTTCATTGTGGTAAAGGAACTCCCAAAATCGTCAGTTACTGTATTTTGTTGTGCTTTTTCTCGACAATCTCGTGCTAACGAAACAAACAGATGACAAATATGCTCCATCACTTTTTTTTACGCTCCGTGATGGGGTCACTAAGTTCACGGAGGAAAGTGAAATATCACAAAGACGAGAATTCAGCCTGCATCCTATTTCTTTGTACAGGACGCCAATGGAGTTATGTCAAAAGAGTATATTCTATACGGACGTAGTTAGATATAAAAAAATACGTATCCAACGGATCAGTGTATGGACGATCACACCTTCCTCAGATATCTGTGTGTCTCGCTGTCCCCCTTGCTTTATTGCGGATCGTTCTAGTAATTCTGCTTAGAAAGACTTCTTCAACACTTCTGTCAATTTTCCATTAATCTTTCAACGTTGAGCCACATAAGGCTTTATTATTCTTCATATTCAGTTATTTGCGTGGTAAGATCAAAAGTTTGTCATGACGATTTCAAAAGGTTGTTGAGGTGGTAATGTTGGGATTTCGTGGTAACCATTTTAATATGTCTTTAAATGCTGCAGAACCAAATACAATCCGAGAATAAGTTGTTCATTAAGAAACCCACACATCTGAACAACAAAATGAGACTCAAGCTCCTTCCTTCTACAACCACACAAGATCCGTGATTGCCTTGTCATGGAGCTGAGATACTGAAAACTTCTGTTGTACAGAGAAATGGAAGTTCCCATTCATGCAAGCTTCAAAAGAATGTGGTCCTAACAGGTATTCTGATCACACAGTAGCCCACATAAGGTGAGGTAGGTTCCTTTCCAACTCTCAGTAATAATGGGTACTTTCCTTAGACAAGAAAACAATATTTTTCCTGAGCAAACAGTGGTATATGGCACATTTATAAGTAAACAACACTCTTGAGCGAGACATGGCAGAAGTCGCCACAACAAAGTGCGGTGGGTTACAAATCGTTGCTCCACACTACTGTCAGATAATTCAGTAACAAACATGGGCCTAAATCCTTTCGTATTCATATTTTTTCAATATGGTCGTTCATTTTTGAACAAGATGCTTGAAGTCGAACTGCTCTTTTGCAAATGGTTTTCATTGGAAACTGCTCATCTGATTAAGAGTGGGTGACACACGTTCCTGTCACTTTTTATTGCTTTCAATATGTGGTCTGAGACAGCCTGAAAATACAGGACATTTATCTCAATCAGGCATGGCTACTTTACGAGGGGGACTGAGGCAAATGGTCTCATCATGCCTTACATAGTTTTTCCTATCTGCGGATGTTCATGCACCCACGAATCCTCCACTAATCTCTCCTTTACAAGATAAATGTTGGTCCATGGATTCGGAACTCAAAGACTGCAGTGCTGAAACAAAAATATAATTCTGATAACATTCTTTTTTTCCATCTCCAATGCAGGAATATCAATGAAACCTATTTACTTCCTCATTTTTACTATGTCAAGAGCGATACAGGGACTTCTTGGACACCCTGTAAATGAAATAGACGTGCATAGTAACATGATATCTGTCTTTGTTAATACTCTTACTTTGTGTTGACATGCCGCCTTACATAGTTCTGGGTAACTGAACCTGGGTAATGTGGGTAAACAACACTTCAGGCTCGTCATCCAGAGAAGACTTTGGAATCAGCTGCCTGCAGTGTACGGCCACCACCTACTTGCTGTCGTTTTCTTGCAGACGAGGAGTGGCAGCTGGAGGACAGAAGCCACGATACGCTCTCCGTGGACACTGACTGCGTGCAGCTGTTGGTGAACGCCCTGGACCACCCCACGTGTCCGCTGGAAGACCTGCCACTGGAAGCCGTGAAGCAGCGCGAGCGGTGCCGCGAGCAGCTGTGGGACGACGTGGTGCAGAGGTCGCCCCACATACCCGTCACCAGCTACCTGGCCTACACGCAGAGGATAAACGTCAACCTCTGTCTGCTGGCCTGGATGGCTGTCAACTCGTACGGCATTTGTCAGGACGTCCCGTTTAGTATGATACAGTCGGTGCACGATGCTCGCTGCTATTTCGATAGTCCTGACGATCAATCATGTCTGCAGTCGAACGCTACAGACGCCATCTGCTCTGTTTCCAGAGCTATTCTGTTGCTAAAGTGTCGCGACTTTTCCTCCATTAGGACTTCCTATAATTGTACGTTCCTAAGTGTCGGATTGCCATTATTGCATAGTGGTAGCAGTGTACTGTATCAAAAGCTAACAGAAGAAACACTGAACTACAAAAACAGTTTAACCAATGCCACCTTGAAATACAAGGATTTTAAAATCGACAGCTTGAAGCCTTTAGAAATGTCATTTATACTGGTAAATATCATTTTCCGTTTTTCGACTGCCGGGGTATACATGTACCTTCCCCAGTTACGCAACTTGCCTGGAAAGATTTTTTTGTCCTTTCAGATCACGTGCATAACCCAGATCCTATGTTCTGAGGTCGTGTATCGTATGGCAGGCGTCCCTGACTTACCTACAGCACTGCTGATAGACAGCGCCCTCACACTTCTCAGCTGTATGTGGCTGAACTCATTCTGCTACCACATGTATGCTTGTGTTCGCCATCTCAGGCTTCCTAACCAGCTACTACCTGCTGAAGTAAGCCAGTTATTCCGTCGTGAGGTGCTGTGTGTGTTTATACCGTGGAGTATAGTATGTGTGGCAGCTGTTGCTTTGGAAAAGACGAGTAAATATTACCTGATCTACAGTCGTATAGTAGTCCTTGCAGGGATTTCAGTGTCTGTGGCATTCAATTTGGTTTGTCTCGGACTGCTTGGATACATGTACCTACGTAATCGGTGCTCCATGCGGCAACTCGAAATTGTTGATAACAAGAAATTTGCCTCAAAGAAGCAATGTCTTTTTATGTCAGTTAAGGCCATTATAATAAGTGGAACAGGAATTATTATTAGGACTGGGTTCCACCAGGCTCAGGGAATAGCTCAGTTTGTATACTATATGCATCTAGCTACGATGGTGCAAGGACCAGTGCTCTTCGTCTGTTTCGTTTGCAATGGAACGACGCTCCCCATACTGAAGAACAGGATACTTCTTTGGTGGAACCCAACCAACATCCCTGCAGGTCTAGAGCTGTGTTCGGCAGCCGAGAGGAATCTGGCCAGGAGAAACAATGAACAGTCTCCCTTTTCAGAATCCTCGCTGTAGCCTCCTTCAGTATTTTTCGCAAATAACTGCCTCCACACTACACTGCACTAAACCCAGAAATAAAAATGGACTCTACCTGGTATGACAATATTAAATGTCATTAAATCTGATATCGTACAGCCAGTACTTCTCTTTCCTAACGTCTCCTTCATTTATAACTGTGTGCTTATTTGTGAGTGGTAGCCTCTGTCTACCTATTCTAATGCACTGAGACTACTTACTAAAATTGTTGGGAAATGCTTTGTGTATACAATAGGCTGCGTCAATCACACGGCCTGTTATATACAAGGAAAACGCAGCACGTTGTCAGAGGAATTCCCGTTCGTCAGTGTCATCTACCGTGGCGATGGTGCATTTCTGGACACATGTTCGTAGGCCGTTTTTTCTCCGTTTTCCGTCGAGGATCTGTCTTTGCAGTTTGTCGATTTTATTAATGTATAATGTATGATATTAGTATATATCATATTATGTCTGAAACAAGGAAATTTTCCATATGTGTGTGAAAGATGTACTTTTACATGATTTGTAATTCAAGTACCATGACAAGAGACATTCAGATACTTATAAAATCAAAAGAGAGGGGCCAATGACTGAAGTGGTGTGTGCATGAAAGTGTAAATGGGTTTGTTGAGCTTATTAGTGGTTCGATTACATTGAGTGGCTCAAACAGGTATGGTGATAAAGTAACAGATGACTTGTGTGAAATGTGGCTTGAAGTGAACGCAAAGTGTCGAATGGCAGAGTTATATGAGATTAGCATTATTGGGTTTGTGAGACAAGATGGTGATTTGTTAAGCTAGAGGTTTGTAAGGGTACTATGGCAGATGTTAAAAGTTAATGTTCCATGTGCCACTCTTGAGCAAGGAAGAACATTACTTAAAGACGTATTTACAGAAACAGTACTGTGGAAGGATAAACTTGTGCCAGTACTGTGAGTCCTGGAAAACATGTGCCATAGTAGCTTCACTAGAAGCACACAGTACGCCTAAATTGTTGTGATTCGTAATCAATAGACGATCTCCCATTTGTTCAAATAAAACCTGAGTGAGCAAAGTAAAGGAGTGTCTGTGTGAATTTAGTATCCAGCCCATCTGAAAATCCTGTGATAAATAGTACTACGTGGAGTGATTTTCGTGAATTGCGAAAGTACAGCAATCTTCCCGCACTTACCAAGCACCCGCAGTGTTAACCGCGATTTCCGTGCTGGACGCAGTGGAACCAGAGGCCGCAGCGCCACGAGGGAGGCAGGTGCCGGGTACAGCCCGCCTGGCCGCAGGGGGGCGCCGGCAGCTCAACAGGTTCTGTAATACCGTTTGACGAAGATTTGCAGGCCGTGCGCCTCGATTCTGTCAGCGCAGCGCGAAGCCAACCCTGGCCCGCTTTGCGTGACGTCACATGAGCGCGCCGCGGCCTTCTCTTTAGGTGGTGGTGGCCAGAGCCGACACGGGGCCCACCCACACAAGCGTCCTGCACCACCGGGACACGCGTAAAGTCGGTCCGACACAGTGGTCGCCAGCCGAGCCTCGACCCGCTGGAAAGTATCGAACCTCATCGCTCGAAAGCCAGTAGGTAACGGCCCTCGTGCTACCTGCTTACCCCCAGGCAAGATCCCGAGTTCCGACCGCAGTACTGGGAACATTCACAGCCAAGTCCAGGAAATTACTTTCGACTGGCTGTACGAAATACACAGTTCAAAGTCAAGAGGAAGACGGTCACTCAAAAAACATTACTCCCAAATTTGGATAACAAACTGAGATTATCGCTATCCAATTACGCCAGCCAAGTCAGTCACTTTGAGTCGGAGCACCACTGCCACTTAGCTAACATCACCAAGTTTTCCCTGAGCTACAATTCGCCGTAAACGCCCACACTAATTACTATTTCAACATTCGCAGATAACGGCAGCAAAGCTCTTAAGCGGTAATGGATGCGCGCAAACGAGAACGCGTTTGGAAACTCGAGAACACTGTGCGCCGCGACACAGAACTCCGCTCCAGAGCGCCCGCGACCCGCCACGTCGGCCACACGGGCGCCGACGGCCAGCTCTCGATTCCCCGAGCTCCGAGCCTCTCCACGAAATCCTTCTACACGTGGGCCTTTCAGCCAATCAGGAGCAGCAGAGGACTGCAAGCCCCACCACTGGCCACTCCCTGCTGCTGCTTACAGCCGCTGCTGTCACGTTCTGGTCTTCAAAAAGGCGAACCAGCGAGCAGATATGGGTGGTCAGGGAATCACCTGTTACAACCCTTTCACTCGTGGGGTATCAAGCATTAACTTCTGCAACCGATATGCTTATTAAGGGCTTTCCCCTGATATATCTGGAGGCAAGCATTCTCGCAGTCGAAACTGCTTGAACTGTTGTTATATGTACGTAGTTGTTCGACAGCGCACGTGTTACTCAGACGATGTCCCCTGCAAAGTGCATCATGCGTTACTCGCGCCACTGTCGTCAAACGCAGCATTGTCAGAGCGATTCAGACTTGGGATCGGCAGTCTGCACAACCGCCACACTTTGAGACAGGGACGATCAACTCGCATCTGCCGAGGCTAAAGGCACAGAACTCAACGCTGACTGCGAGCGTTCTCAAGCAGGGCGTGGGGACTATGGATCGTCCTGTTTCCGATATGCAACAACAGTTTTCAGCGCACCAGACTGAAGTAGAGAACTCTGTCTCCAGTAGGTCTCCAGAACCGCAACGCTACGCGAACTAGCCGAAAACCCGGACAAGAAACCCGAAGTAAACAGGCAAAGCCGCCACAAACACAATACACCAATTACAAAAAGTTTACACTCATCCAAATACATCTCACGAAGACAAAGGTTTACAACTGTTTGGGTGCAGATGGAATTAAAGCACATCTAACACAACTTATGCCACATTAGCAAACCCTGCAATAAACTATACACTAAGAAGGTGGCAAAGAAACCGCCAAATCGTTGTAACCTGCACTAAAACAGTTGTCTGGGCCACCAAGTCGTTCACAAAAAAATCCGAAAAAATTTGACATCATCACAACACAGCCATCAGATATCGAAACCCGAGAGAACAGTTTGAGTTACTTACCGATCTGAAGCAACAGTAACAGAAATCACACCGCACGCCAAACACTAAGCAAAAGAGAAACCACACAGACTCACGCTCGCCTTTGTGATAACCAATTTTGACCGTGATACAACAAACGAAAAAACTGAACGGGACCTAAAGGTACCGGGAAACTAAATCAAAATTCCCCGCTATTCCTTCCAGTCATCTATAGTTACAAAGAACCAACTAACAAGCTACTTGTTCACCATTTCAGAATGCACTGTGTACCTCACAAGGTTGGACTATTTAAACACTACCTCCTCAATAACAGCGACGTCCATATTGCAACACTTTCCAATAAGACACGAAGAGCTGCGATATAAATTGAGATGTGAAGAACGGAGTCAAGCGCATCGAATTTTTAATTGCAAAATAGACCCGAAACAAGAAGCACCAAAATGCAGGAGCTGCAACACTGATAACGTTAATAGTGATGAGAGTTGCAAAGAAAGACCGAAACAGCCTATCTCAGCAAACAAAACTGAAAACATTAAGCGCATTGATCAAACTATCACGGTCTTCGTCCAAGAATGTCACGAAAACAATCAAACGGGAAACATACTCTGAGTCTTCACTACAGCCCTTCCCTACATGGTATTTGAAAGAAGGGAAATAATAACAGCAGCTTCTAAAAAGCTCCTACTACGTTCTTTGGCGAACACGGATCCACGTCTATATCGCCATATTGATAGACAAGGAGGCCTATGCCCAACCTGGCCTGAGACACCAGCAAACAAGAATTAACCTTCACATTCAAGCCTGAGAAAGATATTGCCACTATCTGCATTGTCAACACACTGGGTTTCTGCTCTAAAAACAAACTCCCTAAAAGCATATTAAGAGAGAAAGAAGTTGGTATTACAGTCTCAGCACATACCTCAGGAGCAGGTAGAGAAATCAATCTAGATAACTATATCTGTCACGCAAACCAGACCGTAGTAGAATCTGAGATAGACGCTTCAGAGTCTTTCACATAAAACACCACAATGATGTATCCTGCAGAGGAACTGCCAACTGATCTCGTTAATTATATACTCCCATTTTGCCCAGCTAAAGGAACAGGAGACTCAGTGCTAGATCTGCGATATTTGCTGAAAAATTGAACAAGAAAGATATTAAAACTGTTGTAGCCATTTTGAATCACGCAAGACTCAGAAATGACTCGCCGCCTTTTACCAATCATTATGGCACGTCTATCTTAGAACATATACTACGTACAACATAGCCACTCAGATTCTGAAGCTATACTGAATTTGGCGACTGCATAGCAAACGAATACCTCACATTTATTATGCTGTGAACCACAAAAACTAGGAAAAAACTTAAAACGATCATAAACTCACGAAATCGGATAGTCGAAAAATTCGGATTGATACGTTTTAACACAAAACCTAACGAATCAACTATTCAAACCACTCCTTATAACATATTGTAATCACCAAATACAAGTGGAAGCAATACAACCTGCTATACCTAAAAAAAACCTAACATAACAAAGAGACAGACTCCTGACGCACATAGGAAACAAAATTAAACAGTAGGAAAATTCTGTAGACCATACGGCACTAACCAAATGGATATGCTACGATTGGCTTGAACGATTTCAATGACCTAATAAGAAGAGAAACCCACCAAATGATGCGCGAGGTAATCACAAGAATTAGGTCCCACAATAGCAGTAGTTTTTGGAAAAACGTTCCAACAGGTCATAGCACACCATTTGCGAACAGCCATCCTTAATAGCAGATGAGAATGTCATTCATTACTGACGACCTCAAAAAAGTTCCTCAAAGTGCTAGAAAAACATTCACGGTCATCCATGGTATCCAAAATTGGAAGAAACCGACGAAGAAATAATACTCGAAAATCCGAATGCAACCGCTTAACATCCACTACTTTATAAGTTTGACGAATATGAAATGGAAAGAAAGCAGCTCAGAGACTGGAGGCACTGGAAGATAACAAAATAAATCACTCCCTTCACAAGACACCTGCCTCAAACACATCAGACGTTTCTTCATCGCGGCCATGAAACTGAAAATAGTCTCTCTAAAATACAGGCAAGCTAAAATCAAGATGATTTCCCAACCCGAAAGACCAAAAAACAACACCAAACCACAGATTACCGTGCTCTCAGTGACAGGGAAAGCTTCCATTGGTTGTGGCATGCTGGGCTGCTCTTTGAAACGTTACTTTTGAACTTCCCACCCCAAAGTGTGCAGTGTACTAAAAACGTTGCTGGAAACAGGTAAGTAAGTACTAGCGCTGCTTGGTGATCACCATTCGACAAATATTAAGCCAGAAGCACAGACGCCACGTGGGACAGTCACGCCTCCACTGCTACACACCAACAACACGGCTGACATCGCTGAAGGTCGAGGATCGAAAGAAGAGCCCTGTACACAGACGACACTGCCTACTGTTGTCAGGGCCAGACATGCGCCATAATTAACGAGCAGGTCAGCCCCTTCACAAACAAGCAGGAATCATCGCTAAGCAAGTCGAGTAGATTAAAATACAGTGGATCCACGAAATCTATCCTTCATCGCCAACCTGTGATCTTCAACTACCCGTACTTTAAATAAATATGTATTCCTCACGTCATCTTCAGAGGTACTCTGACAGTCAGTTATAAACAATGAAGAAATACGCCAACTGGAAAATAAGATGTTATAACAAAGAGAGATGTTGTTCCGCCCCTCAGTGTGAAGACTGGTTTTAAAAATAGCTCTCCATTCTACTATACAACTTGGAGGCCTCTTCATCTCCAAGTACATACTGCAGCCCACATCCATCCCAATCTCCTTACTGTATTCACCACCTGGTCTTCCTCTACGATTTTCACCCACACTTCACTTCAAAACTAAATTGATTACCTGTCGACGTCTCGGAACGTGTCCTACCAACCGCCCCTCCATTTGGTCAAGTTGCGCCTCGCATGTTCCCACGTTTCTCGGTAATCCAAACTTATCTTCCATGAGGTCAGCGTCTACCAGTTTTTTCATTCTTCTGTAAAGAATTTGAGTTAGTATTTTACAACGACGAGTTATTAAACCGATAGTTCAGTAATTTTCACACCTACCAGCAACTGCTTTCTTTGGAATTGATAACATTACATTCTTCTTAAGGTCTGTGGGTACTTCGCCTGTCTCATACGCCGGGCACAACAGGTGGGAGAGCTCCGCCGTGGCCGGCTCTCCCGAGGCTGCCTGTAATCCTGCCTGAAGACTGTTTACTCCCTGGGCCTCGTTTCGACTTAGATATTTCAGAACACTGTCAAATTTGATTTCGCACAGTTACATCTCCCACCTCATTTACATCCATGACCACTTCCCTATCTATAATATTACCTTCAGTGATATATAACTGACATAACTACATTTGCTGAAAACAAAACCTATGTAATGTCATGACAGCAGCAATTATAAATATGATGTAGCTATGCTATTGACTATACAAAGACATAGATCACTACACCATTCAGACAGCAGTTTCTCCTACATAACATACCACTTACCTCCGACTTACAAAGTTGTCTTACAAATCCCTTCGTATCATACTAGAGATTAGTTTCTAAGCATTTGTCTTAAAGACTAACAATACAATGTAACAGGAAACAAAATGCCTTAACGATGGACAAATAAACGCAGGTGCTGCTTTTTTAAAGGAAGGTTTTAACCCACTCATAAGGCGAATGCCAGGACTGAGCTGTAAGAATAACATCGTCCTCCAATCCGCCAGGATTACTCGCTGCGTCCAAACCAAATAAGAGCCTCAGATTAAAGATGAACACCGTCACCACATCATTAAGCACAAAAAATGGTTCAAATGGCTCTGAGCACTATGGGACTCAACATCTGAGGTCATCAGTCCCCTAGAACTTAGAACTACTTAAACCTAACTAACCTAAGGACATCACATACATCCATGCCCGAGGCAGGATTCGAACCTGCGACTGTAGTGGTCGCGCGGCCCCAGACTGAAGCGCCTAGAACCACTCAGCCACACTGGCCAGCTCATTAAGCACATTTCCATTCAAAGAGTAACACGTTTGGTAAGCCACATTACTGCTTCTACTAAACTTAAACATTTTCATTTTCACCTCTCCTGTCAACTGTGACTGTAATTGGGATCAGAAACAGATATTTTTTAACAAAGTCAGTCTGAAGTAGTCGACGAATGATCTTGACCATAGTCACATGTTATTAAGATCTGACTCCTCAGGGCCTGGAGATAAGTGATCTTATGTATTACTAAAAGATTAAAACTAAATTATGAAACCTTTTTAAT
The DNA here is from genome assembly GCF_023864345.2 of Schistocerca serialis cubense. NCBI lineage: Eukaryota > Metazoa > Arthropoda > Insecta > Orthoptera > Acrididae > Schistocerca > Schistocerca serialis. The sequence goes on along the minus strand of NC_064648.1, from coordinate 135,751,598 downwards.
TTTCTTGATCGCAAAAACACATTGCTTTACCATTCATTACACGTTTTGGTTGCCAATCAACTATTGTCAGGCTTGTAAAAGAAACAATAAACAGGGAATTGCCTTAGATTTAGTCAAATTTAATAAAGTTACTTAGTATTGCGTGATGATTTGCCAATCATGGTAAATACTACCTGGCTAAGAATTCTGTAGGCTTGAGCCCCATCATCTAATAGCATTTCGTGGAGCTGTGTAAGTAATTCGAAAGTACCTATCAGGTGAATGTGAATAGTAAACTGTTTTCAGATATTGAAGAAATAAGCAAATAGAAATAATGAAAACATACCATACTGACTAATGAACCACATTTTCCATAGACTATTGGTTACACCAACGAAGTTACAGAGTGCAACTCTCAACATATAGCAACAATCAAAACACATTCTTTCGTTAAGAATAAAGGCGCTAGCCCAGCCTAAGAAGCGAAAGTAATTTAAGGAAGAGACACTCTCTCTAGTTACTTATATCGAAAATGAGTATGAGCAGAAATTAGTAAGTGTAGCTGCCTTTCTGGCCCTATCAGCTGCTCTCGACACTGCTTGGTGAGAAGCACTTCTTTAGAAATTCACGATTGTGTCGTAAATTTAAGGACTTTCTTAACAACATGCTAAGCAATAGAGCATTTCATATCTATTCTGATAATAACAGATGCAGGGTACTTAAAACAAATGATAGTTTACTTCAAATGTCTGTTCTGAATCCACTACCTCTTTGGTAGCTTACCAAAACCTATTCAAAACAATTGATTTATGCGGATGACATTTGCTTCGTGGCTCATATCTCCAACGTTTCTGATGCTGAAACCTCTTTATCCACTGACATGAACGTCTTGGATGTATACATCAAGAAATAGTGGCTCCACCTAAATCCACAGAAAATAATTGTATCTACATCACATCTATGCAGAAGACAGTCAGAGTGACACCAGAAGACAGATTCAGAGACCAAGTCTCGTTGTACTGCATTACACCGTAATACATAGGAACAGCGCTAGATAGAACTCTTGACTTACAAGTAGCACTCAAAGTCAAAACGAGAAACCACAGTCTTCAAAAATTTGGTGCTATCTTATGCGGAGCTAATGCTCGTGTTTTGAGATCCATAGCTCTAACCCTATCATAGGTGCTCCGTTGCTGAAGATTACTGTTCGATCAGGATCAATAGTGCCCATACTAAGAAGATAGATGCCCAACTGAATCAGGCCTTACGAGATGTATTCAGAGTGCAATCACTGTTCTCAGCATCATCCCAGCTCCACCTCTAAGAAGACCAGCTCTCCTAAAGGTCTGGAAAAACATTCTGAAGAATCCTCAGCTAGCCAGTCATCGAGATGCTGCACAGCCAGAACATCAACACTTGAGATCAAGGAAACCCTCATCATGCACAGCAGAAATCCTTGTTGTGTCCTCTTTGATTGTCAACCATTCACGGAAAATTCAGTGGGATCCGTCATAGTAGTCAATAAGCATCTAGTCAAGGACCCACGTCTCCCCAGACATCAGTAGAGGATCTTGAAATGGATTAGCAGCGGAGAACGCTGACGTGTTTATCTTAAGTATGGGGTAAGTGTTCTTTTTACAGACAATTCAATGTCGCTTTCTAAATATTCCAGTTTCAATGGTCTCAGTATTATCATAACAGAAACAGGGTCACATGTTGCAACACCCTTGAGGCAGCTGCATGCCCTGCCCGCTGCTGTGACGTCACATGATGATCAAATCGTGCTAATTGCAGAGATCTTTTATCATCAAACGTGCTGATTCGATTATATGCATGCTTAATTATCATGATATGTAATTACCCTGGGGCTGTCTTCTGGATCCTGAGATGTATATCATAATTTCATCAAATAATTACATACGTTTTTATCAATTATGCTTCTCCTATGGTCTTGGTCTCTGTATCCTGAGGTGAACTGGGCCGTGGATACTGAAATAGTACTTACCGACGAGAGTCGTTGCACAGTGTCATTTTCACTATGTCTTCACTGCTCACAAAGTGTGTTAACTCCCCTGCCATTGTGCTATATAATTTTTACATTTTACTGCATTAAGGCTTGCGATTTCGAGGTCATCTAGACTGCAGAGAGGTATGTAAACCATACAGCTCTCTTATATTGTCAGTTCATTTCAGAATGCTACTCTTTACCAGTACATACATGTTAGCTTATGGTTCAAAACATGTAAATGTAGGATTAAGTTGTGATCGTGAGTGTAGAGTTATAGTAGAAACTGTTGATGTCCGTCGTAATGTAAAACACAATTTACAGATACGAGTTAGGGCGAGCAATGTTGGCCGATGAAGCACACTGAGAGGTTGATGACAACACACTACGATCCATTTCAACTTCCTGTTGGCATGAACATCTGTAGCAATAAGGCAACCATCATCGACCTGTATAAAACTCCTAATTAAAGTTCTCATCGTCAGCAGAGGACTCTTCACAGTGTGTTTATTTAAAACTTTGAAGTGTCGTGAAGTTGTATTGGTTATACAGTGCTCTATGCAGTACAACAGACAAATACGTTGTCAACTATATTTGAAAGCGTTATTAAACGATGTTGTATGTTATGTAAGTGAATGTTGCATATAAGATGATTTAGAAGAATATGTAAATATATGTATGCTTGCAGCACCGATGCCCTATAAATATTGAAACTGTAGAGCCTTGTTTACAGACAGAGAACGGAAATACGTCGTTGCTCCTGTTGGTTTGAACACAATGGAAGCAGAATTTATAGCGTAAAAAGAACAGTTATTTAAAGAATAATGTAGGGATATAAGATAGAATGAATAATAAGAAATGTGTCAACAATTATTATTTTATTTGCTGCATGTACAAAACGTAAATAAACAAAGTTATTTACAATGTGTACTTGTCTTTCATTGTAAGAGCACCAGTGCAAAACAAATATTATGCAAGATGTTCACAGATATGATAAACACGTCATACTATTCCGCAAACCCTAAATCATATATACAGTAAATATATTCTCTCATTGAGTGAACAGAGCCACTATGGTACACTGTCAATAACTTTCGACGATATAAACACACATTTAAAACAGTTTATAAAGGGTTCAAGTTACTTGCAAATACCCACATACTTAAAACTGATATATGAGCAATCGAAGAGGGTATTGACTTTGTAAATGGAGGTCCACTAATACTACCTTCAGGCTTTCTGTTAGGACAATGCTTAGCATTTGATGCTGAAAAGGTTTGCAAATCTGATCTGCCTGTAGATACACACATCAAAATGTATTACATCACCTCGGTTCCGAGAGATCCAGAACCTGTACAGAAAACTGGAATAGAATCAAGATAAACATCATTTCCGCTCTTTATATTGGTCATGAAAACCACACATTGCATATTGTTCCACCATACAGCGTGACCTTCAGAGGTGGTGGTCTAGATTGCTGTGCACAACGGTATCTCTAATACGCAGTAGCACGTCCTCTTGCAATGATGCATGCCTGCATTCAACGTGGCATACTGTCCACAAGTTCATCAAGGCACTGTTGGTCCAGATTGTCCCACTCCTCAACAGCGATTCAGCGTAGATCCCTCAGAGTGGTTGGTGGGTCACGTCATGTTCGATAGGGCTTATGTCTGGAGAACATGCTGGCCGTGAATACAGGAGAATTCCAGTTACATTATGTTATAGTCAGGCAGAGGTTCCGAAATCAGGTATTGGATTGTAACGCATACCCAGGAGCAGTTATAGCACAATTTAATAGTGGTGAAGAGTAGACTGAAGTTTGAAACATTAGTCAGGAAGAAACAATACGCAAAAAAGTGGAATACGTAAGTACTAAGTAACGGAGAGGCAAGCTTAAATGTCTCTGAAGCTACTAATACTGCAATATAGCGCATTATCCAGTTCAGTAGAATAAGAATGGACACTTCTATAAAGGGCGATCAGGGAGAAACGGTCCAGTAAACGAAGTTCTAAAATGCATACCTTATGAGCTATGAGCACTTTTTCACGTTCGATCCTGTGGAACGAGCACTAAATAGTTTACCTCTCGCTCTTTTTGACGTGTCAGTCCTTTTGTCTTTCGTTCTTTGTACCTTACGAATACGTCTATAGTTGTGGAAAAGGCCAGTCACTTGTGTGCTGATAGCAAAGTTTAATCATCCTCCGCTCGACCGTCATTTCAGCATCGTCAGAGTTCTGAGGTGCAACGATCATGGTTCATTAAGTTACTTCCTCAGTTTGCCCACATACCTGCAAATCCATCGCTATCTTGCGGTGGAAATGATGAAAGTAACTGTGACTGTTGACATGTATGAGCTACGCGTGGGCATTATCGAGGCATTTCGAGCCATGGAACAGAGAATAATTTTAGGAACTGGAAAATATATTTTAGAAAATGCTGCTTGTTACGGATATAGGCACAGAAGCTCAGGACGACTCACGAGAAATATGCACAGACAGTCCAGTTACGCTGGATTCCCTGAAAAATTACAGCAATCTTAGATAAATAAGGGCATAAATGAGAACTGCGCAAGGGGAAGTGGCACCTCATCTTGGAATGATCAGAAGTCTGCAGTCCTGTGAATGAATTAGGACACAAGCTGGCCAAAGAGCGAGAAAGTGCAACACGAAACTAGAGTGGAAATTTTGTGTCAGTGAGGAAATGACAAATGCAGTGCGAAAGAGAAGTGAGAAAGAGTGGTGTGAAACCATGAAAGAGACTATGGCAAAAAAAATTTTTTTCAGCTGTTCAACATCGCCATTCTACCATTTACCACTGTCGCCTAGTCTTACAGCTGTGTCGGCTGTGCAGGGGAGATTAAAGGCTCTCTCCAGCTTGCTGAGACAGTTGAGTCTGGTGGGCCTGGAAACCGAGGGGTCACTCGACGAATTCTCCTCGGGTTATCAGCCGAGCGGTGGCGTCGTCTCGTCCCAACACTCTCTTATACAATGGCTAGCAACGTTTAGAAACCTTTCTTTTAGTGGTACCCACATAAACATCACCACAGCTGCATGGGATCCTATACACTCCAGCTTTTACCAATGGTTTGCGAGCGTCCTTGGCAGGCTTAAGGTATTCCTGTATCTTCCTGGTGGGCTTGTAAATTACGGTAATATTCCGCTTCGTCAAGATCTTCCCTATTCTTTCCGTTACATTTTTAACAAACGGCAGGAAAACCTTAGATTTTGCAGTAGCCTGTACGTCAGTATGATTTCTGCGTGGCTGCCTCAACGCACGTTTTATTTCGGCGGACGAATATCCGTTCTTCATTAGTGCATTGTGGAGATGTTTCATCTTATCGTCGAGCAACTCAGGTTCACAAATGTTTCTAGCTCTGTCCGCTAACGTCTTGATAACACCCAGCTTCTGTTGTGGGTGGTGTAAGTTAATGTCTCTCCATATTACGATCAGTAATAAACTGTGCAGCGGTGACTGGGATAAAATTGATAGACTACTGCATGATACCATGGGGAAGCGTATGTTGACAACGTCTAGTAGACAGAAGAAGAAGTTTGATAATTTGCTACCTAATCAGACTGTTCGGCATTTAGACGTTTCCCGGACCGTTATCAATTTGTCCAAACGTTCGTTATCTGACGATAAGACATCTGTGCTTGCCAAGGGAGGAAATTTTGCTGTTAGTCAGCGTTTTGTGCCCACGGAAGAAATTATAGCCAGTGTAGAAGCAGGAATTCGCAGTGTGGATTCTGTAACAGCTGAAGAAATCCGTATAGAAACAGTGAGAATATTAGCCAATGCAAAACCGCCGAAAAGTAATATAACTGTGGGTGAGAGAAGAGCTCGAAAACTCCTGAATGACGACGATAGTATTTTGGTTCTCCCAGCTGACAAAGGAAGCGCAACGGTGGTTATGGATGTGGCCGACTATCACTGATCTACTGGATCCGCAAGCATATAGGAAGCTGAATAAGGACCCCACTAACAACTTTCTCAGAACTGTGTCACGGTTAATAAAAAAGTCCTCCATTGAGGAGAGTGTACAGAAAGGTCTCTGCAATTCGGTTGTGCTACCACAGAGGCTTTATGGATTGCCCAAAATTCATAATGAAAATGTGCCGTTAAGACCGATACCAAGTGCCATTGGTTCGCCCACCTACTCGTTAGCCAAGTTTTTGACTACGCTGTTACAACCACATGTGGGCCGTTCGGACTCTTATATAAAGAATTCGACACATTTCATCAGCAGATTGAATGGCATAGTGGTCCAGCCGGAGGACATATTGGTGAGCTTCGATGTGGTATCGCTGTTTACTATGGTCCCACTTAATGATGTATTGGAACAGCTGGATCGAATTTTTCCTGCCGACATTTCAGAACTGTTTAAGTGTTGTTTGACGACCACGTATTTCAAGTGGAATGAACAGTTTTATGAGCAAACGGATGACGTGACTATGGGAAGCCCCCTAAGTCCCGTAATTGCAAACTTCTTTATCGAGAAATTCGAAGAACAGGCCTTAGGTACTGCCAGCAAAAAACCAAATGTATGGTTTCGATACGTGGATGACACGTTTGTGCTGTGGAGACATGGTAGGGAGGAACTAAGCCTGTTCCACGAACATCTGAACAGTATAAACACGAGAATTCAGTTTACAATGGAGGAGGAGGTAGACGGCAAATTACATTTCCTCGATGTGCTTGTTTTTAGACACGAAAATGGTAGTTTGGGCCACTCAGTGTACCGCAAACCCACGCACACGGACCGTTATTTGCACCGGGATTCGAACCACCACCCACAACAGAAGCGCGGTGTTATCAAGTTAGCGGACAGAGCTAAAACATTTGTGAACCTGAGTTGCTCGACGCTGATATGGAACATCTCCACAATGCACTAATGAAGAACGGATAATCGTCCGCCGAAATAAAACGTGCGTTGAGGCAGCCACGCAGAAATCATACTGACGTACAGGCTACTGCAAAATCTAAGGTTTTCCTGCCGTTTGTTAAAAATGTAACGGAAAGAATAGGGAGGATCTTGACGAAGCGGAATATTACCGTAATTTACAAGCCCACCAGGAAGATACAGGAATACCTTAAGCCTGCCAAGGACGCTCGCAAACCATTGGAAAAAGCTGGAGTGTATAGGATTCCATGCAGCTGTGGTGATGTTTATGTGGGTACCACTAAAAGAACTGTTTCTAAACGTTTGGAAGAGCACAAGGGAAATTGTAGAAGAGGAGAAACGGAACGATCAGCTGTTGCGGAGCATGCTTTCCAGCCAGGGAACCACAATATTCGTTTCGAGGAGACGCCAAGTACTAGCGGCCACATGCGGATATTGCGAAAGGCTTTACAGGGAGTCAATCGAAATCGCTAAACACCCAAATAATTTCAACCGAAAGGAGGAGGGCGTGAAATTAAACGGTATATGGATGCCGGTGTTAAAGAAGATGTGTACCACCCGTTCACTACTGGGTGATGGCAACGGCGATCGACGGCGACGGACAGCGGCCAATTGCACTGACGTTTTCAAAACACGTGACGTCACGCCGCGGCGCGGGGTGGGCGGACACGGAATTTAGCGGCAGTCAGTAGCGAGCCAGTGGGTGTGTTGGACCTTCCATCGAGCTACGGACCCCCTTGAAGGTGTCTCCCGCAGTCGGAGACGAAACGTTGGGAATCGACACAGAATTCATCAACCGACCACGGCATAACAGCCCGGATAATTATAATGGACATGAAACTGAATGGTGCTTAGAGAATGCCAGCTCGGAAGACCATTTCCAGTACACTAGTACAACAACAGTACGCCATGATGAAAGACATTGTGAGAGTCAAAATTAATTCTGCGGAAGCGGTTGTGCTGACAATGGATGGGTGCACCTCAGCCACAGATGAGAGTTATTTGTCGGTGACAGCACACTACGTTAAAGACCTGGAGCTGGCGTCTTCCCTCCTAGAGTGCTTTAAATACGACGAAAGGCACACGTCAGAAAAACTCTCCGAAGAACTGTGTCGTGTCACAAGGGAATGGGGCATTCAAGAAAAAGTCGTGTGTGATGTCAGCGACAATGCTGCTAATATTGTGGCAGCTATAAGACTTACAGCCTGGAAACACATCCCCTGCTTTGCGCACACACTCAATTTAATTGTTCAGAATGGGCTTCCGCACATTCAACCCATTCTGAATAAAGTAAAAACAAATTGTTCAATTTTTAAAAGAAGTTTACAGGCCTGCACGAAACTGAAAATGATGCAGGAACAGTTAAATGAGCCAGTTCTGACACAAAGACAGGACACTGTTACAAGATGTAATTCAACCCATGATATGCTGAGAAGAATAATCGAGGTTAAGAATTCCCTAATGACAGTTATCACTCTGAATTATCCGGATCTTCCAAGTCTGACTGCAGAGAACATTGAAAGTATAACACAGGCCTGTGACCTGTTAAAAGTTTTCAAAGACTGCAGGAAGGAAAAGTCAAGTGAAAATGTTGACACTGCTTCTAAAGCAATACTCCTTAGTCGCCCATTGGAAAAATGGTGTTGCAGGTTTGTTAATAACACTGAAATTCATGTAGACGTGCAGCAAATGGCCGAAAAGCTAGCTAAGGACCTAAAATGACGGTTTCGAAATGTAGAGGAAAATTCCAGTTTCGCAAAAGCAACTTCATTAAATCCCCGGTTCAAATTACATGGCTTTTCTGATAAAAATTCTGCTGAGAAGGTGAAATTAAACCTGATCAGGCACTGTGTGAAATTTGTGACGAACACATCCACTGCTACTGCAACAATCTCAGTTCCAACCACTGAATCTACTTCAAGTCTCTGGCTCGAATTTGACGAAGTGTTTTCCAGGCTGCAGAGTAGTCCACACCCGAGAGCTGCTGCAATGGTGGAAGTGGACAAATATTTACAAGAGCCCCTGCTACAGAGACAAGGCAATCGACTTCAGTGGTGGTCTGAACGGCTGTCAGTATACCCCTCGCTCTTTGAACTTGCAGAAATACGACTCTGTATTGTTGCAACCTCCACGCCGTGTGAAAGAGTGTCGAAGGCAGGACATCTTATAACTGACAGAAGAAATCACCTGACAGGAAAAAGTGGAACAAATCATGTCATCAAACGGAAATCTCTGAACATTCGCCAAATCCGTTGATGTTTATTCGTAAATATATATGTATTTTTTAATATAATTAGGACAATCCTTAAATTGACATTTAGTGTAATTATTTCAATAATGTGTACGAGATAAACAATCCAACATGAACGATTATCTTTCAAGCGTTGATTCGACTCATGCTTCAGTTCCAGACTCAGAAGGTAAGCATTTTACTTTCATATTGGCTGTGCGTGCTCACACAGGCAGCCTCTTCGTTTGTATCTTTAATATTCATTTGTCCGCAAGCGCTGCCAACGGTAGGGTACCCGTAGACGCGAAGTATAACTGCACAAATAGTCACGGGTGACGTTGTCAGCCCTGCAGGAAGCAGCTGAGGCTGCCTTCCTCTCGCCCCTCACATCCCCAACCCTTCCTAAACCTGTCGTTCCCCACAAACGCCGCGCGATACGTCGACAGGCAGTAGAGGGAGGACTGAAGTGAAGGGAGGATGAGTGACGTAGCGCCGATGTAGTGGGAGAGGGAGAGGGGAAGAGAGTGAGTGAACTAGAGAAAAGTGTGGAGTGTGCTATCTGTGAAGAGTTTGAAGTACCAGATCATTGAAATTGAGTGGTTAGTTCACAGTCCACTGGAGTGTAGCGTTCATTTGAACGACTCATTCACGAGCTCCCCATCACTAGCCGGCAGTCAACTGTTTCGCGATGGCGATCTACCTGCCCAGTCGTCAACCGGTCAGACTTTCGTGTCCTACATGACACTTCAGCCTTGAACCTTGACCCTAACTTTTTACTGGATGAGCAGCCCGGCCACATCTAACGACACTGGTCAAAACACATCTAGACGTGGAATGTTTATCTACGCCGTACGCTCATGTCTATGTGAAACGGTTCTGTACTGTGCCACGTCGGTTGTAGTTCACTGACGCTGTTAACGGGTTGCCAGAGTACAGACACACTTCTACAACTATGACTGGTGCCGTTTTTACTTTGACCAACGCTTGCCCTTAACAGGTAATTTTATATAGTCAAACTCTGCTGTCTACCATTTGTAGAACTTTTGCCCTACTTCGTTTTCTGAGGCTAAAGTGTCAGTTTTTATGTAACAGGACTATTCTGAGCAAATCCTCACTTTGTTTTTTTTCCATTCCATCATCTGGTAGCAAGGTGAACTGATGCGACGTAAATGACGTCAATAAAGTAACATCCTATGTTCTAGTACATTTTGAAATCACTAAAAGATTCTTTTACACCTCAAAATGAGTAAATATATAGAATTGTGAAATTCACCTGTACTTTGCCTCTCCATAAACTGATGTCAATAGCGTTAGCAGATTTTTGTGAATCGAGCTTACACACTCCATGGTTAGCGGCGCCATCCGGTAGTCGGCGCTTTCGTGTAGTAAAAACATACATACATATATACATTACATACGTGGCCAGTTCCCTGACGGGCGTAGTACAGCCACTCCCTGGTTCCTGCAGCGTTGCGAGTGACGGGCCATACCTACATCCGCACATGGGCTGTGTGACGGTTACCTCTGTCACTGTCTGTCCATTCCAACACAATAGTGGCATTATGAGCAGTGGACCTGTATGGCTGACGTTGCACACTGCGTATCCAGTACGACCTACTTTTGGCAAGTTCAGTGCTTGATTTGTGACGGTACGCATAGGTACTCCCCACTGGTGTCTCGGTTTTGGGTAAAAAAAAAAAAAAACGATCGATACTGCAAATTTTGAGATGTGGTATGATATAACATTATCTTTTTAGTAGTAAAGAAGTTGTACTGTCAATCTTGAAATGCGCAGAAAATCGTTAAAATACCGTCTGAAGAGGTCAATTGCAGAAACACACACCAGACCCCCCTGCCCCCCCCCCCCCCCCCCCCCCCCCAGTGTCACCCTGGAAGGTTACCACAGTATCGGAACCCGTTTTTTACAAATCAAGCACTAGCTGAGGTTAAAGCTGTACACCACTTACCAAGTGCACATCATGTCATTATTTTTCTCACTGTATATAAAATTTTTCAGTGTGTGCATGGCAACAAGAGCGATTCAGCTCAACAGATTACGGCGCTGTGTAATGCCTGGTGGCTGATACGTACCAATAAATATTACTACTTCTGTGTGTGAATGGAATTTTAAGCATAAAACATATTATGCTATAGTTGACCTCTGTTATGCTACCTTTTTGTGTTTTTGATCTGAAGAAGTCTCGTCAATGATCTGAAACTAGTAATCAGTAGAGGAGTTTTAGCGATCTTGAAATACGATTTTTATCCACACATTTTAACATAACAGATCGCCCATCATCCCTTTTGGAAATGGGAAATAATAACGAGAAAAAGTGTAACTTTTATGCCCAAGGGCATTTCTTGCACTGGGTTGACGCCACCTGCGACTGCAATTCTAATTCGGTCTAAATTTCTTTTGGCAACAGAGAATGCAAGATTGATGGCGCATTGTTGAATGTCTAGTTGCTTAGTTTCATTTTCATGGTTGATTTATAGACTAACCACTATTATTAGCAGTTTGTCAGAGTAGAGAAAACGTGTTTCGTTTGAGGAAAATTTCTACATTGAGTCATAGAGACCGGAACGAGGCGGAAATTTTCGCTCAACATCTAATACACGAACAAGTATCCGAGTTACAGGATTTCGAGTCGAATTATATAGACATTGAAGAGAATACAAATAAAGAAGATACGGGGGGGGGGGGGGGGGGCAATGAAGAAACAATGCACACAGACAACACTCCCAAAATGCTACAAGTTCTGGTAGAGTGCATCCAGAAGCAGCTCCAAGAATATGTAAAAGTGGTTCTGCGAACTTGGCCCATAAACCTTAGAGAAGAAGTACACCTGGGAAAGAAGTATTTGAATCAATCAAAAAAATTTTCACTCCTGAAAACAGAAAAACAACTGACGATACAATTGTATCATGTGAATGCAAAAAATTGATCTCTTGTTAGCGATCCTGGACTATACGCTGTACAGCAACACGTACTAAAATATAGTGCCCTACTTAACGTAATCTGTTACATTAGTTTGCTTTTAGCACGTAAGATCAACGTATTCACTTTGCATTTGACGATGTATTCGTTGTGACGCCTGATTTGAAACCAAAAATCTGCAGAAATCGAATGTTTGAAAATCAGAGTTACCTCCCGAAATAAGCAACAAGAAAAAACTAACATTGGATCTTACAGCCGATACAATTGTCCTAAAATGGAATAAAAACACGCAGTTTTTATGGGTAAGTCGTAAAAAGAGACGTCCTAAGGGACTTTATAAATACAGAGTTCATATAGGGTTTAGATGGGACCATTAGATTCCTGTGTTATAGCCTAAATACAGCATTGATGTGAGGTTTAGATAGAACCATTAGATTTCGATGTTAGAGCCAATAAGTCGTTAAAAGTGATGTCGCTATGAACGGTCTCGACTGAATGTATCCACAGGACGTGTGGCCTGTAATTGAAAAAGTGGCGTGCCAACGCGTCTCCTCGAGGCTTTCAGGCTTGCAGCGAAATGACCACGACGATAAAAAATGAGGAATTGCAGCCAATATAAGAGGCCCTGCCGAGGATCGCCCCAACCACGCGACATTCGCGAGCGGAACAGGAGTAGACGGCTGACAGTGTGAGGAGAAATGTTGCTGAGAATAGGTTCTGGGTTCGAACCCCAGTCCAACACAAAGCTTCACGTCACGGCATTTCAAATAAGTTACATGTGAAGAAGCAATATTTAACATCTCTCGTAGTTCGTTAACAAGGACAATAGATGCTGGGTAGGAATCCGCGTCCATTAAAAATGTTTACATTATGTAATTTATAGTTGATATTTGCTAACTGATACTGTCTAAAATCGAGGCATATCAATCTCTGTATGCCTAGTCAGGAATGACTGTAGGTTTCCGTCAGTCACGAAATCTTTGCTTAGTCTACATGACCTGGGTTTGAATCCATATGCAGAACGAGACGGTTCGTCGTGTCATTTGAAGTCCATAGATATTCTCAACTAGCTGCTCGTGAACAACTTTTATTTTTAATGGCATTTTGCGTTAAATAATAAGTACGGTATGTTACTTTCAAGAAAAAACCATGAATATGACGAACTTACTACGTGCATTACCTATCCGACGTAACAATGAGAGTGGTAACATTTGAGGTATGTCATTTATTGTAATAAATGTGAGCTTACAAGCGTTAAGGACAGTTTATATGTGATAAGGGGTTCCCTGATATTTGTAGTGTCGTGGTATTACTTTACATCTTGAGTTACTGCGATACAGAGCAGTGTTTCCTAGTGGTGACTTGTTGGAACCATTTTCAACAGTCAAACGACTGTACTGAGGGGCGATTAGAGGACCTGCTAAACAGCTGCGGTATGCGGGTTGCATGCGAATCCGGCGAAATGCAATTCAGTTCGTTCGGATACTTTTGAGCATGACTGTACGTACATAAGTTGTGTACCAGAAAGGAGTATTGTGGGTCCGATACAAGTAGGCATATTCTCACCATTTACGTACGTAATCGGTCATTGCTTACGGAAAGCTTCCGGACAGTAACGTACACAGTGTAAGTACTGGCATCAGAGGCGGTACCTTCAGTGTCGGCGCTGTGTGGTCAGGAAGGGGCAAAGTGCGAGCACGTTCTGTGAAAGAAATGTTAGGCGCTGCTGTGACTAATAGTAAGGGCGCGGAAGTATTTTGTTTGTAAACATTGTAGGGGGTGTTCTTGGAGACAGAATATCTGCAAAAATATACCTACGTTATTCAAAGAATTCGTAAATACAATATTGTCAACCAATCTGACTAAAAATTGAACTAACTTTTGGCATAACATAAAACCAGCAAGCGGATCGAAACCATGAGTTGAGTCGCTCAGTGACCATACTGTTAGAGAAACGGAAGACGACAGACAGAAGGCGAAATACAGAGCTGCCATGAATCATTCACTCGTTTCCAGAATTCTAAATTTTCCGAAATATTACATGTAGAAATATGATTGGAGCACGAATATAACAGCAAACTCGGCGAGTTTAAACTGTGCTGACCACCTCACATTAACAATGCAGCGCCTTGCCAAAATGCCGACAAAGCGAGAGAATAGTTTTCTCGTGTTGTAATATGCGGGATATTTGACCAAATGTGGCAGCTGCAACCGTGTAGGGGGATGAACGAGATTTCTGTACGCGGTCCACAGAAGTCAACAGCAGCGACAAGCCGCGAACTCTAAATACCGCAGCAAAGTGTGTGGAACACCGTGCGTCGGCGGTCACACATCGAACCGCGACGTCTGCATTTCTCACAACTATTAGAAGCAGAAGGTTGCAGCCGGCGCCTTCAGATTTGCGCCACAATGCACGGACCGGTTGATGGACATTTCGTCCCCATTCTCATATTCAGTAACGAAGCAACCTCGCATTTATCCGAAAATGTTTATCTCCGCCATGTGAGAGTGTGGCGTACCGAGGATCGTCGTAGTTCCTTCACAGAATAAAAACGGCCCATTCAAGCATTGTCTGTGACACTCGACAGAAAACATTAACCATATGAGAATCTGGTTCGTGCGCCGCAATTTCATGAGGATTTTCAGTAGCCCACACTCACATTGCAGAGATTAAGTTTTCAGATAAATTCTAGGTTGCTCCGTCGCTGAAGATCAGGATGGAGGTTCAGCATGGAGTTTCATCCTCCAGTGCTCCCTCCGCTGTGGCGCGAATCTGAATGCGCCGGCCGCAACCTTCTGCTTTTAATTGTTATACGAGCTGCAGACGGGACGGTTCGAAGTGTAACAGCCGACGCACGGTCTTCCACACACTTCGCTGCGGTATTCAGAGTTCGCGGCTTCTCGCTGCTGTTGACTTCTTTGTACAAAAATCTCACTCACCCTCCTCCACGGCCGAAGCTGCAACATTTGGTCAAACATCCCGCACATTCCAACATACGAAAACTCTTCTCTCGCCTTGTCGGCATGTTCGCAAGGCGCTGCATTGTTAATATGAGGAGGTCGGCACAGTCTAAACTCGCCGAGGCGAAAAATATTCCGGAAAATGTAGAATTCTGGAAACCAGTGAATGATTTATTGGTAGCCCTGTATTTCGCCTCCTGTGTCGTCTTCCGTTGCTGTGACGGTATGGTCACTGAGCGACTCAACTCATGATTTCGAAGCCGTTGTTGTTTTCGTGTGACGCCAAAAGTTCTCTTAATTATCAGTCGGAAAGGTTGACAATGTTGTATTTACAAATTCTTTTAATAATATAGATAATATCTGCACACAAAACCTGCCTCCAAGGATTCTCCTGATAATGTTATGAATCAAAGTACTTCTGTGCATTTCCAATTAATCACCGCAGCGACTAATATTTCATTCACAAAATGTACTAGCACTTCTGTACTATCTAATCACATACTGCCAAAACTATGTAGTGACTTCAATGCTACTATCTACACTGCGTACATTACTATCTGCCATCTTGCCGTAAGCAATCAACGATGACGCACGTAAATGGTGAGTATATGCCTCCTTGTATCCGACTTTTATTACTGCTTTCCAGTACACTATTCATTAAGTACGAACATGCAACCCAACGCAGTTTCGCACCTGAGTGACGTACTCATAGACCAAGACACAGGTATCGTTAATAGCTAACGCGTGTTTGAATTTCGTAATTAAATCTAGAACTTCTTTCTGTGCAGCCTCAAGAATGAAAAATTAAGGGACTTATGGGCTAAGGTCATCAGTCCCTAAGCTTACACACTACTTAACCTAAATTATCCTACGGACAAACACACACACCCATGCCCGAGGGAGGACTCAAACCTCCACCGGGACCAGCCGCACAGTCCATGACTGCAGCGCCCAAGACCGCTCGGCTAATCCCGCGCGGCACTGCATGTGAAAACTTAGTCGATAACTTCACATCTCCAGAGAAACACCGATCGTGAAGGTTTGATATTTTGCACAGAAACGAATATTCTTTTAAATGGCGGTTGACGCAAGTACTGATCAGCTTTTGAAAGCCACCTAACAACTTGTTTTTGAAAATCGGCAACCGGCAGTGGTTTTGTGTAAATAAACTTTGCATATCATATTCGTAGTTGACTGCTCTAATTAAGTTGTAATCTTTATAATTTTACTACAGCCTAGTTTCTCATGCTGTTTGTTTTCGAGAATGCAGCGATAGATAGCAGGCACTACATAGTGTGTCTCAAATCAACATTAATATTATTCAAAAGGCCATTAGTAATTGGTACGCGTTACCACTGCATTGGAAAGCACGTTTCCTCATAACATTAGCGGTAAAAAGTTCAACTCGATTATCCATTATACCATTCTGAAGTCATACTGGATGTTACCGATAACTCGCGTCATAAGTATGCACGAAAATATTCTTCAGATCCATTTGTTCCTTTTTAGGCCACTCGGCCAATGGGTAAACAAAAATTTGAAAGCACACAAAAACTTGGACTTAATAGTGCGACGCAGCAAAACGGAGCAAACGAAACAAAACCGTGGACGGGACAGCACGGCCTGTATTCGCCTGGGACGTGTTGACTGCCCACGCCCACGTGTCAACAGGCGTACGAGGCTGGCTGCACCGATGCCTCTTTGTGCGAAGGCTGCGTCCGTCTTGTGCACACGCAAATTTACACACGTGTAAACGTACGTTTACACTAGCTACGAACTGTGCCCAATACTGAAACATACTGAACCTGCCGTTACAACTGTATTAGGATCCATGACGACATCAAAACGGACATAAGACACTTGTCGAAATGTAACGTGCATAAAATATCTGACACGGCAAGAATTATCGTTACTGTAACACTCCATTTCTTTGGCTCCGCTAACTGACGACCATACTGGAACCTGTCAACCCAGCCTAGACCTCGGGCTATGCAACGCATCACTTTTCCACCACAACCTATACTAGAAAAAACACGTAAGATAGCAGCCATGTGAACATCACCGCATTCTGTTGTATCCGTAAGTATATATGACGTCACGGAGTACATCATTACGCCACGGGGCAATGTCGACGCCCCCATTCGGTAGCTGAGACCTACTGCAGTTGCCTGTACTGCGAAGACGGGTATTTGCAGAACCTAAGGAGTGTTGATGCTTCAAAAAGGTGAAACAAGACTGAAGTCAGACAACTGCAGACTTTTTTTTAACTGGCTAACTACTAAATGGTTTATGACCAAATGGGCCACAAATGCGACAGCGAAATTTTCGCGAATCGCTTTTTTCTTCAGCAGAGCCATAGAAGTACCGGGTGCTCGTAGGTAAAATCAGTTCCGATTTTAGTTACCAGGTGCGAATCTGTCGTTGTGCAACGTCTCGCCGAAGTCTTCGGTGCTCATACTGAACAAGTTGTGCAGCTGGCGGTTAATAACAAGATCTACATTCTGCCTTTCTGACTTGTTCGACCCTTCCTGCCCACGTTCCGTTGCCAATCCATTACATATGAAAACATTTTTATACGTCTTTCTTCCGTTGATAGAGCCATTTGGTGGCCAAAATCGAAAATAATTCCTTTCCAGTGTAAATCGGTTCCGCAAGGGGGCTTTAGTATACCAAGTTTCGCTGCCATACAATAGTTGCAGTCCACACTGGACCCCTGTGAGTGGCTCAACTTCAGATATGAGCACCCAGTGGTACAGCACCGTTACTGCCAGCCCAAGTATCGTGTGAGACACCACACTGTCAAAGATTCTGCTGGTGGACAGAACACACGAAGAATTAAAAGCACCCAGAAATATTGTACACATTCGTAAGTCACCAGCGATCTTACTCCGTTATTATGGGCAATCGATGTGTGCTTCAGAGAGCGAATTCCACACATTCTCGATTAAATGGCTCCGGCCACTCTTCATCCGTCAACGTCACATTTCCCGACAATTCAGCCAACTGATCTCGCTACCCACGAGACGTTTTGGACAGGTCTTCATTACGGTGCTCCAATTGCGTTGCATATTTTGTCATAGACGAGTATAAAAACGGTAACCACCACACACACACACTTCAGTGCCACGAAAGTGAGAGCCATTTGGAGCTCAGATTTCGGGTTACGCATTATTCATAAAATTCGTGGAACTTTTATTTAATCATCCTGTCCCTCACGTGTGAAGACAGTCACTTTTATGTGACATCACGCGTCCTGTGCTGCGATTGGATGCGGGGAGCAATCTGGACAGTTGCTGTGCTGATCTACCTGTTTGCGAAGTTAAAGTTAGCAATTTCACAGTTTTGGTACTCAAATTTGCGTTTTATGACGATATGTAGTCTAATGATACACGACATTTCAGAAGTCTTCAAGATTTTCAGTACTTTATTATGCTAAAATGTCGGTAAATCTGACGTCAGTGGCTACCGATAATTCCCAAACAGTGACTTACCATCAGTAACGGGTAAGGCTTCTGTAGCAGTATTTGCCTAAACAAAATAATATTTGCTATAGGTTTCAGCCAAATATAATTAGCAAATGCCGCCACAAATGTAATTCCGACGTGATTCAGTGCTCTGACGGAAACTAATAACAAATCTACCTCGATTCTCGCAAATATTGGACTGGAAATGGCACAAATTAAATATAGATTCTGCCGTCGTTATAGGCCGCATATAAAAATTTACACTGCACTTTAATTGTGTCATTTGAACGTCAGATAAAGAAGTTGCCAAGTGACAGTCATTCACCATCATTCATTCTTTGGTCACGTGAGATACTACTAATGCGCGAGCACGATTGCGACATCTTTCCTGCACAACAAGCCGCACAGAACACGACGCGTCTCAAAGACCTCTCATGCGTTGCTTTGTCTCTTATAAGGCAAATAATGACACGTGACAGCCAGACAAAGCAGTGCAGAGTTGGGTTCAAATGGCTCTGCGCACTATGGGATTTAACTTCTGTGGTCATCAGTCCCCTAGAACTTAGAACTACTTAAACCTAGCTAACCTAAGGACATCAGACACATCCATGCCTGAGGGAGGATTCGAACCTGCGACCGCAGCGGTCGCGCGGTTCCAGACTGTACCGCCTAGAACCGCTCGGCCACTCCGGCCGGCGCTGCAGACTTGTACAGAGCAAAAAAATTGTGGTGTGTGATCGCTTCTCTTTGATAAGCAAATCACAAACTAAACGTGACGTCACAGAACGATAAAAAAGAATAAGGAAGTTTTATTTCATGAAACGCAAACATTACGATAAATTTTCAAGAATTTGCAACAAGCAACCAAATCTTCGCCTCAGTCTAACGTAGGTTGGGGAAAGCAACAGATTGCTCGTGCATCACAACCTGAATTCCAGAAATCTGTAAAAATACTGAAATAAACACAAGTGCTGCGTTTCATCGTCAGAAACATGTCGGCATGACGCCACGAGTTCTGATTCGCGAGTGCAGTACAGGATTCGGAATGCCTACGCACTAAACAACTTCGGACGTCTGATTACTTTGCAGACGAGTTAACGTCTGTAATACCTGACGTTAAGCATGTAAGCGAGAAAAAGTTTAGGAACGCTTTGAAATTATTCTTAACGTGTGTTCGAAGTTATCAAGTGCTCAATCTCAAATGGTGGGTGAATAACGTTCGCGTATTTCAGCGCCGTGCGTTACGTTACCTCACGACACGCCAAGTTTACAACTGTGATACTTTTGTTACTGTGTGAAAGCCGTAACGTCTGGTTATACCTCTGACTGAGTAGCTTACAACATTTTGGATGTTTACATCCGGCCAAATTAGGCGAAATATTAAGAAATAAACTTCTGTCAGCCCTGCAAGCCGCTAGATAGGCAACCTGCAGCCCTTCTCGGCTGGCGGTTCAGAATTACAGACAACCACGGCTGCTGGAATCAGTGGCAGAAGACGCCGTGTCGCACTAAAACTCACTCAGTCCGAAGTGCTGACGGTTTGGTGGTTTTCGCATACTTGCGTCCTCTACGAACAATGGTTATTTCGTTGCAGTAACGTAGCCAGGAAGGCGTGGTTTACGTTTCCAACAACTGTGGTACGAGAAATCTGCAGGAATCGACACTGATACACCGAAACACCGCCCGACTGCATGTGGCGCTATTTTCCGATCGTTGCACGCTATTGTCGCTCAAGGCATCAGCGGTTAAACGACTCTAACAAGGCGATAAATAACGAGTAATAAATTATTAAACACTCGACGCGCTAATTTAACAAACTATTCGCCATCCCTAATGTTCGTATCAATCCTGATTTTTAAAGTAAGACAATGTATTAAACAAGAGCAGTTCCGTCGTGAGTTACGCGACAAGCCACACAAAAGCGATCAGAACAACAGCCGCAGCTTCCAAGTACCCCAGTGGAGGCCGGCTGCCCGCCTCACCTGTCTCTGGTGTTCTCGCCGAGAGGCGGGACTGCGCCGCACGCCGACACACGCCTGGCCGCTCCGCCACAGCTGGGCCGCACAGACAGCCGGGGCGCGCGGCTGCCCCATTCCTCCCCCCCACCCCCGCCCCCAAAACGACTCGCTGACGTCATGGGGCTGAGTTGCTAGGTCGGCCCGCGGCATCCGAGGGAACGGCTGCAGCAGAGAGAGCGAGGCGTCTACGTCCGTGTCGGCACTGCCGGACCGCCTGCGTCCACCCACGCCACAGTCCGTTCATCTCGTTCCGTGCTATGCAGCTGGTAACAGAGGCCCCGCCCCCCCCCCCCTCCTACATGGGGCTCTCAAAACCGGATTTCGTAAACCGATTTCCCAGTACCACTTCTGGTGAACGCAACGATGGAACCAAGACGCTGTATTTTGGTCACGGGACCAGGAGAGGTGTGAACAGAACATTGTATTCGTACTTACGCAGTAGCTATTCACTATCGTATGACAGATTTGTAGTAGATGCAACCGAGGTGGTGGTGTTAAGTCCCAAACTGCTGAGGTCATCAGTCCCCAGGCTTCCACACAACTGAATCTAACTGAAACTAAATTACGCCAAGGACAACAGACACACCCATGCCTGAGGGAGGACTCGAAACTCAGACGGCGGGGGGGGGGGGGGGGGGGGGGGACAGCACAGATGCAACCGACGCGATGTCTTCGGACTGTTACTGACAACAGTGAGAAGCAGGCGACAGTTGCAACACAGGTTTCGGCGAGCTCGCTCTAGTGCGTCCCATTGTCTGTTGGCTGCTCTGTGTAAAACTAACTCGTGCCCCTTAATACGAGGAGGAGAAAGTGTTATTCCTCTAAAACGATGATTCCCTTTCTCGAAGTAAACCACAATACACTGTGTCGTTCGGTGTTTTTCATTGAAAATGCCGTACATGTCGATGAAACGCAACTCACAAAGAAAAACAAGCACCTGTTGACAGTTTTTGCAAGAATTTCTAGCAGCGTGTATGTATCAATAAACTACTAAAATAAAAACAGAGGAAGACTTTGGCGTGTCAGGTTGAAAAGTATGTCACATTCTAGCGTCGACGGCGCGATGGCGGTGGAAACGTTTTGTGCTCATGGGTGAAGCCAGGGAAAAGTTACGGCCACGTATGTGGCACGCTTGAACAGTCGAAACGACAAGCGGTCAAGAACGTCTTTTAGATCTGACGACCAACATGCATCCATACTTTCAACGCATGCAAGGATTTTTAAACAGGTTTGTACAGTTATTTGGGTTAAAACTGTTTCTTTTCAAACAGAGTGTTCAAGCATTCCTCATTGCTCCGTGACTGGGCAAACTATAACAACTTTTGTTCCACATGTCAGTCTGCAACCACTTGCATATTAAGCACTGCCGATAATTCACTGCCGTCCATCCAGCCCGGGAAACGCAATATATGCAGATGTAGACACCTACTTTAGAAAATTTACACATATTCTGTACTGATCGCGGCCGGCCACGTTCCATGATACACAGCCGTGACGTCATAACATGGACACACTCGTCCCGTTTATTACGACCGACTCTGCAGCACCACATATACAGCTCCTACCATCGACAGAGCTTGGTCTTACAGTCTTCTTACTCACGACGATACGCTTAGTATTGCAAAAGATTTGTCCTATTATTAAGTTTTACCATTTAAATCGTGTAGTTTTTGTGCTGCTACAGTTTTAATCGCCGGGGTCAGGGATTTTCTCTGCCTCGTGGTGACTGGGTGTTGTGTGATGTCCTTCGGTTAGTTAGGTTTAAGTAGTTCTGAGTTCTAGGGGACTGATTCCCATAGAGGTTAAGTCCCATAGTGCTCAGAGCCATTTGAACCATTTGAACAGTTTTAATTTACTCTCAAGACGTATAAATGGCGTACATCTAATCGATCGTTATAAAAACGGTGATCACAAGTGCCAAATGCACAAATTTCCATCACTTTATTTTCTGCATCGACAATCGAATCGTACAATCTTTGTTGTCAAAGGGTTTTTGTTGCAGTTTGCTTCCTCCTCAGCGAAGTAGTGCTGTGATTTCTTACACATCCCAGCCACGTATCAAATCGGTATGAAAGTTGCTTTGATGTCAATAGAGAAGAAAGTTATCATTACTAGGTGCTCGTACGAAGTATGGTGCCCGCTCTCCGACGTGTCCGGAAAGTCCATACCAGAAAAATGTAGTACGAATCGGCACTCATCGTTCATGTACCTAATCACTGAAAACCATGTCCCAACTAGGGCAAACACAGTTGCTAAGGTAAAACTAGTGTGTGCTATTAGAATCTTGTCTTTAATATAGTTACTTTACATAGGAAAGCCTCTGAGGGGCTCAGAACATTTCTGTGAATGACGCATACTACTTTTGTTTCGATCAGACCGATGCTTAGAAGTAAGTATCAAAAATTGCACTTACTGTTCCGTAGTTTATCCACATACGGTTCCGGAGGCAATATGCAGCAGCTTTCACACTAATCCAGATTTCTAACAAATGAAGCTACGTTGTCTTCTTGTCTTCAGAAACTGACAGCACCTCTTAGTTCCGACAGGTTATGCTCAACTGTTCCTCCATGTGGACCACAACGTCACACACGCTATGTTAGTCTTGTGGCGCTGGTATAGATTGAGACCAGAAAGAAAAAAAACGATGAAGTCATTATAAATAAGTTCGTCCCATTGACTTCTGTGTATGTTATTCAGCTCTCTGTGTATGCAATGCTTTATTTGGGAAGTAAGGATGCGTCTCTAGTTAGTAACGGTAGCAAACTTTTGCCCACAGCTGAAACTCCGGTTCCAAACCAGAGACGCCATGAAATGAGGTCGCCCTTACTAACGAGGCGATGAAGCGAGTTGATCAACTCTGGGTAAATTTTCTGTTTTTTACTTTCATCGCTTACGGGAATAGCCTGAAAGAGCATTGTGTTGTCTCCCTCAACCCACAGAAAACACGATGAGGAATGTTACGCTCTCCCGATTAAACTACAACTAAGAAAAGCCTTCACCTCATCACCGTAATCGCAATTCTTTCTAGTTCGCCGCTCGGTAGTTCCTCAGTTCATATAAACGGACGATTAAAACGACACGGCGTTTATAATAAACTGCCCCGAAACCTGCTGTGGCCAGAAAATTCGATTACAACTGGGAAAGGAGTTGCTCGCGACGGCATTCTTGCGTCAGACGCCGTCCGTGATCTTACCGAGTTAAAACTTTAGTAGCAGTTCGACAATATTTTAAAATATTTTGCCCCACGTAGGGACGTAAATGATTCGACGAACTGTTCTGGAGAAACGCCGCTGTCTCGATTCAAATTACTGTTGCGAAATCAGATCTATGTGGCCTTTCTGATAACAGATAACGTTAAGCAATGTTATGATTTAAAAAAGTTTGTACCCCCGGTTTTGCGTTGATAACAGTACTGCAAATATTTTGGTCTGAAACGAAAGTGCGAAACATTATACACAGATAAATGGAATTTATTTTTTCGTTAATTTTCCGTCTCTTGCAACCGAAAGAGCTTTGCCACTGCCTCAGCGACTGATTGTTGCTGTTAGCATCGCGGACTGTTGCCACTTCTAACTCTCCCGCGAGTAATGGCTGTTATATGAAGTAAACGAGAACGACAAAGAAATTTGCATGCATGAGTTTATCACTGAAATGAGAGTGAATCTATATTTGACGCAGAGACTACAGTTTTAAAATGTACCCACAGCACAACCAAGCGTGTCCCTCCAGTTGCGAGACGCGTGTCCACTCCCACATATGAGTCACACTGACAGCCGCTGGCCAGTTTTACCATCTTAACGCATCCGCACACTTCCTGTTTCGCACTCGACACGTTCATGGATGGCCTTGTGTCTCAGCTGCCTGCAGCTGATGTTACTCTACATTCCTGGGAAGGAGGCGATCGTGTGAGAAAATCTTCCGGAAAACGTGTAAAAATCGTCAAAAAATACCTTCTAAACGTTTTTATCCAAAGCAATTAACGCATGTGATACGTTTATTACACTCAACTGGATGACATGCGTAGTGAGGAATAGGAATAGCAGTAAGGGGTGGAACGCATTTACAGTCCATGGTTTTGAAGACGTGTAACTGCCTAGCAAAATTCCTCTAGAGTCAAGGCGAATTCAACTGCACAGCAGCAAGGAGAGCTCCACCTACCAACCCAAGGGAGCCAATGGGTCTGATGATGGTTTTATAGAAAAAACCGAAACCGGTTACTCATTAAAACAGACATAACGTGATCAAGACTGAACTTTAATTTAAATATAACAATTAATTGATCACTGTATTCCAAAAATGTTTACCAAAATTGTGTCAAGTGTGAGACCTTGTTTTACTTCGTGGCAATGTATCCAGCTGTTCACCTTCTGTTTGTGCAAATTGCATTCGTTAATCGGTAACAGATAAAAAAAGATAAAAAACGATTCGTCGAGGGTCTTTACACACTCCACATGAGAGGAGGATGGGCCACATTCGAGCCAACAATTAATTTCTCTGAAAAGGCGATGAACAGCGAAAAACTTGTTTCAGTGGCATTATTTTGTCGTGTCGCAGGGCTGCGCCGATCGATAGAACGAAGATCACCATAGGTTTATTTTACGGCCCCTGATTGAGTTATAGGCCGCTCGTTGGCGCATGTGAAACTGTGGACTCACACCAAGTTTCATGCGTTCGACCACAGAGGTACACATACACACGGCGGGTGCATCTATCCTTGCTGTGAGGTTCGGAACCAAATGGATTAGACAGTTATATTATCTACACCTGGAATCAATTACTGATTTCAAAACTGATCTTGTTGTGTTAGTGTCACACATATAGTAAGTGAATGAACCTACTTTCTCCAACAGTCGCAATGTTAATCCGACAACTGTCCTTGTTACGTTTGGCCAGGTAGAACGACAGCAAACCTTTCAAACACTGTCCTGACAATTCTTTATTTACAAAAACGACAGAATTGCAGTAATTTGAGAATTCCTGTTCTTGTTGGACTGTGGCTCATTTAGCTGGCCGCTTCCACGGAAGACTAAATGTCAGTTTCACGGGAAGCACATATTTTTCTTGCCCCCTTCCTTCCTCAGGACTGCGTGTCATTATGCTTTAAGAAGAAACATCCGTAGTGTCCTATTTTTATAGCTTCTGCTTAATCCAGTACAGATGCCGACACAATATCGAGATAACGTTACTTGAAGAGTAAATTCATAATAGTGGGTTAGAGAGAAACGTTCTGTCGTGTCAAAAATTTTCGCCATTCGTAGAGTTTTCGATCTGACGACCGACATAGCCTGCATCCCTACTTTCATCCAACCCAAGGATTTTGGAAAGTGTTTGCTGCGTAGCTTGTGCTGCCATATGGCTTGAGATTCCTCCTTTTGAAAGAGAGTGTCCAGACATCTCCCAGTGTTACGTCAATCAGCAGACTGTAACGACCTTCGTTTCACGTGTGTTTGTGACGGTCTGCAAGCACATGTATGATAAGCCATAGCGGGAACTCACCGCTGTCAGCCCAGCCCTAGAAACGCATATGCAGATGTATAGACGTACTTTGGAAAGTTTACCTATGTTCTACACACATCGCGTTCCGTGGTACATAACAGTCACCTTATAACACCTGCACTCGTGTCCTGTTATTACGACCGTCTTTCAAACGCTACATACGCACCCCCTAACTTATGCTCTGTTCACTAAGATGATACATTTAGTGTTCCAAAAGATTCCTCCTATTATGAAGTTTGAGCATTTAAAATGGTCACTCTTTGTTCAGTTAAGATTTTATTTACTCTTTCAAGATATAAATGGCGTATAGTTAAAAGTTGTTTGGAACATTGCGGGTTACAAGGGCCAAACGCACGAATTTCCATCGCTTTGATTTTTGCCTCGACAATCGACTCGAGCAAATTCTGTTGCCAAAGTGTTAACGTTGTAGTTGCATCTTCCTCCACAAAGTATTTCTGTGACATCTTATACATTCCGGGTACATATCAAATCATATGATAGTTGTCTAGATGGCGACACAGAAGAAATTTATTATTAATATCTGCTTCTAACAAATGTATTGTGCACTCTCCATCGTGTTTAAATAGTCTTTACTACGAAACTGTAGTAGAAATTGGTGTCAGTCGTACATGTGTGTAATCTTGGTGATGTGTTGGCAAATGTGCCAACATCTTGTAGATAGAGGAGGCCGAAATGCACGCTATCCAACGCAGACGGGCGTGAATTCTGGAACAGGATAAGTAGTGAATGGTAGCAAGAAAAGTACGTTGCTTTGGGAATACTTAACTTTTATATAGTCCTTTGGTTTACAACGTGCTTGATGAGACATTTCATACGATAACTATCAAACTATGTAAGGCTAATGGCGCCTTGCTAGGTCGTAGCCATGGACTTAGCTGAAGGCTATTCTAACTGTCTCTCGGCAAATGAGAGAAAGGCTTCGTCAGTGTAGTCGCTAGCAAAGTCGTCGTACAACTGGGGCGAGTGCTATTCCGTATCTCGAGACCTGCCTTGTGGTGGCGCTAGGTCTGCGATCACACAGTGGCGACACGCGGGTCCGACATGTACTAAATGGACCGCGGCCGATTTAAGCTACCACCTAGCAAGTGTGGTGTCTGGCGGTGACACCATACTTGGAACACCTTCACCCAATTACAGGAAGCACGGTTGCTGTACTACAATCACTGTGTACTACTAGAATTTTTAATTTGTCGTTGACACACTGATTTTTACGTAACAAAGCGTCTCTAGCACTCAGATATCCATGAATAATGCACACTACGACTCTTTTGTTTTTGTGAAATCTGATCTGTGCGGCCTCTCTGATGACAGACACATGTAAAGCCCTTTTATTATGTAAATGAATGTCTATATTCCTCGAATTTTCGTTGATAGCTGCACTCTAAATATTCTTGCGTTAAGCGGTCGGCGAAGTGTTGCACTTAGATGAGGGAAGTAGATGACGGCGGAAAATATTTGAAATATTGCTCACTTCCCAGAATTAGCTGTTCCCTTCGCTTCAGTTGTTACATATATTCAAGTCTCGGGAGGGTGTCTATTGGTGACACACTACGGCGACGTCGCAACATCGACACGCGCGACTCATTCATTACGAACGATCCTGCACTGGCAAACATACTACCCCTGTAGTCGAATGACCCTGGCCTCATATTCTTCTTATTAAAGTACTGAAGAAATAATTTTTTTTTTCATTTTAATGTGTCTCATTGTTGCTCTAGTATACGTCTGATACACCTTGAAATCGCAACCACCTTGAATACATACACCCTTTCTGGCCGGCACCTGCATCATACTGTATTACCCTCGTAGTAGTTATTGGGAACTGACTGCCAGTGACTTGCCAGAAGCACGAGTCTTATCTTCACCATAGCACCATCATCAACTTCAATGTACATTTGTTTATGTAGAGACGCTATGGCTTTTATTTTTTTGAAACCTATCATTTTATTCTTTCTCCCAAAAAGCCAAACTGGCCTAACTTCGATAGGCTGAAGAGCAGCAAAGTGTCCGAAGCTTGCGCACCACACGATAATGTGGTGGGAGTGGAATGAATAACAAAGAAAATGGAGTGTTTACGACAAAGTCGTGCATTCGGCCTTTCACAGAATGTGCCTGTGTATAAGAATCTTTCAGAACTTATTCTTCTTACTGGGTATACATTCGCGCTCAACACGCCAATGAACCTTACAGGGTGAGTCACCTAACATTACCGCTGGATATATTTCGTAAACCACATCAAATACTGAGGAATCGATTCCACAGACCGAACGTGAGGAGAGGGGCTAGTGTAATTGGTTAATACAAACCATAAAAAAATGCACGAAAGTATGTTTTTAACACAAACCTACGTTTTTTTAAATGGAACCCCGTTAGTTTTGTTAGCACATCTGAACATATAAACAAATACCTAATCAGTGCCGTTGGTTGCATTGTAAAATGATAATTGCATCCGGAGATATTGTAACCTAAAGTTGACGCTTGAGTACCACTCCTCCGCTGTTCGATCGTGTGTATCGGAGAGCACCGAATTACGTAGGGATCCAAAGGCAACGGTGATGGACCTTAGGTACAGAAGAGACTGGAACAGCACATTACGTCCACATGCCGACACCTTTTTATTGGTCTTTTTCACTGACGCACATGCACATTACAATGAGGGGTGAGGTACACGTACACATGTGGTTTCCGTTTTCAATTACGCAGTGGAATAGAGTGTGTCCCCACATGTCAGGCAAATAGATGTTCAATGTGGTGGCCATCATTTGCTGCACACAATTACAATCTCTGGTGTAACGAATGTCGTATACGCCGCAGTACATCTGGTGTAATGTCGCCGCAAGCTTCCACAATACGTTGTTTCATATCCTCTGGGGTTGCAGGCACATCACGGTACACATTCTCCTTTAACGTACCCCACAGAAAGAAGTCCAGAGGTGTAAGATCAGGAGAACGGGCTGGCCAATTTATGCGTCCACCAAGTCCTATGAAACGCCCGTCGGAAATCCTGTCAAGGGTCAGCTTAGTGTTAATTGCGGAATGTGCAGGTGCACCATCATGCTGATACCACATACGTCGACGCGTTTCCAGTGGGACATTTTCGAACAACGTTGGCAGATCATTCTGTAGAAACGCGATGTATGTTGCAGCTGTTTGGGCCCCTGCAATGAAGTGAGGGCCAATAAGGTGGTCGCCAATGATTCCGCACCATACATTTACAGTCCACAGTCGCTGTCGCTCTTCCTGTCTGAGCCAGCGAGGATTGTCCACGGACCAGTAATGCATGTTCCGTAGATTCACTGCCCCGTGGTTTGTGAAACCCGCTTCATCGGTAAACAGGTAGAACTGCAACGCATTCTCCATGTAATTGCTGATGTAGCGACAAATGAAACGGGTGAAAGCGGTGACGATGCAGTATGCGCATGACACTACTTTGACTCAGTCCACCGGCTCTCGCAATGTCCCGTGTACTCATGTGTGGGTTCATGGCAACAGCAGCTAACACACCAACTGCACCCGCTTCTCCTGTGATGGGCCTGTTACGGACCCGTTTGCGTGCTGCGACCATACCTGTTGCATACAGTTGGCGGTAGATGTTTTGCAATGTGCGGCACGTTGGATGCTCTCTGTCCGGGTACCGTTCTGCATACACCCTGCAGGCTTCAGCTGCATTTCGTCGACACTCGCCATAGATGAGTATCATCTCCGCCTTTTCAGAGTTCGAATAAACATGGTCAAAATTCCTACAACACTACACTATCACAGACGTCTCGTAACATGGTGTACTACAGTTGGTCTGCGTGCGGAGACGAATGCAGAATAACAATAGCAGCAAGCGCTACATGCGGACACTGCGACAGCTAGACCAAACCACAACAGTGCACTACAGCCACACTCGTAAACACGGTCGTCATCGTAAACATGTCCCTGCAGATGCTGCTTGCCGACCTTGGCCCGTGTTCGTTACAACACGCAACTGAACGTCGGAGGTTTCAAGCGTCAACTTTAGGTTACTATATCTCCGGATGTAATTAACATTTTACAATGCAACCAACGGCACTGATTACGTATTTGTTTATATGTTCAGATGTGCTAACAAAACTAACGTGGTTCCATTTAAAAAAACGTAGATTTGTGTTAAGAAACATACTTCTGTGCATTTTTGTATGGTTTGTATTAAACAATTACACTAGCCCCTCTCCTCACGTTCGGTCTGTGGAATCGATTCGTCAGTATTTGATGTGGTTTACGAAATATATCCAGCGGTAACGTTAGGTGACTCACCCTGTATATCTACACCTAATTGGCAACCGTGTACCAGTAATAGTAGCTTTGGCCTCTCAATATAGGACCTCGGAACGCGTTAACGGACGTGGATAACACTTTTGAACGTCCCTTTACGTGCAGTCTCCTCCTCCTCCTCCTCCTCCCCCTCCTACTCATGATTTCATTTGTTAATGTCTCCT
This sequence comes from Schistocerca serialis cubense, assembly GCF_023864345.2. Taxonomy (NCBI): domain Eukaryota; kingdom Metazoa; phylum Arthropoda; class Insecta; order Orthoptera; family Acrididae; genus Schistocerca; species Schistocerca serialis. The sequence continues at coordinate 135,721,122 of NC_064648.1, read as the reverse complement.
TTCGATATTAGGAAAACACCGGCAAATTCGCTGTACGAAGGACAGTCGCATTGCAGAGACGATGCGCGTTTAAATTATGGAACTCGCAACATGCACGTTTCTTCGGACTATAGTGCGCGTCATTTACGACGGTGGCCACGTTTAGGTTCGTTCTGCGCATCTGATGTCACATAACACAGTCAGCCAATGAACAGAGAATGACGTTGCCAGAGCTCGACTGCAGTGCAGAGCACGGACGAGTGTCTTCAGGTTTAAAAATGGTCAGTCGTAGATAAAGTAATTGAACAAAAGCAATATCTTGATAGCAGACTTTCTTCTATAGAAAGTTTGGAAAAAGCATTCTTTATGCCAATTGCTTCATATTCCATTAATTAATTAAACCAAACAAGCAATAAGCCTCCTAATTCAGGTGATAGCAAGGAAAGGTGTTTGTATCATTCTCACGAACTGCTTTATCGCAATAAAGAACAGCGGTAATAGTTTATTTCCTATTGTACTTCGGTGAAACGTGATAAATTCACAGTCATACCAACAGTGTTTGTCGGTATTTTGCGTGACATTTTAGAGTCCTCCAGGAGCTCTGTTGAATGACGAGCTGCTTTAGCACAATGGTTAAGGTATTCGACTTTCAAGTGAAAGTTTCCGAGTTCAAACCTTTATGAGTGCTGAATATTGTTTTATTTAAGAACAATATCGAAGTGTCTTACTTGATGAGTTTTATTCGTTTGAATGTAATTTTTTGAAATTTATAGTGCTTTGTCTCTTCATTATAATCACAATAAACTTTTCTAATTTTGTCCTCCAATATTCCTTTTCATAGCAATTAAAAACAATGGAAAGGCACACATACAATATTCATGTTATCTGTTTAATTTGTATATCTTCTCTTCCGCAGTCGCTGTTCTACTATTCATATTGAGATATATTCTTTTGCGACACTATTAAAAGTATTATTTAGAGCAGAATTTTGGCTTGTACGTTGCCGAGCTGCTTGACTGTCTGACGCAATTCTTTGCTTCGCTGCTTTGGCAACATCATATTCAATGTTTTCGTCGACTGATCTATGTTTTAGCAAGTATTTGCTGTCCATTGTGACAAACACAGATTGTTTGCACACAGCGCCTCACTAACAATATATTTTAATTTCAATGTTTTATTACGTCCACAATTCAGTTTTGTGTACTTCACCAACTTTGTTTTAATCAGAACGTTTTAGAAAAAAGCGAAATTCTGGTATAAATAAAAGTTTTATTACAGTCGCTAAAGATGGAATATTTCTCAATTTAGAAACACTGTTTATGTTATAAAGGGCCGGCCGGTGTGGCCGAGCAGTTCAAGGCTTCAAGGAATAGGAACATTTTTTTCTTGGACGAAATATAGGTAAACCAAAATCACACAAGGACAGCGTGTTGGAAAATAAGTGATGGTTCCGGTGGGTGTAAAGTACCAGTTGGTAAAGGTGGACGAATAATTGAGCTTCACGCTGGTTCTGCTTTCGGATTCATTCCTGAAAGCAAATTAGTGTTCCAGGCAAAAAAGAGCAATTCGGGGGATTATCAGTCCGAAATGAACTCAGAGACATTTAAATTGTGGTTTAGGAATCAGTTTCTCCCTTACTTGCCTGCAAACTCTGTGATTGTAATGGACAATGCGAGTTATCACTCCGCTGTTGTTGACGAGACACCCACAACGAGTACAAAAAAAGCTGATATCATGTTGTGGCTTGCACGTAAAAATATACCACATACTGCCACCGAAACTCGTGCTGAAATGTTGAATCTTCTAGCGCTCCATAAGCCTCGCACAAAACTGCGACGGTCGCAGGTTGGAATCCTGCCTCGGATGTGTGATGTCCTTAGGTTAGTAAGGTTTAAGTAGTTCTAAGTTCTAGGGGACTGATGACATCAGATGTTAAGTCCCATAGTGCTCAGAGCCATTTGAACGATTGTGAAGTACGTGCCATATTTCAAACTTCTGTAAAACGTTGCCAATCTTGGGGATTTTGCGTTCTTTTAAATTTGGCATGCTTTTATCGTTGCTTCTGCAACAACGATCTGACCCGTTTTGTGTACCGTGGGGGATCAGTACCATCACTTATTAATTTATCTGGACGTAAGCTGCGAACGCATCCCCATACAGGACATACAGGGTTCACGTTAATACGGGAGGTGGAGAACGTCAAACCAAATAGATTTCATTAAGGATCATATGGTCTCTGAGGTCAACTTGTAATGCTATAGAACACGTTGAAAGCGGTGCAAGTGTAAGCTGTTGTGCCATTGTCACTGACGAGGAATGTGTACTGACTTTTAAAACTGCTCTCTGTACAGAACATGTTTGGCGAGAATTGCTGGACGATGTACCCCTGAACGTTAGGTAAATGACGTACTTCGAAGAAGACACGGCGCGTGCTCGTTTCAGCATTACTGTGGCGAGTCACCCGGGAGTCTGCTCGGGGAATCGATGGATCGGCCGAGGTGACGCTATGGCCTGGTCAAGCAGGTTGCCTAACCTCACGTGCCTCCATTTCTTCCTCCGGGGCAGCTGGAGTGTCAAACCACTGTGGAAACACAAGAAGACCTCGTCGCTACAAATACCGTCGCTCCTGGTACCATTGTGGAGAGGCCAGGAATCTTCAAACGGACGTGGCAGTCAGTGGTCTAGTGATGTACTGCGTGCATACAGGCCAACGGCTGCACAATCGAGCAGTTCCTGTAAGTGTCACTACTGCAGTCAACATGCTTAACTACCTTCTGTGTTAAAAATTGCCATATTTGTTTTTTAAGTCCTCTGCCTCCTGTGTTAATTTGAACGACTAGCTCCGGAACTCCCAGTATGAAAATTTGGCCATGCAGTTTCTCTACTATGAGAGTCAGCTACCTCACAGTGGCATAAAGGATATTAAAGAGGGATAGATATGTTAAATTGGAACAATTGACTGTATTACACTTTGAATATCATTTCCAGTCCACATTTTCGTTCCTTTTGCCATATTCGCGGAAATTGGTATCGTATAAAGAGACTATGAAAGGAAGCAGCCAGAGAACTGGGCGACACCTTTCAATCTGTACAGCACATTCTAAGAAACCATTCCTCACATCATTCATCACATTTTCCTGTTGTATGAGCATTTTCACACATTCTGTCAATTTCATATCCCTTTTCAGTAGTACAGCCGAGTGTTTACACTTTGGGAGATGTTCCATATATATACCACAAGACTTGTAAACACATACCCTTCAGAGGTGATAGAAGAAATTTAAATAAAGTTTGGAAGGTAGGAGACGAGATACTGGCAGAAGTAAAGCTGTGAGTACCGGACGTGAGTCGTGCTTCGGTAGCTCAGATGGTAGAGCACTTGCCCGCGAAAGGCAAAGGTCCCGAGTTCGAGTCTCGGTCGGGCACACAGTTTTAATCTGCCAGGAAGTTTCGATTTAAATAAAGCTGTCAGTCAGAGTAATCAAGTGGAAATAGCAGCGAAGTCCTCCCATGTAACCTCTTAAACATCCAACATCGACTCTCTCACATCTATATCAGCATCTTCTGACAATTTAGCTGATCCTGTCTTCCAAAACCTGTGTGGAAGTCGAGATAACTAGATTCCTTCCGTGTCACACAAAAATGATGGGACTTTGGTTTCCATTTAGCTTTCGCTTTCTATTATAATACGACGGTCAATCAATAATTAAAGAGACAAATCCGTCTGGAGAAAAAACAGTTTACTTTTGCAAAACAATAGTTTTTCTGCATTTCAAAATAATCTTCTTGAATATTTATGCACTTTTTCCAACGAACTACAAACTTTTTTTTATTTTGGATGCAAAGAACTCTTTATCTTGATGTTTGAACCAACTCCCCACAAACTTTTCCACGTCTTTATTGCCCTGGAATCTCTGCCAACGTAATGCCTCCTTCAGTATACCAAACAAATGGAAATCACTAGGTGCTAAATCAGGACTGTAAGGGGGATGAGGCAGCCCTTCCCAGCCCATTATTTCGATGGCCAGCCGCTGTGGACGAGCGGTTCTAAGCGCTTCAGTTCGGAACCGCGCTGTTGCCACGGTCGCAGGTTTGAATCCTGCTTCAGGCATGGATGTGTGTGATGTCCTTAGGTTAGTTAGGTTTAAGTAGTTCTACGTTCTAGGGAACTGATGACCTCTGATGTAGAGTCCCATAGTGCTCAGAGCCATTTGAGCCATTTTTTTGTCTATGGTTTCACGGGTTGGTTGAGCAATATGAGGACATGGGTTGTCTTGCTGGAGAATCACATCTCTTCACTGACGTCCACGACATCTCTCTCTCATGGCTGGCTTCACCTTCTTTAAAGGCAAATCGAGTAGTATTGGCTGCTCACTGTACGCTGCTTTTCGAGATAATAATAAAAAAAACTGAGTCTTCAGCATCCCAAAACACTGTCAAGATGACTTTTCCTGCTGATGCTTTGGTTTTGAATTTTTTCTTGGCTGGTGAGTTGGTGTGCTCCATTATTTGTCTTTTTGTTTCGGGCTGAAGTATACCTCACTCAGAATACTTCCACAAGATCACGGGTAGATGGAGCTAAACTTTGTTTATTTCAACAAGTACAGTTCGAACCAAATAGTCTGCTGTTTTTGATGCAGTACAACAAAACAAACTAAACTTTCTCAAGAAATTCTTGTTCAAAAATGTTCAAATGTGTGTGAAATCTTATGGGACTTAACTGCTAAGGTCATAAGTCCTTAAGCACACACACTACTTAACCTAAATTATCCTAAGGACAAACACACACACCCATGCCAAAGGGAGGGCTTGGACCTTCGCCAGGACAAGCCGCATAGTCCATGACTGCAGCGCCTGAGACCGCTCGGCTAATCCCACGCGGCAGAAATTCTTCTTAAAAGGGAAACTTCCTACCGCACCCCCCTCAGATTTATTGGTAAGTTAACCCAGTGGACACCCCGTCAGAAACTGACCACAGATCAAACATGAGAACGGGAAGAAGTTGTACTGAACTGTGAGAAAAGAAGCAAAGTAGAGGCAGTGAACGGTCCAACCTTAACAAGTTGAACATCGAGTGAAGTAGAAGAGCCACAGCATCGTGGTTAAGTGGTCACGGTGTTCGACTGCAGAGCAGATGAGCCATATTGAACACTCCCTCCTACCATTTATTTTAATTCTTTTTTACTACATTAAGACCTCTCCATCCGATCACTCAGTTGTCTGTTCTCTGTCTGTAGTCTTGGCAGGTGTCGTACTGTGCACTGGTTGTAGAATATAAATCATGTGATAATAATACATTACCGTCGCAAGTAAATGTGATGAATAGTGAGAGCAGGCGAGTTAGCACATAGACGTCTCACAGAAATGAAAACAACGATTAAGCGGGTGTGAACTATGTTACAACAAACGAATTCAAAAGACCAAATTTCCAAACCTGAACGCAACTTCAAAATCGTTAAGAAAGTATGTTTTGACAGAGCACAGAGAAACTGCGTGATTGTGAAGCTGTTGCGTTCGCTTGTTGAAGCTTATGTGACAAACTATTATGTTTTCATCATTTCCTTGGCAGCGATCACACATTCATACGAACAACTATATCGGGCAAGGAAGCATATCTCGCTCAGTTTACCAGGCGTACGAATTAGGTGTGTCGGTATGAGATTCCTGTCATATGACTCACGTCCTGTCACTAATGCCGTGTATGACACACTACATGTGTTTTCCGGTGGAGAATACCGTTGACTTGTCGGCTTGTTATCAAAAGTTTGCCGTTCCCATTCGAAATCCACTTCCTTTCGACTGCTAAGAGACGTTACAGCACGACACACGCAGAAATTTATATACAGCAAGCAGCAGAAAAAAGAAATTGGCACGTGGGAGCTTCGAACACGGCTCTCCCGCTTTGCAGTCCAACATCGTGACCACTTATTTGTTTTCTAAATCTCATTTTGTTCGTCATTGTTCGTTGCACCAACGGCGTTGCAGCGGTGGAACACCGGTTCCCGTCAAATCACGGAAGTTAAGCGCTATCGCGCTCGGCTAGAACTTGCATGGGTGATCATTCGGTCTGCCAAGCGCTGCTGGCAAGCGGGGTGCACTCAGCCCTTGTGAGGCAAACTGAGGAGCTACTTGATTGAGCATAAACGGCTCCGGTCTCGTAAACTGACATACGTCCGGAAGAGCGAAGTGCTGACCACATGCCCCTCCATATCTGCATCCAGTGACGCCTGTGGGCTGACGATGGCACGGCGGCCGATCGATCGGTACCGTTGGGCCTTCCAAAGCCTGTTCGGACGGAGTTTAGTTTAGTTTATTATTCGTTGCATATGTTCGGGGCCGTCCCATGACACCCGTTCAATTTCACCATTGATCTATTCAGTCACATTTTTCTTTTTTTTATCACCCGAGGGCAACTATCCCTCTGAACGAACACGCAGAGCTTCCGTGCCTGCGCTAACAACGAAGCGTCGATTGTTTCAGACTGCTCTGTATTGCAGTGCTTGTGCTTGGGCCGGTCAGTGTTTCCATTTTGCTTTTATTTGCACAGTTCAGTACACCACCTTGGTTCAAATGGCTCTTAGCAGTATGGGACATTACATCTGAGGTCATCAGTCCCCTAGAACTTAGAAATACTTAAACCTAACTAACCTAAGGACATCACACACATCCATGCCCGAGGCCGGATTCGAACCTTCGACCGTAATTATCGCACGGTTCCAGACTGTAGGGCCTAGAACCGCTCGGCCACCATGGCCGGCTACACCGCCTTCCTATTTTCATGCTTGATCAGTGTTCAGATTTTGACGGACTGTCTACTGGGACCTCTAACCACTGAATGTCAGGGGGGTGCGATGGGGAGTATCCCTTGATAGCAATGTGGAGCTACAGTCTGGAATCGCGCGACCGCTACGGTCGCAGGTTCGAATCCTGCCTCGGTCATGGATGTTTGTGATGTCCTTAGGTTGGTTAGGTTTCAGTAGTTCTAAGTTCTAGGGGACTCATGACCCCCCATAGTGTTCAGAGCCATTTGAACCATCTAATAATGTGAAGGCCGGCCGGGGTGGCCGAGTGGTTCTAGGCGCTACAGTCTGGAACCGCGCGACCGCTACCGTCGCAGGTTCGAATCCTGCCTCGGGCATGGATGTGCGTGATGTCCTTAGGTTACTTAGGTTTAAGTTGTTCTACGTTCTAGGGGACTGATGACCTCAGAAGTTAAGTCCCATAGTGCTCAGATCCATTTGAACCAATAATGTGAAGGAAAAGTTCGTCACAAACTTTGTTCTTCAACGAAACGAAAATAGATTTTTGAGAGCCCAGACTACATTCTCTTGGTCAATGAAAAAACTACATCTTCAGAACAAAGTATGCGAACTGTCGGTGGCGCAAACACTTATGAAATCCCTGGGCAAGCAGGACAGAGAGGATGCGGTTATATTTGAGGAAAGGGGTCAAAGGAAGTTACTGTCAGTTGCATTCAATGTATAAACTTTATTCCTTAAAGCACACAATCACGCAAGCAAGAATCAAAACTCTCAAGCTTTTAACGAATGACCTCCTTTGATTTAATTTGGATCGGCTGAAGGCCACATCGAAAATCAAAGGCACAAGGCCTAAAAGCAAGAAACTGATGTACATGAGTTCTTCTGGAGGATTCACTTCCTTACAAAGAAATTGTTTTATCTTCATTGTAAATAGGCTGAAAGCCTTAGCTTAAATTTTTTCATAGAACTCGGCTGAAGGCCTCACATTAATCAAGAACAGTGTTACGGCTTGAGGCCAAGACTAATATTTTCAATGTTTAGTCGAAATAGGCTGAAACTCGGCTGAAGGCCGCATATCCACAAAACAATGTAATGGCTTAAGGCCTACATAGAAGAGCTTTCAATTTGGAAAGGCTGAAGGCCTTATCTTAAAATATTTCGTGTAAAACTCGGCTAAATGCCTCATACTAAAGAATAACAATCTTATGAGTTAAGGGGAAGACAAGGATTTTTAATTTTTAATTTAAGAGAACTAAAACTCTCCTGAAGGCCGCACACCAAGCAGAAAACAAATTTATGGCTAAAGACCTAAAGGGAAGAGGTTTTAAATTTGAACTATAATAGGCTAAAGGCTTTATCCTAAAACTCGGCCACATACGAAACCCAAACAATCTCACCGCTTAAAGCCGCGACAAAGAAATATCCAATTTTTAGTTTAAACTGAAAAACTCGGCTGAAGGCCACATACAAACTAAAAATTATTTCCTATGGCTTAAGGCCTAGAACAAATTTTTCAACTTTTGCAAGGGGTGAAAACTCGGCTGAAGGGCACATACCAACCTGAAACAAATTTATGGCGTAAGGCCTAGACACAAGGAATTTTCAGTGTTAAATTTGAAAGGCTGAACCTCAGCTGAAGGTAACATACCCAACAAGAAATATTTTTTTTACGGCTCAAGGCCTAAAAAAAGGTCTTGCAATTTTAATAAGCTAAAACTCGGCTGAAGGCCACACAGGGTACTAAAGAGGAAGTCACAAGCAGCGGTGCTCAGAAGGTTCCAAGGGTCGGCCTGGGAAGTAATACTAACGCATATTTAGGTGAGACAGGCAGCCACACCGGCAACGTCTTAATCGGAAGCCAGCCAATGAACCAACCAACAAGATCAGTTCTGATCCACCTGCCTCGGAAAACGACAACAAGATGTCAATAGCGCAACTGGTGCCCAATCCATCCAAGTCAGAATAAACGCCCAAAACTACCAAAAACACCTCAGCTGTCGAACTACACGCCATGTGGGACAGCATCAACACGACGAGGAAAATACACTGCCAAAAATTACGTCAACGTCCAAGGCAGGTAACCGGAATGTCAACGGCCACAAGACAGAAGATACCGCTGGTACACTTAACTAATGAAGGAATGAACTAAATTAAGTTAAACACCACACAGGAAAACGGCTGCAACTCTAGCCGACTTCAATGCACATACGTTGTTGCTCGCGGGAATCTCCAAGAAAGCGAGAACCAGGATCGAACGAAGAGATGTGATTGCAGTTCTACATCTACATCTACATCTACATCCATACTCCGGAAGCCACTTGACGGTGTGTGGCGGAGGGTACCCTGAGTACCTCTATCGGTTCTCCCTTCTATTCCAGTCTCGTATTGTTCGTGGAAAGAAGGATTGTCGGTACGCTTCTGTGTGGGCTCTAATCTCTCTGATTTTGTCCTCATGGTCTCTTCGCGAGATATACGTAGGAGGGAGCAATATACTGCTTGACTCTTCGGTGAAGGTATGTTCTCGAAACTTTAACAAAAGCCCGTAGCGAGCTACTGAGCGTCTCTCCTGCAGAGTCTTCCACTGGAGTTTACCTATCATCTCCGTAACGCTTTCGCGATTACTGAATGATCCTGTAACGAAGCGCGCTGCTCTCCGTCGGATCTTCTCTATCTCTTCTATCAACCCTATCTGGTACGGATCCCACACTGCTGAGCGGTATTCAAGCAGTGGGCGAACAAGCGTGCTGTAACCTACTTCCTTTGTTTTCGGATTGCATTTCCTTAGGATTCTTCCAATGAATCTCAGTCTGGCATTTGCTTTACCGACGATCAACTTTATATGATCATTCCATTTTAAATCACTCCTAATGCGTACTCCCAGAAAATTTATGGAATTAACTGCTTCCAGTTGCTGACCTGCTATTTTGTAGCTAAATGATAAGAGACCTATGTTTCTATGTATTCGCAGCACATTACACTTGTCTACATTGAGATTGAATTGCCATTCACTGCACCATGCGTCAATTCGCTGCAGATCCTCCTGCATTTCTGTACAATTTTCCATTGTTACAATCTCTCGATATACCACAGCATCATCCGCAAAAAGCCTCAGTGAACTTCCGATGTCATCCACAAGGTCATTTATGTATATTGTGAATAGCAACGGTCCTATCACACACCTGAAATCACTCTTACTTCGGAAGACTTCTCTCCATTGAGAATGACATGCTGCGTTCTGTTATCTAGGAACTCTTCAATCCAATCACAAAATTGATCTGATAGTCCATATGCTCTTACTTTGTTCATTAAACGACTGTGGGGAACTATATCGAACGCCTTGCGGAAGTCAGGAGACACGGTATCTACCTGTGAACCCGTGTCTATGGCCCTCTGAGTCTCGTGGACGAATAGCGCGAGCTGGGTTTCACACGATCGTCTTTTTCTAAACCAATGCTGATTCCTACAGAGTAGATTTCTAGTCTCCAGAAAAGTCGTTATACTCGAACATAATATGTGTTCCAAAATTCTACAACTGATCGACGTTAGAGATATAGGTCTATAGTTCTGCACATCTGTTCGACGTCCCTTCTTGAAAACGGGGATGACCTATGCCCTTTTCCAATCCTTTGGAACGCTACGCTCTTCTAGAGACCTACGGTACACCGCTGCAGTTGAGGCTTAACAGTAGATTAAGTGCGCACTCAACTTTAGCGTCCAGGTCTGGTGTGCGATGAACTTCGTAACCCTTGCAAGAAGTGGCCCACAACTCCAACCGCACATGCACGCCGCCAGCGGCTCTGGCCTGGCTATGCTCCATGGAGACTTCCTCGCTGCTCTGCCCCAACCGACCGACTGCCCAAAACCTGAAAATGGTCAAAAGATCAAATACACGTCGGCCGATGAGATGACCGATGGAATGACCAACCAACGGTTGTTCCCACTCCAGTCTTCTTCAGTCGGACAGTCCATGTGTGTCTCCAGCAGTAGGCAAGTACTTGGCTGTCGGCGCCTCACCGGCGCTCTGTCCCCGACTTCACTCCTGCTGCGTTCCGACTGAGATCCCCACTGAGCTTTCGACACACTACGACCCGGAAATACTATCGGTCGCTCCAGAGATGGCACCACAGTGCACTTAGCGATAAGCGCTGCTGCTGCCACTCACAGGCAGGTAAAGCAGGAAGTTAGCGACGCCAGTGAATGGAATAAGGAAACGAGGCAGTAGTACTGTAAGAGAAGATGAAAAACAATAAACGGCATGTACACGAGCCGTGCACGGTTCAACTTTGTCTCGGAGCACAGGTGGCGGGAGTGCAGCCGTCTGGCGGTGAAGGCGACGTCCGATCTGAGGCGGTATCCAACCAGTGGTGGTACGACAGCAGCTGGCTGGTGAAGGCGGAACTGTCTCTAGCCAGCTGCACGCAGGCAGGGCACTTGCAGGGCGGAAGATGACAATTTTCCTAATAGCTATCGAAATTACGGAGGATGCAGCAGGAGGTGGTGATACCTTAAGCCCGGGCCTCCTTTGTCGGCTCACACTGCCAGAGGCAGGCCGGACCCCATGCGGCCACTCTCCAACCACACACGTCCTCCTTTAACAAAGGACACGTCGTGAAGCGGCCGCCAGACAATGAGAAGTGTACCATAAACTGATGCACCCCTGAAGCCATTAGAATGGGACAGGAAGAACGCTCAGCGCGGCTGCCCCGTTGGAGATTCGAGTCCTCTGTCAGGCATGGGTGCGTTGTCCTTAGCGGAAGTTAGTTTAAGTTAGGTTAAGTACGACGATCATTCAATAAGTGAAGAGACAAATTGGTCTGGGGAAAAAACTGTTAGTAGGGCAAGTTTGGTATTTTCATGGCTTTGTCATCACTGGGGTGAGCCCAGATTAGCTGATGTATCAACATTGTTTTGTTTATAGCCTCAAAAATACATTTCAAGATGGAGAGTCCGTTTGAAACGTCCACGTTAGTTGAACAACGTTATTCGTTTTTTACTTGCTGAAGGCGAGAAACCAGTCAATATATACTGTAGAATGCCTAAGGTTTTTCGTGAAGGATAAATGAATCGTGCAATGTTTTACAAGTGGGTAGTGCAGTTCAAAAATAGTCGCGAATCAGTGACGGACGAACGCCGTTCTGGCCGACTAGTTACAGTTTCAACTCCCTCACTTGAAACTCGAACTGATGACATTATTCGGGCCGACAGTCGTGTGACTGTGAAAATGACAGGTGATAAGGTTCAAGTTACTACTCGTATGGTTCATAACATTATCTGTAACAAGCTGAAGCACCGCAAAATACGTGCAATATGGGTCCGAAAGGAGTTGACGTGGCTACACAAGAAAACAAGGTTGAGAGTGTGCACAGAGCAAAATGAACATTATGAAAGAGACGAAGACGACTTCCTCAACAAAATTTTAACTGGTGTTGAAACTTGGGTTCACTATTATAAGCCAGAATCAAAAACACAAAGCATGGAGTGGAAGCACACGAACTTACCTGTCAACAAAAAATTCAAACCCCAAGCATCAGTAGAAAAAGTCATGTTCACGGTATTTTGGAATGCTGAATAGCCAGTTTCTTGTGATATCTCGAAGAGCAGCGTAATATACTACTCAGATTTGCTTTTAAATAAAGTGAAGCCAGCCATGAGAGAGAAATGTCGTGGGACAACGCACGTCCTCATATTGCTCAACCAACCCGTAAAACCATCGACAAAATGGGCTAGAAAGTGCTGCATCATGCCCCTTTCAGTCCTGATTTAGAATCTGGTGACTTGAATTTGTTTGGTGCACTGAAAGAGACATTACGTAGCAAGAGGTTACAAGACAACGAGGAAGTCAAACAGTTTGTGGAACATTGGTTCAAACATCATGATAAAGAGTTCTTTGCAGTCGAAACAATAAGGCTTGTATCCCGTTGGAACAAGGGCATAAACCTTGAAGGGGATTATGTTGGAAAGTAGAAAATGTATTGATTCGTAAAAATAAACGTTTTTTTCTCCAGACCAGTTTGTCTAATAATTGAACGACCCTAGTAATGTGTAAGTCTAGGGAGCGATGACCTCGAGAGTTTGGTCCCATAGCAACGTATCACAAATCTCCAAAATTTCAAGAACGCACAAGCGAAAGCATGTGAATTCTTCTGGCCTGGAAGTAATAGTTGTACTTACTACCTTAGAAAGCAAGAACCAGTCGACGATTCAGGCACCCCACAGACACCGAAAGGAGCGTACAAAAAACGTGAAGAATTACCACCAGTGGGACATGTGATAGAAGTCAGTCTTCTTAAACAGATGCTTTCTGGACTAAAAAGGACGTACGTTGTAAATCATGGACGCCAGCAGACTTGAGAAGAACCCAAAGTATGAATCTGTCTAGGTCTCACGCAGAGATAGCGACTACAAATAAATGTGTGGCTCCTGTCGCAACAGCTTCGGAAAGCAGAAAAACATCGGAAAATTGTTCCACCAACTACGGCAAAATCGTGAGAAACACTCCAATTCCTGAGTCACACACCAGCCCACTCAAGATAGGAAATTTCCAACCTGCACTGAGAGGCGTAGTTATGAGACCGCGATCAGTCATTGGCTGGCACGACAAACTGGTTAGCCAGTGACAACGCCGAGGGAGCAGGAAATTTCTAGGAAGCGATGACATGAGAAATGGATGAGGGTGTGAAGAAGGGCAAGAGGACATGGGGGCTCTTCCATCCATCTCCAGCATCCACCTTCCGATGGCCGTGATATCGCAGCTTCGGCAACGCAACAGAAAACAGGGAAACAACCCGGAGACCGTGCCTGGCGCTCGCCGCGAAGCCCCGGATGCCGACACGAGCAGCCGATTCGCGCCGTACAGCCCCGAGGCGACGCGCCGTACCGACGCAGCGCCTGCCGCCGACAGCAGTGGACGACGCATGATAATGGTGAGACGATTCGTCCTTCCCCCTCCTTCCCCTTAATAACTGAGTCATATCCACACCCATCCAAATCGGCCCTGAGGTTTCTAATTTTGTCTAAATGGTACTGAAATAAATACATTTAAAAAAAATGTTTTAATCACCTAACCGATCTGTTCCATTCGTACATCAAGCCCTTAACCTCATAACCTTTTGTGTTTGAATCCATTAAATTACTGATATCAGTTGGATGCATGACGGTGACTGTGCGAGAATTATTGCACAATCAGCTTAACAGCTCATGCTTACAAGAATAATACACAGAAGAATGTAAAGGAAATTGAATATGTGTTGCATGATGATCAGTTTGGCTCTAGAGAGGTAAACAAACCAGAGAGGCAATTATGACGTTGCAGTTGATAATGGAAGCAAGGCTAAAGAAAAACCAAGACACATTCATAGGATAGTCGACCTGGAAAAAGCGTTCGACAATGTAAAATGGTGCAAGATGTTCGAAACTGAGAAAAATAGAGGTTAGATACAGGGAGAGACGGGTAATATAGAATGTTTACAAGAACCAAGAGGGAATAATAAGAGTGGACGACCAAGAACGAAGCTTACTGTTCAATCAGTACATCGAAGAAGCAATGATGGAAATAAAAGGAAGGTTCAGGAATAGAATTAAAATTCAAGGTGGAAGGATATCAATGATACGACTCGCTGATGACGTAGCTGTCCTGACTGAAAGTGAAGAAGAATTACGTGACCTGCCGAATGGAATGAATAGGCTAATGAGTACAGAATACGGACTGAGCGTAAATCATGGAAAGACGAAACTAATGAGAAGTAGCAGAAATGAACAGCGAGAAACTTAACATCAGGATTGATGGCCACGAAGTAGGTGAAGTTAAGGAATTCTACTACCTAGCCAGCAAACCGACCAGTGATGGATGGAGCATCAAGGACATCAAAAGCTGATTGCTAATGGCAAAGAGGGTATTCCTGGCCAAGAGAAGTCTACTGGTATCAAACATAGGCCTTAATTTGAGCAAGAAATTTCTGAAAATATACGTTAGAAGCACAGCATTGTATGGTATTGAAAAATGGACTGCGGGAAAAGCGGAGTAGGAGAGAATCGAAGCATTTGAGATGTGGTGCTACAGACGAATATTGAGAATTAGGTGGACTGATAAGGTCACGAATGAGGAGGTTCTTTGTTGCAGAATCGGCGAGGACACCCTGAAAATACAGACGACGAGAAGGGACAGGATGATAGAATATCTGTGAAGACACCAGGGAATAACTTCCATCGTACTAGACAGAGTTTTACGGGGTAAAAGCTGTAGAGAAAGACATAGATTAGAGTACATCCAGCAAATAATTGAGGACGGAGGTTACAAGCTCTACTCTGAGATGGATAGGCTGGCACAGTAGAGGAATTCCCAGCGGGCCTTATCAAACCAGTCAGACGACTGACCAATCAAAAAAAAAAATAAAATAAATAAATAAAAATAAATAAATAAATAAAATAAAAAACAATTGTTGGCTTCTTAATTTTTGGCTCCCAACGTGGGGCGATCTCATTGGTAATTTTCAAGTTATATGATGTCACGAACAATTTCTCGAGTTCTCTACAAGTTGCATGTCTGGAGCTACCCCTGTTGCTGTCTTCTATACTCTCCGGCACGTTACCGGGAGCCCCTCTATGCTGAACTGGATACTATGGAAACCAGCCTGAACGCAGGGTTTGAGTTGCTGATAACCCGCTAAGTACAGATGCATTGCGGGATCGCGGCGTCGAAGGCGAAGCCAAGAGACACACCGCTTCCTGTTCATCAGGGTTAACAGCTTTTGTGATATATCTGTGGCACAAATTTGAAAATTTGGTTAGCAGTGGACGAAAGCTCAGATCCCAGATAGGCCATCCAAATTGTGTTTTCCTTGTTTTCCTCTTTATCGGATACGGTGGACACCATCTCGTAGGCTGAGAGGGAGCCTGTCCCTCTCATCAGAATATAAGACAAAAATTTTGCAGCAATGTCAGGATACATCCAACACTGCCTGTTCTGTTCCCCATTTTAAGCTTGTGTTATGAACTGAGTAACATCAATGCCGATGGAACATCTGAATAAAAATCTTCCGTTCCTCTCCTCTGTTACACTGCCAGATGCCAAATTTGTTTTGTTTGCAGTTGATACAAACATTGCAAGCCAAGTACGGATTTAGAAATGGGTGCTAACCAAATTTTCATTCAGACTAATAAATGACTTAAAGCCAATTCCGGTCGCGTAAACTGACATACGGCCAGGAAAGCGGTATGCTGATCACACTCCACTCCATATCTGCATTCAGTGATGCCTATTGGCTTAGTACGACATGGTGGCCAGTCGGTACCGTTTGGGCTTCATGGCCTGTTCAGGCGGGGTTCAGTTTTTTAAAGGTAATTCACTGTCACTAAACTTTGAAAAGACTCACTGTGTGTAGTTCAGAATCTGTACGTAATTTCCTCCCAGGATGTGTATAACATATGAAGACATGTAGATCGAAGAGGTTGACAGTGTTAAATTTTTGGGGCAACAACTCGATAGCAAATTCAGTTGGGGAGAGCGTACTACAGAATTGCTGAAACTGTTAAACACCACCTTATTAGCTGTGAGAATGATGTCAGATGTAAGAGATATAAACATAAAAAAAAACTTGGATACTTTGCTCACTTTCATTGTATTATGTTATCTGGGATCATATTGCGGGGTAACTCGTAAAATCGAGGAACAGTTTTTAGCGTGCGAAAGCGGGTAGTAAAACTCATTTGTGGTGTAAATTCAAGAATATCATGTACAAACCTGTTCAAGTAACTTTGTGTTCTAACCACTGCTTCTCAGTATCTTTATTCCTTAATGAAATTTGTTGAAAGCAATATATTTCTATTTCCAACCAACAGTTCAATACACAGTATGAATACTAGGAACGAGAACAATGTACATGAAGAGCTAAAATCACTTGCCTTGGTCCTAAAAGGGGTCCAATATTCAGGAACACACATTTTCAATAAATAAAAGATTAAGAAGTTGGTTTCAGATAAAGCACGGTTCAAACAGAGGTGGATAGACTTTCTGGTAGGCAACCCCTTCCACTCTGTAGATGAATGTCTTAACAGAGACTGCTAAACAAGCTTAAGTAAACTTGTCTGTTACATTATAGTTTTGACAGCAGTTGGTTACAACAGTGAAGGGTAAGTATTTTGCGTATGATACATGTATTAAAAGTGTGTAACTGTGTTTCATTCTGACAGTGGACTAATTCTGTAAATATTAGCAGTTCCAGTTTACAGTAATGCATACACCTATTTTGACATTCTCCTGAGAAATGATCAGGGTAGAGAGTGCTATAATCAAATGTCTTATGTTATTCTTTCTGGTTTGTTCGACGCCCACGAGAACTATCTTATTTTTGTATCTATCGAACGAAAACTGAATCTAATCTAATCTAATCATGCCTGTCATAGTTCAGTTACATCAGCTTTTTTCCCAATATGAAATATTAATTCAAAACGTAAGATAGGATAATGACGTAGGAAGGTTCTCTGGGCTTCAAGTGGGAAGTAGTTTTGTTAATCATTTTGTGATAATTTGTTTCACATTCTCATCAACTAAGAGCTGAGAGAAGCTGCTGGATGATGGATTGAAACTGGCGCATTCGCAGAACAGTGACCCAGCAGCTGCTGCGCCCAAGCAGAACGTGGGAAACTGGTCTGTATTCTAGCCCTCGTTCTTTGTGCTATTTCTGGTCTGACCGGATTATTATTCCACCAGGAACTTACCATGTACCTGATCTACACTCACGTTTAGAAAAAGCATAACACGTTGAACGACTCGAGGTAGGACGTTCATATTCACAGGGCATGAACATTAGTATGTTCTGCAGAAATGATTAGCAGTTCAGTCACCTCGGTTCAGCATGTGTCCTGTTACCTAACAGGTACAGGGTCCGCCATGGGACCTGATAACTTGTTCCGTGTATGATGGCAACGACACGTACAAGGTGCGAATGGCATCCATGCTGCATTCACCTGGTTCCAAAGTCCATCTGTGGTGGTCGGCACTGGGTCAGAGCACTACACCCATCGTTCCACTGTATTCCACTCACTTTCGATTGGCGACAAGTCTGGTGATCTGGAGGACCAGGACAAGAGGCCGACATTCTGTGACACCGAGGAGGGACGTGTTCGCGCACCAACACGTGGTCGTGCTTGTCTTGCTGAAAATTGGCGTCTGAGGTATTGTGCAGAAAGGGTATGCCTATGGGCCACAGGATGGCATGTGGTTTAATAGCCTTGTTAGAAAAGCGCTACGTAAACATAGAGCACTACACTTCAGATTCAAGAGAAGTAAAAACATAGCTGTCAAAAGCTGAAAGAAGCGAAAATGAGCGTAAGGAGAGCAATGGGAGAAGCGTTCAGTGATTTTGAAAGTAAAACGTTGTCAACCGACCTGAGTAAAGACCCTAAGAGATTTTGGTCGAATATGAAGTCAGTAAGTGAGTCGAAATCATCTATTCATTCTGTCAGCGACCACAGAGGCACCAAAACGGAAGATAACAGAGAGAAGGCCGAGATACTGAATTCAGGCTTCCGAAGTTGTTTCACCGCAGAAGATCGTAACACTGTCCCTTCTTTCAATCGTCGTACGAACGTAGCAATGGCAGATGCTAAGCGTTCGCGGAGCTGAAAAGCAGCTACAATAGCTCAGCAGCGGAAAGGCTTCAGGACCAAATGAGATACTATAACATTCTATCAAGATTATGCGAAAGAACTTGTTCCCCTTCTAGCAGTAACTTATCGTACGTCACTTGAGCAAGAAGAGGTACCTAACAACTGGGAAAAAAGAGCAGGTCTTTTCCGTTTTTAAGAAAGGCCGCAAGACAGATCCACACAATTACATACCTATGTCGTTGACGTCAATTTGTTGTAGAATTAGAGAACATGTTTTGTGCTCAAGAACTATGACATTCTTGGAAAATGAACATCTCCTCTATAAAAATCGACATGGATTCCGCAAACAGAGATCCTGCGAAACTCAGCTCGCTCTGTTCCTCCCTGAGGTCCACAGCGCAGTGGACGACGGAGCTCGGGTTGATGCCGTGTTCCTTGATTTCAGTGAGGCATCTGACACCGTCCCGCATTGCCGTTTAATGAAAAAAGTACGGAGCAGATTGGCGATTGGTTTCAAGACTTTCTTGCAGATAGAACTCAACACATCGCTCTAATCGGAACTAAACCGACAGATGTAAAGGTAATATCCGGAGTACCACAGGGAAGTGTGATGTGACCGTTGCTATTTACAATATAGAAAGCGTCGAATGCTCTTAAAGGCTATTCGGAGATGATGCAGTCGTTTATACAAAAAGAAGCAACGCCAGAAGATAGTAACAATTTGCAGAACAACATGCACAGAATTGATGAGTGGTGCATACTCTGGCATTTGACCCTGAACGTAAATAAATGCACCATATTGCGCATACATAGGAAAAGAAATCCACTACTGTACAGCTACACTATTGATGACAAGCAGCTGGAGACACCGTCTGCCGTAAAATATCTATGCGTAACTATCTAGAGCGATCTTGAGTGGAATGAGCATATGAAACAGATATTGGGAAAAGCAGATACCAGACTCATTCATCCGAATATTCTTAAGGAAATGTAACTCATCCACGAAAGAAGAGGCTTATAAGGCGCTTGTTCGCTCGATTATTGAGAATTGTTCATCTATCTGGGACCCCTGTCAGCTAGGACTGACAGAGGAGATAGAGAAAATTCAACGAAGAGCGGCGCGTTTCGTCACGGAATCGTTTAGCTGGCAGGCTTTACAAGAGAGACATCGTGCATCACGGAGAGAGTTACTATTGAAATTTCGGGACAGCACTTTTCAGGAGGAGTCGGACAACATATTACTTCCCCCCACATACATCTCGCGTATTGACCACGAGGAGAAAATTCGAGAAATTAGAGTCAATACAGAGGCTTACCGACAAACTTTCTTCCCACGCAGTGTTCGCGAGTGGAACAGGGTTTCAGTTTCAGGGATCAGATAGTGATATCGGAAGGTACCCTCCACCACACACCATGGCATGGATTGCGGAGTATGATGTAGATGTAGATACATAGGTCATACCGATCCCAGTGTGCTGGACACACACCAACTGTGATTCGTGATTGTTGTCGTTTTATGTCTTACGCGAATGCAGTCACTGATATGTCACTCCCTCTGTCTGTGCAGTATAAAAATTCGGCATCATTTTCAAACAAGACAGGCCCTGGATTCGTCCGACAAAAGTGTCTGATGCCATTTCTGTCCACAGTGACATCGTTCTATACGTAACGTGGTCATGTCATTTTGATTTTTGTATGTTGTCGCTGTGCATGTCAGGGAGAGAGCAAGTTATGTTACTGTTAAACAATCTTTGGTCTTTTTCTGGTACAGTCTTTGTCTCTGCCCAGTCAGACACATTCTTAGTTGAAATGTGGTAGGTGATGAATGTATTCAGTTGTGCTGTGTTGACTTGTTATTGTATCTGTTAGATGAAGAAAGATTTGTTGTAAGGCACATCAAGGATGAACATGATCTACATATTGGAAGGCGAAAAGAATATGAATTTTGAAGAAAGTTATTATTTTTGAAGACAAGAAGTTTGAAGTAAGACTGAAGCACTGCGCAGCTAGCTTGTGTGAATAATTATTGTCAACCTTGATCAGAGCTGAGAGAAATTCCGCCCCACTTCCCCACATTGACTCATGCATTAACATATGAAGTGATTAAGCTGTTTGGTTTTTTATAGCAATTCTGAGTTAACATTGTACCCTTTTCAATTCATTACTCACCTTGTTAAGCATAGTATTGTTCAGACCAATGTAATGTGTGAAGATTACGTGAAATTTTACTCTGTAAGTGGAAATTTTGATAAGGGCCAGCTAACTGTTTTACTTCTGTTGCGCATTTAATATAAAATTGGATTCAGATGAGTTACAGTTCAAATTATGTTCTGTTTAGTCAAAGGTTAGCATATGAGTATAAGTTGGGTAACAGTTTGTGGGGACATAGTTTTCGTAATAGGTACACTTTTATAGAGTGGGAGGTAAAGTTGGGCTAGTTACTATCCGAAACCTGCATTTGCCTAATAAAATCTGAAAAAGGACGACTGATTGCTACACCCTGTAATTTATAAGTCACATAACAGTCGCTGAGCGCACCTACTTTCCCAATGGAAGGTAACGTGCAGGAGGATATTAATTGGGAAAAGAAGCGTTATAGGAACATTATGAATGAAACAGCGAGCGTGTTGAAAGAATGCTTAACCACGAAGACGAAAAGGACGAATTTGACCGTTTACGTTCATATTCAGGAAACTTTGGCGTTTATGTGCTTTTCCACGAGAGCAGTACAACATATCCAGATACGACAATGAATCGCCGACGTGGTGGAATAGAGAACAATCTGGTGTGCACAAAAATGGTAACTTCTTGACAATAAGTAAATCCAAAGTTTTCAGGAATTACAGCAACAAAATTCACCCCCAAGTTTGGATTTATCAGTTCCTATATTTTTTACCACCAAATGGGCCACTTGAGCAGAAATTGGAATTGCTTTGTGGTTATTTGGGAAATGAAGCTGCACCAAGAAAGCACTCACTAGTGAGACACTAAAAAAGCTTAATTGATTTCTACCGAGCAGTTTTGTTAGACTACTGGTCGCAAGCCCCACAAGATCGGGTAAAATGCACACATCAAAAAAAGGTTTGCATCACTTCGGTTCCGAGAGTTCCGGAACCAGTACGAAAAACTGGAATAGAGAGCAATATAAACATCATTTCTGCCCTTTTTATTGCTAATGAAAAGCACACATTGCGTATTGTTCCACCATACAGTGAGAACTTCTGAGGTGGTGGTCAAGATTGCTGTGTACACAGCGGTACCTGTAATACTTAGAAGGACGTCCTCTCGCATTGATGCATGCCTGTATTCGTCGTCGTATACTATCTGCAAGTTCATCATGGAACTTTTGGTCCAGATTGCCCCCACTCCTCAACGGCGATTCAGCGTAGATCCCTCAGAGTGGTTGATGGGTGACAGCCCTTTTCAATCTATCCCACGAATGTTTGATAGGGTTCGGGTCTGGAGAACTTGCTGGCCACTCTAGTCGAGCAATGTCATTATCGTGAAGGAAGTCGTTCACAAGATGTGCACCACGAGGGCGCGAATTGTCGTCCATGGAGACGGATGCCTCGTCAATATGCTACCGATATGGTTACACTATTGATCGGAGGATGGCCATAATACATCGGACAGCCGTTACGGCGCCTTCCACAACCACCAGTGACGTACGTCGGCCCAACATAACGCCACCCCAAAAAAACAGGGAACGTCCACCTTGCTGCACTAGCTGGACAGTGTGTCCGAGGCGTTCAGCCTGACCGGGCGATGGCATGATTGAAGGCATATGCGACATTCACGGATGAAGAGAACGTGATGCCAATTCTGAGCGGTCCATTCAGTGGTATATTGTTTGGTCCATCTGTAATGCGCTGCATGGTGTCGTGGTTCAAAGATAGACCTCGCCACGGACGTCAGGAGTGAAGGTGCGCATCACGCGCAGTTTGAGTCGTAACACGACATCCTGTGGCTGAACGAAAATCATTACACAATATGGTGACGTTGCTGACAGGGTTCCTCCGACCCATAATCCGTAGGTAGCGGTCATCCAATGTAGTAATAGCTCTTGAGCGGACCGACGGAGGCATGTCATCGACAGTTCCTGTGTCTCTGTATAACCTACATGTCCGAACAGCATCGCTTTGGCTCAGTCCGAGACGTCTCGACACTTCCCTAGTTGAGAGCCCTTCCTGGCACAAATAATGCGGATGCGATAGAATAGTGGTATTGACCGTCTAGGCACTGTTGAACTGCAGAAAACACGAGCTGTGTACCTCCTTCCTGGTGGAATGACTGGAACTGATCGGCTGTCAGACCCCTTGCATCTAATAGGCGCTGCTCACACATTGTTGTTTCTATCTTTGGGCGGGTTTAGTACAGTCAAAGGGACTGTGTCTGTGATACAATATCCACAGTCAACGTCTATGTTCAGTTCTGGGAATCAGGGTGATACAAAACTTTTCTTGAGCTGTGTGTAACATTAAAATGTTAGGGAGCTTTGAACACTCTGGCTTCTGTATTCCAGCAAAATATTTGGAAGACATGAACCGCAGAAAGCAGTACTTATAAGACTCATACAGCCCATCAGAAGTAATTCACATTTTTAAAGTAAGTAACCTACACATTTGAGACACTTAATTTTGGCCTGTACATGTAATGACGATTTAGAAGCATTGAAAACGTTACTGCAGGAACTGGGATTGGAGAGCGACAACGGTTTAACGAAAAGACATAGTAATAATCACAACAGAAACTATGACAGGTAAGGCGCGTTCGTTCCACGTCAAAACAAAATCTATGGGAACATAATTAAAAATACTTTCTTTTAAAGTATGAAATAGTATTCAAAAAGACAGAGTGAAATTTCACGTGCTCTTAGCACATAATATTGATCTGAACAATAGTATGCATAACAAAGTGAATAACTATATGAAAAGGGTACAGTATTAGTAGAGATTTTGTATAAAATCAAATCAGTTTATACGTTAACTCATGACTCAGAGAAGTGGGGTGGTGTTTCTCTCAGCTCTGAGGAAGATAACAAGCTGACAACAATTATCTGGACAAACTAGATCTGCAGTGCTGCAGTCTTACCTCAAACTTCTTCTCTTAAAAAATAATAACATTATTCAAAATTCATATTCTTTTCGCCTTCCAGTATATATGTCATATTCATCCTTGCTGTCCTTTACAACATATCTTTCTTCACCTAACTGATAAAATTACAAGTCAACAACGCACTACCGAGTACGTCCATCTCCTTCCACCCTTCAACTGAGAATGTATCAGACTGCTCTGAGGCAGAGACAGTACCAGTACAAGATCAAAGACTCGTTAACAGTAACATAACTGGCTCTCTTCCTGACATCCACAGCGATAACACACAAAAATCAAAGTGACACTATTATCTTACACGAACAGAATTACCGCCACCATGCTTCTGCACATTCGTCAATGGTAGGCGAAGAAATTGACGACGCGCACGTAACCCATGCCGTAATAAACGGCGATGGACTGTCACCCCTGATACTGTACGATGTGTTACCCAGTTCTGTCCTGCAACGCCGTTAGGATGTCTGCCTCAATGTTGTAACCTGTATGTGTCCTAAGACCCGAAGATGACGGCATTAGATTCGCTGAAACCGGTAATCGCGGAACAAGAAGAATTCCTGCGATCGTGGCTACCAGTTTGTTGTGTTACAGCCGTTAGGGTGAGGTGTCGGTCTTCTCGGAGCTGGTCTGGGGGTGCGGCCTGACCCACCTCGTCGTGTTCCACGGCATTCCGCACACACCCGCTCCACTGCCGAAACACTTCGTGCCACACGAGCAGCAGTCTCCCGTGTGGGTGCATCACGTTTTCTCATGCCGACAGTGTGCGCTCTTTCAAACTGACTGATGTGACGGTGCGGCTGGCGCAGACGTCTGCGAGGCCTCCTGCACGTCTGCCCGAGTCACACCGAGCCACTGCCTCCGGTTCAGAGCGACAACCAGAGCCGCAGGCGTACTGTACCGACAGGTGGTGTTGCGCTGTGATTTCTTTGTCGACCTGGAACCCGAGGGCGGACACGGTTCAAATGCTAATCATTTCTGCAGAACATAGTAATGTACATGTCATGTGAATATGAGTGTCCTAGCTGTAGTCGTTCATCTGTTCTGTTTTTTTTTCTTTTTCTTCTGAACATCATTGTATTAAATGAGAGTTAGGCGTTTATTCCTAAAGGGCACTCTGCTCGTAATTTTTATTAAGTATCTGCAGACGTAAGTTTCCTGTACCATTTGATTCTGTGAGAAAAAGTGTTACCTTAATTCAACGATGGATGCAGAAAAAACCTCAAGGAGGGGGCGCTAAAGTTATCTTGAACTACCTTCACTTTTGCTGTAATAAAAAATAAGCAAGTCACGTGCAAAGTTTAAGAAACTTTTACTTAAACTGATTATACACATATACAGGGGAATGCCATCTTATGATATAAAAAAGTTACAGTTGTGGTTGTCTTCCTTAAATGATGAATTCTATGTGCCTATCCTTACTGGCAAATTGGTTAATCACGTCGTCAACAGGACAATCACTGTGAGGGTGGAAGTTCAAGAGGGGTGAGCCATCAAGTCGATCCTCCTTCATTGTCGCCCTCTGCCGTCTCTCTGTACGCCACAGTGTTGAAAAACTTCTTTCTACTGTAGCAACAGATGCAGGTAGACAAGTAAATATTTTGTACGGCGTGTGCAAAGTAGGGGAGTCAAATCTCGGACAGACACACAACGCTTACATAACAGAATCAGTATGATTAAGGGCGTTTATGCTCGTTTGTATCTCTTTTTTAATCGATTAGCCTGCGGGCTGACTGGCGGGGGCGGCGCGGGTGGCAAGGTCAGTGGGGTACGGCTTAGTATACTCGCATTGTGTGCTGAAACATCCGAATAAAAAAAAGAAAAAGAAACCAACATCGTTTTCTGATTTAGATAAATTGCAGGTTGTTATTGAAAGTGTGCGTTACACTGATTGTAAGAGGAGAGACTTGAGATTGAACGACGATACGTCCGTCGGTAATGAGACGCGTGAGGTGTAGTTAGCCAAGTAACTTCCGCGGGCAAGGCCTTGTGTTACCGTTGAGGGATGTCCGGTCATTTGGTTAAGCAATGTACCGTACCGAAGCGCTGGCATACGAACAGCTGTGGCCAGCACAAATGGGAGCGTGCCGCCTTGGTCAGGACATTCCCTCCTGGATGCCGTAGAGTACGTGCGGTGAAAGGCGGGCGGCTCCCATATGCTTGCGCTAGCCTAGGACGTGAACCTATTTGCGCCTTGTTAGATTCTGGCAGTAATGTTTCATTGATTGATCATGATTTGTACGAACGTTACAAAGGCTTAGCTAAGTTGCCAAAATTAAGCACTGTTAATCATGTGTGTTATTCCGCTGGTGTGTAAACCCTTGAAGTGGTCGCAAGGCACTTTCAAGCATGGCATTCAAAGGTTCTCTTGGCCACTTGTCTGTTTGGTGGTTAAAAATTTATCTGTGAGGTTTATTTTGGGTTTTGATTTCTTGAAATTAACTCAGTGTGTGGTAGACTATGAGAACAAAAGTTTTTACTTCAAGTTTAGACCAGAGCTTAGTTTTCATTTCTGTGCTCATGGGTTGGGGGCTGGTGTGTGTAGAGTCGAGGCACAGCCAGCCAAGGTTAATGTTTACCATCTTACTCAAGAACAGGCTAGGTTATTATTAGAGGCGTTGGATGAATTTCCGGAGGTGTTGACCGACCGGCTTGGGGTCACTAATAAGATCGAATATCGCATTCAGCTTACTGATCAGATTCCGGTGCGGCAAACTCCCTGACGTTTATCTCCATCCAAAATGCAGGAACTCCGTAAAACCATTAACCACTTCCGTATCACCTTATGCAGCACCTATATTTCTTGTGCCCAAGCCCTATGGGGAAGGGTTTAGACCCGTGGTTGACTACCGTGCTTTAAATCAGAAGGTTGTCCTGGAGTCTATTCCTCTCCCGGATTTACACAGTTGTTTTTCTTGGTTCGTGGGAGCCAAAGTTTTCACTGTCCCGGACTTGCACCAAGCGTACTATCAGGTACCGTTGGCTGAGGAATCTAAGCCGGTAACGGCATTTAGTACCGATTGCAACCTTTCAGAGTTTAATAGGGGGCCCTTCGGACCAGCAGCAGGTGCGGCAGTCTTATCACGCCTGTTAGGCTAAACTTACACTGCCCACGATGCGATGCGATGCCGAGCCGAGCGGAGCGATGAAGCGCTGAAATCGCGTGACAATGGGCAGGCTTGGTTTAACTGTGGCAACAGAGCGGCGCCCGTTTAGACTGCAGGCTGGGCCGAGCGATGTGATGCGGTGCGATGCGATGACTCCGCTGTAGTCGCAACCGACTTTGCGTTTGGCGCGAGTGTTTGAAGCGATTGCTTGTTTGCGCTTGCATCTGAAGTAATTGTTTGCTTGCAATGGACATCAAAAGACTAATTAACAGTGTGCGTGAACACTCCGTGTTGTGGGAGCAGAAAAATAAATGTCACCACAATAGGGATTTTGTTCGTCAAGCATGGAATGAAATAGCTGAAGATTGTGGAACAGACAGTAAGTACAAAAAAGTAAAATAAATAGCTACAAGACTCCAAGAAATAAGTAACACAAACAACTTCGTTTATTTTCTAATTTTAATTGTGTATAGATACTATTACAGTATTTTGATAATGAAATGACGTTCACAATAGTTACAGTATTTGATAATTTCGACATGAAATATATTTGCGTTAATGACTGTTGACATAGTTTTTGAAGGCCTCTCTGACACTCCTCGCTCTTCTTGAAGCACTACTGTTTGCTCTGTCATTTTGGAGTTTCACGTCTATATTTTCAGACGAGGTACTGAAGAATAAATGGAAGCATCTACGCCACACTTTCCGCTCTGAACTCAAAAAACCTCGTGCTGAACGTTCAGGAGACGAAGGTGGCATGCCGCATTTCCAATCCAATTGGCCGTGGTACGAGCTAATGACATTCCTGACTGACATAATGACGCCACGGAAGACCAAGACTAATGTTCATCACAGTAAAAGAACAGCATCGCAACACGACGACGCACACGACGACGTACCATTTTCACCAGCTCTTACAGAGAAGCCGGCCGGTGTGGCCTTGCGGTTAAAGGCGCTTCAGTCTGGAACCGCGTGCCCGCTATGGTCGCAGGTTCGAATCCTGCCTCGGGCATGGTTGTGTGTGATGTCCTTAGGTTAGTTAGGTTTAATTAGTTCTAAGTTCTAGGCGACTGATGACCTCAGAAGTTAAGTCGCATAGTGCTCAGAGCCATTTGAACCATTGTTCTTACAGAGAAACAGAGTGTTTCACCTGATGAAACCAACCAAGCCAGGTCTTCAAGACCGTCTGTAAGTTCAGAGCGTAGCGTTTCGATGCCTCCTCCCTCACCCACCCTACACACAAACCAAAACAAGAGATCCAACCAATCGACAAACTCTGAGTTGCTAAATATAGAGAAGCAAAAGTTGAAGCTAATTGAGCAACAAATGTCGAAATCAGAAACGCAAGATGACAGCTATCATTTTGTAGTGAGTTTGCTGCCAGAAATGCGAAAACTATCACCAGCAGCTCAGTTGAGAGCCAGGATAAAAATTCAGCAGGTTATTTTGGAAGAATTGGAACAATCAACCACTTCCACTGCACATTCGTTGATGTCACCCCATGCACCTGAAAATCCAGTTGAAATCGTAATGGCTGGAAATCCGCAGAATGAAATAGTCATTTCTGAAACTGAACCTGATGACATTGTTATTTCAAGCTTTTTGTTTTGTTTGTTTTGGTTTTTTTAGGGCGCAAAATTATTTCAAGCCACCAAAATTCTGAAAACTTTGATACTTAAGTGAGTGAACTGTGATGTATTTTACTTCTCATTGTCATCTATGTCAAAATTAATTAAAAGAAGTTTGAATCTATCACAATTTGTAAATTTTTCATAGTAAAATGATTGCTGTAAACTTAATATTGTACTTACCTAATGGTGATCATAACTTTTTCAGGGGTAATAGCCATTCTGAAATTTGTGTTTTTCTTCTGTAATCTACTTGAAACAGACGGCACTATATAATCAAATGTCTCTGTACTCATTCTGGATGACTCCAAAATTTATCCTCATCTTTTCTCAAGTCACTGTACAAATGATGAAATTCTCCTAAAGCCCTCCTCTCCTTGTTGATTTCATGCACCCATTCACGACTGCGTTGAATTCTCAGAGCACTGTTTTCTAATAAAAAAGAATTTACTGGTTCGAGGAAACACGACATCGTGCCGAGACTGCTCAGTTGCTGGCCAGATCACGCGCGCGCGCTGTATCGTGTGCAATGTGAACGCTCCATCGTATTGCATCGCTTTGGCCATTATGCTTTGCATTATGCTTCGCGTCGCATCGCATCGCAGGCAGTGTAAACGTACACTTAGACTCGATGTTAGGCGACTTTAAATTCAACTTTGCGTTCAATTATTTGGACGATGTTGTCATACATAGCGTGAACTTCGATGAACATCTGGAACATTTAAGTCAGGTATTTGGACAATTGAAAGAGGCAGGTCTAACCGTTAAACCGTCCACGGAAAGTCGCCCGGAACGGAATATCCTTTTTGGGACATATTGTCATGCAAGGGAGTAACTATTGATCATAGCAGGACGCATGCTATTCATGCCTTTCCGATTCCTAAAGATAAAAGGGCTGACGCGCGTTTCGCCGGCATGGTGAATTTTTTTAGGAAGTTCGTACCGAATTTCGGTCAACTGGCCACGCCTATTAACCAGTTGCGCAGGAAAGGTGAAAGGTTTGTGTTGGGCGACTCACAACAGGCAGACTTTGTCGCCTTGGAAGCTGCAATAAGCACCGCTCCAGTATTAGGGATCCCTGATTTCAATCGTACAATCCGTGTTGAAACCGACGCGTCGAACGTAGGGGTGGCGGCTGTTTTGCTGCAGGAGCAGGACGGGGAAAGGCGTCCTCTTGCTTACGCATCACGAGCTTTGTCACCAGCCAAGTACTCAGTGTACGAATTAGAGGCTTTGGCGGTCATATTCGCCTTGGAAGAATATAAATTCTACTTGGGACATCGTCAGTTTCGTTTAGAAACAGACAATCAGGCCCTGAGTTGGGTGCTTGCTCGGCCACGGAAGACAGGAAGAATAGCGCGTTGGGCCGTTAGAATCTCGCCGTTCCAGTTCGATGTTTGTCATATTAGAGGGGGACAGAATCAAGTGGCGGACGTTCTCAGTCGCATGTTTCGAGGAAGCAGACGATCATTTCGAGCTAGCCACCTGTAATATGGCTGTGTTAACTGAAATTCCATCTCTGTTCAGTAAACTTAAGGAGGAACAACGACAGGACCCCGCATTGCGAACTGTGGTATACAGACGTAGTGCCGGGGAAACTGTTCCGGGTTACTCCTTGGAACGGGGGTTTCTCTGCTTTCGCGCTAACCGCCATAAGGTTCCTAAATTATACGTACCCCGGAGTTTAGTGCCTGGAGTTTTCGAATATTTTCACCAGACCTTGTGCGGGGGACATTTTGTTGTTGTTGTGGTCTTCAGTCCTGAGACTGGTTTGATGCAGCTCTCCATGCTACTCTATCCTGTGCAAGCTTCTTCATCTCCCAGTACCTACTGCAACCTACATCCTTCTGAATCTGCTTAGTGTATTCATCTCTTGGTCTCCCCCTACGATTTTTACCCTCCACGCTGCCCTCCAATACTAAATTGGTGATCCCTTGATGCCTCAGAACATGTCCTACCAACCGATCCCTTCTTCTCGTCAAGTTGTGCCACAAACTTCTCTTCTCCCCAATCCTATTCAATACTTCCTCATTAGTTATGTGATCTACCCATATAATCTTCAGAATTCTTCTGTAGCACCACATTTCGAAAGCTTCTATTCTCTTCTTGTCCAAACTATTTATCGTCCATGTTTCACTTCCATACACGGCTACACTCCATACAAATACTTTCAGAAAAGACTTCCTGACACTTAAATCTATACTCGATGTTAACAAATTTCTCTTCTTCAGAAACGCTTTCCTTGCCATTGCCAGTCTACATTTTATATCCTCTCTACTTCGACCATCATCAGTTATTTTGCTCCCCAAATAGCAAAACTCCTTTACTACTTTAAGTGTCTCATTTCCTAATCTAACTCCCTCAGCATCACCCGACTTAATTCGACTACATTCCATTATCCTCGTTTTGCTTTCGACCATCATCAGTTATTTTGCTCCCCAAATAGCAAAACTCCTTTACTACTTTAAGTGTCTCATTTCCTAATCTAATTCCCTCTGCATCACCCAATTTAATTCGACTACGTTCCATTGTCCTCGTTTTGCTTTTGTTGGTGTTCATCTTATATCTTCCTTTCAAGACACTGTCCATACCGCTCAACTGCTCTTCCAGATCCTTTGCTGTCTCTGACAGAATTACAATGTCATCGGCGAACCTCAAAGTTTTTATTTCTTCTCCATGGATTTTAATACATATTCCGAATTTTTCTTTTGTTTCCTTTACTGCTTGCTCTATATAAAGATTGAATAACATCGGGGAGAGGCTACAACCCTGTGTTACTCCCTTCCCAACCGCTGCTTCCCTTTCATGTCCCTCGACTCTTATAACTAGCATCTGGTTTCTGTACAAATTGTAAATAGCCTTTCGCTCCCTGTATTTTACCCCTGCCACCTTTAGAATTTGAAAGAGAGTATTCCAGTCAACATTGTCAAAAGCTTTCTCTAAGTCTACAAATGCTAGAAACGTAGGTTTGCCTTTCCTTAATCTTTCTTCTAAGATATGTCGTAAGGTCAGTATTGCCTCACGTGTTCCAGTATTTCTACGGAATCCAAACTGATCTTCCCCGACATTTAGCTTTCCATAAAACCCTGCTCAAGGTGAGCGAAAGGTTAACTTGGAAGGGATTGGTCCGCGATGTAATAAGGCTTGTTAAAGGGTGTGAGGCTTGTAAGATGGCGAAGCCGGATACTGGCCCAAGAAAGGGTTCTTGCAATCTACTCGAGAATCTCGACCCTTAGATAAAATCTATATTGACTATTTGGGTCTCTTACCGCGTACCCAGAGAGGCAATCGCTTCGTGTTCGCCATGGTAGACACCTTCACCAGGTTTGTGTGGTTAATTGCTAGCAGCGGTACTACTGCTAGTGTTAGTATTCAACATTTCGAGAGTGTTTTCGCTATCCTTGGCGCGCCAACGTTGCTAGTGAGCGATAACGCCCCCGCTTTTGTTTCTAAACAGTTTAAACAATTCTGTTTTGACCGGGGTATTTCTCATATTACCACTACACCTTATTATCCCCAACCGTCCTTCGCTGAAAGAGTCCATAGGAATTTAACGTCCGCGCTCATCGCGTACCATTCTGGGTCACAATGACGGTGGGATTTCTCTCTCCACTGGTTATATTTTGCTTTTAATACCGCTCACCACGAAGCGCACAAATTTTCTCCTGCTAAATTAATGTTTGCCTTCCCGTTGAATTCTCCCATGTCCAATTTGTGTTCGCTTAATGATCTGCTACCAGAGCAGGTCAACCCGGAGGAAAGTAAAGTCAACTGGGAGGCAGCACGCAGAAACATCAGGCTGGTACATCGCCGGGAGCAGCTGCGTTACAGTAAGGGTAGGCAACCCGCGCAAGTCCAGAAGGGGCAGGAAGTGTACCTTAAGAATTTTTGGGGTCAGAGTCAGGCCAGTCAAGGTGTCACTCGTAAGTTGCTGCCTAGATTTGAGGGTCCATATAAGGTTATTAAGAGACTCTCACCGGTGAACCTTCTACTGCAGGACCTTAATAAGAAGGCTGAAGGCACACCTGAGTCAGCTCAAATTGAGTACGATTGATCACCGTTCAGAAT
Source organism: Schistocerca serialis cubense (assembly GCF_023864345.2). NCBI lineage: Eukaryota > Metazoa > Arthropoda > Insecta > Orthoptera > Acrididae > Schistocerca > Schistocerca serialis. Next base: position 135,688,866 of record NC_064648.1, on the reverse strand, counting down.
GTCAGGGGGCAAACGCAGGTTTTCCACCCCAATTTCAGCCTTTAAGGGGGGGGGGGCGGAGATTAAACCGTATCATCTTCATCTTTGCCTAGGCTTGGTGTGTCGTCTTCCGGAGCCTCGGCTTTGCTCTGCCGCGATTGGTCCGTTTGCTTACGGAGGGCGCTGCGTGCGAGGAGAGACCTGCTGACGACGAGGGTATCGAGTGCTGCTGCCAGAGTGAGACGGGGAGTTTTGTTTCCGGTTGTGTGGCAGCGCAATGTTGCGGGAAAGGTGGTACAACTTCCTGTGAACGCACGTGATTGCTACGAGCGTGTGTACTCGGGAAGGCGGCAGTCGTTCTGGACGGGCTGTGCGATAAGGAAGCTCGGCGTGGCAACTGTTGACGCGGCGCTCCACGTTGCTATGGCGGATCTGGGGCGGTTGACATAACCCAAGTTGGTGCTGGTTGCAACCTGTCGCCGAATGCTTGTCTGCCTTCTGGACTAACGGTGAGAATTTCTTGACTTGAGGTGTCTCACTCAATTTCTGCCCGTGTCGTCGGGTGTGTTTTGCTCTAAGGTCGTGTGCCATGGTGTTTCGCAATTTTAGTAGGCTCAGGCGTGCCTGAAATCCCGATTCAGTGATCTGCTGTTATATTGTCAAGTGTAGCTATCACTAGAAAAGAGTGTTAACTCTCTGTGCCTTAATAACTGAACCTAAAATATTATCTGTGGTTGAAATTTTATTCTGACCCAAGTGCAATAACGATCTTGTATTTTACAATTTGTTGGGTGGTATTATTATTTAGGTCTGGCTGTCACATTTACTAAGTCGAAGATTTACGAAGGGCAGTGGGCGTCATCAACAGCTCCTGCCTAGATAGGAGTTATATTTTGAACCATGTGTTTCAATGTTTAGTAATTTTTATTTTATGTGTTATAGAGAATTGCTGTGGTGCCCTATGTGAACGATTCGCCACGTAGGTGAAGTTACTAGTTGTTCTGCTGGTCTGCGCCATGTTGCTAAAGCAGGCAGTCCTAGCACAGCTGGCCAGCCGGAGTGGCTGAGCGGTTCTAGGCGCAGGTTCGAATCCTGCCTCGGTCATGGATGTGTGCGACGTCCTTAGGTTAGTTAGGTTAAAGTAGTTCTAAGTTCTAGGGGACTCATGACAAATGTTAAGTCCCATAGTGCTCAGAGCCATTTGAATCATTTGAACCTAGCACAGCTGATTGTAAATTTTTCCTAGTTGTGAGGACCACGGGCTGGTTTTAAGTGCTAACTCACTAACTTCAACCATTCTCAAATATTTATTACTACTGATATTCAGGCCCTTCAGGCACTACCCTTTTTTGGTTATTAATTTTATCTTGTTAGCTTGTTTCATTAAAAAAAAAACACACCTTTGGAATATGAATTTGTCATTTTGTCTTTACTGTTCCTTTGGAGGAAGTAAATTAATTGTTGGTTTTGAATTCTTGTAGCATTATCAAAACAGCATTTGTGGCTATATTTGATTGGTCTTTCTGGCCTAATGATTAAAGTCATTCCTTTGAGTAACTTATTGTATTGGTGAATAATTAATCAAAAGTTTTGGTCCTTCAGACCGTGATTATCTCCTTATGTTGAATCTTAAGGTTGTCATTCTGACATTACAGTTGTGAATGTTCAGTGGCCCTTCAGTCCTGGAATTTAAAAAATATTATTGTTTTTTGTGATATATATATATATATATATATATATATATATATATATATATATATATATATATTACCAGTGCACAAGTGTTTTTCAATGTTTAATAAAATTATATACATTACTGGTCATTAAAATTGCTACACCAAGAAGAAATGCAGATGATAAACGGGTATTCATTCGATAAATATATTATACCATAACTGGCATTTTCACGCAATTTGGGTGCATAGATCCTGAGAAACCAGTAACTATGACAACTACCTCTGGCCGTAATAACGGCCTTGATATGCCTGGGCATTGAGTCAAACAGAGCTTGGATGGCGCGTACAGGTACAGCTGCCCGTGCAGCTTCAGCACGATACCACAGTTCATCAAGAGTAGTGACTGGCATATTGTGACGAGCCAGTTGCTCGGCCACCATTGACCAGACGTTTTCAATTCGTGAGAGATCTGGAGAATCTGCTGGCTAGGGCAGCAGTAGAACATTTTCTGTATCCAGAAAGGCCCGTACAAGACCTGCAACAAGCGGTCGTGCATTATCCTGCTGAAATATAGGGTTTCGCAGGGATCAAATGAAGGGTAGAGGTACGGGTCGTAACACATCTGAAATGTAACGTCCACTGTTCAAAGTGCCGTCAATGGGAACAAGAGGAGACCGAGACGTGTAACCAATGGCACGCCATACCATCACGCCAGGTGATACGCCAGTACGGCGATGACGAATACACGCTTCCAATGTGCGTTCACCGCGATGTCCCCAAACACGGATGCGACCATCATGATGCTCTAAACAGTACCTGGATCCATCCGAAAAAATGACGTTTTGCCATTCGTGCACCTAGGTTCGTCGTTGAGTACACCATCGCAGGCGCTCCTGTCTGTGATGCAGCGTCAAGGGTAACCGCAGCCGTGGTCTCTGAACTGATAGTCCATGCTTCTGGAAACGTCGTCGAACTGCTCGTGCAGATGGTTGTTGTCTTGTAAACGTCCCCATCTGTTGACTCAGGGATCGAGACGCGGCTGCACGATCCGTTACAGCCATGCGCATAAGATCCCTGTCATGTTGACTGCTAGTGATACGAGGCCGTTGGGATCCAACACGGTGTTCCGTATTACCCTCCTGAACCCACCGATTCCATATTCTGCTAACAGTCATTGGATCTCGACCAACGCGAGCAGCAATGTCGGGATACGATAAACCTCAATCGCGATAGGCTACAATCCGACCTTTATCAAAGTCGGAAACATGATGGTACGCATTTCTCCTCCTTAGACGAGGCATCACAACATGGTTTCACTAGGCAACGCCAGTCAACTGCTGTCTATGTATGAGAAATCGGCTGGAAACTTTCCTGATGTCAGCACGTTGTAGGTGTCGCCACCGGCGCCAACCTTGTGTGAATGCTCTGAAAAGCTAATCATTTGCATATGACAGCATCTTCTTCCTGTCGGTTATATTTGGCCTCTGTAGCACGTCATCTTCGTGGTGTAGCAATTTTAATGGCCAGTAGTGTAGAAGTTGCCGGCAGCAGTGCTGTATTCTGTCTGTTTACATATCTCTGTGTTTCAATAGGTGTGACTATACCAGTTGCTTTTTTCGCTTCAGTGTATATGTGGTGTCCGTTCTTTCAGACATGTCCTAAAGAACGGGCACCATATGTGTATTTAATAAATGCTTTTGTCAAACTGACATACATATTTCAAATGACGACGTGATACAAGCAAATTCAGTAAGATGAGTTGTGGTCAGTAGCAGGTTTGAAGTGACTGATGAGGCTGCTTCTATTACATGCGTTTGTGCTTTCCTTGCGGACTTGTAGTTTTCGTCAAAGCCTGGGCAGACGTTCCGGTCTTGAGCTTCCATGCGATCAGCGCCTGCCTTTCCATATCTACATCTGCCCTCCGTAAGTCGCTTACGGTGTGTGGCGGAGGGTATTTCTGCTACCACTGTGATTTCCTCCCCCCCCCCCCCCCCCCTTGCTTGTTCCATTCTCGAACGGTGTGTGAACCGAATGGCTTTCTATAAACATTCGCATTGGCCCTGCTTTCTCTGATTTTCTGGTTGTGCTGGTTTCTCGAGTCACATGTGAGAGGAAGTGATGCGTTTCCCGTCTCTTCTTTGATCGCACGCTCTCGTTTCAGCAGAAGACCTCTCCATGGTACAAAGCATCTGTCTTGTAGCGACTGCCACTGCTGTCTGCTGAAAATCTCTGTAAGATTCCTGCGTCGAGTGGACGATCCCGTGGCGAAACGCGCCCCTCGACATCGAATGTTCTCCATCTCTGCCACTCATCCTTCCGTATGACTCTCGTACGCTCGGGTCGGTGCTCTGCTGTCGGGCAGAGGCTGCACAGCGACTCCTTATAGCCGGGGATTGCGCTCTATGCGTTTGAGTGAGCCAACACCAACACTAGTTAGTTGGCCATAAGTTTTCTTCGAGATTTCCGCTGCCAGCTGCTTATCCAACGACCATTTTCCAATTCTTGATTATAAATCGTTTATCTGTACAATTTATTATTAAAGGAGAGATAAAAAGTACCACAGAGGAAATTCGGGCTTTTACTTTAGTAGTGGAAAGTAATTAAAGCTAAACAGCACATTTTCAGTGGACTTGCAGACCTGGAAAAAGCGTCTGAGATCATACAGTCGATACCTAAGGAAATATAGGTAGAGGGTGACACTTGCTGAACTACATGAAACAAAATCGTCAAAACATCTGAACGGTTTGCGTTAAGACGTTCGAACTGCACGGTTGGCTTCCGGGCAAGATGGGAATTAATATGCGCATGCCGGTTTGGTTTAGCGACGAAGCCCACCTCATTTACTTGGGTTCGTCCATAAGAAAGACTGACGCATTTGGGGGGCTGAGAATCCACATTGTCCGACACATCGCTTATGTAAGTCGAGATAACTGGGGGTCCTTCTGTAGTGTCTTCCGACATACACACAGTGGGACATGGGTTTCTGTTGAGCTGTCGCTCTCTGTTATTTTATAGTGTACGAGGTCTGTTAAAAAATTTCCTGAACATTCGTAATTTCGGACCAATGGTGTGTTGGGACGAATTGGGTTGGCATCCCTGAAAACGCCTGTGTTTAACGTGTAACTGTCCGCCCCCATTAGCTGAGTGTTCAGCGCCACAGAATGTCAGTCCTAAGGGACCGGGTTACATGCCTGGCTGGGTCAGAGATTTTCTCCGCTCAGGGAGTGGGTGTTGTGTTGTCCTAATCATCATTATTTCATCCCCATCGACGCGCAAGTCACCGAAATGGCGTCAAATCGAAAGACTAGCACCCGGCGAATGGTCTACCCAAGGGGAGGCCCTAGTCACACTACATTTACATTTAACTTGTAACAACCGGAAGTTCAATTGCTGTATGTCCGTTAGTTATGGTTCAGTGCTGTAGTGAGTAGAAAGTTGTATCATACAGTGTGCGAATTTCACGATGGCAGAGTTAGAGGAGCACGGCATCTGCATTAAATTTTACGTGAAAGTCAAGGAAACCTTTACAGAGGCCCACCAAGTGATGCGGGAAGCCTACGCTGAGTAGTTAAGCCGTTACGAATGTTCCACACGGTTTAAAAACTGCCGGACGGAAGTTGAAGATGACCCTCGTTCAGGACGCCCTTCGACGTCTACCGAAGACGCTATCAGGAACGTGAACGAAATTGTACCTGTCAATAGAAGACTGATTGTCCGAGAGATTGCAGTAGAATGTAGCATTTCAGTTGGATCATGTCACGAAATCCTGACACAGCATCTTGGAATGCTCCTAGTTGCTGTTCGATTTCACAAATGAGAACGAGATATTCTTTAAGAGAATCATAATTGTGATGTGACGTGGCTCTATTGTTATGATGTTGATACCAAGGAATGATGTGGAAGGAAACATCAGAACCCTAGGAATCAGAGGATGGAGAAGGAAAGTAAATGGGAGGAAATTGTTGAGAAGGCTATGACCCATGCAGCGTTGTAAAGGCACAAAACTAATTAAAATGGTTTTGCAGCCTCATCAAATGTATATCTCATTTTTGTGTAGTTAAGAGTTGAAGTAATGAGAACTGGTATGATTTTTCAACAGACTCTGTTAATAAGGTGTGTTGGTAGGTAAGTAATTATTGATTCTTCTCTCAGAAATACAACTCGTATGCATACAGGGTGTTTGGAAATATCCGTTACAAATCTAGGACTTACAGAGGTGAGTTCATAATATCTTGAATAGGAAACCACATCTGGAAACATACTGTTTCCATTCTATTACAGTTTCAATTCAGATATTGAACTCATCCACTTATACTTGATGAATTGAATGATCCGTGACACAGTATAGTTATCAGGTAACAATTCGAAATGAAACATAACGAAACATGGATTTATCACTTAGGCACATTTATATGTATTAGCACTTTAGCGTCATGGCCTGTGTGTTTGTACAAAGAGCTTATGTGGCTGACCATGTAATTTTATACAAGACAGATGAGAAAACAGCATATTTACTAGACATTTTTGCAACACAGTATGTTTACATTCGTATCAAGTTTTCACCCAACACAAGAACATTTGCAGTATTCCACAGCATACTACAGTATGTAATGTATTGGTAAAGTATGTTATTTTCATCTGGTGTACGCAGAGAGCGCCAATGGCCTTGCCGCAGTGGTTACACAGTTTCCCGTCAGATCACTGCAATGTCTGACAGCTGGGCCTGCCACAGCCTGAAATTCGTTTCGATTGAAGTTCGCTGACAGTGCTGCCAACAGCCGAGTGCACGGCATTACCAATATTACTTTTGCTGTTGTTGAGGAGAGTGAGGAAATAGGCCTTGTATTCAAGTGGCAAGTTCGAGCTTATTGTCTCTGAGAGAATCAGTTTGTTGTGCAGAACAGACCATTGTGTAACATGCACGCCACCCACTGCAGACTAAGGGAACGACTTGGAACAGTGTATCAGGACAGCAGGAAAGATGAACAGCTGTTCTTGTTGCAGAAACATAAGAAAATTCTGAGTGATGTTACATTAGTTGCTGACATTTTAACATATCCCCTACGGTACATGGTAGTAGCAGCTTCGTGTTCCTAACTATCTGCACTGCAATTTCTAAGTGTCAGCACGTGAGATATAAGAGTCTGTTTTCATTGAAGAACCGCAGACTTTAGTAACGTGCAGCTTTGAGAAGTATTATCGAAAAAAGACCTGGAAGATTCATACCATGATCCAACATGTTCAAATTTGTTTTAAAATCAACGTCTTCTGGCTGTTTGCCGCTTTACCATTGAGAAAGCTAAAAAGGCGGTTATAGATTATCTCCAAGTTAATAGCAACAATACCAACCATATAACTGTTAAACTATGACACATGGCTTATGGTTTCATTCTTTTTCGTGTGCGGTGAGATTTACAAAGAAGGTTTGAGAACCCTCCACGTGTGTGATACCACTGTTAGAGATATTTACAAAATTTTTTTTGAATAAATTGTTTCATATTTGTCTACACTATGGCCTCAATAGGTTACAAGCAGATGAAGTTAAAATACAGCGACAAAGAGCATCAGCAGACGAGAGATCGGCGGAGCAGCGAGTCCCAGCAGAGGTTTTATAAATGTGTGCCTATTGTTCAGTAAGAATCTGGTGACAGTAGTTGTTACTGTATTTATAGGATAGACACAGCAATTTTTCAAGGTGTTTACTTAAATTATCTAGCAAACATAGGCTGTACATGTATAATCACCTTACACCAGTCTGCCATTTACTGTGCATTGCACTGTTGGGTTCCTCAACACATCTACACCAATACTCACACTGTACAAACCCTACAGGTAGGTGGCAGTGGACCATTACAACTGTACCATATGGTACTCTTAGCTTCTGGTTTCTTTCCATTCTCATGTGGAACACAGAAAGAATGGTAAATTTAAATACTACAGCGAAATACTGTTTGTGATGTCCTTTTTGTAAGCTTTTAAAATCCCCTGTTAGTTCTATTCTCTACAAGTCCAACATACTATATCAACGTTCAAGAATGGATACAAAGGAGTTTTGTTGGCTGTTTTCTTGTAGACTCACTGTATTTTCACAATATCATGCGAAAGAATTGTAGTCTGTTATCTACTTTACCTATGACTGTGCTTTTGTGGTCGTTATGGCCATATCCCTACAAACAGTTATCCCTAGGTATCTCTATGGGTTGACTGATTCTAGATTTTATTCACTGATATTCAAATCATAGAACACAACGTTTTCGCATTTTGTATAATGCACAGTTTTATATTTCTGATCAATTAAAGCTAGCTGCCACTTTTTGTACCGCTATTAAACGTTATCAAGTTGTTACGATTTATGCACTTCCTCCACCTAACTGCCTTTATCCATGGTCTTAAGGGTATCTTGCGAGGAAACCGTGAGCTGGAATTTTTATAACCAGTGTCTTCAAAGTCGATGCAAATTGACATGGATTAGGTTAATTTTTTCTACATACTTATCAATGAATACTGCAGATAAACATCTCCAAAACATGTTTGCAATGAAATCTCCTTATTCACTGTTGAACATGGAATGGTTGACTGATTATTGTGGAGGGTATAACTTACTCAACATTTACATAGAGTAGTATGAGACATTCATAGGCTGCAGCTGATTTTGCTTGGAGCCGTATTGGATACCTTAACTTTTACAAAAACTGAGAAGAAATATTTTGCTTTAGCATCCTGCAACAGTCAGAGCCACTCTATAATTGCGGTCAATAAACGTATCGACCTTTCATTTGATTACTGAAGCACTAACTTAATTTGAATTATGTACTTGATTTATAGGCCAAAGTAGAGAATTTTATTGCCAGTACTCTAACTACAACCGTAATTGCACCCTTGTGGCTGATGTGTGTGTCCAGCATTGTGGACTATGTGTTGCTGTTTTGTGCCCATAGTTGACAGTCTGCCTTCTGTCTGAAGTGCAACTTCAGTTCTTTTGACGGTTGTATTTTGGTGGCACAAAATAGGCAGGACAATATTAAGATTATACTAATTTTATTTTTCGCATGCGCCGTCTTCCATTCACGGCTGTATTAGTGCATCTCGTCACCCCTTCAGCTTTCTTTACTCTAAACGAAATTGATCTGTTGTTCATATTTCATTGACTATAACTTGCTTTTGGATACTCAGTCTCAAAGAGTATTGTATTACATTGTCATTATACCAAAGATTGTTAGCTGTTAATTGGCAGTCCCTGGCAATCCTCTGTTTGAGAACTGACTGTAATCTTCTATTGTCTGTTTTGGCGAAAGCGAAAGATCTCTCTAGCTTTGTAGCCATTTTTTTTAAATAGCTTGAGTGGTTTCAGGTTTTACCCTGTGAGAGTGGAGTGGCATTCGCACACCGTCTGACATGTTAAATTTTCTGATACAATCGCCCACACTAATTCCTCATTCACATGTACATTTCCTGCAAGCAGTAGTTGGCCAGACTGATGCCTGAGGCAATGGAGATGCTATCGGCAGGGGCGTCTGTCTGGCCAGGGCTGCTGTGCAGCTGGTAGCAAGGCGGCCCCTGCAGGTGCGTTGTAGACGTGATGCCTGACAGAGGAAAATGCACTGAGGACGGCCAAATGGAATATGTGGAAAAAGAGAATAATTTCTCTGGCTTCCTGTAATGTGATAGAGGAGATCAATGTTACATGATACCTGGTAATACATCTCCTAAGTCGAGTATTACATCTGTGAGTTTTATTTCCGATCATATGTGAATTCTTTTTAATTTAAGATAACCTATTGCGCTTTTCAAATGATCAGCACATAACTGATTATTGCTGCAGTTGCCACACTGTAATTATGCAGATTAATCACTGAACCATCTGTTTTCAGATACATAATTAAATTTGTTCTGGTGTAAAGTCAAACCCCATCACGCCAGTCAGGAACGTTAGAGCAAGAGGGCTGTGGAGAAGGTATCAGCCAACGGCACGCCTCTCGAGGACGACAACGCGGCAGCAGCGGCCTCTAGGCGAAGAGAACATAAGCGCCGCGCCCGTCTGGTCGCTGTCACTTCTACAGCAGCATCGAGATTAGGAACATCAAGACCAGCGATTTAGGAATTGTATATACTGAAGAGATTTCTTATTTGCATGTCGCCCTTTCCTTGCCACACTTCTGTGTTATTGTCAAAGTTAGGTATTGTCATTGACTCATTTAGTAATAAGTCTCTTTAATACTATTTGCTTCAATTGCTGTCTAGAAACCCACGAAGCAGGTTTCCTAGGCTCCCCATTTGCGAAATCGAGGGAGGATACAACATGAGTGGTGAGTATTAAGAGGAACCCAGTGCATGACGGCCACTGATTCTCTTTCGTGTTTTGCTGCCGCCTTAAATCTACATTGGCTTTTCTTTGCAGAGGCGTGTTTACATGATTCAATAGTGTATCTTATAGTGTTTTTGCTAATCAGTGTTTTCAGGAGGGCGTTGCGGAAATTTTCTTTGCTTTTGTACTTACTTTTTTGCTTGCTTAGTCTGTTTATTGCATTTCTCTCTTCCAAAATGAACAACCCACCTCTCCCAGCCCCTGCTCCAGGGCCACAGCGGCAAGTGATAGATGCAACGCAGCTGACACAGATCACAAATGTTTCAGCTGCAGACTCAGCAAATCGCAACTCTACAGTACAGCAGCTGCTCACCGCTCAAGTCACTAATGCAGCCCAAAATACCCGCCCTCTAGCTTCGAGTGTCATACTGCCTTTTCGCCAGTTCAATTAATAACAAGAGGAAGGGCTCGAATGGTTGCAACAGTTTGAAGCCCAAATACCTGGTCACAAATACCAGGTACTGTGAAACTCCATTATTTCTTATCAGCAGTAGGAAGTGCTGTGTTTCGCCTCACTCAGAGATTATTCCCTACCACAGCTCTGAGAGAACTTTCTTGAGATCAAGTTGTAGACTCGATAATTAACTATTATGACTAACAAGTCACTGTTGTAGAAGCTAGGTAACACTTCTTTCACTGCAAGAAACGGTCAGAACAAACTTATCATGATTGGTTAACAGATTTGCAGGGTATGATCAAGAAATTCAAATTAAGATGTGCTTCTGGTGCTTTATATTTAGATGTTATGTTGCGTGATGCGATCATTTACAATGTAACTGATGTCACACTTAGAGAACAAATTTTGAAACTGGCCGATCCACCATTTCAGCAAGTAGTGCAAATACTAGATCAGTGCAGTTCAGGTGCCATGTCGGCTGATAAATCTCAGCGGCCACCAGTTTGTCAGGCTGAGTGTCTTGCTCACGAGCGGCCTGTCAGGCGGCGGCTGCCTGCGCACGCCACGCCTCATAAACAGGTCTCTACTCAGTGTAAGCAGCTCTCTATAAGGTATTGAGAGGTGAGTCATGCCCTTTGCGCTATTCACAGCACAAACGCCAAGATTGCCCTTGTAGACGAGTACAGTGGTATGCCTGCAGAAAGAAAGGTCACAAACAGTCAGTATGTTTGCAACGGAACAACCATAAGATTTCTGTTCACTCACATAATTCTAGTCATAAGACCCATGTAATCAATGCAGTGTACTCAAAGCCTGCTGCAGGTATTAGCATAACTAGCAACCACAAACGTTTTGTTAATTTGCATATTAGTGAAAAACGTGTGAAATTTCAGTTGGACATGGGTGCCTCTGTAACGTACCTGAATCGTAACACATATGAACTTTTTGGCTCCCCATGCCTGTCTAAAACTAGCACGCACCTGATGGCCTATAATGGACAAGACGTTCATGTTCTCGGAAAATGTACTTTGCCTGCAAAGTATCACTCACGTACACGAACTGTAGCGTTCACTGTGCTACAATCATGCGATTGTGAGAACATACACTACGTGATCGACAGTATCCGAAAACGTGGATGAAAATGAGTTACAAAATCCTGACGCCCACCATCGATAATGCTGGAATACAGTGTGGTGTTGGCCCACCCTTAGCCTTGATGACAGCTTCCACTCTCGCAGGCATACGTTCGATCAGATGATGGAAGGTTCCTTGTGGAATGGCAGCCCATTCTTCACGGAGTGTTACACTGAGGAGAGGTATCGATGTCGATCAGTGAGACCTGGCACGAAGTCGGCTTTCCAAAACATCTCAAAGGTGTTCTGTAGGATTCAGGTCAGGGCTCTCTGCATTGCAGGGACGTTACTGTCGTGTAACCACTCCGCCAAAGGCCGTGCTTTATGAAGAGGTGCTCGATCATGTTGAAGGATGCAATCGCCATCCCCGAATTGCTCTTCATCAGTGGGAAGTAAGAAGGTGCTTAAAACATCAATGTAGGCCTGTGCTGTGACAGGGCCACGCAAAACAGTAAGGAGGGCAAGCCCCTCCATGAAAAACACGACCACACCATTACACCACCGCCTCAGAATTTTACTGTTGGCACCACACACGCTTACACATGACGTTCACTGGGCATTCGCCCAATACACACCCTGCCATCGAATCACCACGTTGTGTACCATGATTTGTCACTCCACACAATATTTTCCTAAGAGGACAACACCTGAATTGTTCTACTTCATGTTGTCGAGTTCATTGGCACAGCAAAAGGAAACTTGCTATTAGCGTATACCACAACTAACCAACGAGTGTTTCAGAAAGATCCCACAAAGTCTATGTTTTGCCTCGAATGCTTGCCTGCTGTCTTAGGGTTGGACAACGGCCCTGATTTCATGTCAAATGAATTTAGAACATTCTGTGTACGCAATGGCATACAGCAACTAACTAGTGCACTGTTCCATCCACAGTCAAACTGGAAGGTGGGACGTTTTGTCAGAACTTTCAACCAGCAGATGGCTGAACATCGCAAGGCACACACGAGGCATCGAGCAATGCAACTGTTTCTCGTCTCCTATCGTTCACGTCCACGAGATGGAACATCGCTGGCGGACACTGCTCCACCCTCCTCAACATCCGGCGCCCAAGTAAGGACACAGAGGATGGGTGCGAGGAGAGATCGTTCGTCGACTTGGCACTTGCATGTATCTGGTTTCAGGCTGAGACGGATTGCAGGGCCCACTTCACAATCAAATTTTAAAAAAATGTGTGTGAAATCTTATGGGACTTAACTGCTAAGGTCATCAGTCCCTAAGCTTACACACTACTTAACCTAAATTATCCTAAGGAAAAACACACACACCCATGCCTGCAGGAGGACTCGAACCTCCACCGCGACCAGCTGCACAGCAATCAAATTCGCCACTGTTAGTGCACAGTGACTCTTCTGTGCCTCTTCCTCAAGATTCACGTATCCCGTGGACATTGCGGCCACAGTAGCCATCAGTGGGCATTGCGGCCACAGTAGCCATCAGTGGGTGTCATCACAACATCTTGGGACACAATGATGGAGACGGTGCCGTCACCTCCTCTAGTCCTACCAATGGCGCTGGAACCACCCACACCGCAGCATCTGACGCCTTCTACATCTGGTTATTGGCTTCCAGAGGTGGATGCATACCCTTCTGGTCGTTTTCTGGGGGACGTTTCCGCCAGAGTGAAGGCCGGATGGCGGGGTACCACTGGAAGCCTGACATCCCCTGCAGCCACAGCTTCCGGTCCATCGCAGCGACCACGACCCTGCCTCCCCTCCCCTCCAGACGCCAGTTCGTCGGTTTGGGAGGGGAGGAAAGTTCCGGCAGAAAGCCAAGCGCCGGCACGCCAGTCGGGAACGTTAGAGCAGAGAGGGCTGTGAAGAGGACGTCAGCCAATAGCACGCTGACCGACCGACAGCTGCGGCCTCTCGCCGAAGAGAACACAAGCGCCGCTGCTGACTGGTAGCGGCCACTTCTATAGCAGCATCGAGATTTGGTACATTAAGACCACCGACTTAGGAATTGTATATGCTGACGAGATTGTTATTTGAATGTCACCCTTTGCTTGCGACACTTCTGTGTTGTTGTCAAACTTAGGTACTGTCATTTACTCATTTTGTAATAAAAGTCTTTTATACGTTTTGCTTGAGTTGTTGTTTACCAATCCGAGAAGCGGATTTCCTAGACACACCATATTCGGCAAATAGGCAGGATACAACAAAATTCAGCATGTAATCGAAACTAATGTGCTGTAAGTACTGGTGATAATACCACTTTGAAACTACACACCAAAGATGCGGGATCGTCAGCACATTAGATACAGAAGTAAATTCGGTCGAAGATCTAAAATGAAGACGTGTTTTAAGTACAGAAGTTATGTGTCAGGAGTCTGGAGATTTATACAAGTTCCAATAGCACCAAACATTTACCGAACAAGTATTTAATAATAAATATTGTGAGAAAACTGGTGTTTATTAGTAATCGAGAATTATTCAATTTCTTTTGAATTTTCAGCAAAAGGAGATTCCCTCTGATATGGCGCCTGCCGCTATCCTGTGATGTTTAGAGCGCACGCTATAATGGATTATAGTTCACTGTTCTGGTGCGAGTGGCGCTGCGGTGGTTATTTGCTGTTACATCGCTGGCGTGTAATTGCAGTGGCCGGCGGAAAGCGAGAGGGTAGTCGGTTTCCGGGTACTGCACGGAACGTGAAGTTCGCTATGCCTGACCTGCTGGTGACTAGCGCTAAGGTTGTCGTGCTTCGCAATATGAGCAAGGTGGTCTGGGGCGGAGGCGACTCGCCGCTGTTCCGGCCATGCGGCGGTGATTAATCTGAGTTGGCGTACTTGTTCAGCCTGCCTGTCTGATGTGGAGGTCGGGTGAGGTCCTGTGATACTCTGGCCCGGAGACAACTAGCTGCTGAATTTTGGAGTCGTCTGCTAGGTTGGGATGTAAGCTCGGTTGGTTAGTCAAATTTTCCGCTGGAAGCTCCAGAACCGGTTTCTGAACTTCATTCTGATGTGGGACGGCATTGCTGGAAGTTTGTGCTGTGTGTGTGTGTGTGGCACGTAATGATACTTCTTGGTACTAATTTGTTTGCTCAACTGGAGTACCTTTTGGTTAACCTGCTGAGTGGGTCGTTGCCCACCCAGTCTGCTCAGCGTTACCTTTGGTGGTATCTGTTTGTTCCTTTTTTGAAATAATTCACGTAGGTGGTTACTGTTACCTACCCGGAGTTGCGTTCATGAATATTTGGCATTTGATGTTTTAGGTAAAGTCTGCCTAAGACAGGCGTTTTTGGAAAGTATATGCATACTGATTTACTGGTGCTTGGTATATGTGGTCTTCTGCGACCTGAACAACATGATCTCGTCAATTTGGTTTGTGTAACAGAATTTAGTGATATGTTTTGTATTTTATCCTCACTGTGTTATTATTAACTTGGTGGAATATTAGTGTTTGGTATCATTAAGGCACTTCTAAGACTGTGGTTTTACTATTCATATGCGCTTGGCTTTTATTGTTTTGTTTTAAGAAGCGAGATTTGCTTATTAATATTTGTGTGTGTTGGCTTCCGGCACTTGTTAAGAGCGCCCGAGTTAACGGCGCCGTGGTTATCATGTGCTGTCGGGATGTTATATTGTTATTTGATTTTTTAAATTTTATCTTGTGTTGATGTTATCTGTCGTGTGTTACAGAACATAACCAAGGTGCATAAGTAGTGGGCAGTTGTGGGAGGCATGTCGGGGAGCTCTCAGTGGTTTATTTTGGGGACTGTTTCTAGTGGGAAGGCTTTGAAGTGTTGATAGCTCGCTCGTTTGTGATTGCATTGGGGATTGGCCTTGCCCTTTGGTTGTATCAAATGATTATTTTGTTGTTATATTTATTGGTTGTGTGTTGCGCTTCTTCGATTTTATAGTGCCAAGTGCCATTATCTTTCTCAAGGTTTTTTTTATATAAATGATTTTAAATTGTAATGCCAAGTTAACATATTAGTGGATGTTGTCTCTTGGGTAAACTCCAAAGGCACTATTGTAAAAGGTTGTTTGATTTTATGGTGGCAAGACGCTGTTATTGTTTTTAAAGCTGTTTGTTTTAACTATTTGTTAAGCTCTGTAAGTTACATGAATATGTTGTTACTTAAAAGAGTTTAGCATTGGCAATGTAATAAATTGTGTACAAAGTCTGCTGTTTTGATATTATTGGGCGGAAATCCGTGGATAGTTGTCCTATAAGGACACACATTCCACCCTCCTTCTACCTACAGTTCTCACTCTAGTTGTAACGGTAATGGATCCGTTGTATGTACTACGTAAATATGGGCGCAAAGCAAGACTGCAGGATTAACTTTTCTGAATTGTTTATTTTAAAAGTAGCAGAGGTTACACAGAAAGCTTTATTTATTTTACTCCGTAGTCGCCTGCATTACACTCAGCTTGATCTTAGGATGTCTATGAGCGACTGGTGGTTGTTCCGCTCGGCTAGGTCCAGCGGCGTGTCCCCACCATAATTCCTGTCTTCCCTGTCGGCCCCTGCCTCTAACAGTGCAGCCGCCGCCTCTGCACGGCCACGCCGTGCTGCATCGTGCAGTGGCGTGCTCCCACTTTGATCCCTGGCGTTGTGGTCGGCAGAAGAAGCTGCCAGCAGCCGCACAACAGCTGCATGGCCTTTCCATGCAGCCAGATGGAGAGGCGTGTTCTGCCAGCGGTCCCTGGCGTTAACGCCTGCTCCTACCTCCAGCAGACGGGCCGCCACCTCCCCGTGCCCCATGGCTGCTGCCCAGTGCAGTGCTGTCCGCTTGTTCTCGTCCTTCGCCTCCACGTCCGCCCCCATTGCCAGCAACGTTCGCACTTTGCTCACTGACCCCTCCTTAGCTGCCGCAATCAGCATCTCGCCCTTCATGTCTCCAGATAGATTTCTGCAACAAAAGGACAATACTAACAAATTTCTTCAAAGACGCACGTCTGAGGACGAAACACTATCCCAGAAGCAGAACTGTGATGAGTTCCAAGAACTCATGTCCCCAAGAAGGTTACCACAATACATTGGTGTCCAAAATTAAAGCAACAAACTGCGATTTCCCTGTCCTGTGTCTAATTCACGATGTGATCATGCATACTATCTACAGATGTCAGCACCATCATGTTCTACACGGAAGACAGCATTCCAGTCTACAGACAACCAAGCTCACAATGAAGTCAGTGCACCTATGAAATGGGGTAGTGTTTTCTGGGTAGTCAGTCCCACATCCACAATCTCTGTAGGCACAGTCACAGACGGTGGAGTATGGTACAGAGAAGACGCATGCCAGGCTCTCTGCAGTGGAGGGCCATAGGATGAATGGAAGGAGCACAATCACAAACTGAAGTGGCCTGGTGGCTCAATGTGGATCTTACTGTTGTTTCTCAGATGTGGCGATAGTTTGTAGAGACAGAAACTGTATCTCGAAGACGAGGGCAGGATCCAACACACATGTGTTGGATCCTGCCCTCGTCTTCGAGATACAGTTTCTGGCTAAAGGGCATCACGGTACTGCCTTACTACTGCATGGCAACTGACATCACACCTCGCAGCATGCACTGGATGTGTTGTATCGAGGCAAACGTTATACAGAAGGCCTCAGCAGAGTAGCCTATATAGTCAGAGACCTGTTGTATATGAACCCCTGACACATCTCCACAGAGAGTAATATGTAAAGTCATCAACACGCCAACCGGATGGCCGAACCATGGGCCAATGTTATTTTCACAGGTGAATCCCAGTATGGACTGGAGAGTGATTATCGACAGATTTGCATATGGAGGGAACGTGGAACAGGATTTTCGAGCCCAAACATTATCAAGCCTGTTATCCAGAAGGATCTTTAATGGTGTGGGCAGCGATTACGTTGACACCTTGAACACCTCGTCATGACACTGTATGGGTGAATTGGCAAGGGTTAACTCCTGTCAGGTATCGTAACGAGATCTGGGGAACTCATATGCCATTGTTGCGAGGTGCTGTGGCCTCATAGGGATATGCCTCATACAGATCGGGTGATTGACGTTTTCTTGGAAATAGAAGATATTGCACACATGGGAGATCCCAATTTGAATCCCATTGAGCATGTTGCAGATACACTAGGGAGACGGGTTGCATCACATAAGCATCCACAAACAATTCCATAAATCTTGTGAGTTGCTCTGCAGGAAGAATGATGTTATTGCCTCCACATGAGAGTGATGACTTCATTCGCAGCTTGCCCTGTTGTTGTCAGGGTAGTATCAGCCACAGGCGGTCACAAACTATGCTGAGCGCATTAAACCAGTAGTCGAATTGAGTGTGCAGTTCTGTTAAGTTGGAAAAAAAAACGAAGAACATTTTCGTCTACCATAGTGGTCAGTGCTAATAGACAAGCAACGCTGCGTGAACTAAATGCAGAAATCGATATAGAATGTACGACTAACGTATATGTGAGGACAGTGCGGCTAAATTTGGGATTAATGGGCTGTGGTAACAGATGTCCAATGCTAGTACCTTTACTAACAGTATAGTATCACCTGCAGCTCCTTTCCTGGTCTCGTGACCAAAATGGCAGGATCCGAGACGGCTGGAAAAGCTTGGTCTGGTCAGATAAGTCTCGAATTCCGTTGGTGAAAACTGATGGTGGTGTTCGAGTGTGACGTAGACCCCACAAAGCTGTGGACACTAGTTGACAACAAGGCACTGTGGTGTTGGCTCCATAATGGACTCCATTTTCTCAAACAACGATATAATGAGCCACAACTGTCCGCAACTGATTTGAGGAACATTGTGGACAACTGGTGTAAATGATTTGGCCATCTGGATTGCGCAACATGAATCCCATAGAAGATTTATGGGACATAATCGACAGGTCAGTTCCTGTACAAAATCCTCCACCAGCAACACATTCGCAATAGTGGGTGGCTCCAGGGACAGCACAGCAAAATATTTTTAAAAGGGACTTCAACGACTTCTCGGGTCCCCGCCACGTCGAGTTGTCGTACTAGGCTGGGCACAAGAAGGTCTGACACGATATTAGGAGGTATCCCACGACTCTTGCCACATCAGTGAATGTAGCTGTATTCCTGTCTTTCTCTGAACATTTCTATATTTTCTTCTTTCGTCGATCAGTTGCAGTATTTCTTCTGTTACTAAAGGTTTCTTCGAAGTTAGCTTCCCTTTATCTGTGTTGTCTGTCCACCGTCGGTGATTTTACATTCTAGAGATGTACACTCGTCTTCAACTGAACAGCCTACTGTGTTGTTCCTTACCGCCATATCCACATCATTGGTAAGCTTCAAATACATCTCATCATTTCTCAGTACTGCATGATGATACATCCTTCTACACTGATTCTTCTGGACGATTCTCTTGAACTTCACTCTACTATTCATAATTATTAGATCTGTATTTACATCTGAGTACACCTTACAGTCCAATATCTGATTTCGAAATCTCTGACCATGATGTAATCCAGCAGGACTCTTTCAGTGTCTCTGGGTCTCTTCCAAGTATATTTTTTCGTCACACGATTCCTGAACAGAGTATTCGTAAATACCATCTCACATTGGTTGCACAACTCAATTAGACTTTCATCTCTGTCATCCCAATGCCAATCCCATATAGCTGATGACCCTTTCTGCTTCTCCTTCCCATGCAACCGCATTTTAATTTCATACTTTCTTTTCTCCTTTTTACTTGTGTCATTGGCATGTGTACCTGAACTGTCGCTGTCTGAATTCGTTTGATGTCGAATCTGGTGAGAGAAACTCTGTCGTTGAGAAGATCACAGTGTTCCGCTCTCTCCCCTATTTTCCTATTCATAACGAACCCTGCTCCCACCATACCATTTTCTGCTGCTGATGATATACCTCAATGTGTCTTAAGATAAATGCTTAGCCTTTTCCTAGTTCACATCAGTGACCCCCAATGTATCTAGACTGGGGTTTTGCACTTCCGTTTTTAGACTCTAGCTTTCCAATTACAATCAAACTTCTGAATTCAAAGCTCCAAGTCATAGAATCTTATCCCACAATAACTTATTCCGTCTCTATTTCATAGTCACTTCCCCCTTGGCAGTCAATTTGCAGAGATCCAAGAGGGTAACTTGTCCGGAATCTTTCCACAATGCAGATGGCATCATAACCGTTTTCCTGTTACTGTTATATTTCCTGTGGCTGCAAGTTACGTGGTTTTAATTTATTAGATTCCATTGCCTTCTGCATCCTCATGTCATTGATCACTTTTGATTCTCCAGCTTTCTAGGGGCAGTTTACTACTTGAAGGGCAATAGAGTTCCTTGAAGCTCTATCCTTTCCTCCTCCCTCTTAGACCCTTCTATTATTGGTTGTCAGGAAGCTTATAACCTCGACGATGAGCGCCTGTAGCCCCAAACACACACACACACACACACACACACACACACACACATTCTTTGGCCTTTGTCAGAAAGATGGCGACTTCTGATACTGGATGACTTCTGCTGCCACTGCTCTTAGTTTTTTTCAGAGGTTAAGCAGCGTCTGTGTTCGAATGTTTTCATTACTAATCAATGGCGCACTCCTAAACCATTGGTATATAACAGAAACACTGTCCCAGCATTTATTTGACTATCTTGTAAAAATGTGAAGTAAGTCGTTTAAGAGCTTTTTGAGATTCTTGGTGACAATGTTAAAAACGTCTTTTCCCTTTGCAGTGGTATATACATTAACGGAAAAATATTGCAGCACGAAGAAGTAGTGTGACAGAAACGAAAGTTGGTACGTGTGTTTCTACATCTGAATGATGATGACTTTCTGTGGCAGTCGCGTCGCTTAAGAGTGGCGCTAGTAGTACCATTATGAGGAAGCAAATCAAGCTTGTTGTAATTACACGCTGTAACGAGCGTGAGCGTTAGTTACCTTTGAGATTAGATGCAGGAAGCTGATGTTAGTAAAAATTTCCTTCGACACGACAAAGACGCCGTTATGAACATCTCACAGAGATTAAACGAAATCTGTAATAGGGGCTATGAGAAGCTGGATGTTCCAACCGCGATGCATAAATATTTGAGAGGCATGTAGCCACTATGCAGGCCTGCTGGCTGCGGTGATTCCAAGAATATTCCGTCGCAAGAAGACTGGGTTCCAGACAGCCACGTGACACTACTGAGATGGAAGACCATCGTGTTCACCGTATGGCTCTGGCGCACTGTAATACATCTCCAGCAGCAGTTTGAGCAGCAGTTGGCACCAAGTAACACAATGAAGTATTACAAATCGGTTACTTCACGGACAGCTCCGAGCCAGATGCTCTGTAGCGTGTGTTCCACTGATCCCACACCACCACCGTTTGGCACTTCAGTGGTGGCAAACTGAAGGGAATGGTCGAACTCTGTTGTATTTTATGATGAAAGCTGGTTCAGCCTCGCTGCCAGTAATGACCATGTTTTGATTTAGAAGGAGGCCAGTTGGGGGCCTGCAACCAACCTGTCTGTGTGTTAACACATTGGACCTAAACCTGGAGTCATGGTCTGGGGTGCGATTTTATATGACAGCAGGAACACTCTCGTTGTTATCCCACACACCTTGAGTGTAAATATCTGTTTCAATCTGCTGATTCGACCCATTCTGGTGCCATTAATGAACAGCATTCCAGGGGGAGTTTTCCAACAGGATAACGCTAGCTCACTTACCGCTGTTGTAGCCCAACATGCTCTATAGAGTGTTGACATGTCTCTTGGCATGCTCAATCATCAGGTCCGTTCCCAGGCGAGCAGATATGGGACATCATCATACAGTAACTCCAGCATCATTCACAAACAGCATTACAGTCCCTGTACTGACCAACCAAGTGCATCTGACATCGAACTCCATTCCACAAACTCTCGTCCGATACTTGTGCAACACAATTCATGCATGTCTGCATGTTTTAATTCGACCTTCTCACAGTGTATGACCATTTCACGTTTCCAGTGGCTCATCTCACACCTACATTGACCTGCGATCTTGCAATGATAATCAGTTAAATATGTTACCCTGGCAAATGTATCCTTGATGTTTCACTACTCTGTATTGACAAGTTTTTGGTTTTGTGATTCTTTTCTATCAGTGTATTTATGATTGTAAACTATTTTTGTTTAAAGTAGTTGTCGCTTTTAGTCTTCGAAAGACTGTATTTTTTTATGTAGGACCTTTTATTAGTCACCACAACTGTCTGATGCCCAACAAAAAAGGAAGCCTTCACTGTCTTCGCCCTGTACATTGTTATTCACATCAGTACCATGTTACGCTCGATCTGTTCCCCAGCCTGGTTTTCTTAACTCTCTGTCAACAAACTTTTCACTCCATTATCAAGTATTTTGTTAATATATTTCATTTCCTGCTCTTTATCTTTTATTTCCGCATGCTGTTGTTTCCCTCTCGATTTTTAGCCAGCTTTCTTAACTTTTTATGTCAGTCTTTTTATGCTGAAACATTCTTCCCTTCCATGTCTTGTTTCTAAGTCAACCACAATAATTTATTTTCTACTTTGTTTTCTGCTGCTTTTCTACTGAGATTGTACTAATTTCGTGTCCAGTATGTGCAACGTAATTTAAAGACTATCCCTGAAATTGTATTCAGCATTATTAATTATGCTGCATAATGAGTTTCTGGATTATCCACAA
The DNA here is from genome assembly GCF_023864345.2 of Schistocerca serialis cubense. Taxonomy (NCBI): domain Eukaryota; kingdom Metazoa; phylum Arthropoda; class Insecta; order Orthoptera; family Acrididae; genus Schistocerca; species Schistocerca serialis. The sequence goes on along the minus strand of NC_064648.1, from coordinate 135,666,713 downwards.
AGTATTCTTCCCTGTGCTCTCTATCTTTAATCTTTCCTGCTACACTTCCTTATCGTCGGTTGTCTTCTTATGTTGAATGGCTGATGCTATTTGTGTACGAGAAATTAGGTAAATACCCGTCAGGCTATCTTATTTACATAATTTCACCATACCTTCTCTGTATCGTTCAACATTATCAGACCCATGGATGAACTTTTGTTGACTGCTTGTGCTGCGAAAGGCGTTCAGATTGGGATAAGTATTCTTATAAGTATTTGCTCAATTTGGCACAGACATTAAATCTAATGACATTGTGCATCTGTGGCTGACCATAAAAGGTAATTAAAGCCCGAAATCCTTGAATAACTGGGAGAGATATGTTTTCTTAAGTCACCTGAAACATTACTTATCCCATTTTCAACGTTAAAATACTGGGTAACCTTCCTTATTTCCCCTTGAATAGGTACAGACTCCTCTGTTGTCCAATAACTTGTTGGATTCTACTCTGATTAATTGTAAAAGCATGTTGAATACTCTGAATTGCCACTTTTGGGCCTGTAGAATTCAGCTAGCCACTGAAATGCATTTTGCAACAATATCAGTTCACTATCAGACTATCATTGTTTCACGAAGCGACAGTCAAATATCTGTGACTACCACTACAGATCAATAATTTCAAAGAAGAAAAGTGACGTGATGACGAATTTACGCTGAAGCTGGTCTGCAGTGAATAAAAAGAAAACTTTCGCAATGTCAGCTGTAAAACTCCCTGAGCCACAGAGGGTTTTACAGCTGGCGAGATATGGCTGCTGTGTCCATCTCCACTCAACGATCCCCACGCATTACAATTGACCTGATTTTTATTGATCCAACATGCCTGCGTTAATCAGCAAGATATCGACAGTTTAGTAGAGGCTGATGTTGTCACGAATGATTTCCAAAAACTGCCACTAGAGATTCTCACGTACATCTTTCGTAGTAGGGTAAGACATGGATCTCAACTGATTCTCCTCTCCCAGTGGTGGGGTTCCCACAGACCCTTGAGAGAATATCTCATTATAGTGTTGGGAGAGTAATCGCGGAAATGCAAGTGACGGTGGGAGTTTCAGAGATTCCTGGTTATTTGGTGAGGCAGCCCAATACTGAATAATAATGAATGTGGTTGCAAGTCAGAAGAAACAAACAAGATCCAGTCTCTGCAGAATTAATTCATAATATAGCAAATCATCGCCGAAAACACAAATTGCCTCTAAATCACCAACACAGTCGCTATCTTTGGGGAAGTATCTTACACAAGTAACTGCATTAAGTGGCTCAGTTGTGTTAGGAATTGAAAATACGTCACGATGCAGACCTGTAGATCCTTGCCTCGTCAAACAGCATAATTTATAAAAGAAATAACTTAATACCAGAACTATAACATCTGCTTCGTCAAAACATAAAATAGCAACATTCGATTTCTTCACTTTAACACTGGGCTAACTGCCCAACGCGTAACGCTGTTATTGTGACAGAACTCACCGCAGGTGAGAGACGGCAGCGTCATCAGGCTGTGGAGTGGCCTGGGGAGTGGTGTGGGGCACAGCTGTGGCTGGGCTTCGGCCGTCGTCGCTGTGGCCACTGTGCGGCTGCGAGGAGGGGCCGGTCCTGCTCTCTCCAGCGCTTGGCGTGCTGCGCAGAAGGAACATTGCTTCGAGAAGGGTTTTCACATCGAAGCCAGTGGTCAGATTACCACAGACAGTACTGCTGAGGTACTGTCCCCACACAGATAATGGTACACACACTACCAAAGACAGTAGTGGGACAACTAAGGCGTTCAGCTAACCACTTCACACATTGCATCTCCTAATTTTCTCATACTTGTAGGCTAGCATACTACACAGTATTTGGTGCAAAATAAAGCACAAATGAAAGGCTCATACTAAGCTCAACAATTATGCTTATGACAACTATTAGTCAACATAGTTTCAATACATAACAATATAAATCACAAAGAAATTTGAATGACAGTATCCCTCCAATGCACTTAATGTAGTGCTGTCGTTATGGGATGGTGTTCCTAGCTCGTGTGTTATGGGGGGGTAGGATGTCAAGCCGGCCGACTTGGAGCAGGAGAGACACCAGAGGACATTTTAGTTTCCACAGTCTATACTTTTACAAATAAAATCATAAAACTTCGTCAGAATGTCCACGAAGGATTCAGTATTCACACTCATAGCAGTGGAACTGCAAAAACATAAAGAAAAAATTTTTTTTACATGTGAAATTTCATAATTTTTCCTCTTCCTATCGGCTGCAGCTGTCGCTATAGGTACACCTTTCTTCATAAGTAAGAGAGATCTTTCGATGAATCTTGCACGGCATACAAACCATGCTTACAGGTACATGAAACTCTAGAATTTATTTAATTTATGAAAAAATGAATGTGCTGTAGCATTTTTAACTTCATCTTTAGAGAAAACTCAAGTTTTATAGTTATATTACTTCAATTTTTAGCACAGTTTTTAATCGACTTGCAAAATTATAGAGATTTGCATTAAGGAGTTCGTGTTTAATGAGCATACCAAGTTTGAAAGTAATAGGATACTTATTATGAATGTTACATGCACCTAAGTTAAGAAATGTCTGTTTTGCGGAAAATGGCCATTAAAGTTTCTGCTTGTATGTATCATTCCTTTAGAACTGTCCAGCACCATAAGCAAGTTCTTTTCCATTTTCTTAGTCGGTTTTCATTCTTTTCACATTCCTGATTTTATCACCTCCAAAAATAATTTATCTCCTTTCACTACACACTCTCTATCGCATACAAAGCTTTGATGCAGTTCACTCCGGTCTTTATTCCCATTTTCTCTAAAACATATTTCTTGCTTTGCACACAATCATTAAAACATGAAACCGCGTCATAAACACAAATAGAAACTGCATTTTGTCCAACAAAAATGGTTTTAGGCAATATTTCCCATACACATTGGTTAAAACTTTCATTTGGTTTTTGGGTACCACCATGAACACATTTCTTCAATAAGTTTTCATTTGCAAGGTCCCTGATATAGGTTTGGTGGCTTCCATTAAAGTCCTGAGCCATTGGTGTCACATTTGTTGCAGCACCCTTTGCTCTGTAAGTGTTGCCCTGGTGACTTTGTGTAGGATTGAAGCTGTGCAAAGGGGTTTGGCTTGTAATCACTAAAATGTATATTTTTTATACATCATACTATTCAGGAAGATATGCGGTACAAAATACGCATATCTTTGAAAAATCAATTTTCTAAAATTTTTGACATTCTCCCCTTAGCAGTCAGGAATCCGACTGTTGGAGGAAGAATCTGGAGAGACGTGTGCTAAAAATCTTTTTCGGTTGTTTTGTCCCTGTTGTGTGTAAGAATGATACGAAAATAAACCTAGAACACGAAGAAATGGGATACAAATTACAAAGGGGAAATTATACCAGTGATATGATGTTGTGCAGTGTTGTTAGTTCGAGGGATGTTGGTTCCTAAGATTATTGGTGCATTCATATCGCAAATTAATTTGTACTTCTACTTGTACTCTAAACATCACCATACACTTATTTTTTCTCCAAAATGTAAGTAATATATACAGATTGAGTTATCCCACCATCTTTTACACATTACAAACATAGAAATTCTTCTACAGAATAGGAGTTGTCAAGGAGAGACTTTTTCAGTTTAATTTCACATTTCACCTTGCCATCTGTTAGACGTTTTATATCACTGGGTAAGCTGCCAAAAATTTTTTTGCAGCTTTGTACACCTCCTTCTGTGCTAAAGACAACCTTAATGTTGATTAATAAATGTCATTTTTCTGCTAGTATTGTAATTATGTACCTCATTGTAGCTTTTGAACTGTACAAAAAAATTCATACGGGAGTAAATATACTGTGAAGCAATGGTCAGAATACCCTACTCCTCAAACAGATGTCTACAAGGTGATCACGGGTAAGCACCACATATTGTTCTCGCAGCACGTTTCTGGGCAGTGACGACCTTCTTTCTTAATGATGAGTAACCTCAGATGATTATTCGATATGACATTACTGAATGTAAATAAGCAAAATATGTAAACTTACTGATTTCTATCTCTTCAAAATTTGCAATGACTAAGTTAAAACGTGGCTAAACTAAATTGTTTTAGGAGTTCCGAAATTTGTGTTTTTTCCAATTTAAATTCTCATCAATATGGACACCACAGAATTTTTAATTTCCCACTATATGAATTATTTCACCACAACATGTTACACTTATCACTGGTGCAGTACCCCTGGAGGTATAGAACTGAATAATATGTGTCTTTGTGAAATTCAGGGTGGGACCATTCGCAGAAAACCAGTCAATGATACTTTTGAGAACTTTGTTCACCGTTTTTCCAATTTCTGCACGTATACTGGGAGTGATTACCATACTGGTGTTACCTGAAAAAAGAACTAGTTCTGCTTGTTGTACATTAGACTGTAGATCATTTATATATGTGAGAAACGCTAGTGGACGTACGATTGAACCTAGGGGAAACCCATACGTGATTTCTCCCCTGCCAGAATTATGTCCCTGGATTCTGTTTGTTGAATTACTAATAAGTACAAATTTTTGCATTCTTTTGGTCAGATATGACATGATCCATTGGTTGGCTACACCATCAATCCCAAAAAACTTCAATTTATCAAGGAGTATACTATGATTTGCACAATCAAATGCTTTGGATAGGTCACAGAAAGTACCTACCAGTACTATTTTGTTATGTAATGCTTGTAATATCTGGTGTGTGAACATGTAAACAGCATTCTCAGTAAAGCAACCGTTCTGAAACCCAAATTTTGATTTGCTGAGGACATTATTGTTGCCAAGATGTAATACTCTTTTAGAATACATCTCATTCTCAAACATTTTGGAAAATGATATCAGCGGTGATATAGGTCGGTAGTTACTGATGTCTCTCTTATCTGTGAAATAAAAAGTGTCGACATTCCAATTCGAAACTGAACGCTATTCATTCTGTGAATCCCAAGACGAGCGAAGACACGGATTGAAACAAGTGTGCTGTTACGAGTCACTGTTCCATAATTAATAATTCGCTGCCTGACAGATAAATTGAAGCATACAGGGAACACAGTCAGAGGTCGCTGTGGCTTTTCCGTGACGCGCCGGGAATTCTGCATCAAGAGGATCGAAGATAACAACAAGAATTCGCTTCAGCAGAGGAGGTTCGATCCGAACCAGTTTTGTCATACAAATATTCATGCACAATAGCGGTAACAAGAAAAGGATGTATGTAAATTTACGAATGCTGAATACATGTATTGAATATTGAAGGTCTGTTTCTATTAGAGCCAGTTAAAGTTCACACAGGATATGTGTACCTTCCATTTTTTTCAATCATTCTTTCAAAATGTACTTTTTAATTTATTTAAACAGCAAATATTTATTCAGATTTCCAATATATATCACATTTCTAGTCCCCCCGCCACTATTCAATGGCAACCGTGACACGACGGCGCCGAGAGGAATGTGAACAGACCTTTCAATTCTTGAAGAAAAAAATTTTTTTAGGTAAATGATCCATTTCAGCTGAAAAAACAAAATTCATGACAAATACAAAAAATGCACCAAAATACATAGAAACACAAATAGGTAAAATAGAGCGAGTAAATAAATTTAAATACCTTGGAGAAACTATACAACAGATTGGACTAGAATAATCTGGAATAGATGTAAGAATTAACAAAATGGAAAGAGCATATGGTTTGACCAAAAATATTTACAATAAGAAATGTATATCTAGAAAAATAAAACTAAAACACTACACCACAGTGGTACAACCAGAATGTTTATATGGATCTGAATGCCTAACGATGAACTACAAGATGGACAAACTAGAGGTACTGGAAAGAAGGATTATTAGAAAAATAATGGGTACAATGAAATCCGCAGATGGTTGGAAAATAAGAAGTAATGAGGAGATCTACAAAAATATAGAGAAAATATCTGCAGTAATGGCCAAACGAAGATTAACCTTTTTTGGACATCTCCACCGAATGAATGGAAATAGACCAACAAAACAAATACTGCTATATTTCTGGAAGAAGAAATCGACAATAGCATGGATTACAGAAGTAAGAAAAAATCTTGAAAGAAACAACATAAAAGAATCAGAAATAGCAGAAAGAAACCATTTTAAAAACAAAATACTAAATTTGGAAGGCTTTCAAAGGAGAAGAAATAAAAAATCGTGATTAACATGGACAGAAGAAAAGAAGAGACTTCATGGGGATGAAATGAGGGAGTCCTGGAAAAATAGGATACAACAACAATGGAAGAAGAGGAACTGAAGTTGTTAACGTGATCCTAGTAAGTCAATACGATTGTAAAAAAAAAAAAAAAATCCATTTTATCGTTACAAAGAACTAATGGGGCCTTTGTTGGATTTTTACACGTCCTTGAGGTTGAAACTATTAACAACTTGAAGGAGCAAATTAAAATGAAATTCTGCCTACGAACGAGACGTGCTGGGAATGCGAATTTCAGCGGTTAAAGTAGGAAGTTGCTACGCTGTATGCTTATATGGCCCCGCTTGGCGCCGTCTCTCTCGCAGTAAATCCTTGTTCCTTCCAATTAATATCCTTTACGGAAAGTGGATTTCTATAGAAAAGACGAAGATACGTGTAAAGTCAACATTTAATTGAAGGATACGATTCAAACAAAATTTCATGTTTAAAATTATTTTCCTTTCATAATTTTAATAAAAACTGTTCAGAATGGAGTCAAAGGAAATGGCCATTGTTGAAAATTCATTACAAAATGCAATATGCCAAGATGGCGGAAATTCGAGCTTGTCAACATTTGAAGGTCACGCACCAACTCGTGAACTGGCCAATGACTACCAAAACGACGAGGTTGGCGTTCCATTATTAAAAAATTGTGATACTGGTAATATAACTAGTCATGAGGCCGCTCTTATGACGCTCTATGAGCCAATTTCTCAGGTCTCACCGGGAAACATTTTCTAAAATAGAGAATCTGAAGTGCGCAATAGCGAAAATTTCTTTGATTATCTGCTCACGACGTCGCGGACGCAAGCACAGGAAACAGTTCACAAAAGCAATGCAAATACCAGTGAAACACACACTCTGACACAGCTAATGCAGCTAATAACACAACAGTTTGCACAGCAAAACCAGGCGTTTAACGATTCCAAGAATAGTATTAGTCAACAGTTGAGAGAGGTGGGCAAAAATGTACGCACTGAATTATCTGACGAATTATCCGGTAAGTTCACAGAGCACGGTAAACAACTAAAACAAGAAATAATTACCGACATGTCCCGCAATATAAATATGTTAACGGAAAAGGTAAGATCCGCAAATTAAAATCGGGAACAACTTGCAGGTGAGTTGCAAAACCTCAGTAAAGCATTTTGTCAAGTTCATGACACGCAATCCCATGTGGATGCGTCGGTAAAAAATGTGACGAACGTAGTCAACGAGCTGCAAGACGTATGCAAAAACCTAACTACAGAAATACCAAACTTGAGTCTAAGAGTAGATCATTTTAGAGTCAGAATTTGATAAAAACAGAGAGGTATGCTATGTGTAGATGTAAAGGAAGTAACTGAAAAAGCTGAAGCCGGGATGCTGGAGAAGGGCAGCACCCTTGCTGGAAAGGTAGTGTCAGAATGCAATATCTATGTAGGTACTGTACAATTTGTACATTTGTGGCAAGATCTTATGGGACCCAACTGCTTGGGTCATCGCTCCGTAAGCTTACACACTTAACTAACTTACTTACGCTACGGACAGCACGCTCACCGATGCCCGAGGGAAGATTCGAACCACTGACGGGGGGAGCCGCGCGGACCGTGACAAGACGCTTTAGACCTCACGGCTACCCCGCGTGGCCCTTATGTAAATCCTGCAGGGCTCTTTAGAGCTCTAAAAGAGACGTAAAGCCAACTTCTTGCTAAAACAGACTAGGGTTATAGGAAGCAGAGGAAAGGTTGCGCGGCAGTGTTGCTAAAACTACGGACATCCCAAAACAGCATATGACAGAATACAAAGCTATGCCCTTAGATGCCTTCACTGGTTACCAACAATTCAGGATTAGCCCTTAGAAGGGAAATAGCGAAGGTTGCACAATGCAACTTGCAACTTGCCGGCAGTTGCACCTGTCGAGCAGGCGCAGTTGCCATGGATACGCCACAAGCGACCATAAACACGACTGTCACTGACAGCGCGGCGTGTTTGTCAACATTACTTGCAGATGAATGATTACTTACGCATCGACATTCCCGATATTTGCTTATGAATGAAAGGAACACACCCTGTGGTCTTTATCAGAGCATTTCGAAATGTTTTACCTCGTACCTGGACCAAAGCCCAGAAAATTAGATTTCTTCTTGGATACACACAGGGTGACGTTCTACTGTGAGCTACGGACATATCGGAACGTTGCCAATATTATGAACGGAATGAGACGGCATTTCTGAGTAAGTATTGGTCTGAGGCCGTACAAGAGAGGCTCAGACGTGAAGTATTCAACCCAGCTCCGTTCAATAGCAAGTATGGAAGCTTACGAGGATATTTTGAAAAATATTTGAATAAAACTGGGTCTGGACGAACCAGCTAAATTTTCAAAAAATTTTAAAGAGCCGCCTTCCTGCCCACGTTAGGGAAAAACTCATTAACATCCCGTAAATCGACACCGAATACTTTCTATCTCTACTGGACTCAATAGATTTGATAAACGAAGAGATACCAGTACAACCCAAGCCTGTTAATACCCCGATAGCGTCACGGAGATTTACGGATAATGGTAACGATAATCACAGCGGCAATGGAGAAAGTCGTAAATGTAAAGGCGCATATAAGAGAAATGGGAAAAACTTTAGCAAAAACAACTACAACAGGCGCGTAGCGTAAGGCCAGCCTGTACAGTATGTACAGACACAAGCCACCGGCAACAGTCAGCCGATCGTTGGCAAACGCAAAACAATAGCAGACAACCAAATAACCCACAGACAGCGGAATGCCGCCAGAAATGTAACGCAAATATGCTGAATAACGCTCAGAGGCAAAGAGAATTTCAGTCGAAAGCCTCACAGGATACTAAGTGGTGTAATCAAACACCAACACTCCACACAGTGGAAGCTACACCTAACTCAGAGGCCGATGCCATCGCGACGCGAGACAACTTGAACCGGTCACGGTAGGCCCCCGTTCCGTGACTTTGGAGGATAGTGGGGCACATGTTTGATCGACACTTGCTTCATAAGGTTACTTTGAATAAAGAGGTTCAGGGTAGCATCTACAGCTCAAAGAACAGATCGTGCTTGCCCTAGCTGCCAGCAGCACATGTCACTGTGTCTGTCTCTGATCTGAGCAGCCCATCATTGTGTCCGTCACTAGAACGGAACCTGCAGCGGCCACAGCTAATGTTCGTCTTTCTTCAACCACTTGATAGGCTAACGTAAATAACAGCTTGCTGTACACATGCAATTTAATACAAATGACGACTGCAAATAAGACCAAAATAATTCACAAAGATATGAACGTCTTGGCTATTGCAGGATTTTTGGAGGCTAGCTTACGTGCTGACATACTCAGTTTAGTACGGTGATTTGATGAAACTCTTATGAGAATTTTACGAAAGCAACGTGAGCCATCAGAAAATGCTATTGCTAATTTCAGTGTCTGTGTTTAAGAGCCTACTATGCAATGTCCTTCAGACATGCATGCATGTCTGAAAAAACAGATGCTGCTGTGATCTACAGCTGTGTAAAATACAGGAAGCTTATTCACAATGGCGAATACTTCACTCCAACTGTACGGTTTACTGTTGGACTGGACTGGAATCAGAATTTCCCACTGTGCACGAGTGGTCGCCGTAACCACTTTGTCTATGCGAGCGTACTTCAGTGACCGACCCAAAACTCGAGACATCACAGTGAGTTTCCATGTCTTGCTGTAGAACAGTCACTGTAACACTCACACAGGAAGAAACACACTTATTGTTGTTGCGGCCTTTGCCTGGGCATGTAAATACTACTTACAGTGCCTGTGTTTAAAAACCTTCTATAGCATGTCCTTGAGAAAAAGGATTCATGTCTGAAGCAACAGACGAAATGTGTTCAAGTTGAGAATACGATCACATTACAGCTCTATAATTTATTGGTGACGTATGAATATTTGTGCCAGACTGGGATCCCAACATGGATATCCCACTTCATGCGAGCAGTCGCTTTAACGACCTCTGCTATTCGAGCATACTTCCAGGTTCTGGGTTCGAGTCTCAGTCTGGAAGAAGTTTTACTATGACGCAAATATACAGGATGAATCGCCTAAAACTTCGACTGAAAAGAATGGCGGATATTGGAAGTGCTATTCATGTGCTGCTCTCATAGAGTGGATTGGAACTGCGGGGCTCGTATTGTTAGCCATACAAAAGATTGTATTAGTAACTAGGAAGTGTATTATTAGTGAAAAATTACACTTTTCGAAATAGATCAACGCCTATTGACATTAACAAATTAGAAGTAGAACAAATCAGATGTCACTGGTGTTTGTTGAGGATTATGGTGCGAGTCGTTTTCGAGATACAATATTCTGAAAAGTTTCGACACTGACATTTATTTGTGATATTCAACCTGCTTCGTTGCTAGGTACAATGTTGTTGAGTTTGCTTACTGAGTGCTTGTGTGTACCTTGAGTGCATTTCGACTTGCTATTGAGGTAGTGTCTGAGAATCCAAGCAGTAGGTCGTGAGTGAATAACGGGATTTACCAATGCAGATAATGCCGGCATCTGTATGACGTATGGAGAGTGTAGGAAGAATGCATTTCTCCCTCATACAGTGTATGTGGAGAGATATCCCAATAAACATCAGCCACCTCAGCAATTAGGGCCAACGGCCTTGCCGCAGTGGTAAAACCGGTTCTGGTCAGATCACCGAAGATAAATGCTATCGGGTTGGGCTAGCACTTGGATGGGTGACCATGCAGTCTGCCTAAAGCTGTTGGCAAGCGGGGTGCACTCAACCCTTGTGAGGCAAACTGAGGAGCTACTTGATTGATAAGCAGCGGCTGCGGTCTCGGAAACTGACATACGGCCAGGGACAGTGGTGTGCTGACCACATACCTCTCCATATCCGCATTCAGTAACGCCTGTGGGATGAGGATGACACGGCGGCCGGTCGGTACCGTTGGGCTTTCGTGGCCTGTTCGAAAGGAATTTAATTTGCATCTTAGCAATTATTTATCAACCTCCAAGTTCATTAACTGAAAGAGGTAATGTAACACATAGACAACGTAACAGAAAGAAAAAAAGTGACGACAGAAGAGGGGCAATTTAATGTGCTTCCTGATGTTCCAGATTAGCTGCCGTGTAATCGCATGAGGACGTGGCATGGGTCAGGCAATTGTCGTACGTATTGTCCCTCGACATATGTTCCATTACCACCACATCTCTCTCTCCATCAAGAACTGAATGGAAATTATTATGACAAACGTGTTACCTTCTATACATGGGCCTTAAGACAGAATACTCCAGGTGTATCATGTATCTTTTTCAGTGATGAAGCCACAGTTAATAAACATGGCCAAGTAAATCATCGACACATACCCTGTGGTCTGTTGACAATCGCTGTCGGCTTCGTCAGATGGAGCGTCAGCATCCATGGAACGTAAACATATAGTGGGATAGTGAACTGCCAGTTCACAGGTCCGTTTTTCATATACGCCAATCTGAATGCGAACAAGTATCACAGCTGCCATCATCCATGGATGCTCTGCTCTTCCTCTGCAGACTAGGAGGAACCTGTGGTACCAACATGATGGCTGTTCAACCAATAGCGCACGAACTACTGCAGTATATCTTCACGAATTCTTTCCAAATTGCCGGATTGGATGCTGCGGACCTGTACCTTGGCTGTCCCACTCCCAAGATTTTACGCCCGTAGACATTTTTCTGTGTGGAAAGCAGAAAGTCTCTGTCTACGGGGACATACAGACTACAGTCGATGATATGCAGCGACGTATTACTGCAGCCTTCTTGGACATCTCCGCTGAAATGCTAGCATGTATGGAAAGGTCGTTGAAACCAGACCGGAACTGTGTTTTGTCGTTGCTGGTGCTGATTTTGAACCCAACCTGTGATGGTCAACTGCCTCGTTGCTGGCCAGAATCCACATAACTATTGTATGCACTTCTGCTTTTCTTTATTGTGTGCTACCACAGACACTCTGATCTGTAGATTGAGAAGGAAGAATGAGTAAATGAAATTATAAAGGAGATTTTATCCTACGTTCAGAGCCAAATAAGCCACTGGGAGAACTTGAAAGCAACACAGCATGCGGTGTAGATGACGTTCCGGCGGAAATCTTAAAGAGTTTAAAAGAAACAGGCAAAAATGAGTTGACCTCTCTCTGCAACTACATCTACGACAAATGTGAATGGGCAGAAGACTTTCTCGTAAGTATAATAGTCCCAATCCCAAAGACTAATTATCCTAAAAAGTGTAAAGGCCACGGGACAATCAGCCTCATACCGAAGGTAGCAAAAGTAGTTCTTCGGATTCTAAATAGGAGGCTATATGGAATACTGCAAGAAACACTTGGTGAAGAACACTATGGTTTCGTAAGGGGAAAGGTGAACACGAGATGCCATTGGGGTTCTAAGAACCATCAGTGAAAGATACATAGAAAAGAGCATAGAAATGTATGCTGCCTTCATAAACCTTGAAAAGACATTTGATAGAGAGCAGTTTGATAAGCTGTTAGGTCTTTAGAAAATGAAGGGAGTAAAGTGGAATGTGAGAAGACTGATGGCAAATCTGTACCTGGATAAGAAAGCTCGGGTACGTATAGGTAATGAGATGTCTGGAGACAACAGGATTGGGAGAGTTGTTAGACAGGGCTGTTGTCTCTTGCCGATCTTATTTAACAGCTGTCAGAAGGATGTACTGGAAAGCCGACAAGAGGCGTCAGGATAGGTCGACAAAATATTGAATGTATAAGATTTGCAGATGACATGGCGATCCTCGCAAAAAATCAAGAGAAGCTGACACAAGTGCTAAATGACCTGAATGAAGTCTTTGTAGTATATGGTATGACAATTAATAAAAAGAAAACCAAAAGCATTGCCATAAGCCTAAAGAAAAGAAAAGTAAAAATTAATTTGGAGTCAGAAACCATAGAACAGGTAAGAGCATTCAAGTATTTGAGAACTTGGATTAAAGAAGATACGGACTGACAACAAGATATCAAAATGAGAATGGCTCGGGCGGAACAGGCATTTCAAAAGCAGAGAAGACTCTTAACTAGTTGTTTAAACAAGGAATTAAGGAAGCGACTGGTTAAGTGCTTAATATGGAGCATTGCCTTGTATAGAGCAGAAACGTGGACTTTGATAAAGCAGAATGAGAAGAGAATTAAAGTTTGTGAAATGTGGATATGGCGTGGAACGAAGATCAGCTGGACTGATAAAGTTAGGAATTACTCAGATATACCGAGGAGAGTTGGAGAAGAACGGAGGATGCTTCTAGCGATGGAGGACAGGAAACTAAACTGGATAGGCCACAATCTAAGAAGAGATTGCCTTCTCGTAGAGACAACTGAACGTTTCCTTCTGGGAAAGACAAGGAAGGGCAGAAGAAGGTTTCAGTTGCCGAATGATGTCTGCAAGCCACAAGGTGGGTACCAAAGAATGAAGAGAAACGCAGCAGACAGATAAGCATGGAGGGCTAGGCAGTTAAAACCTGCTGCAAGGCAGACAACCCAATGATGATGATGATGATGATGATGATGATGACCACAGGTACAAGTTTTGGCGTGGGGACTTTTCAAAATACGATATGTCGTAATTGAGTCACATAGAATCCTACACCAAACAGCATCGACATTCTAATTTACCTTACTTTTTGTTGATTAGTATCACTGGCATTGTTCCTTTTAAGGAATTGAATGTTTTCACCAAGAAAACCCATTCTATGTATTATTACAATCTATTGATAAGTGAATAACACGAGTCCCTCACTATTAATCAATTTTGTGAAACCGCACATCAATTGTGCTTTCTATGTTTACATCATTTGCAAGTTTCCAGTGATTCACCCTATATTGTATACTTGGCGTGTCATTGTATTAGCAGTTGCGAATGCATTTATTGTATTTGATACAGCTGTCGGTCATAGCAGTGTGTGTTCCCTCAGATATGCATGCATGTATGGAGGATATTCCATAACAAATAAAGACACTGGAAAATTTTTACATGTCTAGGAAAGACTATGGCAATAATCAGTAAGTCTCTTTCTGAGTGAGAATCAAAGCATTTGTGCAAATGCTGGATGTGGACACATGGTGAAGTTTGGAGGTCCGGAAGCGTGCTTGGATAGCCGCAGTGGTTGAGGCAAGCTGTCCCATAAAGTGGCAAGCCTAAGCTCGAGCTCCACTGCAACACAAATTCTAATATGTCGTCAGAGAACTGTACAGCTGGAGTCTCATCCTACTTGCAGCTGTAAATACATTACTTACACGATGTGATCAAAAATATCCAGACACCCTCCAAAACCATGAGTTTTTCATATCAGGTGCACTGTGCTGCGAAATACTCTATATAAGCGACCTCAGTAATCATTAGACATCGTGAGATAGTAGAATGGGGTGCTATGCGGAACTCATGGACTTCGAATATGGTCAGGTGATTGGGTGTCACTTGTGTCATACGTCTGTACCAGAGATTTCCACACTCCTAAACATAACTCGGTCCAGTATTTCCGATGCGATACGTGAAGGGACATATACAGCACAAAACGTTGCGGCCAACCTCGTCTCTTGACAGACAGAGACTGCCGACAGTTGAAGAGGATGGTAATGTGTAATAGGCAGACATCTATCCAGACCATCACACAGTTATTCCAAACTGCATCAGGATCCATTGCAAGTACTATGACAGTTATGTGGGAGGTTTGAAAACTTGTATTTCATGGTCGAGCAGCTACTCATAAGCCACACATCACTCTGGTTAATGCCGAACCACGACTCGCTTAGTGTAAGGAGCATAAACGTTGGACCATTGAACGGTGGAAAAAACGTTGTGTGGTGTGACGAATCACGGCACACAATGTGGCGACCCGATGGCAGGGTGTGGCTGTGGTCAATGCCCAGTGAACGTCATCTGCCACTGTGTGTCGCGCCAACAGTAGAATTCGGATGCGGTGGTGTTATGGTGTCGTCGTGTTTTTCGTGGAGGGTTCTTGCACCCCTTGTTCTTTTGCGTGGCAATATCACACCACACTCCCATATTCATGTTTTAAGAACCTTTGCCACTGTTGAAGGGCAATTCAGGGATGGCGATTGTATCTTTCAACACGATCGAGCACCTGCTCACAATACACGAGCTGTGTCAGACTGGTTAGACGAGAATAACGTCTTTGTAATCGACTGGCTTGCACAGAGCCCTGACCTGAATGCTATAGAACACCTTTGAGATGTTTTGGAACGCCGTGAACTCCGTGAAAAATGGGCCCAAAGCAACCTTCCAGCAGCTGTTTGAAGGCTGAGGATGGGCCAACACCATATTGAATTCCTGCATTACCGATAGAGGGCGCCACGAACTTGTTTGTCATTTTCAGCCAGGTGTACAGATACTTTTCATCACATAGCGTATACAAGAAACTGGATATTGTATGTAGGCTGTTTAGGTTTTTATACTGGTAACGCCACGTAGCGCTCTGTATGAAAATCACTGGCTGTGCTGTGTGCAGTCTGTGGCTAGTTTGCATTGTTGTCTGCCATTGTACTGTTGGGCAGTTGGCTGTTAACAGCGCATAGCGTTGCGCAGTTGGAGGTGAGCCGCCAGCAGTGGTGGATGTGGGGAGAGAGATAGCGGAGTTTTGAAATTTGTTATACTGGATCATCATGAACTGCTATATACATTATGACTTTTGAACAGTATTGAGGTAAATACATTGTTTGTTCTCTATCAAAATCTTTCATTTGCTAACTATGCCTATCAGTAGTTAGTGCCTTCAGTAGTTTGAATCTTTTATTTAGCTGGCAGTATTGGCGCTCGCTGTATTGCAGTAGTTCGAGTAACGAAGATTTTTGTGAGGTAAGTGATTTGTGAAAGGTATAGGTTAATGTTAGTCAGGGCCATTCTTTTGTAGGGATTTTTGCATGTCAGATTGCGTTGCGCTAAAAAAATATTGTGTGTCAGTTTAAGCACAGTCATGTATAATTTTTCTAAGGGTACGTTTCAATACCAATAGTAGTGTATTTTACGGCGCAGGCACATCTAATTACACTTAGTGGTGGACATTGTAGGCTTGTCAGTACGCACACTTAGAGCTGTGTAACATAAATGAGGAGCTTGTCTCATGCTTACCTGGTGTCTGTCGGTGTCTCTGCAATCAGGTGAACCAACTCTATAAAAGTTTGTGGGTCGTTGACTACAGCCTCATCCCAGCCCTGAGTCGCCATCACACTGAGCAAATGGGCCTTTATGAAGGCGACGGCAGCCTGCTTCAGCATGTTAGCGGAGTGCCTAATCGCGAGAACACCTGTGGCTGATGCAGTCTCGACAGACAGCTGTGCGGCCACCTGTTGCTCGCACTGCACCTTCAGTACTGACAAGCCGTATTGGTCAGCGGCGACCAGCAGCTGTGGCGCCATGCTGGGCAGCTGTGGGGGCTGGAGGGTGTAGAGGTGTGCCAGCACCTGGCGCAGCACAGGGCCCTCTATGTCGGAGAGTGCGAGCTGGTTGCTGCTCGCCTCTAAGGTGAGACGACGGAGCATGCCTGCAAACACGGCGCTCCTGGCGGCCAAGATAGCCCTGTGAGCCACCAGCTGCGTATTGTCCCCGGCCAGCAGAGTCACCACAGCGCCGTCCCCGGCGTCCAGCAGGGCACCCAGATCCACGGCCGTGGCCTCCTCAGCCTCATGAACTCGTCCCACTGTTAGGGCTTCTGGAACACGGTGTCACTGAGCAGTCCTTTGCCCTCATTCAGTACCCTCTATACTTGTATGAGCCACAATCAAATCTGTATAAACCTCCAGTTGGGATATGTTTCAAATCACACGCCATTTGCAACAATATGATATACTTTCTGTGTCAGGCTGATGCCACAAGCGAATAGATGCAAATCATTAAAAAAACTGTTTCAGTAGGTATGTAACAGAAAATGTTTATTTAAAAAATCATTACACCCACATTTATTAATGTAGAAATCTAAAATTTTCCGTTCATAAAGCAAATGAGCAGCGTTTTAACAGAAAAATATATTGAAATAAGCAGGATTAATAATTTGCAATTAATTTGAATTTTTAATTTTTGTTGTTTTCTTATAAAAAGCCGTAACTTATATTCTAACCATGCAATTAATCTGAAACTTTTATTGTAGTGTTCTAAGAAGGTTATAAGACCATTGAACCGCAGTTATTAATCTATGGCACAAACTGTGTCATTAAGAAAGTTTTTAATCTTGCACATCCAAAATTAACTTTTTCTACATATAATCATCTAAAATTCCGAATGTATTTGGAGGATCTCGAATTTTTTAGTTCCGAGGAGACAGCAGTACGTGGCGAACACTTCACGAAAATTTCAAAGCATTAGAGCATATACTTTTTGATAAAACGCTTCTAATAAAGTAAAAATTGTGAAACAGACGAAATGATGTTCAAAGTTTATCTTCTCATATTTAAACATGCAATAATATTACCTCAATTTTAAAATCCTCCATACTGATATTCCTCATCCTTCAGGTTTCTCTTCTCTCCTCTTCGAATCTGCCTGGCCTGCATTTGCAGCTAAGACACTGATCTGTTAGCTTTCTCGATGGTGTAAAATGCTTTTCTTGTAAACACATCAAGATATATACCGACACTCTTCAGAACTTCAATTCTGCCATTATTTCCGTTATTGTGACATATAACTGCATAATAGACACCTATTTTGAGTACTTCGAGTCCACAGAATGTCCCTTTTGAGCATCTAATCCAAATTAAATAATTGAGGCTTTCATTTGCATTTTGTGTCTTTCCATGAAGACACTTCCTAAATAAAGAAGGTTTTACAACAAACCTGAATGTTGGTTTAAATGCATTCATAACATGTTCTGGTTATCAGTGTTTATGTAAATACGTCTCATTTCTGTTGTTTAACTTACACCAATCGCCTTTCGGACACAGATTGTGCATTGGTGCTTGGTCAGTGGATAAGCTGAGAGCTTATATTCTTCATTTCTAGCTACTTATTCTTTTTTGTTGGTGAACCGATTTCCATGAAACTTCCATCAGCTAAACACAATTTTTCCGCCACCCATTATGCATAAATCTAGACTTCCACATAAAGGTTCGCGAATTCAACTTCCCACCTACTCATATGTGTTAGTATTGTCAAAACGTAAATAAACCACATAAAACCAAGTTTTCAGGCAAAGATATAGATGTGAGCCAAAGATATCGAAAGAAAATATCTTCAACACTGACAAAAATTCCGCTGAAGCCACCAATTCCCCAATTTTCGGGAGAGGTGGGAGTGGCCTGCAGTGCAGATTTAATCAGTTTAACAGTATAAAGGTATTTCTAAAGCTGCTATCATGATAAAATTCGCACACAACTTAGATTAAACTGTGTAGATCAACAAAATGATATTTTTGAAAAATCGATTTTTTGGACCAAAATCTCCCCTTAAAACTTTCCTATTTGCTAGTACAAAAAGCCCCAGAAGGAATAGAGACCTCTTATCGTTAGTTCTACAATTATTTGCTCAGAATATCAAAATGGAGATGTATCAGATTACTAAGAGCGTCAGAAGGTACTGAATTCGTAATTTATTCAACACAAAGTTCCGATTTCTAAAGTTATTTAAGAAAAAAATGATATTTTACGCCTGAAATCTGTATCACACTGTCCTTAACCGCCAATCCAGCATGTTCCTCTGCAGGAACTGATACCCACAGGGGATCAACTAACTGCTATCACAGTCTGGAATGACTTTCTAGAAACATTACGTCAAGGTGGCGGGCATAGCTGGATGGCAACTTCTGACATAGTGCAATATCACAACACACAACGTTGTGTACAGTAGTGGCATTGTTACACCCCCTACGCCCACCCACAATGCATAAAATTAAATTTCGTGAGGGATAAAGACAAATGTGTCTATCTGTGTTTCGATCACAATACTAAATTATTTTAAAAAACGTCGCGCTTATTCTTACTGCTTCATAAAAGTATAATAGTTATTACATAGGTTACCATTAATTAACTTTTACTTTCAAATAATAGCATTAACGAATGACACAATGTGGTGAAGACAGAGCTAGTCAAATGAATGTATGAACCTCATCTTCCACACATAATCCTCCTGCTACACAGAATAGTTTGTACTTTTTACCATGCACCTATGATAGATAAATCGAGACATATAAATCATGTATGGTTAAATATCTCATAAAGGTTCTTGCAATAGACCAGATATTTCTTCATTTCTCACTTCATCCAAAAAGCATTGGCAAGTTGAAATCGTTCGATTTCTAACAGTTCAAAAGTAAGGTTTCCCGCAATCATGTGCTTTAGAAGCAGTAAGTATAGTGCGCGGATTTTAGCTTCATCCATTTTAAGTAAAGCTGCAGCGAGAGGGTGAAGCAACTGTCATGAGAGAGATAAGTGGTGTAGAGGAAACATGTTTTCTAACAAGTGTATACCGTCAGTGCAGACCGGTAGTTAACTTTCGTTTTTGAGGAGTAGTAAATGCAGTGAGAAAGGGTACATCAGTCTATGAAAAATGGTTGTTACAAATAAGAAGTACAAATTGTGTCATTGACTCATTAGTCTGAGGTTTAATAAAGCGTCTACAAAAGCTGAGTATAATTTATGTTTCATCATTTGGGAAACAAAAATTACCAAAGAAAATATTCTTCTTTGTAAAGTTCAGTTAATCGGTAAAGATGATGATTTGGTGTGTGTGTATGTGTTTGCAAGTCCTAGCTAGTATCTGGTTGCACTCTGGTACTATGGTTGGAAGCTATTACTGCAGGGCGATATGTCAGGGCCAGTTATGGAGAATATGCCACCTTTTCAACTAACATATTTGCCATCATTTCATAACTGATGTCATGCTACCACATTGTTCCAGGTGGTATTGATAACTAATCTTTCTTGATATAAGTTCTTTATTACACGGTATAATTAGTGCTGAAGACAGTCATAGTTCCAGTTACTACATTAGACGATCAGGTTGATCCTTTAAATGACATGTTAAATGATTATTATTTATTGCAGTTATTTTGTATCAACTAGCTCTGAGAATCCTGAGAAACAAGAAAGCACAAGGGAAAGACAACATTCCTGCTGAATTTCTCGATCCCCGGAGGAATCAAAATCAGAAGTGTGTTATATACTCCTAAGTGTAACATATGTGAAGAGGGAAAACTGTCCTTAGATTCTAGAGAAACATCATAATATTAATCCTAAAAGGAGGAATGTCTTAAAATACTAAAATTGCCGAAGTCTTAGCTTAGTGGTAAGTGCCTCATAAAATAAAAGCTTCCATTGTCTTCGAATCTTCGAACAGTTGACATAATATTATCAGAGTCAGTTTGGATTCAGGAAAACCCGAAGTATCGAAGGAGGAATAATATCTTTAAACTTAATTTAAAAATGTAAATAGGCAGCTTATTTAGGTATGCAGAAAATGTTTCATAACGTAAAATGGCTAAATAAACTTTGAGTTATAGAAGAATGTAGGAATATGCACAGACACTGATATGTTCTGTGGAAGCTGTATACAAAAAGAAAGGACTTTTATTGGTGTGCGCTCTACACAGGTTATACACATGTTCAGAAATGAGTCCAGCAAGGAAGTGTGCTATAAACAATTATTCTTAATCTATTCAACGAATAGGTAGAAAGTGAGAGTGGTTTTACATGCACAGGTAAGCATGGCACAGCTGTTTTATCTGAAAGTGAATCCAATCGAGGCCCATGTCAGTTGAATCTGAGTGCCCCAGAGCCAGAATGCAGTCTCCAAAGTGCTTCTCGAGGACATCAAACGCTCTACTGCTTCGATATGGGTCGAGCCCATTCTTGCACAAATCACATCTCGTCGAAATCAGTGGCACTTTCGATAATGGGGATGAAATCATTTTTCAACACCTTCACGCACCATTCCGTACTCACCAAAGGAATATCCACCGATTATTCGGTGAATGGAAATTGCAAACCACACAGTCTCCTGTTGAGAGTGAAGAGACTTTTCGACCGCCAAATGTAGACTCCCAGTCCCCCAGATGCGCCAATTACGCTTATTGACGAATCCACCCAACTGGAAGTGGGCTTAGCCGCTAAACCAAACTGTATTCACATCAAAGCACTGTTCGTCAATTCTGTAGACAATAGTGCTGGCGAAACATAACGGCTGTCCAATGGCCCTGGAACCAGACTGATAGGTCTGAATTTTATATGGGAAGAAATGCGCGTCTTCAACAACAATTTCTTTCAGTGTATCCCAGTTGATTCAAAGCTGTTATGCAGCTCGTTTCACCGATTTCCTGGGGCTAGTTTGAAACAATGCAAGCGTCTTCTTGGTGTTTTCAGGCGTTTTCATCCTATTTCGACGACCGACATTGCGAACTCAGTCAGTACGAACGCTACCCGTCTCTCAAACTTGCGAATCATATTCTCGATCGTTAGCACACTTGGACCGGTTGTCTTCAGCTTGAACTCGGTCGCAACACTTCCTCTGAGCCGCAGTTGGGCTGTTATTGCTAGCACAGCAGGCCTTCACAAGCGCTCTATGTTCAGGTACGCTGTACCGTGACGTTTTCTCGCGCAAATAGACGACAACAAAAAGGCGCGCGCATACACGTACCAATTACAATCACGCCCCGCGGCTAACCGTACAGTTTGAACGTCATAACGCAAACCACTCAGAAGCTATGACGATTTCTTTTCAAGGTTCAAATGGCTCTGAGCACTATGGGACTTAACCTCTGTGGTCATCAGTCCCCTAGAGCTTAGAACTACTTAAACCTAACCAACCTAAGGAAATCACACACATCCATGCCCGAGGCAGGATTCGATCATGCGACCGTAGCAGTTGCTCGGTTCCGGAGTGAGCGCCTAGAACCGCGAGACCACCGCGGCTGGCTTCTTTTCATGTAGATCAAAAATTGTCATCCGGTATGAATAACGTAAATTCCTGATTTCCATCATAAACATGTTGCTGCTTTGATGCAGCTCTCCATAATACTCTATCCTGAGCAAGTTTCTTCATCTCCAAGTACCTACCGCAAACTACTATATTGGTGATGCCTTGATGCCTGAGAACGTGTCCTACCAACCGATCCCTTATTCTAGTCAAGTTGTGTCACAAATTTCTCTTCTCAACAATTCTATTCAGTACCTCCTCATTAGTCACGTGATCTATCTAATCTTCAGCATTCTTCTGTAGCACCACATTTCGACACCTTCTATTCTCTTCTTGTCTAAAATATTTATTACCATGTTTCACCTCCATACATTGCTACACTCCATACAAATACTTTCAGAAACGACTCCCTGACACTTAAATCTGTACTCGATGTTAACAAATTTCTCTTCTTCAGAAACGCTTTCCTCTCCACCGCCAGTGTACATGTTATATCCTCTCGACCATCATCAGTTATTTTGCTTCCCAAGTTACAAACTAATTTACTACTTTAAGTGTCTCATTCCCTAATCTAATTCCCTCAGCATCACCCGATTTATTCGACTACATTCCATTATTCTCGGTTTGATTTTCTTGAGGTTCATCTTATATCCTCCTTCAAGACTCTGTGAATTCCATTCAACTGCTCTTTCAGGTCCTTTGCTGTCTCTGACAGAATTAGAATGTGATCGGCAAACCTCAAAGTTTTTATTTCTTCTCCATGGATTTTCATTCCTACTCCGAATTTTTCTTTTGTTTTCTTTACTGCTTGCTCAATATATAGATTGAATGACATCGGGGATAGGCTACAACCCTGTCTCGCTCCCCTCGTCACCACTGTTTCCCTTTTATGCCCTGGAGTCCTATAACTGACATCTGGTTTCTGTACAAATTGTAAATAGCCCTCCGCTCCCTGTATTTGACCCCTGCCAGGTTCAGAATTTGAAGGAGAGTATGCCAGCCAACATAGTCAAGAGCTTTCTCTAAGTCTACAAATGCTAGAAACGTAGGTTTTGCCTTTCGTTAATAAACCATATAATCATAAACATACGCCAGTGTCTTGCTCTTACATCATTCACCTTAGGGAAATACACTTTCTTCAACTTTGGAAGGCAAGACACAACTATAAATGAAAAACGAACGTAGTGTTGTGAGTGCAGGACAGGAGACCATAAGTCTGCCGGAAAAACAGGTTATCACAACTACCCAGTGGTCGCAGGAGCAGCCTTGACGCAACCATTGTCTGTCTTACTTCCATGGATAGCGTTCCTTTGTTAACTACAGAGCTATCGCATACAGATACCATTGAAACAGGCTCACAGAATTGACAGCCATGGTATATTTCGTAAGAAACACAAGGAGTGAGGGAGGCAGATCGTGTCACTGCCTGTGGGTCCTTTTGGAGGGAGCCACCTGGCTTGCAATGGCGATGCCTGGAACCTAGAACAAATGGGTGATGGAAGGATGCATGGGGCTGGTCGTTAATTCTTGCTGCTGCAAGGTCCATGTCTACATCAAAATTTGCGTGATTACTATGCTACTCACAACAAACTGCCTGGCAGAGGATTCAATGAACCACCTTCAAGCTGTCTCTCTCCCGTTCCACTCTCGAAAGGCGCGGGGGAAAAACGAGCGCTTAAATTTCTCTGTGCAAGCCATGATTTATCTTATTTTATCTTGATGATAATTTCTCCCTGTGTAGGTGGGCGCCAACAGAATGTTTTAGCAATCGGGGGAGAAAACTGGTGACTGAAATTTCATGAGATCCCGTCGCAACAAAAAACGCCTTTGATTTAATGATTGCCACTCCAATTCACGTATCACGTCTGTGACACTATCTCCCCTATTTCTCGATAATACAAACAAAGCTGTCCTTCTATGAACTTTTTCGATGTTATCCGTCAGTTCCACCTGATGTCCAACCCACACAACACAGCAATACTCCACAACAGGGGGGACAATCGTGGTGTAAGCAGTCTCTTTAGTGTTCTGCCAATGAATGGCAGTCTGGTTTGCTCTACTCACAACATTATCTATGTCATCGTTCCAATTTATGTTATTTGTAATTTTAATCACTAAGTATTTAGTTGAATTTACTTACTTGAGTTTTGTGTGACTTATCGCGTAATCGAAATTTAGCGTATATCTTTTAGTACTGATGTAAATAACTTCACTCTTCTTTATTCAGGGTCAATTGTAACTTTTCACACCATACAGCTATCTTATCTAAATCATTTTGCAATTCGCTTTGGTCATCTGATAACTTTACAAGACGGTAAATGACAGTATCATCTGCAAATAATCTAAAGACGGCTACTCGGACTGTCTCCTAAATCGTTAATATAGATCAGAAACAATAGAGGGCTTATAACACTTCCTTGGGGAACGCCAGGTATAACTTCTGTTTTACTCGATGACTTTCAGTCTATTACTACGAACTGTTACCTTTCTGACAGGAAATCAAGAAACCAGTAGCGCAACTGAGGCGATATGCCATAGGCATGTAGTTTGGTTAGAAGACACTTACGAGGAATGCTACCGAAAGTCTTCTGGAAATCTAAAAGTATAGAATCAATTTGCCATCCCCTGTCACTTGCCCCCATTACTCACTACTTCATGAGTATAAAGATCTAGTTGTGTTTCATAAGAACAATATTGTCAGAATCCAAGGTGACTATGTGTCAATAAATCGTTTTCTTTGAGATAATTGATAATGTTCGAACACATATATGTTCCAAAACCCTACTGGAAATCGACGTTAGTGATATGGTCGTGTAATTCAACGGATTACTCCTACTTCCGTTTTGGGGTATTGGTGTGACTTGAGCAATTTTCCAGCTTTTCGGTACGGAACTCCCTGTGAAAGAGAGGCTGTATATAATTCCTAAATATGGAGGAATAGCATGAGCATAATCTGATGGGAACCTGACTGCTATACAATCTGGACCGGAAATCTTGCCTTTATTAATTAATTTTAGCTGCTTTGCTACAACCTGGATGTCTACTTCTATGTTTATCATCTTGGCAGTTGTTATTTATTGGAATTCAGGAATATTTACTTCGTCTTCTTTGGTGAAGTTTCGGAAAACCGTGTTTAATAACTCTGCTTTAGTGGCACTGTCATCAATGACTTCCCCGTTGTTATCGTGCAGTGAAGGTATTGATTACGTCTCGCCACTGGCGTGCTTTATGTATGACCTGTCGCTGTCCTTGATCACCGTCAACTGTCTTCAGTGCCAGTGATTGGCCGCACTGCTGCTGGAGGAACACCTGTTTCTGGAGCTGAGCCGTGCGTGAAGTCTACGACCATGGAAAGGGCTTGCTTGGACGAAATATGCACTCGCGTCTACCTGTCGCTAAAGGGTTAATAAAGGTGGTGTTTGGACATTTAAGCTGCTGATTCAGAACAGCTTATACCATGGACTTCCTTTTCACATATAGGCAATTTTGAAACAGGTATACAGAATCACTGCATACACACATACACATCTTTCGTGCATTGCCTGTTAGCTTTTCCTTTCACACATTTGTAACCACACGCAGAACGTTTATATTTTGTGTTCTGTCAAACATTTAGGTGGTTATGTCTCTTTGTGCGAATATCCACACACAACGGACAGTGCCTAGTCATTAAATGTTACTCTCTTATGTCTCCCTACGGCCGCCACACCTACAGGACAGGTGGTACACTACTCCCTACTGCGAACGTCGATCTATAGTGCACCACGATCGTCGTATGCCATGTCAAAACAATTTGGTCGCCGCGGAATCAAGGTTGGAGAGTTGTTTTGCTCTCTATGCAAGTCTGTCTGGAGACTACAGATCGTGTTCCTCGATGCTCAAAATGCACTCACAATTCTTCTCTTACGTTCCTCCTTTGGGTTTCTGCACCTGGGGGGGGGGGGGGGCGGTCAGTACAGATCAGGCGATTGCATCAGTCTACGCCTTTCATTCGTCAGTGAACACTATATTGTTATATGCATTTTATTAATTCTCTAGGATTTATCTGTAATATCTGGTCTCATTCCTGAATAACGACGGATGTCTCTGCTGTATACATATTACCTCTGTTTGTTACCAGATTTTTCTGACACAATGTTAAAGATTTCTGACACAGAATTTAGAGATTAATAGGATTAACGTTACTTGTATAGGCATTTAAGTATTTGGGAACCATGTCTAGATTTTTATATATTTTACGTACTGCACCATCGTAATTATACCTCAAAGTGGACTACCCCTGTCGCTACAAACTTTCTTTTCGCCTCTATGCATCCACACTTCAGCACCTGACCTACTGACCACAGGAAGGTACATTTTTAATGACTTGCTTGTGCCATCCGTACTTGCAAATGCTAACAGGTATAAAAACATACGCTCTGTAACAGCTATAATTATAAGTCTGCAAATGGTGTAAGTACTGATATAGTATTGTTTAGTAGACTGTTCTCACTCACCGATAGAAATATCTGTACTTATACACCTTGCACCATGTGTGTCTGTCTATATGTAGGAAGTTAAATGGCTCTGAGCACTATGCGATTTAACTTCTGAGGTCATCAGTCGCCTAGAACTTAGAACTAATTAAACCTAACTACCCTAAGGACATCACACACATCCATGCCCGAGGCAGGATTCGAACCTGCGACCGTAGTGATCGCTCGGTTGCAGATTATAGAGTCTAGAACCGCACGGCCACTCCGGCCGGCTGTAGGAAATTATATGATTTGGACGTATAACTAACTACACACACTAAGCATTTGCATGTTATATACACTGAAGAACGAAAGGAATTTCGTATAGCGCCCCACCCCCCTCCTGATCATGCAGGAGTGCCGCAAGACAAGACGACGTGGCACGGCCTCGACTAATGTCTGAAGTAGTGCTGGAGGGTACTGACACCATGAATCCTGCAGGGCTGTCCATAAGTCCGTAAGAGTACGAAGGGGTTGGAGATCTCTTCTGAAAAGCACATTGCAAGGCATCCCAGATATGCTCAGTAATGTTCATGTCTGGTGAGTCTGGTGACCAGTGGAAGTGTT
Source organism: Schistocerca serialis cubense (assembly GCF_023864345.2). Lineage (NCBI taxonomy): Eukaryota > Metazoa > Arthropoda > Insecta > Orthoptera > Acrididae > Schistocerca > Schistocerca serialis. The sequence continues at coordinate 135,639,501 of NC_064648.1, read as the reverse complement.
TAAATTCTGAAGACTGCTCCTGGAGCCACTCTGTAGCAATTCTGGACGTGTGGCGTGGTGCATTGTCCTGCTGGAATTGCCCAAGTCCGTCGGAATGCACAGTGGACACGAATGGAAGCAGGTGATCAGGCAGGATGCTTATGTTTGCGTCATCTGTCGGAGTCGTATCTGGACGTATCAGGGGACCCATATCACTCCAACAGCATACGCCCCACACCATTACAGAGCCTTCACCAGGTTGACCAGTCTCCAGCCGACATGCAGCATCCACAGATTGATGAGGTTGTTTCCATACTCGTACTCCTCCATCCACTCGATACAATTTGAAACGACTCACCCAACCCGGCGATATGTTTCCAGTCATCAACAGTCCAACGTCAGTGTTGACAGGCCCAGCTGAGGCGTGAAGATTTGTGTCATGCAGCCATCAAGGGTACACGAGTGGGCTTTCGGCTCCGAAAGCCGATATCGATGATGTTTCCTTGAATGGTTTGCATCCTGATTCTTATTGATGGCCCAGCATCAAAATATATAGCAATTTGCGGAAGCGTTGGACTTCTGTCACTTTCAACGAAATGGTTGTACGGGAAAATCCCCACTTCACCGCTACTTTGGAGATGCTGTGTCCTTTCGCTCCTGCGCCGACAGTAACACCACGGTCAAACTGATTTACATCTTGATAACCTGCCATTGTAGCAACAGTAACCGATCTAACAACTGTGCCAGACACTTGTTGCCTTTTCAGGTGTTGCCGACCGCATCGCCGTGTTCTACCTGTTTATATGTCTCTGTAATTGAATACGCAGGACTATACCAGTACTCCAGTACTTTCTTTGCGTATTGCCCGTTGGCTTTTCCTTTCACACACTTGTAACAACGCGGAAAACGTTCCGGTGGTTATGTAGCTTCGTATTTATATCCAGACATAACTTACCAGGCTTAGTCATTAAATGTTCTTCTCTTATGTCTCCCTGTGAACACACATGTACTCCTTTAAAAGTACTGATCACAGACAATCGCCTTCTTTTCATATTTATCGTTTGATATACACAGACCAACGCAGTACTTTTATTTCACCCACGTTAATTACTTAAGACTCGATTTTCGAGTTATACCGAGTACTGGGCATGTGATTCATGCCGCTCAAAACAAAGGAAGTATTTCTGTTTAAATTCTGTGTAGTCAAATATTTTGGTTACTGAATTTTTTTCTCCTTTTCTGTCTGGTGCACACACGAATAAATCAGAACACTTTCCAACGTCTCATCAGGCGACGTGCAGCATTTGAGAAGCACGGATTCGCCAAAATTTAGTACTCAGACTTGTTGCGAACATCCCTGTGCTTTGTTGGTTCAAATGGCTCTGAGCACTACGGGACTTAACATCTGAGGTCATCAGTCCCCTAGAACTTAGAACTACTTAAACCTAACTAACCTAAGGACATCACACACATCCATGCCCGAGGCAGGATTCGAACCTGCGACCGTAGCGGTCGCGCAGTTCCAGACTGAAGCGCCTAGAACCGCTCGGTCACTTCGGCCGGCGCTTTGTTGGTGGTCTCTGAAAATGTGAGACTCATCGGGAACAGCAAACCTTTCAACTTGAACGGCATATCTGCTGGGACCGTTGGGATGTGTCGTAGCAGTATATCTTCTCCTGCCATGCTCCCATTTAACATTGTGGCTTCAATGATATTATCATCGGTTTTTGCAGAAAACGTGGTACCACTGCAAAATCGTAGTTTCTATATGTTTCGAAGAGGAATGACAGCCAAGCAAATTTTCAGATTTAAACCGTGCAGCGAGAGGCCTGGCAAATCAACGAATTCAGGAACTTGACTGAATTTTTAAGAACTTCATTCTGATTCATTGCAGTATCAATACACAGAAATACAGTCGCTTTGCCTGATACTTTGTTTTATACGCAGACGGTGACGGCACTGGCATCGATGAATAGGTATGTTTAGGGATCCGTAGTTCATGCACGAACTAGTTGAAATGAGCTAGGCCGCTATGGTCGCAGGTTCGAATCCTGCCTCGGGCATGGATGTGTGTGATGTCCTTAGGTTAGTTAGGTTTAAGTAGTTCTAAGTTCTGGGGGACTGATGACCTTAGAAGTTAAGTCCCATAGTGCTCAGAGCCATTTTTTTGAAATGAACTACTCTTAGAAAAGATCTGTTAGAAGTGTCCTTTCTCTTACTAACATGTAGTTCGTTTACTTCTGCCTTCCCCTACATATTGGAAATTAGAATCCGTGAGAACGAATTTCCCCTCCCTCGATACTGAGTACAGCCGACTCCCAGGACCTAGGTGTCCTTAGTCCTGACATCCTAATGGTGGACTGTGCGGACGGCATCTGACTGGAAGACTGAAACCATTCCGTCAGTTTGCAATCTCACCCCCCCTTTCTCTTTCCATTATTATCCACATTAAGCAAAGTTTGTTATCAGGATTTGAGACATGCGTAGTTTACAATAATCTTTCTAGTATGCTTAGCGTGCCATGTTGAGTTGGCTCCAGTTCTTCTTGTCTAGGGGTCTGATTCTTGAAGATATAAATGTCGGATCAGGTCCTCGCAGTTGGTTTAAACCAAATAAATTTGAATATTGTTGTTGGAAAAATTTTTGTATGTAGATATATTTTCTCACATTTTAGTATATCATACAGTATTTTGATTTTTGACCTTAACAAAGCCTAAATTAAGTTATTCGCAAAAAAATACCTCCCATCACATCATAAGCATGCTTAAGACTGTCCTACTCTGAGAAATAACAATATTCCAAACGTTTTACCACTTTTCTTAACAAATGAATCCCTTGTAGTTTTATTTACATTATTAATTTGGATTATTATTTCATAAATGAATCCAGAAACAAATACAGTAAACAGCACAGGGTTACGTAATTAATAATAGAAATTTTAAGTGTGCCAATAATTAGCAATTTGCAGTGTTTGCAAAAAAATTATTTTAGCTATATATCCACAATTAATACGTGTCGGTTATAACATAAGAACTAAAATATCTTATGAAAATAGTTCCTTTTCGTAAATTTTAGCTCGAAATATAACATACCGTGTATAAAATTATCTGAAAGTTTTCCTAAAATCGACTGAGATAATACTGACCTGTCCTAAATTCGGAAAATAATACTCGTATCGACAAATACTGTTGAGGAAAAGGAATGCTAGAGGAGGGGCTGTTCCCTTAGTTCACTTACATCACCTCAGTCTACAGTACCTGTATCTAAACAGTTCTTTCCTGTGTTAAGACTTAATTTTAGCGAAATATTTAATAAGAGCTAGTTTTTTTTCTATTTCTAGACCTTGTCAGATAAGAAAATTAGAAAGCAGATACTCACTCTTGGTGGCAAGGAGAATACTTTCGTCTTTAATGCCTCCCACTTCCCGTGTTCCCAAGTAAAGGCCTAGGTTAAAATTAAAAACGCTCAGCCCTTTGTGTCAAAAAGATTGCGTGTAAAAAAGTCCTAGAAATGTGCACTTTGGTCTGTTTTCGAAGGTCATTCAGTTTGGTACCCCGCCTCTATCGCTGAGTTCGGCTCGCGCAGCCGTGTGATGCGGACGTCTGCTCGCGTTCCGCCTGTTCTGGAGTGCACACGCGCCGTTTCCTTGTTTACTTCTTGCCGCGGTTTCGAGTACTTACGAGCAAACCATGGTGCACACTTAACACTGAGTAGCGATCAAGATATCATTTCAAGTTGAATATGCACAACTACGACCTTTTGAAATTGAGAACTTTGCATGGGATGATCTTTGCCTGGATCCACGGGATGTAACTGGCATTCACTTTTCCATTATCGGAAACGTTGTAGGTGTCAGAATTGTGTACCGATATTGAGAATCAGCACGTGCAACACCTCAACCTGACGGACATGTAGAGGCCTCCATTCGATCAGTGTCTTTGACCTTCCAATTGAGGTCCCACCAGACATCGTCATATTGGCTTCCAAGCCATATGCCAATGTACTCAATCACCAGGCCGACAAACGGAAAAAAATGTGATACCTATCCTTTTCTCTACAGTATCCATTAACTGAAAATTGAATTAGTGAAGCATGTGCCGTTATACCTGGTTATAGGACGATGGAGGGCCATCATCACATATGACAGGCAGCCCCATACCTGTGCTTCCTGCAACTAGGAAGGACATTCCGCCAGAACTGTTTCTGGCGCCGGCCTGGAGAGACACCACTCAACGACGCTGCACCCATTGCGACGTCCACTGTCCATCCTGTGGTTTATGCTGTGGTCACCAGGCGATCTTCAGCACAACTCACATGATCCATTACAAACGAAGACTGCCGTCACAATGACTGATCCGTCACTTGTCACATCACTGCAACCAGAGTTGTTAATGTGGGGAGAACTCTCCTGACCAATACTGATGGCAACAATAGAGAAAAGGCACCTAGTGTTGTAGCGACTTCTGCTTTCCTTCCATTGGGCAATGAGTCAACAGACAACTGCTACCATTTTAAATCTGAGCTGCATGTTGAAACAAAAGTCGGCATGGAAGCGCCAGAAGTGGAAACATGACACTTAGATGATTACCTTCAACAAATGGCTACATGATGACAATCAAATGTTCGCTGACGCAAATTCCTCTGTCACCTTGGCCCACAAATGCTTCATGTCATAGTAACAAAGTGGCTCATCCCACATGACTTTCCTCTTATGATACCAACTTCACTTGTGTGTACAGCAGACGACCCTACAAACGACACAATATCTGTGCCAATGAGCTTCTCGGCATATAAGGTAGACGATGACACCATACTACCACCTTGTACCACAAAAGATAATGTTCTGATGGAGGTATTGGGCAGAGCAACGACACCACTGTGTATACCACGGCTGGTACACCCCAGACAGCTACTCACAGAGTGCATATCACATTCCAGGTAGACATCGGAACTCAACAGTACTGACAGGCCATGCTCAACGTCAATAACATCCATGTGGAGCATAAACTGACGATGTTACAGGATACACTGAACACAGCTGATATAGGCATAGCTACCCTTCAGGATGTCTATGTCAGGGATTTTGTAGAGCCTTTCGAATACGACAAACACATCACCCACACATTTGGCACTGGCAGTGGCATGGGGTTCTTCTTTGATGGCTTAATAATCAAAGACATAACTTTTCTCCTTGGCAGGAGCAGCATTGCGTACACTCTTCATAGCACCAGATCGATAAACATCTACACACCCTACGGATTGAGCCATCATGGAGAATGGTCTCCTTCTTTCAGGATAGCTTCCTACCACTCTTGATGGGCGTCAGGATGACTTCATTTTCGGTGGTGATTTAAACTACATTAAGGTGCCTAAGGGCCAACTGCCACACTACACTCTATGTGTGGCCCTCTCCACCATCAGAATCGCCCTTCGATTCACTGACATGTGTGAATATGTACATGTCGATAGGGAGGGTTTCACACACCATATCAGATACTCCTCCAGCCACATAGATCGTAACTATCTCTCATGCTCCAATGTTTGGGCAAAAAAGTCACTTAAACATGGCTCATTGGCTTTTCCTATCATGCAGCCTGTATAGATACTGTCACCTTTCAATGCTAGATGGTATGGCATCGGCGAGGCCCCTGTAAATTGAATGCGTCTCCCCTACATTTTCTTGAATGTCAACAGCTCATGGGGGCCTTGTGGACATCCTGCATCCTCCTGGCTTCCTTTTAGGGTTGCTTGATTCTGTTGATAAACCAAACAAACTAGTGTCAGTGACTATCGTCCCCTGTCTTCCATGAAGTCTGACATGAAGATCTTCACTGGCTTTTGGCAGCGAACTTGAAAAGTGTTGCCTGCTTTGTGGTATACCACAACTAGGCGTCATCATGAGGTAATTACAACTTCTGGACATTCTTACGTTGATACTGTGACATGACTGCATTTATGCAGACATGGTGCATGATAGTACTCTTGGCCTCCTTTTATTCCAGCGAGGACTTTGATAGGGTTCATCACTCTTATCTGGCAGTGAAGATCCAGAAGATGGAATTCCCAGACAGCTCTGGGACACGTCATCTTGGATTATGTACCATGGTCGTCTTATACCGTCTTTCCTGGTCCAAGGACTGGTATGGAATGGATGCCCTGTTTCCCCAGTCCTGTACGTTGACACCATTGAAGAGTTACTTTACTGTGTCTGTCAACACTTCAATGACTCTTGGCACCCACACTTTTTCTTCCATGGCCTAGGTGGGAGGCCTGGTCCTCCACCTGCGCTACAGCAACGTTGTTCAAACAGCAGTGGAGTGGGTGGGGTGGTACCATACTCCTTCAGTAGCGTCATTAACATTCACCAAATGTCGTGCACTACCTATAGTACATGGGCTGCCCACTGAATGTGTCACTTCCGTGCAGGTCTGTGGCATGACTACATATCTAGGTATTGGTTTTATGGGCGACTTCTGGTGATCTATGCACCTTAACAGTAGGCATTTATTATGTTAGATCTGGCCAGAGCTCCTTGACCATCAACACTGAACTGTGGGCTTGCTGCAATCGATGTGCTATGCAAACATTTATGTCACATCGCAAATCCTGCACATGGCCCAGACTTTCCCATTCTGCCATCAATTGTGAGTCAAGGCATGTTGTTTAAGGTCAGCTATGAGTTCCTCACACTTGTGAAGGGCAAAGGAGGCCTCAATGTCTGTCGGCTCCTACATCGAGGAACAGCTCTCTTTACAAGCTTGCATATCAAGATGTTGCAACGTATTCTGACTTGCCTCACCAGCCTATTGAGCGGACCCTTACCCCAATCTCTCTCGTTGCTACAAAGCCACTGACAGATGTCGCAGCACCTTTTTCCTACTTATGCTATTTATTTCTTGAATACAGCTACAGCCAGACCCCGCTTCCACCTCCACATCTAGCAATGGCCTAGGTAGTGTATGCGTTGCTGCAATCGCACCTTTCACCGAATATAACTGAGAAAACATATGACATCTTTTGGTGGAATTCAGTGTGGAGGGAAGTGCAGACCCCTATGCTCATGTCAGATGGTCAGTCCACCTGATACATGACTGTTAGTGGGAAGCAAGTATGAAAGATGCGTCTCTACCAGATACATCAGATGGCATCGCCATTATGTACCACATGTGGAGTACAACGATGGCCATCTAAGCAAGGCAAGTGATGTTTAGCCTTTGGCCCACCAGATGTTGATGTTCATCTCATGCATGACTCCTGACATCAGCACAGCACAAATGATTCTCTTCCCAGGCATGGACTATTTTCTGTGGACTAAGATCTACTCAGTAATTTGGATTCTTGGACACACTGTCCACTACCTGTCAGGTGGTGGTGACAAATCATCTCTCAATTTCTGGAAATACCTTAACACCCAACATTGTGCAGTTGTGAACAACCCTAATTACCAACGATATTAATCGAAATTTCTTCAGAGCACTTCCTGCCACAATCGTTGTAGTTGGATCACCCATGCTACAAGCATCTGACATATCTTTCGTTCCTCCATTTTACAGAATCGATTCCCGCAGCAGTTATTTATACACACTTCTGAAGAGATAAGCATCAGTGATCTACAAACACATCTCCACCAGCCAGCTTTCCTTCCAGTGATGTTCAGGGTGATTTCTTTGTGAGGATGTGTTGGTGTGACAGAGATGGCTTAAAAAAGAAATGGTAGATGTTAATGGTGTCTTACTGACTGGAGCCTACACATGAAGTGGTGGATATTATTTGGTTTTGGGGGGGGATGCTTCTTATTAAGTTTAGGGTAACAGTGGCGATGCCATTGGCTTCTTTTCCTTTGTAGGCCTAGGTATAGTAAGGACTGTGAGGAATGTGGTAAAAAAAATGTGGTAAGTGCAGTGTAGCTGACATTTTCTCCACTCAGAGATTGGGTGTTGTGTTGACTTCACCATCATTTCATCTCCATTGACACGCTGACACGCAGTCGCCAAAGTGGTTTCAACTGAAATACCTTGAAACAAGTGGCTGGACTCTGCACAAGTGGGTCTCCTGGCCTGGCCACATGCATCATCATTTTATTCAATTTTGTAGCCAATGAAATTTTAAATTTTACTTTCTAATTATTAGTTTTTAGGTTTTTATTAGTGCTCTTGTTTCTTGGCCCCTTTACATAAAAATTAATTATGTAGCTAATTTGAAATGGTTGGTCCAACTAATTCAATAAGAAGAAATATCTCTAAAGGAGTATTTGCGTACAAAATGTCTAACGATTTTTTTTTATTCTGTGGGATATTTTAAGAAATTGGAGGATCATTTTGTATGTAATTGCTCTGACTCTGTGGAAGTTCGTTGGCAATGTGATACAGTGTGTGGATTTATCGGTTGTTATTCTTCCATTCCAAATATAAAACAGCTGTGCAGCAAAACGTTCAACAAATGCATCATGTTGCAGTCGCTCATTCATATTCATCTCCAAAGTCAGTTTAGTACATCTTGCCATAATACCGATAGTTGAGAGGTGCTTCCACTTCATCAGTGGCTGCTGAATACTCAGTTTTCGTACGCTGTGTACCATCAGAAACGTATTTTGTGCTATAACATCAATTGCGATCAACATTTATCCTCGATAAAAATTATCGGAGTAGCAACTTCACTCAAAGAAACATTTATCCAATGTTTAATTGTGTATGAATGTTAATAAACGTAAATTTTATCTAATTTTCATAAGTTACCAGTGATGTGTGATACGTATGTCGTAGAAAATCAGTGTTTGTGTAGCGCTTGCTGTAAGCAACATGTCGTATCCCATTGTCTGTATTTACCGTAAACTAACGATTACTTTCATTTGGTTTTCGACTACAACCTCTAATAATTTCAAGAGATTAGTAGCGTTTATGGAAGGTGCTACTGCAGCTATATTGGAAACATCGATTTGCCTACGGTTGCTTCATATCTTAACAGTGACTAGCTATACTTGGAGCTTAACTGCTCCAGAACATAAAAAAAACCGGAGGCTTACTTCAATGATACCTGTTTACTGTTCTGTAAAACATTACGCCATCCACAACACACTGCAGCCCTACTGTGAACAGCGTCCTCGAACGTGGGAAGAGTTAGCTGACGTTCATAAGTTAAGATCAGTCCCCTGGAAGCTACTGTATATGGGTGTTACTGGAGAGTTACCAGCAGTCATGTATCAGATATGCCACAAATACCTGATTTACTATCATCTCCTGCTGTCGCTTCTACAGGGAGTACATGACCTGTCCTCACTGATCCACTTGGCTGTCAGCAGCTTGTACAGGAAGTACATGATCTGTCACCATTCATCCACTTTGGCGGGAGCGACATGTCAGTGGCAGGACTAGGCTCCCTGTACAGGGGTGGCGGGGACCAGGGATGACTCAGCACGTGGTACTCATCACCCTAACCAACGAATCTGAAGTGCTGTCTTAGGACTCTTAGAGGAGAATTTATCTGTCATATCTGGTTTTACTTTGATGTGAAGGAAATAGAGGAAGTCGGTTTGTATACGAAATTATGAGTAAATAGCCATGGGAACTGTTGGATTCTCCATTTAGCTGGTTTCGTGTCAAATTTTGCAGTTGCCTGTCAAAGATGAACTCTGCAACATCAGAATGTCTCTCTCAAAAAAAAAAAAAAAAAATAGTTACGGTGTGGGACATAACACAGCTAAAGGTGCGTTGGTAAACGTTTGTGAAAATTATACCGATACGTTCCACAGACAGATTACTTTTATCACTGTAAGGGTCTATGGAATACACAAGGTGATTTTTTTCTACCATGTACAATCTCTAGTGGTTGATCAATTTGAGGATAAGGAACAAAAAATGTCGAATGATGTCCGGAAATGCATGGGGTTCCTATGCCAGAGACCATTTATTCAGTCATTCTTTGTTACAGAAGCTGCAGTGTAATACCATGCAGCTACAGTTAAAGTATGCATGATATCCTCCTAGAGGGTGATACTGTTTCTCGCACATCATGACCTAGGATGCACGAAGTCATGAAGGACGTACCCGAAATGATCAGACACTAGAGTTGGAAGAAAATGTAAACAGCACTGTGGAAGGCGACCGCCATCTCAGTACCAGGCAGTGGGCCCACCACTACAGGGTAAGCCAGACGACCGTGTGAAACGTTCTCCATAACAACTGGTACTACCCTTATCAGTTACAGTGCGTGCAGGACTTACTAACGACAGACTTTCCACATCGGGACAAGTTTTGTCAGTGGTTTCTTCACCAGGTAACCACGATTCCGGGATCTGTGTCATTCATCCTATTCACAGATGACGCAACATTTACGTGGAATGGTGTCTTCAACTCTCATAACAGCCATCTGTGGGATGGTATGCAGAACGGCCATAACAGCGAATCATCAGCATCGGTGCAGCCGGAATGTGTGGGTCGGGATAACTGGCGGCCATATTTTGGGACCAGTCTTCCTTCCACGTCGCCTAATAGGCCGGAACTATCGGCATTTCTTGCGGGCGTCTTGCTGGAAGAAGTGCTATTGATGATTCTAATGGTTATGTGGCTGCTACATGATGGGGCTCCATCCCACTTTGCCGATAACGTTCGGACGCATCTGAATCGAGCAATTGATGGATTGGAGAAGGTTGTCCATTTGCATGGCCTGTTTGTTCACAGCATCTCAACCGGTGCGGTTTCTGGTTATGGGGCCACCTCAGAAGTATCGTGTTCGCAGAGCGCATTCCAGATGTGGAGACACTGGAGCAGCGTATTCATCCTGCCTATGACGCTGTTTGTATGCAGCCTGGCCGGTGCGAGCGTGTGAGACAGAGCACGCTACGGCGCGTATACACGCATGGATTGAGGCACATGGAAAGCATTTTCAGTACATACTGTAACTGTAGCTGCGTGGTACAGCGACTATTAGACTGTAGTCTTCGTAACAGTGTATGATTGAATAAGTGGTCTCTAGCGTGGAAATCATTCATTTCCGGACGTATGATCGTTAGACCTTTGTTGTTCCGCATGCTGTCATTGATCAATCACTAGAGTTTGTACACGGTGGTAAAAACACCCTGTCGGCCGGAGTGGCCGTGCGGTTCTAGGCGCTACAGTCTGGAACCGAGCGACCGCTACAGTCGCAGGTTCGAATCCTTCCTCGGGCATGGATGTGTGTGATGTCCTTAGGTTAGTTAGGTTTAATTAGTTCTAAGTTCTAGGCGACTGATGACCTCAGAGGTTAACATAGTGCTCAGAGCCATTTGAACCATTTGAAAAACACTCTGTATACGCAACATGATGACCAAATGGCATTCCAACTGGAGCTTTCTACAATACCAAAGGAAATGATACACTGATACCCAACGATGTTACGTAGTTCCCTCGCAGTATTCTTATGACTGCCCTGTGGCCCAAAGCAGTTACCCCAACAGGTTCACGCCTGTGTGTACCACGGGTGAGTCACGCTCGACTCTGCCAGTTATGCTACATGCATAACAATAATGTCTGACGTACGTATGGCCTATCGTGCAGTACTGAATACAAGTTTGTGTGACCCTTGGACGAGAGAGATTTCTGAACAAATGAGGTACAATTATTTTATATCGTCTCTCGCTGTTCTAAAAATAGAACCTCGATATATTCAAGTAGGCTACTAGTCTAGTGTGTTTGAATAAGACAAGCAGGCAACAGGTGTCTCAGGCAGCTGAAGGGAAGCTTGCACACGCTCGCATTCACACGGCGCTGGCGGGGACGTCTCAAACCAGAGATAAGACTACCGTGATTAAATAAACTAGCACCAAAAGAACCACTTGGACCATGAGGTGTTTTTAGTAGTAATGGATGAAACACTTACCTGAGTTGTCGGCTGTTAATCTATGTACGGTGACTTCTGTATACGATTCCGGAAAATAAATTCGTAAAAATCTCAGTGCAAAACTTAAATATTTACTTCATTACTTCACAAAAAAATTGCTGTCCATTATCATACCCAGCCTCATAGGAATCGAAAAAAAATTTAATTTTTACCTGTAACGGAAACTGGGCGACTGTAGCCACTACACATGACCACCGCCACAAAAATGCGGATGAAGCAACTAGCGTTTCTGCGGAACATCACGGAAGGTCGCAGGTGTCGGGCCAAGTAAAAAACTTTTCCCTCAAAATAACTTTACCGAACTTGCCGTCAGATGAAGAACCTGTAATTTTACAAACAAGTGGAATCACAAAACACAATTCTTTGCAACTACTTGTATAGTAAATAAAGAAGCGTAAATTAATATGAACAACACCATTTCACAAGATGGATATCATTCCGTTGTTCGGAATATACAGTGTGATTCACGAAGGTATGCAAATATTTCAATATGTTATTGTACAAGTAAAACTAGAGAAAAAAGTTTGTGTAAACGCAGGTCCGCAAATGTTCAACTACGGAGTTACGGCTAATAAAATATTTTGCCTGAAATGATCCAACTTCGGTAATATGAAGCCATCGCAAAACTGCACGAGGTTACAGTAAAGCACGATTTCCATTTAATATGTTGTTATTCATCTGGTGAAACTAATAAGAGATGCTCCAGGCGTGTATCTGCAGTAGTTTTTCAGAACATCCAGTGAAGCAAAGAAGTAACTTCGTAAAATTTTTTATTTATTACTTGGCCCAATTAGTTTTTTAAATTCGAGGCGACTGCACAAAGATTTCAGCAAAAGTTGTAGAGAATTTAATTTTGAAATAATGATGCTAATAACTTTAACTGAAACTGTATGAATTTGTCAGATAATCTGCTTTTATTAATACCATATCATACGTGAATTCATGTTACAGTGGATAAAACAAACCTCAGTGTTAAGGAAGTTGTACAGTGGGCATACAGTTTCACAACACATTCACAATAAATGTTCAAAAACGTGTTCACTGAGTTCAATGAATTTAGCTACACATGTATGAACTGATTTTGTTGCTCGTTTCAGTTTCACAGAGTTGTTCTTAATTTTGCCTATTGCATTCACAACGCTAGCAAGTAATGCCTCACGTGTATTGACTTTGTCCTCATAAACTATGTCTTTCACCCATCTCCGTACAAAAATATGCATTGGTGTTAAATCGGGCGATCTGAGTGGCCACAGACGTGTCCATTTATGGCGAAAATGTTCATTTAAATGTGTAGTGATGGGTTGGCGAAATGTGGAGGCGCGCCGTCACGTTGAAAACACATTTGCAATCGCGTAGCAAGTGGAACATCTTCGAGCAAGTGGGGTTTTCTTCTTGAAGGAATAGTAAGTACGTCTCGTCAGTTAACCGTGCTAGGAAAATATTTTATTAGATTCATCATATCAATGACGACGAAGTAAACGGAAATCATGCTTTACTTTAACCTCGTACAGTTTTGCGATGGCTTCGTATTAGTGAAGTTGCTAAATTTCAGGCAAAATCCTTTGTTAGCCGTAACTTCGTAACTAAACATTTGCGGACCGATGTTTATATGAACTTTTTTAGTTTTACTTGTAAGATAACATATTAAAATATTTGAGTATGCTCAGCAACCACCATGTATACTGGCTGATCAGCTGCACTGTTTAAGACAAATACTGTCGAAACAATTTAAGAGATCGTTATGATGTTTGCACCTGATTAATTGCGAGAAACTGCTGTATGAGCGACGTATAGTCCGTTGTAGTACTCATATTAATTGCAGGAGACAGGGATCAACTTCGCGTTTTCAAATGAAACCATAGTATATGTCTATACGTTGTGATCTGGTATGCAGAGGGAGAGAAGGACGGGGCTGTGTCTCACCTACAGCAGGGGCGTTAGCCGGCTAGACGAGCCTCAGGCGGCTAGAGACACGCCAGCGTGTGCTTCCGAGTGTGCTGCTGGCGGGAACTGTGCTCCAAGAAACATAGGGTGAATCAAAATGCGTCATCCGATTTCAAAACTATCGTGACTGTTATGTTATTTGACATATGTGTATGAACAACTTACTTGTGGAAAGAGCAGGCCCGAGTTTTACACCATTTCAGCCAGTCAGCAGCAGTGTGCGCCCGTTTCAGTTCCAGTAAAAATGGTGTCGGGACAACTGAAAGCGCTTTGTGTTCAAAGTTTTGCGCACTGCGGGTCAGTAATAACCGTTCAGCGCGATTTTCGTGTGGAACATCCTATAGCACAGATCGTTAGACAATGGGATGAACAATTCCAAGAAACAGGTTGTGTGTGTAAGGGCAAATCGCCGGGCCGTCCCCGAGTGTCTGACGAAGATGTCGAGCGCATCCGCCATAGTTTCACAAGCAGTCCGCAGCAATCCGTTGGTCACACAGCACGACAGCTCAACGTGTCCGCGATGTCCGTCCTGGCGTTTGTTGCGTAGACGTTTACATACGAAACCGTACAAAATTCTGCTACGGCAAGCTTTTCGTGAAGGTAACAAAACGACAACGTGTGGAGTTCTGTAATTTCGTTCCCGGAAAGATGGAGGATGACAGTTCTCTTCCACACTTAGAGCTTAGTGACGAGGCAAAATTCCATTTAAATTGACAATTGGGATATGATCTATGAGTACGTGCGTGCGAGTGCGCGGAATAATTACAATAATGGACCACACGCTTCGCAACAGCACGTAGCAAACTGTGTCAACGGGATGTCGTACCAGCATAACAGGGGACAACCAAACGCTCAGGGTTACAGCAGTCATAATAATTTCAACCGCCGCAATGGAAAACTACATAGCAAATATCCAAACCAGAATAGATACAACCTGATTTATCAAAACACACAGCAACAGTACGGTAACTCACCAATAAATCACAACTGTAATTACAAGCATCCGAACTACTGGAAATGTAATGGAAAGCGTCACAAGGGAAAAAAATGGAACAATAATAACGGGCCACAACAGTATAGTTAGCCAAGTCACTTCACTCTCTCCCATCAAAAGAATTCTTTGCAGCCTCAAAATGCGACACATTCTTACCAACTCAACCAACAGTTCAGGAAAAATAATCAGGACAATCCGTCGCATGCTTTTCTTAACACAGCCAGTCACAATAGCCAAGGAAACCCGACAATTTTTTTCATGCAGTCGAACCAAGCATCAAACGCAATGTCAAATGACACGCAATTAAGTGATGCACATTTCGTATGGTATACGAACGCAAGTTTTGAGCCTACTACTCAAGTAAAATTAACTGACATTTCAACTCCACCTAAGTCGGAAAACTAGTAGCAGCTTCTTTATGCCTCCACAGGGAAGCTGCGGAACAAAATTACAACACCCTGAAGTAACATTAGAAGACAAGTTAAGACAAGCTCTCATATCTTTAATCACTCATGCCAACCTAAGAAAAAAGGCGCATGACAAACACATTACCAAAGTCTTATCGTATCATGCAAATGAACGAGTGCTTTTAAAGACCGACTTCAAACCATTTTTGACTTATCATAAGAATTGCAAGTGGCAGTACTTGTATGAAGGACCATTTATTATACTAAGAAAGCCGCACATTGGTTGCTATCTATTAGCTGACCCTGTATCTGGATGCATAAAATGATTGTTTCATCACGCAGACTTTTTATATATATATATAAGTGTACATAAGAATATTGCACAGGACTAACACCCTGTCCACCTGCCTCCACAAGAGAAGTTATTTATGTGTGTGCCTGAAATAAAAGAGATTTATTGTAGGAGAGCAAGATTTGCCTTAGATGTTAAGTTTTAAGTTAATTGAGCCATGAGCAGCCACAGCCAAAGAGCTGAAAAACAAATAATATAGGAGGGACGTGCTAAGTGCCAGCTGATACCACTAGTTTTAAGTATAACAAAGCTCTCTCCTCTTGAGTGAAATAAATTAAAATGATCATTCGAACCAGAATGATATCTCGTAAATAAAAGTTGATTAAGGTCGCTTACTCTTAGGAGGGAAATGTTTTGTTATGTATAAGAAGTGTTTCATAACAATTTTTATGAGACCACCCGTGAAAAGCAGTTGATACAGACCGCAGCTTTACATATATGTGTCAAATATATCAATAATTATCCAGGTAGCAGGAAAGAAGTGTGCAACTCAATTACTCTTATTACAGTACCGAGAAAACCGTATGCGCTCATAGGAATTTTACGGCAGAGTGCAGCTGAAATACTTACAAAAATCAATTATAAGTAAAATAATTTAGTACAAGAAGCATTTTTTATATTATTTTAAAATTTTTTTTTGGGAACCCAATTTTACGATACCCAGAACAGAAGATAGCTAACAGACACTGTTCACCGCTAATGCATGGTATAAGTAATTTTAGATATGTATAGAGAAATGCTTGGAGAGCTGGATCGGACGATATTGTAACTACTGTATCGATTTAATTACGCTAACTACTTATCATGGAAAAGTAGCGTGATAAGGCACAATTTATGTTACGCTCATCATTTCATAGGTCATTAAAAGTTTAAGATCTTTTCACCCCATAAAAGTCTATTGTGTTTTCCTCTAATCAGTATTCTTATCTTCCTACCTTATCTAGTAGAGAAGTGAATTTTACGGACTGACAGCAAGCTTGATTCGTGCAGACTGTACGTATGGATGGTCGTGACACTTTAGTTGTTGACAGAATATGCATATTCTCCGCGAACCGCGAATTCAATTAAGGTTTGTTATGTGCAACTGCACGACTGAGAACACTAAGCTTCCCAATTTCCCTAATGGAAACTTGAACATGAGCTGTTCATCCCATAAGGGAAGCCATAATGACTATGTCTTCAAACAAACGACGTAATTAACAGAGAAAAAATATGAGCTGAACTTGAGAAAAGAGTAATTATTGTAAAAAGAGAAGAGTAACAAGTTTTCGAACAAGGTGTATGCCCTAAACCTAAAGTACTTTGGAAGCACAAACTATGAATAAGAGACACTTTTTTTCGTCAGGCATTGTAGTCACAGAAATTATTTTTCCTTTGTAAATAATATTTAGACATAATATGTATACCGAATGTTAATTCGGTAGTAGGTGACTATGGATTGGGGGTAAGAAATCAAAGAGGAAGCCGCCTGGTAGAATTTTGCACAGAGCACAACTTAATCATAGCTAACACTTGGTTCAAGAAACATAAAAGAAGGTTGTATACATGGAAGAAGCCTGGAGATACTGACAGGTTTCAGATAGATTATATAATGGTAAGACAGAGATTTAGGAACCAGTTTTTAAATTGTAAGACATTTGCAGGGGCAGATGTGGACTGTGACCACAATCCATTAGTCATGAACTGTAGATTAAAACTGAAGAAACTGCAAAAAGGTGGGACTTTAAGGAGTTGGGACCTGGATAAACTGAAAGAACCAGAGGTTGTACAGAGTTTCAGAGAGAGCATAAGGGAACAATTGACAGGAATGGGGGAAAGAAATACAGCAGAAGAAGAATGAGTAGCTTTGAGGGATGAAGTAGTGAAGGTAGCAGAGGATCATGTAGGTAAAAAGACGAGGTCTAGTAAAAATCCTTGGCTAACAAGAAATATTGAATTTAATTGATGAAAGGAGAAAACAAAAAAATGCAATAAATGAAGCAGGCAAAATGGAATACAAACGTCTCAAAAATGAGATTGACAGGAAGTGCAAAATGGCTAAGCAGACATGGCTACAGGACAAATGTAAGGATGTAGAGGCTGATTTCTCGGAGGGTGGGGGGGTAAGATAGATACTGCCTACAGGAAAATTAAAGAGACCTTTGGAGGAAAGGGAACCACTTGTATGAATATCAAGAGCTCAGATGGAAACCCAGTTCTAAGCAAAGAAGGGAAAGCAGAAAGGTGGAAGGAGTGTATAGAGGGTCTATACAAGGGCAATGTACTTGAGGACAATATTATGGAAATGGAACAGGATTTAGATGAAGATGAAATGGGAGATATGATTCTGCGTGAAGCGTTTGCCAGAGCACCGAAAGACCTGAGTCGAAACAAGGCCCCCGGAGTAGACAACATTCCCTTAGAACTACTGACAGAGAGCCAGTCCTGACAAAACTCTACCATCTGGTGAGCAAGATATATGAGACAGATGAAATACCCTCAGACTTCAAGAAGAATGTAATAATTCCAATCCCAGAGAAAGCAGGTGTTGACAGATGTGAAAATTACCGAACTATCAGATTAATAAGTCACTGCTGCAAAATACTAACGCAAGTTCTTTACAGACGAATGGAAAAACTAGTAGAAGCCGACCTCGGGGAAGATCAGTTTGGATTCCGTAAAAACGCTGGAACACGTGGGGCAATACTGACCCTAAGACTTATCTTATAAGCTAGATTAAGGAAAGGCAAACCTACGTTTCTAGCATTTGTAGACTTAGAGAAAGCTTTTGACATTGTTGACTGGAATACTCTCTTTCAAATTCTGAAGGTGGCAGGGGTAAAATACGGGGAGCGAAAGGCTATTTACAATTTGTACAGAAACCAGACGGCAGTTATAAGAGTCGAGGGACATGGAAGGGAAGCAGTGGTTGGGAAGGGAGTGAGACAGGGTTGTAGCCTCTCCCCGATGTTACTCAATCTGTATACTGAGCAAGCAGTGAAGGAAACAAAAGAAAAATTCGGAGTAGGAATTAAAATCCATGGAGAAGAAATAAAAACTTTGAGGTTCGCCGATGACATTGTAATTCTGTCAGAGACAGAAAAAGGACTTGGAAGAGCAGTTGAACGGAACGGATAGTGTCTTGAAGGGAGGATATAAGATGAACATCAACAAAATAGCAAAACGAGGATAATGGAATGTGGTCAAATTAAGTCGGGGGATGCTGAGGGAATTATAGTAGGAAATGAGACACTAAAGTAGTAAAGGAGTTTTGCTATTTCGGGAGCAAAATAACTGATGATGGTCGAAGTAGAGAGGATATAAAATGTAGACTGGCAATGGCAAGGAAAGCCCTTCTGAAGAAGAGAAATTTGTTAACACCGAGTATAGATTTAAGTGTCAGGAAGTCGTTCGTGAAAGTATTTGTATGGAGTGTAGCCATGTATGGAAGTGAAACATGGACGATAAATATTTTGGGCAGGAAGAAAATAGAAGCTTTTGAAACATGGTGCTGCACAAGAATGCTGAAGATTAGATAGGTAGATCACATAACTAATGAGGAGGTATTGAATAGGATTGGGGAGAAGAGAAGTTTGTGGCACAACTTGACTAGAAGAAGGGATCGGTTGGTAGGACATGTTCTGAGGCATCAAGGGATCACCAATTTAGTATTGGAGGGCAGCGTGGAGGGTAAAAATCGTAAAGGGAGACCAAGAGATGAATACACCAAGTAGATTGAGAAGGATGTATGTTGCAGTAGGTACTGGGAGATGAAGAAGCTTGCACAGGACAGAGTAGCATGGAGAACTGCATCAAAGCAGTCTCAGGACTGAAGACCACAACAACAACAACTACAACTCCACTTTGTAGTAATAATGCAGTCATCAATTAATGGACACGTATATGCTGCTGCGTGTGAACCGACTATAGACAAGCAATAAACGGACACATATAACACTTGTGCGTGTGGACTTTAACATGACGACCAAATACATGTGCACACGAAATAATAATAACGTGTGGACTGAAAAGGTGGTAACTCCACGGACACGTGTGGAATACCATGTGTGATTTAATGTTATAAGTACTTGCACCACGAAACCACTATGTAGAAAACCGAACTGTGCAAGTGAACAAGTGTTGTACTTATCGCATCCGGTAATGTACCCCTTTCCACAGACACATTCTTCGACACAGCTACGGGAGTTGCCGCATCTGACTGCTTCCGTAATTCCGAGTCGATGAAAAACTGTAAAAACTCACGACGCGGCTAGTAGGCACCAAACGTTCTGCCTCTCTCGGAACACTGCCTTATGAAGCCTTCAAGTTACTATCACGTGACTATGAGAAACGGACGTAACACAGAGTACGCTGCGCTCAACAATCCAGTTTCCTTTGCACAGCGATCGCGGACTCCAAATGTGTTTGAAATACTTTCAACATAAAATCTGATAAAACCATGAGTTAAGCACTTATATACCTTATAAAATCACCAAGACACTAATCTGAAATGTCTCAAACTCGACTTTGACAATTGCTACCGGACTTATAGACCAGGCCAAGTAATGACGAAAACTTGTCGACCCAAATAAAACCAGAAAAATAAATAAATACGATAACTAAGCACTCCTAAGAGAATGAGACGTTATGTACATAAACATTATTGTTATCCTTACCTAATTCACTTTTCTTTTAGGCTAAGTTATTAGTAAATAAGGACACTCTAATACAGATTTTCTCTGAATTTTTCATGTACGGGAACATGATTGGAAGCTCGAACATGCATCAAGTGAAATAGAGACCGCCACCAAACGGCTCAACACGTTGCAGAACCAGTCTTCCAGTTCCTGATCCACGACAAATTTCCAACGCACCATCATATCCAGACAAACACTTCAACCTCCACAGTGAAACTGATGCCCTACGTTTCCTCCACTATGAAAGTGCAATCAATTTCCCTCACTCAAGTGTAGTGCTGCCATTTATACCTGAAGTTCTACCACTCCCAGTGCAAGTCATACCTACCCAAAGCGCAGTGAAACTTTTTTTTTTTTTTTGCATGTCATGAAAGCCATAAATCAGTCTAGTGCTAAGAGTTTAGCGCAAGAAATCTACGTCCAGACCACGACAAAAATATTCCTGTAAATGGTGCAAATGGCTCTGAGCACTATGGGACTTAACTTCTGAGGTCATCAGTCCCCTAGAACTGAGAACTACTTAAACCTAACTAACCTAAAGACATCACACACATCCATGCCCGAGGCAGGATTCGAACCTGCGACTGTAGCGGTCACGCGGTTCCAGACTGTAGCGCCTAGAACCCCCTGTAAATGTCACTGTATAACAAGAATGTCAGTTCTTTGTAATATATTTTTCCAAGAGTGCACACTGCTCCCAGACTTCCTGCAAAGTCAAATTATTTATTTCTTTGTTATTTTTTAATATTTATTATGCCATGTATAATGTATATATGTATGTGTATCTTTAGCCTAATTTCATTGCCTCTTACCGAGAAATGAACATCTGTTATCCTTGTATAATACATTAGAACGAGTAATTACCCCATGAACAATTTATCATCAATTTCAGTCGTACGAATATATTTACCTGTCATTCTTTATGTCAACCACTTTGCCTAATGTCATATATGAAATCTATTGTAAAGAATTCTAGCAAGTAATACTAATTTGATTGTTTGATTGATGAAAACAATAATATTACAACTACGCGTGAGTCGCGATGATCCTGACGGAGTCATCGCGCCGGCCCGTGGTGGCCGAGCGGTTCTAGGCGCTACAGTGTGGAACCGCGCGACAGCTACGGTCGCAGGTTCGAATCCTGCCTCGGGCATGGATGTGTGTGATGTCCTTAGGTTAGTTAGGTTTAAGTAGTTCTAAGTTCTAGGGGACTGGTGACCTCAGAAGTTAAGTCCCATAGTGCTCAGGGCCACTTGAGCCACTTTTTTTTTTTTTTTTTTTTTTTTTTTTTTTTTTTTTTTTTTTTGGAGTCATCGCTCCTCACTCAGAAAGCAATGTAATATTAATGGATTTCAGATACTTTGCAAATGATGTATTTGTCATAAAGATGATGAGCATCACAGCGCGAGAGTAAAGAGACGAAATATTTTTGTAACGTGCGCCTATATCAAGACGCGCGTCCAGCGTTTAAATTCTCTAAATAAACACTATGACCCGCTGGGCGCAGATATTTAAAATTATTGCCGCAGCGCTTGATACAAGAAGCAGCAAACAGAAGAAAGAACAATCTATCTTTTGTTAAGAAATATTCTAGAGACTTCATTACTCTTGTACTTTTGGTCGCTGACGTGTTAAGACGTACTACATAACATTGCTACCAGTTTTATTTTTATCTTATGTAAAAATTATGTGAAACAACGAAGAAACGTCTCGGTAGCTCGGGTGAAGAAGGAACGGACTGACAAAGCAGCAATTATTGGACTGCGCCATGTACAAAATAAATATCAGCTGTAACCCATGTACTCATTCTGTACCTGTCAGTGTCTAGAAGTTTAAAGTCAATTTGTTCAAGATATATTAATATTTTACGATGGAGTAATTTTCTTCCTATTTTTTTCTTTCACTAACCAAAAATGATGTTCAAATTGTATATTTGCTTTGTACAGGTTCTCTCTTTATCGCAGTGTCTCGATTGTATTTGGGAGACCACTAATGTGTTCAACTTCCGATCTCACGAAATTCGACCAATTTGCTTTCATTTCTATTTTTATATTCACACAGGTCCCTTAGGTATTTTCATCGAAGATTCTGATAGCGTGAAGGCAATCCAGGTCAAAAGGTCAATTAAGAAAACCCCTTGGCGTCATCAATCAGTACGTCTCCTGAACACAATCGAGAACCGACGCATCGGTGATCAATTAATAATCTTTCTCTCTTTTTAAGTCGTACTGAAAAACGGCCACACAGGATAGCTGTAAGTACGCAATCTAGTGTTAGGTTTTATTTTGCCAGTAAATATTACCAATTAACAGTGACAGCATCACTATTATTAATTACTACTATTTCTTATACAGAATGAGCAAGCTACTAACGCCAGAACAGGAAGTGTAAAATGGCTAAGCAGTGATGGCTACAGGACAAATGTGAGGATTTAGAGGTATACATTACTAGGGGTAAGATAGATACCGCCTACAGGAAAATTAAAGAGACCTTTGGAGAAAAGGTGAATCTGAATGAATATCAAGAGCTCAAATCGAAATCAATTCTAAGCAAAGAAGGCAAGGTCGAGAAGTGGCGAGACTATGTAGAGGGTCTACACAAGGGCGATGTACTTGAGGGCATTATTACGGAAATGGAAAAGGACGTAAATGAATATGAAATGGGAGATATGATACTGCATGAAGAACTTGACAGAGCACTGAAAAACCTACGTCGAATCAGGGCCCCTGGAGTAGACAACATGCCATTAGAACTACTGACAGCCTTGGGTGAGCCAGCCCTGACAAAACTCTACCATCTGGTGAGCAAGATGTATGAGACACGTGAAGAACCCTCAGACTTCAAAAGGAATGTAATAATTCCATTCCAATCCCAAAGAAAGCAGGTGTTGACACGTATCAAAATAACGGAACTATCAGTTTAATATTTCACGGCTGCAAAATACTGACACGAACTCTTTACAGACGAACGGAAAAACTGGTTAAGTCAACCTCGGGGAAAATCAGTTAGGATTCCGTAGAAATGTTGAAACACGTGAGGCAATTCTGACCCAACGATTTATCTTAGACTAAGGAACGGCAAACCTACGTTCCTAGCATTTGTAGACTTAGAGAAAGCTTTTGACAATGTTGACTGGAAGTCTCTTTCAAATTCTGATGGTAGCAGTTGTCAAATACTGGGAGCGAAAGGCTATTTACAATTTTTGCAGAAACCAGTTAGCGGTTATAAGAGTTGAGGGGCATGAAAGGCAAGGAGTGGTTGGGAAAGAAGTGAGACAGGGTTGTAGCCTATCCCCTATGTTCCATTGAGCAAGCAGTAAAGAAAACGATAAATTTGGAGTAGGAATTAGAAACCATGGTGAAGAAATAAAAACTTTGACGTTTGCTGATAACATTGTAATTCTGTGTGAGTCAGCAGAGGACCTGCAAGAGCAGTTGGACTGAAGGGACAGTGTCCTCAAAGGATGATATAGGATGAACATCAAGAAAAGCAAAACGAGGATAATGGAATGTAGTTGAATTAAATGACTTGATGCTGAGGGAATTATAGTAGGAAATGAGACACTTAAAGTAGTAAAGGAGTTTTGCTATTTCGGGAGCAAAATAACTGATGATGGTCGAAGTAGAGAGGATATAAAATGTAGACTTGCAATCGCAAGGAAAGCCTTTCTGAAGAAGAGAAATTTGTTAACACCGAGTATAGATTTAAGTATCAGGAAGTCGTTTCTGAAAGTATTTGTATGGAGTGTAGCCATGTATGAAAGCGAAACATGGACGATAAATAGTTTACGCAAACAGATAATAGAAGCTTTCGAAATGCGGTCCTACAGAAGAATGCTGAAGATTAGATGGGTACATCATGTAACTAATGAGGAAGTACTGAATACAATTGGGGAGAAGAGGAATTTGTGGCATAACTAGACTAGCAGAAGGGATCGATGGTAAGACATCTTCAGAGGCATCAAGGGATCATGAATTTAGTATTGGAGTACAGCGTGGAGGGTAAAAATCCTAGAGGGAGACCAAGAGATGAATACACTAAGCAGATGTTAGATGCAGTAGATACTTGGAGATGAAGAACCTTGCACGGGATAGAGTAGCATGGAGAGCTGCAACAGACCAATCTTTGTACTGATGACCACAACAACAACACGTTTCAGTTACGACGAAGTTGTTTTAAAACGACCAAGGTAGACTATTACCTTGGGGCGGATGTTTGGTCACCTAAGTTCCTGAATCCGAGAGAGCGTAAAAATTTGTTCCAAACAGTGCTGGCGCGTGTGACAACAGGTATAATTGTTGGCCCACTATCTTAATTTCTATATTAGCACACTGTTTCCTTGTGTTTGGGTGCAAGATTAATTGCTGTAGAGACTAGGCGGCTTTTAGCGTGCCCGTTTGATGTGTTAAATAATAGATTGAGCCAATAGGTCGCCGGTTTGAACTGAGTGGCTTATCATGATTTTCGGTACTGATTTGTAACTTCAAACTGTCTCTCGGAGCGAGGACTGTAAATTTTAAATCATGTCAGATTCCTTGAACAATTGTGTTGGGAAACCTAATGAGTATAAGAAGCTCTTATTTCAGATTTTGCTTGTATAGAGCGTCTCCATATTGTTCATGAAGATATTTTGGTTTTGTTGTCTATGTAACTAGTAAACCTTTTGCCATTGGTTAGTGTACTAAGAATTTATTTGACTACAAGCCTGATATACATTTAATTTCATTTATTGATTCTTTCATTTTTTGACCTGTTATTTCATTCTGTTTGAATTTAACTGAATGCGTCACTCGGTGTTATGTTCGAAGCAACCGCTGTTGTTGATCTGTGAAGTGTGAGTAGTGTTGCTAGACGGCCTTAGAGTAAAAATACAGTTAAATTTTGTTAACGTTTCATAGGCTGTGGCTCATATAACATGCAAAATTCATTAAACACGGACCTCTGTAATTTTTCAAGTTATCGAGTTTGTTTGATGAATTCGTATTGTGTAATAGACTGTTTCATTTGGGCTCCAGCACCTTACCCTTCCAACCTAGCTTCCTGCCACTTGAAATATTGTACGCAAGAGATAAAGCGAATGAGGTAGCACTGTCTTAAACAGACTGGCCCTGTATTCGGGAGGGTGGATGCTCTACTCTTCATCTACTCATCTAATTTAGATTTTCGAGGTATCCCTAAATCATATCCGCTAAATGCTAGGTTTATTCCTACTATAAGCTCACAGCTAACTATTTGTCGCACTCTTGCCATTCTAGACCTATAAGCCTGCAAATGTCTCTTTATGTGACTTACAGTAATTTATCGTTCCTAAATTGTAATATCAAGACGTGTCCAGTATGCCTTTAAAAAGTGATCTACTAATTAAAGACTATTACTATTACTGCTACTACTACTACTACTACTAACGTCATTACTACAACAACAACACACAAATGCTAAGTATTCTTACATACCTGTTCAACACATGCATGGGAGGGTGATAAAGAATGTTCTGGACATAGTGCAACACACTCATGTGGGCATATTACTACATTCGTTCCTCAGTTTATCAACATTCAGAGGTTCAGTTTTCAGTCCTTCCTTGCCTTCTACAGATAATGGTCGATCTATCGTAGTCGCTAAGTAGCATACCATGCAGCTATAACTGCTGTTACCAAGATCGTACCCAGTACCTGAGCTAAGGGCCAATTTCTACTAAATTTGTGGATGGGGAATGTGTGAAGAAAACAAAAACCTGGTTAACATGTGTGATCGACGTACTATCATGTCCATCTCTGCGATAGCAAGGCTGGTTACTTATGCAAAGTGGTAACAAACCCGAGAAGGCAGCAATAGGTTTATTTCTGGAACGTCCTTGCAGATTAAAACTGTGTGCTGGACCGAGACTCGAACTCGGACCTTTGACTTTAAAGTGCTCTACCGACTGAGCTACCTAAACACGACTCACGACCCCTCCTTACAGCTTCACTTCCGTCAGTACCTCGTTTCCTACCTTCCTACTTGCCCGCAAAAGGCAAAGGTACCGAGTTCGAGTCTCGGTTAAGCAGACAGTTTTGATCTCCCAGGAAGTTTCGTATCAGCGCACACTCCGCTGTAGAGTGAGAGTTT
This sequence comes from Schistocerca serialis cubense, assembly GCF_023864345.2. Classification (NCBI taxonomy): domain Eukaryota; kingdom Metazoa; phylum Arthropoda; class Insecta; order Orthoptera; family Acrididae; genus Schistocerca; species Schistocerca serialis. The sequence goes on along the minus strand of NC_064648.1, from coordinate 135,613,167 downwards.
CATTCCGGAACTCTCGCCTGCTTCAGTTGTCATTTGGGTCCGACAAGTTTACATAAAAGCAACTTTCGTTCAAGAACCACTGCTAGTAGCACCAATACATAAATTGTGCTGTAAGAAGCAATAGTAAGTAACTTTCAAAGCTAACGTTAGCCAATACGGGAGTTCTTAATAAGAACTGTCGCACTACAGGTCGCGGAAAGTAATTTAGAAAAGAGAGAAACATCTCGGTCTCACTTTAGTTTTCCCCATTTTCATAGCCGGCACTTTTCAGTGTGGACAACACTGAGAACAGGAGACAGCCAAATTGAGGGAAGTTACACGCACAGTATATACCTACCGTACGTTGATGGAATGAGTATGTAGAGACTCACCAGACACGTCGGGCGCCGCGGCAGCCAGTGCAGTGGTGGTCGGCAGCGAGACTCGCCTCTTGTCCTGGACTGGGCTGCCGCCTCCCACCCACTCTGTCTGCAGTTTTCTTCGAGACCCCCTCCCTCCCCCCACTCCTTCCCCCTCCCCCCTCCGCACCGACAACGATAACCCTTGCATAGGTCTGACGTTCGAAATATTTCTGCCATGTGATCTTAGCCGAAACACTAAGAATTCTTGCTCTTACGCAAAGGCTGTAAGTGAATTCATATCGCGTATCCTGTCACCCGGTGGCCATTCTGGCACCGTAATGCAAAGTGATGCATTCGGTATTTCTAAAATGTTTCACCGGAAATACGGTCGCTCCTTCCAATCATTGCACGAACACTGAAACTGCAGAGACTGAGATAAGCGATCGCGGAACAGGGAACCTGGAATCGCTTACTAGCAAAAAGCCCTGTGCGCCACATCAGATGCTGCTCATTCCCAGGCTCAGTCCACTCCATTCTCACTGCGACGTACTTTGCCAGCAGGAGGTGTTCACTTCCGTTGCCTTCCTCTCTCCTTCTCCGGGATACGCACGCCGGACAGAAAATTGTTCCCCCTCAGGAGGCGCCTCGCACTTGCCATCAACACTACGTCCATAAATTATATGAAACAATTCGTGAGATGGTATCATATCTTAAGGGTATTTTTCTTTGCATAATTAGAGAAAAAACAGTGAAAATCGAAGTAAATTGTTCCAACGCCTGCAGACATTTTAATTTTCAATATTTTCACTTAGAAAACATGTTATTAATGTAAAATCAAAACCTTTGATTTCATATGAAAATCGGAATGGCTGTGCTACACACAATTCACTACTCACAACCTTCAGCGGACATCACAGCATAACTCTGTTATTTTTGGCTGAAATCATTCAAAAAATTCACAGAAACTATTCGAAACATGAATGAAAATTGTCAAAATTTGATTAAATTGTAATTAATTCCTTGCACCCAAAACAAAATCCCAAAAAATCTGTCAAACAACATCTTAATGTGGTTTCTCCCAATAACCCGAAGAAATGGTATCAAGGAATGGTATGAAATATAAACTCAAAACATCACAGCCATTAGTGTTGAATGCTCTAACGGTGCAATTAGGCGAGCGTTCTGTCTGCTGTCTGTGGAGGATGCATTTCAGGCTAGAGATTGTTGTGTGGTGCTTTGGGATTCTACATCCTACTCCACAGATCAAAAACAATTTTGCATCAGCCCAGTTCCCAGAACTCCTGAAAACAGGACTGTTCAGAGCTGTCACTAAACCCACACAAAGATGTAAACAACCATGAATGACCAGCGCCTAATAGATGGAAGCGTCCGACAGCCGATCAGTTCCAGTCATTCCTCCAGGAAGTAGGTATACAGCTCGTTTTGTCTGTAGTTAAACCATGCCTAGACGGTCAATACCAGGGTTCGATCGCGTGCGGATTGTTACTTTGTACCAGCAAGGGCTCTCAACAAGAGAAGTGTCCAGACATCTTGGAGTGAACCAAAGCGATGTTGTTCGGACATGGAGGAGATACAGAGAGAGATAGGAACTGTCGATGACATGCCTCACTCAGGCCGCCGAAGGCCTGCTACTGCAGTGGATTACCGCTATATTGGCTCGGAGGTACCCTGACAGTAGCGCCACCATGTTGAATATGCTTTTCGTGCAGCCACAGGACGTCGCGTTAGGCTGCATGATGGGCAACTTGACTCCTGATGTCCTTGGTGAGGTCCATCTTTGTAACCACGACGCCATGAAGCGCAGTACAGATGGGCCCAACAACTAGCTGAATGGACCGCTCGGGACTGGAATCACGTTCTCTTCACCGATGAGTGTCGTATATGCCATTAACCAGACAACTGTAAGAGATGTGTTTGGAGGCAACCCCGTCAGAATGAACGCGATAGATACACTGTCCAGTGAGTGCAGCAAGGTGGAGGGTCACTACTACTTTGGGGTGGCATTATGTGGGGCTGACGTACGCCGCTGGTGGTCATGGAAGGAGCCGCAATGGCTGTACAATACGTGAATGCCATCCTCCGACCGACAGCACAACCATATCGGCTACATACGCGCGAGGGATTCGTCTTCATGGATGATAATTCGCGCACCCATCCTGCACATCTCCTGAATGACTTCCTTCAGGATAACGACTTCTCTCGATTGGAGTGGTCAGCATGTTCTCCAGACCTGAACTCTATCGAACACGCCTGGGATGGATTGAAAAGGGCTGTTTATAGACGACATGACCTACTAACTACTCTGAGGGATCTACGCCGAATCTCCGTTGAGGAGTGAAGCAATCTGGACCAACCGTGCCTTGATCTTGTGGATAATATGCCAAGACGAATACAGGCATGCATCAACGCAAGAGGACGTGCTACTGGGTATTGGTAGTACTGGTGTGTGCAGCAATCTTGACCACCACCTCCTGAAGGTCTCATGCAATATGTCGTTTTAACAAGCAATAAAAAGGGCAGAAATGATGTGTATGTTGATCTATATTCCAATTTTCGGTACACGTTCCGGAACTCTCGGAACTGAGGTGACACAATTTTTTTTTATGTGTGTATATCGTGGGCCCAGTAATGCTTTTTAATGTGAACAAAAACCACGGTGTTTATTCCAACGCAGTGTTGCCCTCTCTTCTTCATCCTCCACACATTGCGCCGTCGGTGGACTGGACATTACGCATCGTTTGACAAGAGGCCAAACGGCGAGACGCCTGAGCCCACTGCACGGCCCCAGGCAGCTGCTGCCCGATCGCTGTGGTCGCTGGCCAACGGGAGGTGTCCAGTCGTGAGTGCTGCTGGGGGAAACGTCTTTACTGCGAAGTGTCAGATTCCAAGTGTGCTCTCTGTGCAGTCCGCTTCTCTATGTTCTCTGAGAAACTTTTTGAGAATGGTACGTATTAACTGACAATAGCAACTCCTGTCGGCTTTGACAACGTGTGGCCCTCTTATTGTGTCGCTGTCAGTTAGGATCTTGTTACGATCACCGCCCTTGCACCGCAATGCGTGGCTGCGTGTAATGTACCATTCCTCTTTGATACCTATGTACAAATGAACCAGCTTCAGACAACGTACGGATAGAGGCAAGTACAAAAACGATAGGATCTTTTTGCCAATTTATCACGTCCCGACATCGACCTACCGTCTTGTGCTCGTTGCATACAAAACGGCCGGCACTTTCAAATCGATTCGCTGCCTCTACTGAAGTTACGTTTTCCAGCATTTCTCAGGACTCCAGAATGATATTTCCCGAGGTGGCCTTCTCTTCAGAAGATAATTCATGTCATATCTTGCAGCCATGCTGATGGTTCCATAGTATTCACACCATCACCTGCTTTCTTTAGTATTGCATTTATTGCATTATTTCCGATGTCTGAAGATATTTTACCTGTCTCATTTGTCCTGCTCACCACGTGGAATAATTTGGTCATATCTGGCTCTCCCACGCGCCTCAATAATTCAGATGTAATGTAGGTGTACGCTTGGTTCATTGTTTCGAGTTCAAGACTTCCACAGACCTGTGAAATTGTTATCCCAGTATAGTATCTCTTATCACATCTCCTCCTACTTCTCCTAGTCTTTCTGTAATGGTGTCCTCAAGATTTTTTTCCCGTTATATTCATTTGCTTATCCGCCATCTGTTTACCAAGCTACGTGTTCAATCCACTTCCATTACAAACTCAGTGCAGTCGTAATTCCACCTTCCACGTACGCCTGTACTCAGGTACATTTATAAACTTAGGTTTCAACAACATTTTTGTGGGTTTGCGACCACATTGTCAATATATATAAAACTACCGACGTTTCCTTTCCTGTTGTAAGCCACACCTTCAGGGTATTTTTGGTTACTGCTGAATCAGAAAACATTGTTTCTTATATACCTGCAGACATGGCTGTTATCTACTTCTGATAGGCTCTCCGGTTTCCACCGATGAAAAGAAATAATAGAAACTCCCACAGTGACTTCTAACATCCCTCCCCTTCATCCTCAACAGTCTCAAACTCTGGGAAAAGGAAGTTCTGAAGCATATCGAGATATGTGCTTGAGTGAGCAGTGTTCTCGGCAAAGAAAAATGGACTGTACACCTTTTCCTGTGAAACTACACAAAACACATCAAATTTTGGAGAATTCCTGTCATGTTGTACAACTTCATGTGGTTCTTCCGTGCCCCAGATTCAGACGACTTCATTTACCAACAGGATGGGGCACTGCCACGCTGGCGTCTTGAAGTGCAGAAATTTTTAAATCAAACAATCGCCGAACGATGGACTGGTCGCGATGGACCGTTTGATTCAGCCCTACATTACGGCCCTACATGGTCAACGAACTTGATTGTATGTGATATTTCTTGTGGGCATTTATAAAAGACTCTATGTGCCTCGGTTATCAACATCAATGAATGAACTGAGACATCGCATAACACCAGCTGTGGAAGCTGAAACTCATGACTTGCTCGCTGTAGTGTGGAACAATTTGAATACCAGATTGACATATGACATTCACCTAAAGGGTGTAAAATGAACACCTATGAAAAGGTATGAAAAAAAGACTTTCTGAGTTTCCCGTTAATCAAAAAAGAATATTCATTGTAACAGTGTTGTTCAGTAAGTGATGCCCCACATTTTTTAAAAAAGCCATTCATATACATAAACAAACGTCCTTGTTGCTGCATCACATTTTATGTTTGTTCAGTGTGCGAATGAAGTTGTGGCAGATGTCAGAGCCGTAGTACAGCGTCTAAATGGCGTCTACATACGACTCAGCATGCTTTTATTGAATTATTGTCTGCAAAAAAAGAAACCGTGTGAACATCCATAAACGTTTGTGTGCAGTGTATGGCGATGCTGCAGTTGATAGGAGTACAGCTGGGCGATGGGTGAAGAAAGTTACAGCCCCAGGAAAAGCAGAAACAGAGCTCTATGGTCAGCAACGCTCGGGACGTCCTGCCACAGCCACTGCTCCAGACGTGCAGAATCGTGCGGATGCCATTATTCGTGCCGACAGGCGCGTCACAACTCGACATTTGGCTCTACAGTTGTCGGTCAGCATTGGAAGTGCGTCTGCAGTGATCGACACTCTGGGATATTGAAAGAGGCGTTCACGATGGGATCCACGAGTGCTCACAGCGGACCACAAGACTCAAAGCAAGGTCTTTTCATCTGAATTGTTGGAGCGTTTTGAGACCGACGGAGAGGCCTTTCCGTCACGGATCGTTACTGCAGACGAAGGCTGGGTGCGCCACTTTGCGCCAAAAACAAAAAGGCAGTCCATGGAGTGGCATCATCCTCGTTCACCACAGAAGAGGAAATTCAGGGCAATGCCCTCTGCCAGAAGAGTCATGGTGACAGTCTTCTGGGACTGTAATGGCGTCATTCTCAGGGATGTGATACTTAGAGCGTCAACCATCAACTCAGAGGCATACGTAAAGACTCTGAATAAACTCAAGAACCGTTTCAGACGTGTTCGATCGGACAAGAATCCAGGAGAAACCTTTCACCAACGCAACAAAGCACACCAGCACAAAAGGCAGAGAACCCGGGAACACATGGCCAAATTAGGTTGGACATCCAATCTTAAGTTTTCCCGGCCTATTTCCAGTTTGGACAATTCTCGGGTGTACGACCGGGTGGCGTCGTAATTTCTCCTCAATATTTCGGCAGACGTACACGCTGCCATCTTCAGGTGGTTCCTGATGAATGCTGTGATGTTCCTCTCGGCGCCGAGAGGAACAGCACAGCATTCGTCAGGAGCCACCTGAAGATGACAGCGTGTACGTCTGCCTAAATACTGTAGAGAAATTTCGACGCTACCCGGTCGTACACCCGAGAACTGTTCAAATAGGTTGGACACCATTGCATCATCCATACTACACTCTAGGCGTGGTACCCTCGGCCTTCCATCTCTTTGGGCCACTTGAAGATTCTCTATGGGGAAAATACTTTGAAGATGACGAGAGTGTCAATGGTGCAGTGAAAACACGGCTACGCCTACAGGGAATAAATGCTCTTCCACAACATTGGCGCATGGCCATTGGTCGTGATGGAGTCTATGTAGAAACATAGGACATGGACAAGACATGTTGATGTATATTGTTACCAAACTCTGACTCCAAACAATAAGTATGTTCTGAGACAAATAACGTGGGGCGTTACTCATTGAACGACCCTCGTATATGTATATTAGTTTCAAAAATGTTGTTCTTGTTGTGGCCTTCAGAGACTGGTTGGATGCAACCCTCCATTCTGCTCTACACTGCACAAGCTTCTTCAAGTAACAACTGCGAAATACATCCTTATGAATCTGTTTAGTGTATTCATGTCTTGGTTATCCTCTATGGTTTTTGCCCTCCACGCTGCCCTCCAACACTAAACTGGTAATCCCTTGATGCCTCAGAACACGTCCTACCGAACGATCTCCTCTTCTAGTCAAGTTGTGCCACAAATTCCCAATTGTGTTCAGTACCTCCTTATTAGTTACGTGATCTACCCATCTAATCTTCAGCATTCTTCTGTAGCACCACATTTCCAAAACTTCTATTCTGTTCTTGTATAAACTAATTATCGCCCATGTTTCACTACCATAGCCGGCCGGTGTGGCCGTGCGGTTCTAGGCGCTTCAGTTTGGAACCCCGTGACCGCAAAGGTCGCAGGTTCGAATCCTGCCTCGGGCATGGATGTGTGTGATGTCCTTAGGTTAGTTAGGTTTAAGTAGTTCTAAGTTCTAGGGGACTTATGACCTCAGATGTTAAGTCCCATAGTGCTCAGAGCCATCACTACCATATATGACTACACTCCACACAAACACTTTCATAAAAGACTTCCTGACTCTTAAATCTATACTCGATGTTAACAAATTTCTCTTCTTCAGAAACGCTTTCCTTGACACAGGCAGTCTGCATTTTACATACTCTCGACTTCTACCATCATGAATTATTTTACTCCCCAAATAGCAATACACATCTAGTGCTTTGTGTCTCATTCCTAGTCTAATTCCCTCAACATCATCTGATTCAATTCGACAACATTCAATTATCCTCGTTTTGCTTTTCCTCCTTTCAAGACACTGTCCATTCCGTTAAAATACTCTTCCATGTCTTTTACTGTCTCTGAGAGAATTGCAATGTCATTGGCAAACCGCGAAGTTTTTATCTCTGCTCCATGGATTTTAATTCCAAATTTTTCTTTTCTCTCCTTTACTACTTGCTCAATATAAAGATTGAATAACATCAGGGACAGGCTACAGCCCTGTCTCACTCCCTTCCCAAACTATTGCTTTCCTTTTATGCCCCTTAACTCTTATAACTGCCATCTGGCTTCTGGAAAAATTGAAAATAGCCTTTCGTTCCCTGTATTTGGCCCCTGCCACCTTCAAAATTTGAAGGAGAGAATTCCAGCAACACTGTCTAAAGCTTTCTCTAAGTCTACATATGCCAGAAACGTAGATTTGTCTGTCCTCGACCTACCTTCTAAGGTAAGTCATAGGGTCAGTATTCAAAAATGTAGACTTGCCAAATCGGATTATTCTTTCAGATACAGATTGTATAAGTAAAACGGTGAAATAATTTTACGTGAACCTGTGCATTGAACATTTCATAAATTATGCAAACAGAGGGCCTCTGTACATCCTTTTCCTCCTCCGCAGACCCGTTCTTGGAAGAACAGTCAACACATCGTTGGGCCGCAGTTACGCTGTTTGTTTGTTGCTCAACTGCACTGGTGGGTAATTACTTCTCACGAAAAAATAAATAAATAAACGTTGATAGCGACTGTTAGCGGTCTGGGCCAGTGGTTCGCTAGCGATATGGGGCGCCTCGCCTTCCTTAAATCGACGGCTTCCTACGTCACACCGATAAGGCGGACGCGTCCGCAGTGCACCGGAGAGGCAGTTCCAGTTCGCAGCCGTGCAACATGACGAGAGCTGCAAGGACGTAGCGGCTCATTCGTCTTGTACTGCACTCGTTTCTTGTTTTTGTTTGCCAGCCCCAGGTCGACGATATTTCCCAACTGGAGCAAAAACTTGATAGTGGCATCTACCCTCGCCCCAAGCCATCGTCTGTTTGCGATAGGACACAAAAATTAAAAAAAAATCGATTTTTGAAACATTGTAAGACGTGTATATTTCTATTGTCTATTGTCAAATCACAGTTTTTGAAAGATGTTTATATTTTATTAATAGGATTAAGTAGGAATAATTAATATTTGTCACGTTGGAAATAATTGTGGTAGCAGGGAATATCTGCATCAAAGTATTGTTGATATAATTTTAAAAAGGGCGGGAGAAACGGCGTATGGATAAATTTTAAGAAAAGAGCGGGAAAGACCGCGCATTGATACATTTTGTAATGGTAGCAGGGATTGTCTGCTCCAGAAAGCATTGTTGGCAGGAGAGACCGCACTTTAGCGTTCGTAGGAAGTCAGTAGTGAGCGAGATGTGAAGGAAGTCGGTAGCAGGTCTGAAGCGAGAGGTTGAGAGGAGGGGTGTGCCTGCCAGCCACCAGCTATCATTTACAAGAGATTATAAACGGATGTACAGAGACATCAACTAACTATTATCATAAGAGGAACTAATATTATTGAATTAATTCTTTGCGAAACTCAAGACTACTGAAGGTATGATTGCGCAATGCTAGTTGTTAAGATTATTGTAAAAAGTAAGTCCCATTTGAACGTTTGTAAAATCATTTCATTACCAACAGTAAATATTTGAAGCTTTTTCGGAATATAATTAATTTTTGCCAGCAATGTAGCATTACTGATTACAATCCATCCCAAAAACTATCAACATAAAACTTTGCAATAATTTTATTGTTGTCAAGAAAAAGTGTAACTATGAATTACGTAACTTCAGTCAAATTAATTATAGAATAACGTCAGCTTTGCTATTAAAGAATAACGTCAGCTTTGGTAATAAGTACAGCCACTTATTATGACAGCCCACCAACAGCTAATAGAGTATAGTAAACCAGAGTAAGTATGTTCATGTCGCAGTTCGATGTAGCAGTCAGATGGAGATCCAGTAACAGTAAAAAAGGTAAGGAAGAGTTTTGGGTTATTGCAGGTAATGACTGAGGGCCACGACGACGACACATTCTATGTTTCGTCGAAATAATCAGAAAATCACTTTTAATAAGCAGCAATTAAATTTGTATGCGAAGATTGAGAAAGAGAACAAATTTCAAAGGGAAGATTTCATTTGTTATTATTAAGCAAGAGGTAGAAATCCTAAGGGAAGGTTACATAGGTTATCGTAAAAGGGAAGGTTATCATTAACAAAAGAGGCATAGAGGAGACGGGAAGGTTTCAACATGTGTTCATTTTTCAGCGCGCATCTTTCTGATGAGTTTGAAATATGAAACATATACGTTAGAGGATACGTAAGGCTTGTTATTCGGTCTTAAGTCTGCCAAAGTGCAGTGCCACGCCTCTTCACACAGCAATCTTCTCTCGCACGACGCTGTCTTTCGCTCTATGCAGTTCAAATGTGTATATTTTGTATTGGAAGCCATCAAGAGTATATTCAGGTCAGTGGAAGTTGAAAAGTCCTGTGGTGCCTCTTCTGCTCACAGTCGACCGATTTGACATCCTAACCCTCTTAAAAGAAATCTCCCAATTAATACTTGGTTGCGTTATTTGTGACATGGAGAATAAGAACTCTTCAGAAAATTTGCACTCTTTGTTGCCTACATCTACATCTTCGTGGTTACTCTGCGAATCGCACTACATTGCCTGGCAGAGGGTGCAATGGGCCACCTTCAAGCTGTCTCTCTACCGTTCCACTCTCGAATGGCGGGCGGGGAAAACGAGAACTTAAAGTTTTCTGTGCGAGTCCTGATGTATCTTATTTTATCGTGATGATCAGTTCTACCTATGTAGGTGGGTGTCAAATGAATGATTTCGCAATCGGACGAGAAAACTGGTGATAGAAATTTCATGAGAAAATCTCCCTTGTTCTAATGTTTAATACTCCAATTCACGTATCATGTCCGTGGCACTATCTCCTCTATTTCACGGTAATACAAAACGAGCTGCCCTTCTTTGCACTTTTTCGATGTCACCTGTCAGTCCCACCTGATGCGGATCCCACACCGCACAACAATACTCCAGAATAGGGCGGACAAGCGTGTTGTAAGCAGTCTCTTTAGTAGACCTGTGGCACCTTCTAAGTGTTCTGCCGATGAATCGCAGTCTTTGGTTTGCTCTACCGACAATATTATCTACGTCATCGTTCCAATTTAGGTTATTTGTTATTGTAATCCCTCGGTATTTAGTTGAATTTACAGCCTTCAGATTTGAGTGATTTATGACCCCAGAAATTTAACTGATTTCTCTTAGTACTCATGTGAGTTACTTCATACTTTTCTTTACTCAGGGTCAACTGCCACTTTTCGCACCATACAGATACCTTATCTGAATCATTTTACAATTCGTTTTGGTCCTCTGATGACTTTACAAGACGGAAAATGAGAGCATTCATCTGCAGACAATCTACTTGTTAATAACTTTCTCATTAATGTCACACAAAGTTAAATATAGGAAATATAAAACCAGTAAAAACAAGAGACCATCAAGACAGTGCACATTTCTTCAATCCGAATGTCCCGGCACTTTTTTTGTCACTAATCTCGCTACAGCTTTTCACTCCGTGATTGCATATTTGTGAAACAATCCATTACCACATCAAAGTCCGTCAAATGTTTTGCTACATGAAAAATGAAAGTATTGCTGTCTGATACTGAAAAAGCTGTGTTAATACAAATATTACCCAAGACCGGTGTGGTTTCTCGATTTGATTACATCTATTTTCCCACTGTCTGCTAAATAAAAGGAAATGGGCCTTTCTTATATTGCAGCATTTGTAACACACCTGATAAGTGACACTGTTTTTGCATAAATGGTCATTTCTGTGTACTTTATTTAAATAAATAACACAGCAGAAGATGACTCACGAAGTACTAATATCAAATGGCTATTATGGCCTACTACAAGCAAAAAGTCTTATATTAAGAAATAGTTTCACATTTCGTTCATACGCTCCACTTCCTCAAGCATGAGATCGACAAGTAGTAGTACCGAATTTTTCATACAATTTTGGAATCGTCAAATTCTTCCTTATAATTTGTGAGGTGTCCCCGTTTCTTCTCCTTCCTTGTTCTAACACACAATCTTTTCATCGCAACTATTGCTGCCACTGTCTAAACTTAATCTCTGGTTAATTTCAGTAACCCTGCCAGCAGCACAGGTTCAGTTATCCCGCTTTTATTCGCCGGTTAGGTGTCATTGCGTGTTCGTACGACGCGTTTCCCGCACTTTGTCGAGAACAGAACTTAATGCGGCTGCTAACCGGCAGTAACAACTGGTAATGTAGCGATTTGGCAAACACTTTCTGTCAAAATTTCCTTTTCTTGGATACACCCAGAACATAATATGTGATCTTTCCAACCTGATAGTCTGACTTTATGAATTTCTCTGGTAATAATAACAACGCTGATCATTCGCACACCCAATCAACCACATAAACAAACCGTGATCGGCATTCATCCGTTCGTGTTTATTCGGCTCAGCTCGTATAGCACCATCCCCTTATTTTTATTTCTACACGCGAAGGGATTTCCCTGGCAGACACACCACGTAAACTATGCATGCATTAGAAAAAACTTATTATTCGTTCTGAAATCAACTCAGAATTTGTTCAAAAATGTTCAAGAAACAACTCGTATGCGTTTCAAAATCATATGAATGATCGATAAACAACATGCGGTGGATGATTTTTTTCTTCAAGAATATGGCTGGGCGCCCAGTGAAATTGCTGTCTCCCCTAGATCCAGGCCTGAAGCTTTCTCGTCCAGCCGCTTTAAACTGCGTGCAACATTATGTTGATAATTTTCACGTTAGATCGATCATATTCAAGTGAACAAACGGGTATTATCAGGTCATACGCCATTATCCTGTTTTAAACGGCGTTGTCGTTGGTAGGGTTTGGGGAAGATGTTCCAAATGTTTTCATGTTCTGGATTTAGATCTGTTCTTCTCCTTCCTTACATTCGAATTTTTTCGTTGGATCAGAACTGACTATCTGAAGGTTCCCTTGCCTCATGTTATCTTTTGAAGATAACACGGAGCAAACGAGTGTTCACACTGTCAGTGGCGTGCTGTTGAAAATTCCAATGGCAGGAAGATGAAGAACAGCGCTGAGACCTGAACAAGGACGAGCTGTTTATCGTATGTCGCATGGAGCAACCAAGAGCAGCTAGCGACTGAAAAGAAGCGCAGGGCATTTTCATTTCGAAGAAGGATCATGAGACCGAGGTAAATATGATACGCCTGTATCGTTCACATCAACCAAGAATTATGGAATGTGTATTACGCTCACAGAAACCAGCTATATAAAAATCAACATGGATTCCATATATAGAGACCCTGCAATACTCAGCTCGCTGTGTTCTTCCGTGAGGCCCAGAACGGTGTATACACCGGTGGCCAGGTTGCTGACGTTTTCCTTGACTTCAGGGAGGCATCCGACACAGCCCCACACTGCCGTCAGTGGAAAAGCAAAATCGAGGCTGTTATGGTGGGAGACCAAAGACTTCCTATTTGAAACTCTGCGCGAGCGTCTTCATAGCAGCTGCAGTGTGCTGATGAGCATTCTCATGAAAAGGAACATTGCCTAAAGACAGCGTTCCTCTTCGCTTGTTCTGAACTCTCCTTTACGGTCAATTTTCTCGAATCGCCTTATCCAATCAGTGAACAAGAACATCAGCTGACATTCGCTTCTTTCCCTGACTACCTGCATCGTGAACATCCTGCTTCAAATACCTCGCATGACTGCCACTCCTTGATATCACACGTCACGGCTGTTTCTCAAGGGCCGCATGAAATCAGGCTGAATCCCTCAGCATAATGAAATCAAATTACAGCACACACTCCTCACTTGGAGCGTGTGTCTGTTGTTTTAGCCATCAGTACGTGTTCGTTTTGTGCTCAGAACCGGAAAGTGCGACGAGGCGCGATATATCGGGATGCGAGAGACACTGCACAACACGTCTGAGCAAAGTTGTCTGAAGTCCATTTGACGATCAAATCCAAGAAATCACCACCATTTCTCCGGAAATATGCGCAACCACCGGCTGTGCAGCGAACGATAAAAAGGATAAAAAGAAGCAAGTGCAGAAAAATCGTCCAAATCAACCTTAAAGTGATTGTGTCCAAGTTTCAATTAATACTGTTTACATTGATCAAAATTATGTGCATTTAAAAGTTGCGCAAGTAACAGAACGCAAGTACAGAATCTGATATCTGTCCCATCACTATGTCCAGATATTACCAATAGATTCTTGCAACCTTTGCTTCTAGATTTACGGCAGCATAAGGCCTAGAATGTCTGGTTGCTCTTTCGTCCGCACATTGGCCGTGAAACACGCTCTCCCACATTCGTTCACACTTGTCACATTTCTTTTCAATACATCTTGGAACGCACAAATTGTTATTATACTTTTGCCAGTGTGATCAAATCTGCCTCAGTTGGGCTTTCAGTGAGGGAGAAAACATCTGCGAAAGTACATGGAACAAGGCAAACTGGTATCTTGAATCCTGATTTCAAATCCATGAGCAGAAGTACAGGGTTGTTCGTCCCACGCATCTGCTGCTATTCTGTCCTTGAAAAGTGAAACCAACTGACTTCCGTATGAGGATTCCACTAAAGGATATGCCGAACTGTACGACGTGGCTGATGCTCGAGGCAGTCGTTTGTTTGCTTTCTCCTATAGAGCCCATGTGATTTCGGTTCAGGTGGAATAAAGTAACATGATGATTTAGTGTAATGATTATTAAAAAAATTGATCCTGTTGTCACTTATATTGGTGTAATGAGCTGTTTTCAATCACGCTAAACTTGTAGCTTATAATTTGTTTGTATGAAATTATATTTGTGGAAATTAAGCCTATCATAAATCTGCAGGACAAAAGTGTGCATTTTGTAACATGGAGACAATTCCAGGGAAAATATTCAAAATCGCTATAAAATAACAGATTTGTGTAATATAAATTTAAGTACTACAAATTGAATGGACTTAATAAAATGAAAGCGGCGAGAATTGCTAGCCTTGTAATACAGACGCTGGAGAAGTGATTTTTTTAAAGATTTTCTCCTCGTTCAGGGATTCTTTGCTTTTCGTAGAAGAAGGAAAATCCTTCACCCGCAGATGCAGAGTCTGAGTCAAAGCAATTCGCGAACTTCATTGGTGAGTGACTTCCTCTGAGGAAAAGATAAAGACGCTGATTTTCCGGGTCACGGGTCGGGGACGCTGGGTCGCCAGTGATAGGACGGGCTTCGCCTGCAGTGAAGCGGCGTGTTTTGAAATACAGTGTCACGTGGAGTAAGCGATGGCTCTGGAAGGCAGTCTCGGCCCGCGAGCACAGCAGGGGTGTCTGGCGACAGGTGGCTGCCCTGCACGAGGCGGCCCTCTGCGTCCTGTACTGATCTCATTTTCTCTTTAATTTCAGATGCTATGTTTCCCTCATTGGCGTGTGATATTATGTTGGCAATTTTCACATTACGGAACCGAATAAAACTAATTTTACCAAAACATTTTCATTTCGCCATTACAGGGTGTTTCAAAAAGAATATATTTACTTCGGGTGCATATATTTATTAAACCTTACGAAATACGAATATGAAATTTACACTCATATTTACAAACCTCTCAAGTTCAGGTTAAAGAAGTTCAATATGTCCTCCATCAGTGACACGAACAGTAGCACATCGATACTCAAATTCCTCCCATATTTGGGCAAGCATGTCCTTCGTCACTGATGTTACGGCAGTACGGATCCGGTTCTTCAACTTTTCCATGTTCTGTTGGAGTGGTCGTATATACACGTTGTCTTTAACGAAACCCCACAGGAAGAAGTCAGAGGGTGTCAAATCTGACCCGGTGACTGTGGATCCCAGCTGGGACATGCTAACTCGCCAGCTCCTTGATGTCCAATCCAACGGTTCCGTAGAATTTCATTCAGATGTTCACGTACTTGGCGACTCCAGCCAGTGGGTGCCCCGTGTTGTTGAAAAGTGAAGTTGTCTTCGTGAAGTCTCAGAAACAACCAGTTTTGTAACATAGTGACATACTACTGACCGTTAACCGTGTTTCCTTCAGAGAAGAACTGGCCGTAAACAGATGATCGGCATATCGCACAAAACACATTGACTTTGGGCGAATCTCGTTCAGTGGCTGTATGCGGGTTCTATGGCCCCAATTTCGAACATTCTCTTTGTTTACTTGACCACTAACATGGAAGGTCGCATAATCACGGTGTTGTGCGAAAATGTTATCATTGTCAATAGTGTCGAGAATCTCGTTACAAAATGCCACACGTTTGCGTTAGTCAACAGGACGCAGAGCTTGTAACAGCTGTAACTTGTACTGCTTCATAACCAACTGACGTCTCAAAACATGCCAAATTGTTGTTGTACGCAGTTGTAACTCCCGACTGGCATGACTAGTTGATTTTGAGAGACTGTGTTTGATAGCAGATTGAATTCGTGCAACATTTCCTTCAGGAACACGAGGATGGCCGGGACTCTTTCCTTTACACACACATCCTGTATCTAGAAACTGTCGATACCGTCTGGATCGATTTGTTACCTCAACCTGGAACGTCTTTGCACTGTAACCACGGAACTGCACTTCGCAAACTCTAGAACTCAAAATGATTTCAGCTGTGGAGTAGCCATTTTAAACATATCACGCTTACCAAAGAAAACATGAGACCACTGACATGTAGCGGCTATTAATATGAACTGGACTATGTATTCGTTTCTCCAATAGCTGAACCAAGGCGCAGCGATCGATAGTTAGGACTAAATAATACTTTGTAATACATATATTCTTTTCGAAACATCCTGTATTTTTCAAAACGCTTCGTCAGTGGTGAGGTTTATGGATGCTGCCATTCTTGTGTTCCGGGCTTAGGGCAGATTTGCTGTGTGCCATTCGAATTTTGAGTAGCAAAGGACTGATAATATGAACACTCATTTACTACGTGCTATGTTTCCAAACAGGGTAACTCTCGTTTCACTACACTTTCCGCAAACGTGACGTCATCTTGATGTCACACGCAATATCGACGACCTCATCATCGACTATCAACTTTCGGTAGCCTTCGATACGGGCCACTGACAAGAGTTAATGCCCAAGCACTGAAGATTTTCAAAGCCACGTCATTCTCGGATAGATTTATTATAATTACTGCAATCATAAAATGTTACGTAATGATTTATCGATGGTTAATGTCTTCATATAAAAGTGCTCTCTCAGAAGTGACTTATTATCGTCAATAATTTCCAGATTAAGCATGGAACACGTTTGTTTCATAATAATTTGTAGTATGTCGTTCTGAGCTAGCAGAGCACTGAAAATTATTTACAAACACGTTGTCACTATCGTATAATGCTACTGAAGAACGGACCAACGAAGTATACATTCAGGAGAAAATATGACACAAACTTCACATGGTTAACTGATAGTGTAACAGATAAGGGCGGGGTTTCTGGAGTCGGAAATTGTGGGTTCCCATCCCATGATATGCAAATAATTTTTTCATGTTATCGCTGGTAGCACATTCTACGACTCTCTTGTCAATGTAATACAAGTAACTTGCGCAATAAAAGATGTTATTTACATTTTGTGTGAGGGTGAAATACATAGAAATTTCCGAGTGCGCGCCTATGCAGGAACTTATGAGGAAAGCTTAAATTGCTGCGAGTGAAACAAGTAACCATAACATCCATATTCCTCCCTCTCGTAAATATTTGACTCTCTATTTCCGAATAAGTGCCTTGTTCGAGTGTGAGGTTAGGCTGGAACCTAAGAGCAAACTTTAAACTTCTGCGAGTGAATCGACGTGCAATAAAATTCATATCCTCCCTTGTCACAAAATCGATAGCCGATCATGCGGTCGTCCATATTGTGACTGACTTCAAACTGAGGTCACGTTTGCGGGAAATTCATGAAACGAGATTTACCCTTTCAAACATCCACATGAAGCACACAGAAATCTTGCCACCGATTATTCCTTTCAAAAAATAAAAGCGAGATGTGTATAGCCCCACAAAGTGCATTTCTTCTTGTTTCTGTCAACCGTTACCTAATGCTCCATTTGGAAATCTCCACGACCAATGGTACTTAAAATTTATCAAACACCCATATGCGAAAAGCCACACCTTCCTGGAATTTCTTCAGTATTATTAAATGTTACCAACGATTAAAATATGCTCACTGCAAAAACCCACCAGGCCAGTCCTCGTTCTCCTACCGTTTTTCTTTCTCTTCCTCTAATAGAATTCCACTCCTGCATCACAACTAAATTTTGTCGCCATTAACCACTTCAATAATTTATCTCAACATTCACTGTCCCACTCTTTCCACCAACTGCTGAGCTAGCAGGATTATGTACTCCTTTGAGGAGTGTTACATTCGTACATACCTTTACCCTGAAGATTCATTTGCTATGCTGCTGGTAGTAGATTACCCACATTCAAATCCTCTTATTGATTATTAGACCTGTTCTTGCATTATCTCTATTTCATTTAGTGCTGGTAATCCCATACTGACCTAACTAGAAGTCTTGATCTTCATGCTACCGCATTTCACTTCTATCACTACATCTAACTTGAACGTATCCATATCTCTTCTTAAATTATCTAACCTACCTATCTACTTAAGGGCACTAACGCTTCGTACTCCGACCTGTAGAATGCCAGTTTCGTTCTTCTGATTACGTCACACTTTAGAGTTGTCCCAGACTGGAGATCGGTATGGCCTATTATTTTACGTCCGTAATATTTTGTCTGAGACTGTACCATTTAACGATGCAGCAGGTTCACATCTTCTTGGAAAAAGAAATAGCAGTTGTAGTTTCCTCTCGTTTTGAGACATTCGCAGTAGCAAGACAGCATGGCCATGTTGGCTGATGTTACAAGGCGACACCAGTCAGTCATTGAGACTGGTGTTACAAGACCAGTCAGTCGTCCAGACTGTGGCCTCTGCAGCTGCTGAGAAGCCCTCCGCTGCTTGTCACAAGCCATATGTTGGTCTGGCCGCCTCACATATACCACCACAATGTGGTTCCACGTACAGTAAAGCTATGCTAGATGCAGGCAAGACATTCCACCTTGGGAATTCGACGGTCCGTATCACCTACAGATTTTATCATTTATTTTTCGTGCCATACTGTATACGGACAAAAAGTAATATTTTGGTAACTGCCATTCTTCGAGGTGTTTCCGTTTTAGTGGACAGCAAAATATTTACCATAGCAGCAGCCGCCTGAGATGTGACGAACCTTGTTAGGTAGGGGTGCATCTTACTGCTATGCCTCGAGCATGTGTTCCAATTGAAAGAATTTAGGATAAAAATACACTGTAGCAGGAACAAGATACTGATAAAACCTAGAGCTAAGGAGTGAGCTCTATCTAATTCCGTGGGCAGGGTGCAGAGCAGAAATCCCGTAATGTGCAGGGCAGCAAAATCCTCCAGTCTCCAAGAACAAGCCGGACGACGCACGAGTATCAGATCATGCACAGTTTACGCCACCGACAGTCATACGTAGAAAAATTACTGCGTTCGTTTAATAGGCGAGGTAAATTTTTCTGAAATACTGTAGAATTTTTCAGATGGTAAACGTGATTCTTGTGGTAGTCGTAACGAAGTTTGAACTGGATGCGTCAGGCAGTTAATTGATGACTGTAATCTGAAGATGACACTGTATCAGTTGCTTCTGTAAATGAGCAGTAAAAATATCGCACTGCCATTAAACATTTTAGTTTGAAGGATTGGGCAGCAGAACAGATGAAATCTGAACGACGTCAAGTCCGAGGGACTCACCACAGCGTGTACTGCCAGGAGCAGAGCTGCAGGCGGAGCGAGCTTTGGACACTTAGCGACTTCAGTAGAGCAGGAGACGGCGACGACACCCGTCATGTCGCAACACACAGTGGCTGACACGGGGTGATTTTCCACTGAGAATACAAAGCAGTGTCGGGGAATGTTTAATATCGA
Source organism: Schistocerca serialis cubense (assembly GCF_023864345.2). Taxonomy (NCBI): domain Eukaryota; kingdom Metazoa; phylum Arthropoda; class Insecta; order Orthoptera; family Acrididae; genus Schistocerca; species Schistocerca serialis. Next base: position 135,593,703 of record NC_064648.1, on the reverse strand, counting down.
TGTGCAGGGAATTTTACTCCAAATCAGAGAAGAAAATGGTGACAAAGCATTGGACATGGACCTTTGAAGTGTGCAAGTTGAGGCTGAAACCATTGTGTTATCTGATACTCCGTTGAGCAATATGCGTACAAAACAATGGCAAATCAATTCCATTACGAGTCATGGTTTTCTCTTTTCAGTGATTTTACTGGGCGCTAAGGATTAATCTTTTGGTAAATGGAATTATGATTTGTTGCGCTTAAACATTTGAAACAGAGTCACATACATCATCGAAATATTTAAGCGCAACGGAATATAATTTCATATACCGCAATCGGTAAGGCCCAATAGAAGCACGCAGTAAGAGATGACTATAGTTCGCATTAAAATTACTTTAATACATTGTAACCACAAGTGCATATTGCACAATGATTCGGATGGGACATATGAAACAAACTAAGATTACGACCACTATATGAAATACAAGAAATTCAGGAACAGATCGAATAACAAATAAGAAAATTAGAATGTGGGTAAGCTGCTACCAGCAGCACAGCGAATTAATCACTATGGATAAGGTAACACTCACCAAAAGAGAACAACTTCATAAGCCTGATGTCTCAACACTTGGTGAAGAGACTTAGACGGTGTATGTTGAGATAAATTATTCAAGTGGTTAAAGGGGACCAAAATTTAATTGTCATGCAGGACTGGAATTCTATTAGAGGAAGAGAAAGAAAATTATTAGGAGAACATGGACTGGCCTGGTCAGTTTTTCCTGTGAGCATAGTTTAATCGTTGGTAACACTTACTAATACTGAAGAAATTATAGGAAGGTGTGGATTTTCACATATGGGTGTTTGATAAATTTTAAGTACCATTGGTCGTGGAGATTTCCAAATGGAGCATTAGGTAACGGTTGACTGAAACGAGAAGAAATGAACTTTTATTTTCTGGAACGAATAATCGGTGGCAAGATTTGAGGATGGTGCATGTGGATGTTTGAAAGCGTAAATCTCGTTCACGAACTTCTCGCAATCGTGACGTCATTTTGACGATACTCTCAGTAGCAACGGCTACATGATCGGCTATCGATTTGGTGACATGGGAGGATGTGAATGTCATAGCACCTAGATTCACTAGCAGCAGTTTAAGCTGTCTTTTTACAAAGATTCCAGCTTCGCCTAATACTCGAAACACGGCACTTATTCGAAAATAGTCAAATATTTACGAGAAGGAAGAATATGGATTTTATTGTTAGTTGCTTCAGTCGCTGAAATTTAAGCTGTCCTCTTAATTTCCTACCTAACCACGCACTTGGAAATTGCTATTTAATCCATCCTCTGTTCACAAATCAGACAGATTGTAAATAACATCGTCTATTGCGCAACATACTTGTATTACATTGATAAGATGGGCGCAGAATGTGTTAGCAACGATAAGATGAAAGAATTATTTGCATGTCATGGGATGGGTTGGATACCCACAACTTTCGACTCGACAAACCCCACCGTTATCTATTATGCTAACAATCATGCGAAGCTCCTCTCGTGTCGCGATCGCCATATTCTCTCTTGAATGTATACATGTGTAAGGGTCTACGGGCTGCACGCAGCTGTACGGTACGTAACACGTGCTCGCCAGCTGACCTATGAGGAGTGTCGACAATCTGCTCGGTCAGTGCACTTGCGTCCGGCCGCAGTGCTACGCAGGGAGTAAGCCACTGGCCGCCGTCTGCAGCGCGCCGTATTAAGTAGCGCGGCCTCGGGTGTAAATATGTCTCTCTTTCTTAGCTCACCATGGAGACTTTCAATACAACCATAATTATGTCAGACACAGTGATGATGGGTGCGCCTACGGTGCGCGTTTTATAATCAGCCTTTGTGAATAAAACTGTTTAAACTTACTTCTCGGCATTCGCGTATTGCCGCACCTCAAGGATCCACTGCTCACAAACCCTGACAAATATTTCGTCTAATTATCATCTGGAACAACAACACAAACAAACCCCTTATGGAAGTGGTGTCAGCAGTGGGATTATTACGGAAAATCTACAGTCCTGAAGAGGTGCAGCACAACGTGAACATCGAGCAGCAGCAGCAGCATGAACATCTTCCGACTACGTGGGGACATCCAACGCTGGAATTCAGGTTGGTCTACTCGAGTTTGGCTACAATACGGAAGGCAGTGACGGATTTTTATTTTACATTTGAGTGATTCATTGGCGTTAAATTAGCCGGAATGTCGCAATCCAGTCAGAGTAACGTCGTTGATCTACAAACTGTTATTACTGAACTGCAAGAAGAGATTCGGCAGTTAAAAGCAGAAAAAAAACAAGCGTAACATTCCGAGAGCCTTGTCAAATGATAGTTCATGCAGTACAAGTACAACTACAATAAAGAATTTTTCAATATCGCCATCAGGACCAGTTTTTAGCGGGAAACCCGAAGATGATGTGAAGCTGCTTTTTCGTAAACTTGAAGGTGCCGCCCCGTTAAGATCATGGACAGATTCCGATAAGCTAGTGGTTGCCAAAATAAGAATGCAGGGAGCAGCACAAGATTTAATTAGTGCAGAGCCTACCTGCGTGAAAACGGAAGATTACAATGAGTTTAGAGCAATTGTTGTTCAGAGACTTAAACGTAAAAACGCGATCGGATTTTACAGAGAGCAGCTTTACAGTTTGCGAATGCGACGAGGCGGATCTATCGAGCAGTTTGCCGAAAGAATTCGAAACATCAACGCTCAAACGTACAAGTTAGTAGAAGATGAAAATGAAAATCGCATTCAATTGTTCAAAGTCGACCAGAGAGCCATTGACACATTCATTCATGGGTTGCACGGAGAGGAAGTAAGCAAAGCTGTTAGATTGGTACGATGCAAAACGTTTCAGGAAGCAGCAGAATCAGCTGCTGGTTTCGTTGAAGCACTAAGACGACCGAATGAGATGCAGAAACAAGAACGCAGAGATTTCAACACATCAGTACAGTGCTGCAGAATCTGGGTCACAAGCGTAAGGATTGTAAAGAGAATCGAATCTGCTATCATTGCGGGGTGCAGGATCATGTTTCGAGCGATTGTCGCAACAAGAAGAAAGGTAATGCGAACAACAGACAATCGGCCAAATCTTTAAACGAGTATGTGGATGTAGGGGTCAGTACTCAGTTCGCCCCCTGCTAGAGACAGTGATTTCTGTTAGTTCCAGCGAATCAGACCGAAAATGACTTCGTGATAGGTGCTGTATATCGTGGGAGAGACATCGAACTACTTATTGACACAGGAGCACAGACCTCATTAATCGTGTGGAATAGATACTCGGGATAAATTGAAACCGCCGCTATTAAAAGTGCGAGGGTTAAACAGAGGAAAACCACGTAAATATGGAGAAGTTGACATAGAATTAATTCTTGACCAAGGCTGAGATGAAGGTGAAAATAAAGATAAAGATAATTACACAGCAAGGGTGCAAGTAGTTTCAAATAACGAAACGCGTTACGACGGTGTACTTGGATTTGATTTTTTGTCTGCTAACGAGGCAGAGATATTTGTCGCAGAAAGAAAGATCAGATGAGGTAACAAGTGCTGCAGTTATTAACACAGATATTTGTAACAGTATCGCAAAATTATAATGAGGAAACGAAGTTAATAATGAAATGAAGCGCAAGATTTGGAAGGAAATAGAACATTTGACACCTGATAAAGAGAATACTTTAGCACCTGTTTTGTTGGAGTATGCAGATTTGTTCCGAGAACGTGCAAATTTATCTGTCACTCATTTAGTTCAGCATCGTATTCATACATGAATGGCAGCCCCAGTCACACAGGAACCTTACCAAATACCATTCAGTCAACGAGAGTCGGTAGAAGACATGGTTACAGAACAATCAGAAGCCAGAATTATAAAACCAAGAGGTCACCCACCGTGCTGTTCGCCTGTTGTAATTGTAAAGAAGAAATCAATTTCTGGAGAACCACAGTTCACTTTTTGTGTTGATTACCTATCTTTGAATGCTGTGACCACACCCAAAATGTACCCCTTACCAAATTTAGTGGAAATCTTGAATTACTTGGGCAGATGTCATTTAACGGTGCATCCAGATGATATAGCAAAAACTTCATTTGTAACAGCTACAGGAGTATACAAGTATCTCCGAATGCCATTTGGACTTTGTAATGCTCCAGCTACATTTCAACGCATGATGGATTCAGTTTTACACAAGCACTTGTTTACCTTGATGATATTATAATATTTGGTGAAAACATGAAGCAGTGTACTTAGACCATACAGGCTGTTTTTGAGCGTACAAGGAGCGCAAACCTGTCTCTATCAATAGATAAATGTCAGTTTGCACAAAGTAAAGTTAACTATCTAGGTCATGTTATAACCAGTGAAAGTGTTCAACCAGATCCAAAATTAATTGAAGGTGTAAAGGATTTTCCTGGACCACAGAGTTTGAAAGAACTACAATCATTATTGAGATTCTCAAATTTCTACAGACAAATTATAGCCAGTTATGCGAATATAGCATGTCCAATGACACAGCTACTGAGGAAACGAGCCACATTTAATTGGTCAGCAGAGTGCAAAAAGGCAATGGAATAACTTAAAACTGGTCTAACCACAGCCCCAGTGTTAGACTATCAAGATTTCAGTAAATCTTTTATTCTTTTAACTGATGCATCCAATTTTGCCGTAGGTGCCATCTTTTCTCAAGAAGCTGATGGTTATGGACATCCAACAAAGCAGAATGGAATTATACTACTACTGAGAAGGAGCTTTGTGCTTTGTTCTTTGGTATAACACATAACAGATGTTTCTTAACTAGAAGAGAATTTACAGTTATTACAGATCATGCCACAATTCAATGGTTATTGAGCTTAAAGGATCCAAGTTCCAACTTAACAAAATGGGCGTTAAGACTGAGTGAGTACCAATTTAAGGTTATACACAGACCTGGTAAACAACATTTGAATGCTGATGCAATGAGTGGAAAAGTCAATGTCTGTGTTACAATAAGTCGAGAAGAGTTAAAGGCAGCTCAAGAGGAAGATTCACACTGCAAATTATAGAAAATTGATGAATATTTTGTCGAAATAGATGGATTATTGTAGAAAACCGATAGTCAAGGAAACATCCTAGTTATTCCAGAAATCATGAAAGACCAAATCACGAAAGAACAACATGGTTCTTTATTATCACGACACTGTGTTAAAAAAGCGCCAACATTAAAGTTGTTCAAATGTTTTGGTGGCCAAGCACCAAAGCTGACGTTTTCGAGTTTGTTTCACAATGTGACTCTTATAACAGACGTAATAATGTAGGAAAAAGTAGAGCACCATTGCAAGAACTGCCAGAGACAAGTGAACCATTTGAATGAGTAGGACTAGATGTCATAGGACCATTGCCTAAGACTAAAGTTGGAAACTAATACTTATTGACAATGTTAGATCATTTCTCTAGATACCTTCTCATGATACCAAAACCTCATCAGAGCGCTGAGACTATAGTTAAAGTTTTTGTAAACAAATAGATTCTTAAGTTTGGATCACCATTAAGTGTAATTACTGATCAAAGAACGAATTTTATGAGTGAATGACTCAAACAGACTTGTAAGCTCATGCAAATAACTGAGTTAAGGACTACAACAGCACACCCTGAAGGAAATGGAAGAGTTGAACGAGTCCACAGAACAATCATTAAAACCTCTTGATGCAATAATTTACCGACAGCCGTAGGTATTGTAGAAATTTATTTTCTTTTATGAACTTCTGTGTTCTACCAGTTTCGGCATTACATTTATGCCATATTCAGGCTCCAGTCAGGACAATTTGATTCACAGATCCAGTTATATGACTCGTTCCGTGTGTAGCGATTTTATGACTATGACGAGTAGGGCCTGAAGATGGCACATAGAAGTCCATAAAATAAAATAGATTTCTACAATACATACGACTGTTGGTAAATTATTGCATCAAGAAGTTCATGCCAGCCGTCATCCCACGATCCACAATGGATCAATGAAGAATCATTAAAATGGTTAGCCATTATGCGATTAACATACACTACAATTGGGATGTGTGTTTACTGTACTTGGTAAGTTGTTACAATGGCAAAAAGCACAGCTGAACTGTGAGATCGTCTATGGAAGAAGAATGCATTCATCCTTGGACTTTGCACGATCAACTGCCGGAAACAGCAATTAACACATAAGGGATCTAGCACGCAAGCTAAAGAAGCATGGAGGGGAGTGGAACAGCGAAATCATCAATCTTTTTTAAGCAAGCAAGACAACACGACCGCCAAGCAGCAGTGCCACAGCATCGAGTTGCAGATCTTGTGTACCTGAGAAATGTGGTGTCAAAGAAGATTCAAAATAAAAAAGTTTAAGAAGTTTTGTAAAGGAGCATATCCAATCTTGAAAGTGTTGTTGCCAGTCACTCTTAAGCTCCAACTGTCCTTTCGTTCGACTGTGGTTCATGCCAATCGTGTAAAGCCATTTCTGGGTAGATTTTCTGTGGTATTGTAAGACGACGAGGACCGACCGAGAGGTAGACCTGCTGTTCTCAAACCCAGGAAACGAGAATCGCGAGGTCACAGTCAAGATGTTGAGGCTGAGGCATCGTCAAGTTCCGAGCGATCCTATTCCAGACACCTCCACAATCTGCGTAAATGTGTGTAGGTGTGAGATTGCAATGCATGTGTTTATTTCAGCCATGTGCTTATGAGAATGTGTTGTGAAAATTTAGCATTGAAGCTATTACACGAGTGCACAAGTGAAACTAAACCTTTTATTCCACTGGATACCACAAGAAACTCATTTAATTTATGTTCATTGTTAAGAGAGAATAGAAGCTTTCGAAATGTGGCGCTACAGAAGAATGCTGAAGAGTAGATGGGTAGATCACATAACTAACGAGGAGGTATTGAATAGAAGTGCGGAGAAGAGGAGTTTGTGGCACAACTTGACAAGAAGAAGGGACCGGTTGGTAGGACATGTTCTCAGGCATCAAGGGATCACAAATTTAGCATTGGAGGGCAGCGTGTAGAGGGAGACCAAGAGATGAATACACTAAGCAGATTCAGAAGGATGTAGGTTGCAGTAAGTACTGGGAGATGAAGAAGCTTGCACAGGATAGAGTAGCATGGAGAGCTGCAGCAAACCAGTCTCAGGACTGAAGACCACAACGACTAGAACTATAATATTTAGAATTAATTAACCATTTTCATTTTTATTCTAATGTTCCTATGATAGCGTATTCAACTTATGCTGCAGTTGTAGTACCTCAGAGTACAGGTGTTTTGTTTGAACCACTATCAGACGTGATAGTTTCAGCAAATAATTCAAAACTTGTTCTCAAGTACAGTCTGAGTGAAGTCCAGCAAAAGTTCAGTTCTGTAAAGAAGCCAATTGATCTAATTCGTTCTGTTAAGGGTTATGATATAATTTTGGATATGGGTACATCTTGGTATAATAACTGGGTCACAGTCAAAATGCAGGTAGAGTCTGCATTTGCTAATTATGAACAAGAGATTTGCTGTTTGTTAAAGCTTTTGCCACACAAAACTTTAATTAGGCATAATCGGGCCTGGTTTGATTTTGGATGGAGTATCCTTAGTACAGTATTTGATACATTAACTAGTCGAGATCTACTGGAAGTGACAAGCAAAATATTAGCTCTTGCACAACAGTCCAGTACAAATTCAACTAACATCTCTAATGAAATTATCGTATTAAAGAATATGCAAAGAACTATTACTAACTACACAGTTTTCATTGAACAGATTTAAAGCAATTTATCTCACATTTCCACATAATTCCTAATGAAATGAAAGCAAAAATCCAAGAACCATTCCAAGTATTAAATGCTGTGTGTGCACACTTAGATTTAAACACACATTTCTTAAGGATTACTGATAGTTCATCAAATGCTAGAATTGATGCCCTTAACTTAAGAACAGCCATAGAAAGTAGTTCAAATGACTGTTTGAGCAGTGTACTACTGCATCAAGAACAATTTTTATAGATACTACTATCAATTGAGTGAAAGCTAGATGCAATCTATACTATGATTTAGCCTGTTAAATATTACAACTTATACCATCACCATAAGTAAACCAGCACACACTCTTTAATGATTGAATATGAATTAACTGTTATTATTTCTATACCCACTGCTAGATCAAAGAATAATTTTGAAATGTGTAAAATTGGTACTTACCTTGTGAACTGGAGACAGTCAGGGATTCATGTAAGGTACGTAGTCAATGATTATCTACTGATCAGCATGGATCAAAGATATTTTGTCAGTAAATGAAAATGATATGCATATGTGTAAATGTAGTCATAAGTTAATTTGCCCTGAATCAGCAGTATTCTTAGATAGTAGAGTGTATAGATTGTGAGAAAGATATGTTTGTGAATCATCCCCCAAGAGATGATTGCCCTAGAATTTTGACATGTTTTCATCATCCATTTCTTAAATGATGTTCAGAAGGTATAATTTTCTCATTTAACTCCACCCTTGATGTCACATTTTCTTGTAAAAATTATGATACAACTGAGCTAGTTTTACACTCAAATTGAATAATAGTGGATTAATCTTGAATGTGTGATTTATCATGCGAACTATTTTATATGCCTAGTATATTACCAACTACATTTCACGCAACTGGACATTTACCATCAATGAGATTGTTATCTGTTTATTACAATGATTCATACCTATTAACATATTGAAAGCATTCCTTATCAAGTTTTTCTGAGGACAGTAATTTAATTAATGATATCTATGAAAATTTGATTACTTCCAATAATGAGTTAAACTTCATTGAAGCAGCAAACAGAATTAAGTCTTGTAAGTAGGCTGTTTAGGTTTATATGTTGGTAACACAATGTAGCGCTCTGTAAGAAAATCACTGACTGTGCTGTGTGCAGTCTGTGGCTGGTTTGCATTGTTGGAGTATTTGCCATTGTAGTGTTGGGCAGTAGGATGTGAACAGCACATAGCGCTGCGCAGTTGGAGGTGAGCTGCCAGCAGTGGTGGATGTGGGGAGAGAGATTGGAGACTTTTGAGGGCAGATGATCTGGACGTGTGTCCATCAGAAAGAGTAAATTTGTAAGACTGGATGTCATGAACTGATATATATATATATATATATATATATATATAATAATTTTTGAACGCTATTAAGGTAAATATATTGATTGTTCTCTATCAAAATCTTTCATTTGCCAATTATGCCTATCACTAGTTAGTGTCTTCAGTATTTAGAATCTTTTATTTAGCTGGCAATATTGGCGCTCGTTGTATTGCAGTAGTTCGAGTAACGAAGATTTTTGTGAGGTAAGTGATTCATGAATTGTATAGTAGGTTATTGTTAGTCAGGGCCATACTTTGTAGGGATTATTTAAAGTCAGATTGCGTTGCGCTAAAAATATTGTGTGTCAGTTTAGTGAATGTCTGAGTACATCCAGTTTTGCTCAGCTGTTTCAAAATCAAATAACGTAAGGGGTTTACCAGAACAGTAATTCATAAATTTTTCTAAGGGGATGTTTCATATGTCGATCTTTCGCCGAGGATACCTCACTGGAATCTTCTGATTTTTTCTTGTAGTGTGTGTAATTAGAGCAGCTATTAGTTATTGGTAGATTGTAATTGCAGAGAGAATGTGTTTTCTTGTTTTTGCTCTTCAAATTGTGCTTTTCTTGTTACCATGTGATATACGGAATAATTATGGCGTGTGAAAAAGAAACACTAGGCTCCAAAGTAAATTGAGAAATGATAGTGATGAAGATTGTAGCTTATCAGCTCCACCGTGTAATGAATTAACAGACATTCAACGTAGTAATCTGGTAATTGTGCATAGGGAAATGGGGTGGGCGGCAAATAATGGTGTAGACAGTGAAACAATTAGTGAACAGGGAAGTATTATCGATCGATCGGTAGGCAACAGCTCACCTCAGGAATCCGAAATGACAGGACACAATCTTGCAAATCCTGTAGATTCAGGTTTTGGGTCCTCACCGTTTTCTCAAATAAGTCAAGACACATTTTCTGCTTGTCAAAATGTGAATTCTGCTGGTGCAAATGCACTGTCGAAAAGCATAGAGGAACAGATACCAGACACTAATACATTATTATTGCAATTAATGCAACAAATGAAACAAAATCAGAGACAAACACAGCAACAGCTTCATATGTTAAACACCACTCTTGAACAAACACGTGAAGGTTTAACTGCTGAGTTACTTAAAATCGAATCGAAATGTCAAAAAGTCTATAATGAAGTAAAAACACAAATTTGTGAGCATTTTCAACCTATTTTTTTGCGTCATGAAAATGCATTACAGAATCACGAAGCAGCTATAAAAGAACTGCAAACTATTGTTCATGAAAATCACGACACCTTGCAAGGTAAAATTGACTCAATTGCATCTACTGATTTGGTCACGCAACTTGCAAAAACTCAAAGAAACTTAAAGGACATAGTAGATACGTTTTCAACACAAATAGATACTCTGAAAATTGGTTCAGACAGCACATGGAGGAAATAAGTTCATTATCACAGAAAGTAGTCGAACTTTCGGATCAGCTAAATAATTTATCTACGAAGGTAGATGATAATCTGAATGACACAAGACTGGTAGTCTTTAATGACACAGAAGAGTATGAACAAATTAGAAAATTCAAACAAAATCACGATCAAATCAATACCCAATACAAAAGAGAATTCAGGGAAATACAAGATCAGTTGATTACATATTTCAGAGGAGACTCGCGCTCTAACACGGGAAGAGGGACTTAGAAATACGGAAAAGCCACAAAATAATAACACAGGGCATTTCAGAAATTGGCAAGGTGCACCAAATTTTGAGATGGAACCGCCGACACGACATAACAGTGACCGACATGCGACTCGCCGACACGATGATTTTGACTTTAAGTTGTTCATTACTACACATAAATTCAAAACATTTAATAATTCTGGCAATGACATTCATCCAAAAGCGTGGCTTCATCAATTCTCTCATTGTTTTACTTAGAACTGGTCATTAGAGCTCAGATTAGAATTTATGTGTGGCTACTTAGAGAATGAACCAGCTGTAATAATGCGATCGGTCATTCACGATTGTCACAGTGAAGGAGAATTTTACCATGCCTTCCTCTCAGCATATTGGTCTCAAGCTACACAAGACCGAGTAAAACATAGCATCATAATGATGAAACATTTCGAACAATCTGAATTTTTCAGTCTTGTGAAATATTTTGAAGACATTTTGCATAAGAATCAGTATCTGTCAAACCCACACAGCCCCTCAGAACTCATCCGCATTTGCTTGATCAAATTGCCTGAACATTTACAAAGTACTATTTTGGCAGGACTTTGCAAAGACGATATTGAATCTTTTGAGGGACTCTTACAAGAATTGGAAATTGACACTGACAATCGCGGGACGCGAAACAGGAACACAACAATTACAGGTCACATCCGTCACAATTTCGCGATGACAGAAATAATAACTGGACATGACAAGGCTATTCTTACAACGCAAATAGTGACTAAAACAGACACCACTCGTATGACAACCGTTGGTAGAGTAATAGTAATTACCTCTCCGCAGTAATGACTATAACAGAGACAATCAGAGAATCAGACAATATGGGAACCAACATTATTATTATCAAGGGAGACACAATAACTTCACACACAATGGTCCACCGCGCAGTTACGATTCCGGGAGAAAATCTCCACCACATGACCGACAAAAAAGAAACTATGGAAACTACTGACATAACGACAGACCTGAATTTCATCAGAACTGGCGGGATTCAAACAGGGCAGGGCCCTCTCGACAAGGTGAATTTGTAGAAGTTAGATCTCCTAAACCCAATAACGACACGCGCCAACAAAGAGACAATAGGCAATGACTCACACCGCTTGCAGCACAAAACGTACTTATAAAGCTGACGACATAGCTGCCGTGGTTAGTAATTACGTAAAAATGGAAAACATTAGGGACATCTTACTCCAGGAACATGACGTAAAACAGAACAACGTTGCATATCCTGTGATTCACATTAGGATAAATGATGTAAAATTTACGGCAGTACTTGACTCTGGCAGTCCCATTTCAGTAATTAGTGAAACAGCTTTTAGCAAATGCAACGAATCGAACGATTGCCCCACACTTCCTTTATGGATGTAGATGTAGATGTAGATACGTAAGATTAAATTGCAAGGTGCAAGTTTTGGAAAAAATGTAGATGTACACCAACAAACCAACTTAGAGTTCTTTTGTCAAAGCCACAGTTTCTCTATGAACTTCCTTATCATTCCATTATTGTCAACAGAAATTATATTGGGAGTAGACATTTTGAATGATTACAAAGCAATCTTAAACTTTCACGATGCTGAAATAAGTTTAGAGAAAGTAGCTAAGTCAATAGCTTTGAAATTTGAAGATTGGCTCTCAAACCATGACGAGGAAATGAATCAGCTTTACCTCCTGTTAGACAACAGTTCGGAACTTTCGACGGAGCTTGACACTAACAATCACTCTGCAAGTATCGAGAAGGATGATATCGATTGCGTATTTGATTGTAATGAGTTAATTCAGAATAAATTTCAAACAACTGAGAATTGTAATGACACTGATAGACAGGATGTTTTTGAGATTTTACAAGCACATTCCACAGTTTTTACTCACAAAACAGGAACAATCAAGGGATTTCAATACCAATTTTGTGTTCGTGAGCATACTAAATTTTGTGCTAGACCATACATAATTCCGGCACATTATAAGGACCGTGTTAGAACAGAAATACAATCTATGGTTGATGAGGGCATTATTGAGCCTGCAGTAAGCTCATAAAACAATCCATTACATGTTGTTGAGAAGAAAAATGAATCGATCAGGCTTGTCTTCGATTCGCGACAAATCAATACTATCATCATTGTTGAAACAGACAGGCCGCAAACGCTGGAAGAACTTCTTCAAAATTTTAATGGTGTAAAAGTGTTGTCTTCCATTGATCTCAGATCCTGCTTTTATCAGATCTAACTTCACCCAGAATGTAGAAAATACACAGCTTTTCTTTGTTTCGGCGTTTGCTATCAATTTCGGTTTGAACATTTCTTCGGCAGCAGTCATTCACGGGCTAAATTCCATATTACATGAGTTCTTAAAACGTCACATCACCTTATATGTGGACGATATTCTGATAGCAGACGCTTCATGGGAACAACATCATCGCATCCTCAATAGCGTATTACGTATTTTTGAAGAATCTGGAATTACAGTTAACTTGGAAAAGTCCGAATTCGGTAGAACAAAGGTGAAGTTTTTGGGACATATTATTTCTTCTGAAGGCATTCAGCCGGATCCTGAAAGGTTAGAAGCAATCAGAGCCATTCCAGTTCCATCCACAAAAAAAAACAAGTCTGCAGTTTTCTATTTCTCGTGAATTTTTACCGTCGTTTTCTGAATATGCAACTTCTAGTTACACCAAAACTTTGTTCTGTCACTGGAAAAAATACTATTTAGAACTGGGACGAAGAATCACAGTTGGAATTCAGTTCTTTCAAAGAATCGCTACTTAACGCGCCATTATTAGCTGATCTGGATATGTCACAAGATTTCTGCCTTAGCACGGATTCTTCTAAAGTCGGTCTTGGTGCCCATTTATTTCAAGAAGCCACAGAAAATGACGCTACTGTTCAGAAAACCATTGCTTTTGCTAGCCGAGTGCTAACAAAATCTGAAAAAAATTATTCCATTACTGAATTAGAAGCTTTAGCTATCGTTTGGGTATTTAACAAATTCCGTTTCTTTCTTTCTGGTAAGCACGTAAAAGTATACAGTGATCATCGTGCATTACAATTTCTTATGTCTACAAAATTAAATCATTACAGGTTAAAACGTTGGGCATTGTTTCTGCAAGAATTCCACTTCACAATAGTCTACATACCCGGAAAGGAGAACATTGTTGCGGACGCATTGTCAAGCGCACCGGCTGGGCTTGAGAAAGGTAACACAGAAGGCAACCTGAAGAAAAATTTCTGTATTCTTTACATTCAGAAAGTCACCTTTGAAAATTTCATCACGACATCTTTAAAGGACATTTCTCATGAACAAGATAAAGATCCGATTTGGAAAGACATCAAAAGTAAATGGCATAAAAAGACACACACACAAATTCGGCATTATTACCTGGTTAGAAACAACATACTCTTCAAACGCTGTACTGTTGATGACAAGCTGTGGGTACTTTGCATTCCAGATGATTCTGTCAATAAGCTCATTTGGTGCATTCATTTCAGCTACGCACATTTTGGTCCACGAAAATGTTATCATATTCTTCCGACATCTTGTCATTTTAACAATATGGAAAGGAGAATTCGAAGAGTCTTGTCTATTTGTAAACTTTGTCAAAAAGCTAAACCATCTACCATCTCACATCGTGCTCCGTTGTTTCCTATCATTCCTTCTAAATTAAGAGAATTTGCTGCTGTCGATCTCTTGGGACCCCCTGTCAGAACTTCGAATGGATTTTCGTACGTTCTAGTAGCTGTTGAACTTACTTCAAAATTTGTTTCGTTCACACCATTACGTAAAACCACTGGACGGTCTGTATCCAATGCCTTAGTTAAAAATTTCTTACGTGAAGTTGGACACGTAAGTAAAGTCATTTCAGATAACGGACCGCAATTCAGATCTGCTGTTTGGTCACGCATGCTTCAGAATCATAAAATCAAACCCGTTTTTATTTCATTGTACTCACCACATTGTAACCTATCTGAACGGATTATGAACGAAATCAGTAAGCTTTGTAGACTTTATTGTCACAGAAAGCATCAGCATTGGGACAGATATTTACACTTATTTCAAAATGTGCTGAATGAAATGCCTCATGACTCCACTGCTTTACCACCTATTCTCGTACTGAAGAATGAAGAACCACCGTACAGAATCAGAGAGCTTGTACCTTTTCCGAATACACGTAACCCTCAACACAAAGACATAATTGATTTGGCTATTAAAAATATAAATTCTGCTGCAGACAAAGGGATAAAACTACACGGTAAAGCAAATGCAAAGAAACTATATATTGGTCAGAAAGTTCTCGTTAAAGCTCATCCATTGTCACATAAGAAGAAACACTTGAGTCACAAATTCTTTCTGGTTTACAATGGACCTTACAGAATCCGACGTATACCACATGATGATTGCGTTAAAGTTGAAACTCTGCATACTAGGAAGAGTAAGGGATTGCACCATATTTCACATATAAAACCGTTTATTGTGAGATATTCTGCTTTTTAACTTAGTCTTTGCTATAAATTGTTCACTTCACGTTACTAGTACACTTTGTCACACTTATAAACTGTTAACATGCAACAATGTTTTGAAATTAAGTATTCAGTTTAGAACCTAGGGAACATATTTAGACAGTAATTACGAATGCATTGTTATAGTGTGTGTACATTCTTGCTTGTTAGTTGCACGATTATGTAACGACTATAAGGCTTACATATTTGGAACCTATAGCAGCACTGCCAATGAGATTTTAATGCAACATGTTCGTTTACTTGAAAATACATTCTGGATTTAAAGTACTTTCTGAGAGATACCAGATGTCACAGTGGTTAGTTTATTTGACAGCTACACGATTGTATCATGGCGCTACTAATGTGTGACACAATTTACATTGTTGCTTTTGCGGTGTATCTGTTTTATATCTGCACAGTTTTTCTGAATTCTTCTGGAAAGGAAAACATGTTTTAGTTGTAATGTTTGTCGTATAGCTACAATGAGTCAGACTTTTTCGTATCACAACAATACGTTACAGTATAGTACTTTCTTGATCACGGTAATGTACGTAATAACTACGATATCTATATGCATAGCATTTCACTTTTGCTTATTACAAGGTAAGTACATTGACTTCTACAGAACTTTGCTTATGACGATAATTACGACACTTGGCACATTTTTTACCCTTAAGTAATGACAGAGATTATCTTACAAGAGACAAAGTTTAGCGCTACAGTACACGTATTTGAGTGGTTAATTTTGTACTTAAAACATTTATTTTTAAAGATTTTAGAAATACAAAGATACAAAGGTTTTCCGTGATACATTTCATTCCATTGCTGTAATCTGTAACACCTGAGGGTATAATTACATTAGTCCTTAGGGGGTACACGCCTGCTTTGTGTACTAAGCGCGGCGAGCGCTAGGAGCCCTATCTAATACGGTATTTGCTTATACAACTTTACACATCGGTACCATATTTCTGTAACGCAGAATTACACAGCTATCTGATAATTTAACTGAGAGAGACAAAAATTTTTTTTTACTACGTCAGTGACACATGTTTACACAATTACACAGTTGGATAGCTTCACACTTACGAAATTGTATTTTATCTGTACTTTGTGAACTGTTCATATTTTTTTGGAATCACTGTGATACTATGAGAGCTTTGAATGATGTATTTGGTATGGGATCATGATTTTTAAAGGACGTTTGATGTAGATGACACTACTGAAATGAGCAGAGAATTTTTTTGGGTTTTGAAGTTATTGCAGAATCCTACGACGTTTTTGAGATTTGACTGAGGTGTTATGATGTTATTATTACGACGACGATGTGTATAATGCTGTTGAGGTATGTTTATGATCAATAAGCTGATGCTATATCAAGAATTTGATTATGCTACGTATTTATTATGATGAAATATTGAAGAAGTGCCCACGAATATGTATATGTGTAATAAGGTAAGGGATAATGAGTAGTAATTAGGGACTCTGATTTAAGAAAAAGGATGTAGGGAACCAAGAATCGCACTTTAAGCGTTATGAAATGTGTGTACATCCATGAATGTATCACAATGCCGGTGAAAATTTTTTGGACATTGTTATATTTATAGGATTTAGTTTCTACGCATTTGTAACGCAAATTCTCGACCTGTGAAATTTTTTTATATGAGACTGTCACTGTAGCGCAAACTGCTGTCGTAAATATTTCGTAAGAAAGGTAAGTGACCGTGACGTAATGCGTTCTGGGGGCCCAGCTGTGCTAGTCGCCTGGAGAAAAAGCCCTTATGTGGAGAAAAAAAGAGGCCATAAACCTCGCTATTGACATTTCTTTGTAGAAAGCATTTCAAATAAGACATGCTCATACTTGAAACATATGATTACAGTTTGGAGCTTGTACTTTCTGATATTTACTGAATGGCTAATGAAATGAAGAGAAACATTTCACATCTATTGTCTTGCTAGTTGAGAGATTTTTTGCTGCATTATGAAATGCCATATGGCTGGTGAATTACGTTTCATGCCTTGCTTTATGTATATATTTGCTCATTTTGTTTAATATCTAGTTTCTAGTTGCACTGCAGCATTGGTTAAAATAAAATTTAATAGATGTACTACTATCACTATTTTCTGTCTACACACCCAGTAAAGAATAATTTTATGATGTAATTTCTTAGAAAAGAGAGCACAAATAGAAATTTCCCTTCACAGGTATTGCATACATAATTTTTTCAACGATTTGGTAACTTTTTTCCGGAGTAGGTTTTTGTGATACATCACTCTTGTGTTAAGATCTGACATAGGTATCAGACATTTCCTGTTTCTACTGTAATATTTTTTCTGCTTCAGCTTTGTCATGTTTAGGTATAAGTTATAGCATTTTCTGCTGCTGTTTGCAGGCATAGTGCTACCGAATTTCACTTTGTATTACTCTGTTAAGCCAGTTTTACTACTGATTTATTTTTCTTGTTGCTGTTGTAATGTTGCATTTGCTTTGCTAATTTAGATTTACTGCTGCTAGCTTTGCCAATTTACATTTTTTTGTCATTGCTGTTTATATTAAATGTTTTGTGCTGCTGCATTCCCTTGTCCCTTGGTTTATGCAACTGAGCTCAGTAGATTTAAGTTAGCTTAAGAAGGGGTAGACTATACAAGAGAATGAGTTTCGAAGAACTGGAAGAAATGTATTGAGATGTTATACGGAAAAAAGTTTGTAAAAAAGAGTACTGAACAATGAAGAGTAATTATTTTGAAGAGGATATGAATAGAATACAGAAAGCAGGTATAGGTAGGACTTTTTGTGAATAATGATGAACGAATGGAGATCTCCAAGAAGTAAAGAAAGTTTTGTTTGCAAAAACTGCAGTAAAACAAACCCATTTCTTTTTGTGTTATCCCGCTATGTGTTTGTGTACCCTTATGTATTTGTGTTCTTCCTGTCTTTATATGTTTATCTGATAAGAGTTATATTGTAGAAATTTTCTAATACTATGTTATTTACTTTGTAAAGATGTTTAGACATTATTTATTCTGTTTTGTATGCTCATGTGTGAAACTAATGTTTCAAAAACTATTCTCATTATTTTACTTATTTACTTATGTCATAATTCCTGTAACACTGTTGTACATGCTTATTTCTATTCTTTTGTAAAGCCTGCATTACTACAAATGTTATCTGTATTATTATGTTTTAATGATGTTTTCTGTACCTTTGTAATTGTATTCTCATGTTATAAAATTATAGTTGACACCAGTTTATCAAATTAAGTAACTTGTGAGCATTCATTTCAGTGCATACATTTCTGTTGGTCGTAGTATATGCACAATATGTGAGAAGTTGGGACTGTTAGTGTTTGCACATGTGTTGATAATTCAGCAAGGGACTGGTTAACGGCATTGCTGGTTCTAAGGACAATTCCAAAACCTTTGTGAGTGCACAAGTGGTGGTTCGTGGACTTGCTATATTGTCTGCAAGACTCTTCGATGGTGCTTGTGCACCTGCACAGTCGCAACAGATGGCTGCTGGCCATCTCTACAAGGACTGCAGTGGGTCTGCGCCTTTGATGGGCCGCCAATACTATAATCTCTACCAAGACTACAGTTGGTCTGCTTTGTGATGACCTACCTACCAATATTCTTCAATTTCAACTGACCCTGCTGTGGGTTTACTCTGTTGTGGCCCATTACCTGTCTGCATGTCAAGAGTCAGCACTGTCTTTCTGTCAGAAGGACAACACTGCTTGTTCAAGACTGCATGGAAATCCAGTACTTCTGTGTGCATTTTCTTTTACTGCTCAGACTTTGTGCATAAAATTGTAATTAATACTGTGATGAATGATCAGGACTGTCTTTACATACTGTGAGAAAATCTTTGCTTTTGAGCAACAGTGTATCAATAAGCGTGTGCATTTGATATATTTGTTATTGTAATTATGAATAATTTTAACAAATATGTATTGGGCACTGCCCAAAACAATTTCTAAAATTTTTGTTGGGAGCATGGGCGCTCTGTAAGTAGTCTGTTTAGGTTTTTATGTTGGTAACACCATGTAGCGCAAAGTATGAAAATCACTGACTGTGCTGTGTGCATTCTGTGGCTGGTTTGCATTTTTTGAGTATTTGCCATTGTAGTAGATGTATTTCGTAAACCACATCAAATACTGACGAATCGATTCCACAGACCGAATGTGAGGAGAGGGGCTAGTGTAATTGGTTAATACAAACCATAAAAAAATGCACGGAAGTGTGTTATTTAACACAAACATACGTTTTTTTAAATGGAACCACGTTTGTTTTGTTAGCACATCTGAACATATAAACAAATACGTAATCAGTGCCGTTTGTTACATTGTAAAATGTTAATTACATCCGGAGATATTGTAACCTGAAGTTAACGCTTGAGTACCACTCCTCCGCTGTTCGATCGTGTGTATCGGAGAGCACCGAATTACGTAGGGATCCAAAGGGAACGGTGATGGACCTTAGGTACAGAAGAGACTGCAACAGCACATTACGTCCACATGCTAACACCTTTTTATTGGTCTTTTTCACTGACGCACATGTACATTACAATGAGGGGTGAGGTACACGTACACACGTGGTTTCCGTTTTCAATTACGGAGTGGAATAGAGTGTGTCCCGACATGTCAGGCCAATAGATGTTCAATGTGGTGGCCATCATTTGCTGCACCCAATTGCAATCTCTGGCGTAATGAATGTCGTACACGCCGCAGTACATCTGGTGTAATGTCGCCGCAGGCTGCCACAATACGTTGTTTCATATCCTCTGGGGTTGTAGGCACATCACGGTACACATTCTCCTTTAACGTACCCCACAGAAAGAAGTCGAGAGGTGTAAGATCAGGAGAACGGGCTGGCCAATTTATGCGTCTTCCACGTCTTATGAAACGCCCGTCGAACATCCTGTCAAGGGTCAGCCAAGTGTTAACTGCGGAATGTGCAGGTGCACCATCATGCTGATACGAATACGTCGACGCGTTTCCAGTGGGACATTTTCGAGTAACGTTGGCAGATCATTCTGTAGAAACGCGATGTATTTTGCAGCTGTTTGGGGCCCTGCAATGAAGTGAGGACCAATGAGGTGGTCGCCAATGATTCCGCACCATACATTTACAGTCCGCAGTCGCTGTCGCTCTGCCTGTCTGAGCCAGTGAGGATTGTCCACGGACCAGTAATGCATGTTCCGTAGATTCACTGCCCCGTGGTTTGTGAAACCCGCTTCGTCGGTAAACAGGTAGAACTGCAACGCATTCTCTGTTAATTCCCATTGACAGAATTGCACTCGATGATTATAGACATCACCATGTAATTGCTGATGTAGCGACACATGAAACGGGTGAAAGCGGTGACGATGCAGTATGTGCATGACACTACTTTGACTCAGTCCACCGGCTCTCGCAATGTCCCGTGTACTCATGTGTGGGTTTATGGCAACAGCAGCTAACACACCAACTGCACCCGTTTCTCCTGTGACGGGCCTGTTACGGACCCGTTTGCGTGCTACGACCATACCTGTTGCATACAGTTGGCGGTAGACGTTTTGCAATGTGCGGCACGTTGGATGCTCTCTGTCCGTGTACCGTTCTGCATACACCCTGGAGGCTTAAGCTGCATTTCGTCGACACTCGCCATAGATGAGTATCATCTCCGCCTTTTCAGAGTTCGAATACATCATGGTTCAAATGGTTCAAATGGCTCTGAGCACTATGGGACTCAACTGCTGAGGTCATTAGTCCCCTAGAACTTAGAACTAGTTAAACCTAACTAACCTAAGGACATCACAAACATCCATGCCCGAGGCAGGATTCGAACCTGCGACCGTAGCGGTCTTGCGGTTCCAGACTGCAGCGCCTTTAACCGCACGGCCACTTCGGCCGGCCTACATCATGGTCACAGTTCCTACAACACTACACTATCACAGACGTCTGGTAACACGGTGTACTACAGTTGGTCTGCGTGGGGAGACGAATGCAGAATAATAATAGCAGCAAGCGCTACATGCGGACCCTGCGACAGCTAGACCAAACCACAACAATGCACTACAGCCACACTCGTAAACACGGTCGTCATCGTAAACATGTCCCTGCAGATGCTGTTCGCCGACCGTGGCCCGTGTTACAACACGCAACTGAACGTAGGAGGTTTCAAGCGTCAACTTTAGGTTACAATATCTCCGGATGTAATTAACATTTTACAATGCAACAAACGGCACTGATTACGTATTTGTTTATATGTTCAGATATACTAACAAAACTAACGGGGTTTCCATTTTAAAAAACGTAGGTTTGTGTTAAAAACATACTTCCGTGCATTTTTGTATGGTTTGTATTAAACAATTACACTAGCCCCTCTCCTCACGTTCGGTCTGTGGAGTCGGTTCGTCAGTATTTGATGTGGTTTACGAAATACATCCAGCGGTAACGTTAGGTGACTCACCCTATATATATATATATATATATATATATATATATATATATATATATATATATATATATATATTATAATTTTTGAACGCTATTAAGATAAATATATTGTTTGTTTTCTATCAAAATCTTTCATTTGCTAAGTATGCCTATCACTAGTTAGTGTCTTCAGTAGTTAGGATCTTTTATTTAGCTGGCAGTACTGGCACTCGCTGCATTGCAGTAGATCGAGTAACGGAGATTTTTGTGAGGTAAGTGATTCATGAAAGGTATATGTTATTGTTAGTCAGTGCCATTCTTTTGCAGGGATTATTGAAAGTCAGATTGCGTTGCGCTAAAAATATTGTGTGTCAGTTTAGTGAATATCTGAGTACGTTCAGTTTTGCTCAGCTGTTTGAAAATCAAATACCGTAAGGGGTTTACCAGTACAGTAATTGATAAATTTTTCTAAGGGGATGTTTTAGTCCTTCGATTCATCCGGTAATGTTAATGCATACTTGCTACTCAGTATTGTGTTTTTATTGCTTTTATTAAATTGTATTTTGTCAACAGCATTTGTCATGTATGAAATTGTCATCCTGAAAGCATGCTTCTCTGTACCGAATGTTACTGTGTCTGCAAATGAAATACATGTTGGAATGCCTTCTGAAGCCACAAATTGCGAAATAGATTCATAACGCTCAGGATGTCGTTTTGAGCCACCTATGGTTGCTCTTCTTCTCTGGGGAGAGTGATGTATGGGTCTAAATGTTGCACGCAGCCGTACGGTACGTAACACGCGCTCGCCAGCCGACCTATCTGGAGTGCTGACAATCTGCTCGGTCAGTGCACGTGCATCCGGCCGCAGTGCGACGCAGGGAGTAAGCCACTGGCCGCCATCCGCAGTGTGGCCTCAGGTGTAAATATGTCTCTTTTTCTTAGCTCACCGTGGAACCTTTCGATACGATCATAATTATGATGTCAGACCCAGTGATGATGGGTGCATGTAGCATGCATGTTCTATGATCAGCCTTTGCCAATAAAACTGTTTAAACTTACTTCTCGGCCTTCACGTAGTGCCACACCTGAAGGACCCACCACTTACAAATACTGACAAATATTTCGTCTAATTATCACCCAAGGCAACAAGACAAACAAACCTTTATACAATGTTGATGCGTTATTAAGTGACATTTAAACATAATGATCACATTTCTGTAATAAATTTTCAGTACTCTGATGGCTTGAAACTGCATACTACTAATTATAAAACAAACGTGTTTCAAGTTTAGTTTGCAAATTATTGATGATGATAACTCACTTCTGAGGGAGCAGTCTTATATGAAGCCATTAACCATCGATAAATCATTATGTAACATTTTATTATTGCAGTAAATATAATATATCATTCCAAGAACATCGTGTTTTTGTAAATATCCAGTGTGTGCGCATTAAGTCTTGTCAGAGGTCCGTATCGAAAGCTAACGAAACTCGATAGCCGATCATGCGGTCGTAGATATTGCATGTGACGTCACGATGACGTCACGTTTGTGGAAAGTGTGGTGAAACGAGCGTTAACCTGTTTGGAAACATAGCCATAGTAAATGAGTGTTCATATCCTCAGTGTTTTGCTACTTAAAATTCGAATGGCTATTAGCAAAACTACTCTAGCAGCATTCCTAAACCTTGTCACTGGCGGAGCGTTTTAAAAAATAATAGCGAATTGAGAATGGCTTGGTAAAATTAGTTTTAATGGGGTCCGTAATGTGAAAATTACCAACATAATACTACCCGCAACTGAGGAAAACAGGCCATCTAAAATAAGAAAGGACATCAGTGCAAGACGAACAGAGCTGCCTCGTGGAAGCCAATCACCTGTCGTTAAGCCCTCCTACTGTGCTCGCTATGTTGCGCTTCTGCTGGGTGAGACTGCATTCCAAATGCATCGCTTACTTCACGCGATGCTGTATTTCAAAACACGCCGCTTAAATGTAGCAAAAGCCGGTCTTATCACTGGCGACCCAGCGTCCACGATCCGTGACCCGGAAAATCAGCGTCTTTATTTTTTCCTCAGAGTAAATCACTCACCAAAGGAGTTCGGGAATGATTTTGATACAGACCCTGCGTCTGCGGGTGAAAGATTAGATTGTCGTTCTTCTTCGAAAGGAAAGAAGCTCTGAACGAGGATAAAATCGTAAAAAAAGCACATCTCCTGTATATGTATTACAATGGTATCAATTCTCGCCTCTTTCATTCTACGAAGGTCACTCCAAAAGAAATGCACGCTATTTTTGTAAAAATACAGTTTTCATTCTGCATGTATGACAGTTTTACAGTGTGTAGATACATCCTTCCCGCTTGTTTCCAAACTTAGTTCAACCTGTTCCAGTGCGTGGCACCGTCACAGGACGTCTTCAAGATGGCTGCTACACTTGACGTTCGTCAGAGGCAACGTGCTGTCATAGAATTCCTGTGCTGTCAAAACGAGACAGTGGGAAACATCCACACGAGGTTGAAAAAGGTATACAGAGATGCTGCTGTCGATCGCAGTACAGTTAGTTGGTGAGCAATCAGGTTACGTGATGAAAGCGGGGACGGCAATATTGAGGATTGTCCTCACAGTGGAAGGGCTCATACTGCACACACTCCAGACAATGTCCAGAGAGTTAACGAATTGGTGACTGCTAACAGACGCATCACAGTAAACGAATTGTCATTCTACGTTGGGATTGGGGAAGGAAGTGTTTGCAGAATACTGAAAGTGTAAGCGTTAAAAAAGGTTTGTACCAGGTGGGTTCCCAGGATGTTGACAGTGGCTCACAAAGAAACAAGAAACACGGTATGCAGCGAACTTTTGGAACAGTACGAGAATGGTGGAGATGAGTTTCTTGGAAGAATTGTGGCAGGTGATGAAAAATGGCTCCATCATTTTTTACCACAGACGAAGAGGCATTGAATGGAGTAACATCATGCAAATTCACCCATGAAAAAAAAAAATTCAGAGCCACACCTTACTGCTACAGTGGTTTTCGATTCCGAAGGACACTTGCTTATGGACAATATGCCAAGTGGAACCACGATAAATTGTGATGCATATGTGACGACACTGAAGAAACTTCAAGTTCGACTGAGTCGTGTTCGACCACATCCGCAGAAGCAGGATGTTTTGCTATTGCACGACAATGCACGGCCACATGTCAGTCAAAAAACTATGGAAGCGACCAGATAACTCGGATGAACAATACTGAAACACCCACTTTACAGTCCTGACCTGGCTCCATGTGACTATCATCTTTTTGGGAAACTGAAAGACTCTCTTCGTGGAACACGGTTTGAAGATGATGACTCCCTTGTCCACGCTGCCAAACAGTGGCTCCAACACGTTGGTCCAGAATTTTACTGTGCTGGTATACAGGCGCTGGTTCCAAAATGGCGTAAGGCAGTTGAAAGGGATGAAAATTATGTGGAGAAATGAAAATATTGTTCCTAAAGGATGTATCTACACACTGTAAAACTTTGAAACATGTAGAATAAAAGATGGATTTAAAAAGAATATAGTGTGTATTTCTTTTGGAGTGACCCTCGTATTAAGTCCATTCATTTCGTAAAAATTAAATTCATATTACTTAAAATGGGTATATTATAGTGATTTTGCATATTGTCTCTGGAACTGTCTCAATATATTGGAATGTTCAGCTTTTCATGTTACTAAATATACAATTCCTGCAAAATTATGAAATCTTAATTTCTACAAATATAATTTCATACAAACAAATTATGAGCGTGATTGGAACCTGATGATTACATGGATATAAGCGACAAGAGAATCAAATTTTTTAATAACGATTATGTAACATATATTGAAGTATTTAACAAACGTACATAGGCGAACATACAGTGTTGAGTCCTGCCTGGTCGTCTAAGAAACCTGCTTTCTCCTATCGCTAGACAACAATTACAGCAAATCGTATTACTGTGTTTTATTAAAAAAGGAAAAAATTATAATACTTAACTTTATGTTACACAGATGTGTGGCATGCAAAGGGCGGCATGCAAAATAAGCAATGTTCTTTGGTATAACAGTTCCCATGTCCGTGTTACATAGACTGCACGTGGAAAGTAACTAGCGTCGATGCTGCTACAGACGCCGCTTATCTTGAAGCTACTGTTCAGTTGGGCCGTGGCCAGTCGGACGTGGCGTGCATAGAGGCCGCTGCTGTCGCGTTGTCGTCCTGGAGAGGGGTCGGCCAGCCTGCGGTTCGCTGACGTCTTTCTCACAAAGCTCTCTGCTCTGTCGTTCCCGACTGGCGTGCCGGCGCTTGACTTCAAGTCGACGAGCGATCTCACCTCACGTCCACCGCCGTCTGCTGCCGCTAAGGAAACCCTGAAAAAGACAGGCAGCACCGTGTGGCGTGAAGCGCTGCCTGCGGCCTTCCTGCGGCGCCGGCTGCCGAGGAGGGTGGAGCAGGTGGAGGGCGTGGCAAGCAGTGCCCTTAGGAGCGGTGTCCCTCACACATGATCTGAAAACAAAATCTGATGATCATAGAACAACATTAAGTGTATTTACGTAATTTGATTAGTTTAAGTAATATTTGAACAAACAGTGAGAAATCAGTTACACGTGGATCAGTACGTGGCAAACAGGTTGTGAAAAGCAGCTAAAAATGACACCATTAGCTGACAGTAAGCCATTAATCGAGCTTCTCTGACTGACACCTGCGTGGAACGGAAACAAACTTCTTAGCATAGCAGGGGTCCACATGGCCGCTCTGACAGGACCAATACACGGAATTTGCATTTGCGAGAAATGTTAAGTCGCAAAAATAAAGTTAAAAGTGGGGCACAGACGACGGGAGAACACACATGGAAAGACCACACCAGAGGCCTCGGAAAGCTTCTCGGAAAGGAATGCTTTCAGAATGGCAACGGGAGGTCTTTGACAAGCACGAAAACCATTGTCCCTGTGTTTCTTTTTTTCAGGACGGAAAACAGACCGGAGGAGAGCACTGCTTTTTTTAACAAGTACTCGCATATGACCTGATGAAGGAGTGCACAACACGAGGTTCCATCTGGACAGCTCTTGTATGGGCGGACTCTGAGAGGACAGGAAAGAAACATGAATGCTATAGGCCAGAAGGAAAATAGTTTCCACCCCCATTACGCTTCTCAAGCTTCATTCGGCCAGGCAACGACGCAATTCGTACCACAGTCAGCACGGGCCGCTACTACCTGTGGTAGGGAATGAACACATGGTACACAGGGAGAGAACGAAGAAGATATACAGACCAGGACCCTGGGTTGAAGGAGAGTGCCCTTCAGGCCAGGGCCATGTGTAGACGGAACACTTACTGTTCTGTAAGCCTAGAGAAGCCTTCTAGTGAACACTTGTGTTCATAGAGTTGGAAAATCTCGTGACACCTCTGGAGTGGAGATTTCCGATTTCGACCCGAGTTACTCACCTTCTGCGGAACAAATAAGAGGGCAGAGCTGTACATGCTGCTAACACAGAGCGAGTGGACATTGCCAATAGTTTAGCCTGACGAAAACTCAGGGTGTGTTCCCGACTGCCGACACAGCTGAGGCCAGAACAGTGTCGAGGTTCAGACGTCCGCACAGCGTCGGCGCGCCGCCGCCACCAGACGCCACTGCCGGCCACAGCGGCCGCCGACAGAGCGCGCTGGATGCCGTGTTTCTCAGGTGCTCAGTAAGGCAGTCACTAACGTGTGCGTGCACTGCAGTTCTACTGGAGATTCGAGTTGTGTTACGTATTTTCCTTCCATTCACTTGTGTCCAAGCTAGCCACGTATCGTGTCTGTGTTCTTAGGGCTTAAAAGTCGAGAAAGGTATCGGTAAATATACGTTATTGCCCAGCTAAAATAGCATAGACAATAGCGCAATAATGAAGTGCTGTGAGTGTAATACTTTGAAGGGTAAATTGTTTTGTAATCCTTGTATTTTAAGTTACGTTAGGGGTTCTTTTCTCATGTAGAAACGCTTTTGAAAGGTGGCTATGTGTTCATGTATCACGATTAATTTAATTCGTGAATTCGTTGTCAGAATCTTCGTAATTATGGAGGATTTACCAATGCCACCAAGTAAATACCTGAACCCAATGTTTATGCTGATTCTATAATAAAAAGATTTAGTGAAGGTAACAGTTGTTTGTGTGTTCTACAGTAGAGAGTAACCCTTCCTCACTGAAATATTTTAGGACATGTATGATGTCTGTTATTCTGATGTTTAATCGCGATCCACATCTCCTTACCTTTCAGGGCCTGGGTTCACAGTCACATTAGTTCTGTCAGATATCTCCGTGTGTAGCAAGTGACGAGGACCGGGGAAGTACGTTAGAGCGCAAGACGTTTCCAGGCACTCTAGCACACACTATGTGAAGCCGGACAAGTAGGCATCAAGTGGCTATCGTTGTAGGCGGAATTACTGTGGAAGGTGACAGGGTAGTAGCAGCTTTCCCAAAACCAACAAATATGTTAGAACATCAAACATTCTACAGAAGTAGAGAAGCTACCGTTGATGGTATATCTCCGGATGCTTTTGAACAGTTATTAGGAATTATTGGCAGAGTTCGCTATGTACATACTATGAAATACTCGGATGAATATTTCCTAGAGATTATATTGACATTGTGGCAGTTTTTATCCTAAAGTACTACAACAGCTACTGCAAGATTGTAGGTTGACAATATGACTTAATACTGATTGTAAATGCTGTCACAAAAAGATTCAGTGTATGTTGACTTTGTTGCTATACATTATGCTTCACTTGCTGCACTTGCGATGACGTTGAGCACAGTGCTACAGTTCATGTCACCACACCAAATACCTCGTGGAAGGAAATAGAACGACGACAGAGCGTGCTCTGTAATAATGGTTCATACATAATAAAGATAGTTTTATACAAATGATCATTTTGCTCAACTTTACTACAGCACACAACTACGTATGCTTCTTAATTTATACACCAAGCTAGTATGGAATTTTCTTATTAATCAGATGGTTTTCTTGTCTGAAATCCATAAAATAGCGGAAATCAATAAAATAGCGCAAAATCTCGTAACCTTTCAATCCCTATCGCCAAAACATTATACAGAATTACACGAGGTCCACGTCACCCTATATAGCGTGTTTTCGTAAGAGTGTGAAAAAAATATAACAGCGCATAGAGAAGGTTACACTGAACAATTTGAGGTATGGAACCTGGGCTCGGAGAAGGCAACTTAAGGACGTATGGAAGTAAACCTGTCCACCGCTTTCTCCAGCATTACTGTCTTCCAGATTATTTACAACTGACATGAGTACTTGTCTACACGTACTGTACTGCTCATTTACATGTACAGTCCTTATCTCCTGCAAGGAAACAAGGAGATCGAGACTGATTACTAGGAAGTCATGATGCAGGTTTTGTTTTCTTTACCTGTCCATAAGGTGGCTCTGTTGTACCGTACTTACATTGTCCCATGACAGAACGTGCTATGAATCAACGACAGAACCATTCATTATTCAATGCTATTCAGAGACGTACTGACGTGCACCTCGTGTATGGGAAGTAGGTTGCAATGCTCTCGCTGCTGAATGATTGTGCAGGGAACGATATCCCAACGGGCATCACCCGTCACGACAAGTTTTTATTTCTCTCGATCGACGAATGCAGGAGGCACGTTCATTGGAAAGCAGAGACGAGGGACCTGGCGACATGAGGATCACAGCAGGGATATTTGCCAAGGTGCGTCATAAGTTCGTTCCCCGATGTCATGCCTGTGTTGATGTTGACGGCCGTCAGTTTCAGATTTTGTAAGGTACAGTAGAAATGGTACGTTCATTCTGTCAACAACGGAATTTGCAGTTAACAGTAACTAATATAAATAAAAAAATACGCAGTAATGTGATTTTATTCATATTATCTCCTTAAGCTGGCTTTCCCGATCCCAGCTTCGCTACCTCTAATTGTTCTGTGGAGCATTCTCTATGTCCTGTTAAATTTTTGCACGCTTGTACGGAAACACGCAGCATAGTAGACTTAATACTTTGTGGAGCTTCTGTCACTAAAGCAAAATAAATATACAAAGAATTGAAGCACATTGTTCAACTGGTTTGGACTGGTCATTCTAATACTAAGTCACTATTTTAAGAGACAGGAAGAATAATGACATTCGTACTTCAGAAATAAAGAACTGCTTTAATTACCTCCCAAAGTGAATGATTCAACAAAAGGGTTAAGGTAACTGCTGACCACAATCAGGAAATCTGGATTTGAGTCGTGTTGTGGCACAAATTTAAAGCTGTCACCAAGTTGACATTACAGTACCAGGTCAGTATACATGACCGGTTAGCACTAATATCATTTCATTTCAGTCCATCTTCAGTTTTTTAAATAGTGTCTGACATAAATTTCTTTTCAGAGCCTTCTTTCAATCTCAGCTGAACGATGTTTTGGCATTAGCTTCTGGTTCCTGCTAATTAATATTTTACACCAGTAGAGAGAGAAAAATTTGAGCAACAGAGCAACGGAGAAAATCGTTTCATGAATTATAACCGTGCAATATACAGGGTGGACCTAAAGTCTTTGTGAAATTATCAATATTTATTTTTTAAAAGACTATTTAAGTTGCAAATTTGCAGTTTATTACGAAAGAAAAAAATACATCACGAAAATTTTGTAATGAGGTCCAAAATCTTCAACTTGTGCGCTGTTTTTTGCACGAAGAGTGTCTAATAGGTATTCTGTTTCACGCCATACAGTTGCCGACATTCCTAGTGTAACAAGATGAACAGCAACCGTTATCCTTCTGCTTAATGTAGACATCTAAAGGCGTTATGTCTAGTGACCTTGCAGGGCAGGCAGGTGGATCATCTCGCTAAATTCACCTGTCAGGAAATGTCTCGCTAAGAAAATTTCTAAAACCCCATCCTCAATGCCGTGGTGCCCCATATTGTTGGACAAACTCAGGGGTAAGTCTCTGAGACGCGGGTTAGTAAACTGTTCGCGCATTTCGACATAGATGGTAGCTGTTACTTACGTTTCGACAAAGTAGATAGGGCCAGTGACTCTGTTGTGGATTAAACCACGCCAAACACTCATTTTAATGGAATTCCTTACACGATCTAAGGCAAAATGTTTACTTTCAGAACCCCATATCCTCACATATTCAGCTAACAGTCTCATCCGAAAAAAAAGAATTCATTGAAGATTTTCATTGCTGGTGTCGGTTTGGTCCAAATTCTTAGTTGCAAATGTTTCACGACAAGTTCCATCATCTGATGTAATGCGTGTGTAATCTGGACCTTATACGGATGCAGCTGTAATTTGTTGTACAGAATTGTTCGCACTCTGGTGCTAGGAAAGTTTAATACATGACATATACATCGAGTCGATCTGGAAGGACTTTGCAAGAAACATTTCTCACTGACAGAAGGCTGCCCTGTTCACATAAGATCCAATACGTTGCTGATCTGTTTAAACTTAATGTACCATTCAACAATACTCGTTCCATCCGGTGCTTTTCTTTCCCATTGTTTTCAAAAATATTGCTTCTCGTTAATTGGATATTTCTTCTCGTGATACCACAGAATGCACTGTACCCTCTTTTCACGTGCGCCATTTTACTACAATAGCGGTTCAAGAAGGGACGTCGACAGGTGTGCAGAACTAAAGACCTATATCTCTAACATCTATCAGTTGTAGAATTTTGGAACACGTATTATGTTAGAGTATAATGACCTTTCTGGAGACTAGAAATCTACTCTGTAGGAATCAGCACGGGTTTCGAAAAAGACGGTCATGTGAAACCCAGCTCGCGCTATTCGTCCACAAGACTCAGAGGGCCATAGACACGGGTTCACAGGTGGATGCCGTGTTTCTTGACTTCCGCAAGGCGTTCGATACAGTTCCCCACAGTCGTTTAATGAGCATATGGACAATCAGAGCAATTGTGTGATTGGATTGAAGAGTTCCTAGATAACAGAACGCAGCATGTCATTCTCAATGGAGAGAAGTCTTCCGAAGTAAGAGTGATTTCAGGTGTGCCGCAGGGGAGTGTCGTAGGACCGTTGCTATTCACAGTATACATAAATGACCTTGTGGATGACATCGGATGTTCACTGAGGCTTTTTGCGGATGATGCTGTGGTATATCGAGAGGTCGTAACAATGGAAAATTGTACTGAAATGCAGGAGGATCTGCAGCGAATTGACGCATGGTGTAGGGAATGGCAATTCAATCTCAATGTAGACAAGTGTAATGTGCTGGGAATACATAGAAAGAAACATCCCTTATCATTTAGCTACAATACAGCAGGTCAGCAACTGGAAGCAATTAATTCCATAAATTATCTGGGAGTACACATTAGGAGTGATTTAAAATGGAATGATCATATAAAGTTGATTGTCGGGAGAGCAGATGCCAGACTGAGATTCATTGCAAGAATCCTAAAGAAATGAAATCCGAAAACAAAGGAAGTAGGCTACAGTACGCTTGTTCGCCCACTGCCTGAATACTGCTCAGCAGTGTGGGTTCCGTACCAGATAGGGTTGATAGAAAAGATAGAGAAGATCCAACGGAGAGCAGCGCGCTTCGTTACAGGATCATTTCTTAATCACGAAAGCGTTACGGAGATGATAGGTAAACTCCAGTGGAAGACTCTACAGGAGAGATGCTCAGTAGCTCGGTAAGGGCTTTTGTTGAAATTTCGAGAACATACCTTCACCGAGGAGTCAAGCTCCCTGCTACGTATATCTCGCGAACCATGAAGATAAAATCAGAGAGGCATGCAGCTTTACTGTATGATTAAATGATGATGGCGTCCTCTTGGGCAAATAATTCCGGAGGTAAAATAGTCCCCCATTCGGATCTCCGGACGGGGACTACTCAAGAGGATGTCGTTATCAGGAGAAAGAAAACTGGCGTTCTACGGATCGGAGCGTGGAATGTCAGGTCCCTTAATCGGGCAGGTAGGTTAGAAAATTTGATAAGGGAAATGGATAGGTTAAAGTTAGATATAGTGGGAATTAGTGACGTTCGGTGGCGGGAGGAACAAGAATTCTGGTCAGGTGACTACAGGGTTATAAACACAAAGTCAAATAGGGGAAATGCAGGAGTAGGTTTAATAATGAATAGGAAAATAGGAGCGCGCGTAAGCTACTACAAACAGCATAGTGAACGCATTATTGTGGCCAAGATAGATACGAAGCCCACACCTACTACAGTAGTACAAGTTTATATGCCAACTAGCTCTGCAGATGACGAAGAAATTGAAGAAATGTATGATGAAATAAAATAAATTATTCAGGTAGTGAAGGGAGACGAAAATTTAATAGTCATGGGTGACTGGAATTCGAGTGTAGGAAAAGGGAGAGAAGGAAACGTAGTAGGTGAATATGCATTGGGGCTAAGAAATGAAAGAGGAAGCCGCCTGGTAGAATTTTGCACAGAGCACAACTTAGTCATAGCTAACATTTGGTTTAAGAATCATGATAGAATGTTGTATACATGGAAGAACCCTGGATATACTAAAAGGTATCAGATAGATTATATAATGGTAAGACAGAGATTTAGGAACCAGGTTTTAAATTGTAAGACATTTCCAGGGGCAGATGTGGACTCTGACCACAATCTATTGGTTATGACCTGTAGATTAAAACTGAAGAAACTGCAAAAGGGTGGGAATTTAAGGAGATGGGACCTGGATAAACTGAAAGAACCAGAGGTTGTACAGAGTTTCATGGAGAGCATAAGGGAAAAATTGACAGGAATGGGGGAAATAAATACAGTAGAAGAAGAATGGGTAGCTTTGAGGGATGAAGTAGTGAAGACAGCAGAGGATCAAGTAGGTAAAAAGACGAAGGCTAGTAGAAATCCTTGGGTAACAGAAGAAATATTGCATTTAATTGATGAAAGGAGAAAATATAAAAATGCAGTACATGAAGCAGGCAAAAAGGAATACAAACGTCTCAAAAATGAGATCGACAGGAAGTGCAAAATAGCTAAGCAGGGATGGCTAGAGGACAAATGTAAGGATGTAGAGGCTTATCTCACGAGCGGTAAGATAGATACTGCCTACAGGAAAATTAAAGAGACCTTTGGAGATAAGAGAACCACTTGTATGAACATCAAGAGCTCTGATGGAAACCCAGTTCTAAGCAAAGAAGGGAAAGCAGAAAGGTGGAAGGAGTATATAGAGGGTCTATACAAGGGCGATTTACTTGAGGACAATATTATGGAAATGGAAGAGGATGTAGATGAAGATGAAATGGGAGATAAGATACTGCGTGAAGAGTTTGACAGAGCACTGAAAGACCTGAGTCGAAATAAGGCCCCCGGAGTAGACAACATTCCATTAGAACTACTGATAGCCTTGGGAGAGCCAGTCCTGACAAAACTCTACCATCTGGTGAGCAAGATGTATGATACAGGCGAAATACCCTCAGACTTCAAAAAGAATATAATAATTCCAATCCCAAAGAAAGCAGGTGTTGACAGATGTGAGAATTACCGAACAATCAATTTAATAAGCCACAGCTGCAAAATACTAACACGAATTCTTTACAGACGAATGGAAAAACTAGTAGAAGCCGACCTCGGGGAAGATCAGTTTGGATTCCGTAGAAATACTGGAACACGTCAGGCAATACTGACCTTACGACTTATCTTAGAAGAAAGATTAAGGAGAGGCAAACCTACGTTTCTAGCATTTGTAGACTTAGAGAAAGCTTTTGACAATGTTGACTGGAATACTCTCTTTCAAATTCTAAAGGTGGCAGGGGTAAAATACAGGGAGCGAAAGGCTATTTACAATTTGTACAGAAACCAGATGGCAGTTATGAGAGTCGAGGGACATGAAAGGGGAGCAGTGGTTGGGAAGGGAGTGAGACAGGGTTGTAGTCTCTCCACGATGTTATTCAATCTGTATATTGAGCAAGCAGTAAAGGAAACAAAAGAAAAATTCGGAGTAGGTATTAAAATCCATGGAGAATAAATAAAAACTTTGAGGTTCGCCGATGACATTGTAATTCTGTCAGAGACAGCAAAGGACTTGGAAGAGCAGTTGAACGGAATAGATGGTGTCTTGAAAGGAGGATATAAGATGAACATCAACAAAAGCAAAACGAGGATAATGGAATGTAGTCGAATTAAGTCAGGTGATGTTGAGGGTATTAGATTAGGAAATGAGACACTTAAAGTAGTAAAGGAGTTTTGCTATTTGGGGAGCAAAATAACTGATGATGGTCGAAGTAGAGAGGATATAAAATGTAGACTGGCAATGGCAAGGAAATCGTTTCTGAAGAAGAGAAATTTGTTAACATCGAGTATAGATTTAAGTGTCAGGAAGTCATTTCTGAAAGTATTTGTATGGAGTGTAGCCATGTATGGAAGTGAAACATGGACGGTAAATAGTTTGGACAAGAAGAGAATAGAAGCTTTCGAAATGTGGTGCTACAGAAGAATGCTGAAGATAAGGTGGGTAGATCACATAACTAATGAGGAAGTATTGAATAGGATTGGGGAGAAGAGGAGTTCGTGGCACAACTTGACCAGAAGAAGGGATCGGTTGGTAGGACATGTTCTGAGGCATCAAGGGATCACCAATTTAGTATTGGAGGGCAGCGTGGAGGGTAAAAATCGTAGGGGGAGACCAAGAGATGAATACACTAAGCAGATTCAGAAGGATGTAGGTTGCAGTAGGTACTGGGAGATGAAGAAGCTTGCACAGGATAGAGTAGCATGGAGAGCTGCATCAAACCAGTCTCAGGACTGAAGACCACAACAACAACAGAGCCCACACAGAGGCACACCGACAATCCTTCTTTCCACGAACAATACGAGGCTGGAATAGAAGGGAGAACCGATAGAGGTACTCAAGGTACCCTCCGCCACACACCGTCAGATGGCTTTCGGAGCATGGATGTGGATGTAGTACTCTCCACTCAGTTCCTGGCTGCAGTAAAGCTATGCGAACAACGTGATGTATTCTTTCACCACATGCTACAAATTTCTAAGTTCTATATTTTTCTAAAATAGATGTTGATAATTGCACAAAAATTTCTGACCAAGTGTCTGTGTTAAATATAACAAATTTGTTTGTCGCTTTGGCATTTCTGTATTAAAACCGTAAGTTTCACGTGTCACCTGTGAGTATTCGTACATACATTAATGCAAATACCTCAGTGCAACGTGTAATATGTGCAGGCAGGTCGCTCACATCGGCCGTTCGGTACGCACAGTTCATGACAGATGCGTGGAACATCGCCGTCATACGGGGCTACAACTGTCGGGAAAATCGGCCGTAGCATAACATTGCTCAAACGAGGGACAATATATGAAATCTGACAAAAGTGAGAGGGTTGCCAACACTTTTATTGGTTTGTGGAGTAGTGTCTATAAGGAGGCAATTGAAATCAGGCTGGCGGGTAATTTGATTAATAGAGGCAATGTGTTTCTTCCTAGCAGTACGTGGAACCCTGTAATATCTCATTTACATCTACGCGATTACTCTGCTAATCACAATAAAGTATCTGGCAGAGGGTTCAATGAACCACCTTAAGCTGTCTCTCTACTATTCCACTCTCGAACGGCACGCGAGAAAAACGAGCACTAAAATATTTCCTGTACGAGCCCTGATTTCTCTTATTTTATGATCATTTCTCCCTGTCTAGGTGAGTGCCAACAGAATGTTTTCGAAAATGGAGGAGAAAATTTGTGATTGAAATTTCATTAGAAGGTGCCGTCGCAGCGAAGAACCACTTTGTTTTAGTCATTGCCACTCCAGATCACATAACGTATCTGTTGCACTATCTCCACTATTTCACGATAATAGAAAAGCTGCCCTTCTTTGAACCTTTTCGATGTCATCCGTCAGTCCCACCTGATGTGGATCCCACACCACACAGAAATACTCCACAAAAGGGCGGACAAGCGTAGTGTAAGCAGTCTCTTTAGTAGGCCTGTTGCACCTTGTAAGTGTTCTGCCAATGAATCACACAGTCTTTGGTTTACCCTACCTACATTATCCACGTGATCGTTCCAGTATAGGTTATTTGTAATTGTAATCCTTGAGTATTTAGTTGAATTTACAGCATTCAGATTTGTGTGTCCTATAGCGCAATCGTAATTTAGTAGATTTCTTTTTGTACTCATGTGAATAACTTCACACATCTCTTTATTTAGGGTTAATTGACACTTTTCGCACCATACAGATATATTATCGAAATCATTTTGGAATTCGTTTTGGTCATCTGCTGACTTTACAAGACGATAAATGACAGCATCATCTGCAAATAATCTAATAGGGCAAGAGGGCTACACTCAGATTGACTCCTGTGTCGTTAGTACAGATCAGGAACTACAGGGGGCTTATGAAACTTCCTTGGGGAACGATGGGTATTATTTCTGTTTTACTCGTTAACTTTCCGTCTACTACCACGAACTGGAAGGAAAAAACGAGTCCAGTCACACAACTGAGGCGTTGTTCCATAGGCACCCAGTTTGGTTAGAAGACGCTTGTGAGGAAATGTGTCGAAAACCTTCTGAAAATCTAAAAATATGTCGATAGCACTCATTACTTCATGAGTATAAAGAGCTAGTTGGGTTTCAGAAGGCGTATTTTTTGAATCCGTGCCGACTATGTGTCAATAAAGCGGTTTCTTCGAGGTAATTCATAATGTTCGAACACAGTACACGTTCAAAAACCCTACTGCAAATCGACGTTAGTAATATGGGCCTGTAATTCATCGGATTACTCGTATTTCCCTTTTTGGGTATTGGTGTGACACATCAAAACAGCACGTTCTTCGGTGCGGCCAGTCCGAATGTTCGAAAATCGTCTCTGAGTGCGATATATCGTCGCCACCTGCCCAGCTTTCTAAGGCAGGAACTATGATGGGTGGCGCATGCACCGTGTACGGTATGGATACTCCCAGCACTCAGCCCTGCAGTGTTTATTCGAATATGTATAATATCCTGCCACTTTCTACTCACGAGATATCTGTCACTTCAGTTTCCCGTGATTATTTCTACACGTGAAGATGTTTTTAATTACCGATTCTTCGCAGCGTTAATGATTTCCCGTCTATTTACACGCGTGTATTTTGTGTAAAGTGGTGTTAGTTCACTTTTCCGTGATTATTTACATCTGTGTGACGATGGTTCTTACTATCTGATTTTTCAAGATATGTATGAGGGTCATTAATTAATTAAAGAGACAAATTGGTCAGGGGAAAAAGCTGCTAGTATGGCCAGTTTGGTACTTTTATAGCTTTAAGTTGGCATCACTGGGATGAGCCCTGATCAGCTGTGTCTCAGCATTGTTTTGTTTATAACCTCAAAAATACATTCTAAGATGACTAGTCTGCTTGAAACGTCCACATATGTTGAACAAAGTTCTGTTTTTCGTTTTTTACTTGCTAAAGGCGAGAAACAAGTCACTATACTGTAGAATGTGTAAAGTTTAAGCCGGATGTGTGTGATGTCCTTAGTTTAGTTAGGTTTAAGTAGTTCTACGTTCTAGTGGACTGATGACCTATCTAAGTTCCATAGTGCTCAGAGCCATCTGAGCCATTTGTATAGCTTAAGATGAAGGTTGTAAGAATCGTACAAAATTTTACAAGTTGGCAGAGAAGTTAAAAAATGGTCACGACTCAGTGACTGACGAACACTGTTTCAACTCCCTCACTTGAAAGTCGAATCGAAGACATTATTCGTGCCAACCGCCGTGTGACTGTGGAAACTATAGTCGATAAGGTTCCAGTTACTACTGGTACAGTTCATAACATTATCGGTAACAAGCTGAAGTACCGTAAAACATGTGCAAGATGGGCCCCAGAGGAGTTGACGCGGCTACACAAGAAAACAAGGTTGAGAGTGTGGACAGAGCTAAAGGAACGTTATGAAAGAGAAGGTGAGCACTTCCTCAACAAAGTTTTAACTTGTGATGAAACTTGGGTTCACTGTTGTGAGCCAGAATCAAAAAGACAAAGCACCGATTGGAAGAACATCAACTCACCTGTCAAGAAAAAATTCAAAACCAAAGCATCAGTAGGAAAAGTCGTGTTGACGGAGTTTTGGGATGCTGAAGGTCCAGTTTTTTGTGATTATCTCAACGATTAGCGTACAATCAACAGCTAATACTACTCGGATTTGCTTTTAAATGAGGTGAAGTCAGCCATGAGAGAGAGACGTCGTGGATCTCAAAGGAGAGGTGTGATTCTCCAGTAAGACAACGCACGTCCTCATATTGCTCAACTAACACATGAAACCATCGACAAAACAGGCTGGGAAGTACAGCCTCACCCCCCTTACAGTTCTGATTTAGGACCTAGTGGTTAGTGATTTCCATTTGTTGGGTGCACTGAATCAGGCATTACATGGGAAGATGTTCGAGGACATGAAAAAGTTTTTGGGAGATTGGTTGAAAGATGAAGGTAAATAGTTCTTGGGAGCCGGCATGAAAAATCTTGTAGCCCAATGGCACATGTGCGTAGATTTTCAAGGGAATTATGTTTGAAAAGTAGAAAAAGTATTGTTGCGAAAAAATAAACGTTATTTTCTCCAGACCAATTTGTCTCTATAATTATTGAATGACCCTCGTTTAATGCGTCGTCAAAAGAAACTGTTGTTTTGTCACATATGGCTGGACTGACTATATTTAGTGCTAGATTGGGATTGCGATCTATAGCAGTGTAGCTACATGTGGTGATTTATGTTGATGTTTGTGGCGGTACTGCGCACACGATAGGAAAATCCGATCTATTTGCGTATTTAATTACGTCTCGACAGATCGAAAACATTCTCGAAGTATTTTACTACACTTGCACCTTCCAAAACTGAAGAAAATGCAGAGTATGACGAGCTATTCCTGCCAAATAAAGAGACACAAGCACAGCAAATTGTTATGAAAATTGAATTTTGTAAATAAAAACTATAGCCTCTGCACTGTAACTGACACGGATACGGAAAGTCATCCTGCTGCATGACCATTATTACTGAACGGTATTCTCCTTCTTATTCTCGTCCATTATCTATCCTTTCCAATCGCCATGTAGGGCACTATGAAGATAGTCTTCAGTTGAATGGCGGGTTAGAGCGTAAGGACTGATTGCCTTAAACTAACGTTGACATTTGTAGCAAGTACTGTGCATTGCGTGTTACAAGCTTGGTGACTGTTTTTGTGACTTTATGCCAACACATGAAACATATGTTTTTCAAAGTGCTTACTTCAGTTACTTAGTGAATCTAAATCCGACATGTGAAACAAACCTACAGCAGAACAATACTTAATATTATACAGTTTTGTGACACGAATGCTTCAGTCGATTTTTCTACATCTTTTCTTGACCGAATTAATGTTCGTCGCCCTAGACGAGAGACTGTATTTGTGGAACGTACAGGCCTAAATGAGCACAGTTACAGGAAGCTTAATACAGCCACCATGCCACAGGTTACCATCCACATGTCTAAAGTGGTCCTATTGCTTCAGTTGTTTCTTTCATATAATCAGGAACATTTTTTTATTGGGGGGGGGGGGGGGGGGGTGCCCTCAGTCTTCTGACTGCTTTGATGCGGCCGCCACGAATTCCTCTCTCCTCTGCAACCGTTTTATCTCAGAGTAGCACTTGCAACCTACGTCTGGGCGTATTCCAGTCTCTGGCTTCCTCTACAGTTTTTGCTCTTTACAGTACCATGGAAGTCATTCCTTCATGTCTTAACGGATGTCCTATAATCCCGTCCTCTCTTTTTGTCAGTGTTTTCTACCTATTCCTTTCCTCTCCGATTTTGTGCAGAACCTCCTCTTTTCTTACCCTATCAGTCTACCTAATTTTCAACATTCGTCTGTAGCACCACATCTGAAATGCTTCGATTCTCTTCTGTTCCGGTTATCCCAAAGTCCATCTTTCAGTACCATACAGTGCTGTGCTTCAGACATACATTCTCAGAAATTTCTTCCTCAAATGAAGGCATATGCTTGATATCAGTACACTTCTCTTAGCCAGGAATGCCCCTTTTGCCAGTGCTGGTCTACTTTTGATGTCCTCCTTGATAGAGCCATCATTGGTTATTTTGCTGCCTAGCTAACAGATTTCCTTAACTTCATCACTCCTGATGTTAAGTTGCATGGGGGCTTAATTAAATATATGATTGAAAATATTTTTAGTTTTAGTATGTCTGTCCGATTACGCAGTGTCTCGTAATCGGTTGGCCCTGACTAGTATTATTACGCTATCTGACTGCAACAAACAATGTAAGAAAATTTTCGTGAACACAGTTAATTAATTAAGTCCCCAGCAACTATAAAACCTACAAAATCCAAGCACAAATGTAACTGTTCTGTATGTGGGAGTGTGACTCAACGTCCACATCTGGCACGGTTCTTCTCCAACAAGACAAGAATTTTTAAATACCAACTATACTGACGTGACAAAAGAAATTTAGAAAAACTATAATTACGCAAGAAAACCAAAATTCACTCTAATACCAGAACACAAGCCAGATGCTTTGTTGACTGAACCTGTAGTGACGCATTATTTCAGACACACAATTAATAAAAGAACATTGTAGTTTTTACCTTCATATATATTGACGAAATGCACTCATTACAATAACATCTGCTATCTCTCCCATCAAATAACTGCATAAGACATGGAACAACACTCTTTACTACAACATCTTACTCCGACTTCACGACAAGCAGTGCCCACTAGCACATCTCGGTACGACTCTTAACACACACTGACCTCTACGAGCTCTCGACAGGCACTGACTGCCATGAACTCCCAACAAGCACTGACTGCTACGATCTCTTAACACGCACTGTGGAGGCGGCTTAATAGTACTCTTTGGCGCACTCTCTGGCGCAGTGGCACAGTGTAGCCACCTTTCATATGCCCCTCCTCCACAGGCCAGAATTTGATGGTATTTTTGCCAGCATTGGTGGTGAAAATACCACCAAATTCGTCCAGAAAAATACAGACAAAAATAAAAGATAATATTAATACCTAAATATCACATAATTAGTTAAAATTTTTGGCTTTGCACTGACCTTTTACTAACCTAATATATGAAATACAGTAAGCAATACAACTTCTTTTCATACATGTGACTTTACATAATAGTTTACACAATATACAAAAAATCAGTTTATACAAATGTTCACATAAAATGCTTTCAATGATTAGTTTATACAAAAAAAGATACTAACAGGTAACATCTTTTCAGTAAAAGCAGTCTATCAGGTGCACCCAGCAATGTTGAGCAGGTGCAGACACCAACAAGTGACATCATTTCAGTAGAAGCAGTCCATCAGTTGCACCCAGTAATGTTGAGCAGGTGCAGACAGCAAGAAGTAACATCATTTCAGTAGAAACAGTTCTAACAGTGGCACCCAGCAATGTTGAGCAGGTGCACCCAGCAACAAGTCACATTAATTCAGTAGAAGCAGTTCATCAGTGGCACCCAGCAATGTTGAGTAGGTGCAGACACCAACAAGTGATATCATTTCAGTAGGAGTAGTTCCATCTGTGGCACCCAGTAAAGTTGCAGACAGCAACAAGTGACTTCATTTCAGTAAAAACAGTTCATCAGTTGCACCCAGCAATGTTGAGAGCAGGTGCAGACACCAACAAGTGACACCATTTTAGCAGAAGCAGTCCATCAGTTGCACCCAGCAATATTGAGAGCAGGTAACGACACCAACAAGTGACACCGTTTCAGTAGAAGCAGTCCATTAGTGGCATCAGCAATGTTGATCAGGTGCACACAGCAACAGGGGACATCTTTTCAGTAGAAGCAGTCCATCAGTGGCACCCAGCAATATTGAGTAGGTGCAGACAGCAAAAAGTCACATCTCTCAGCAGAAGCAGTTCCAAAAAATTCACTAGCACTGATCACACTGTTTATCAGAGTTTATGAGCAGAAATTAAACATGTCCTAGTGGCACCAATCATGTAGAAAAGGTACAGGTAACAGTCCATAATTTTTTTTTTTTACAATCACTGATCACGCAGTTCATCAGCAGAAATTAAACACGACCAAATGTCACACATCATGTTGAAAAGTGCAGGTAACAGTTCAGAATATTTATCTTCACTAATCAGACAGTTCAGGCATGAACAATAGTTTGAATGCACATACAAATGCTTTTACAGTAACATACAAATCATAACAAACACACAAATGATGTCAGATAATTGTCCTATTAACTATTACAATACACAAATACCAGTAAACCTATAATATTCATGGGTGTCAGTGCAAGCCACTACAAACAAATAAAATAATATTTAGGAGATAGGTGGGTAGGATTAGGAAAGGAAAACACACAAAACACACTCACTCATCTTTCATCCACATTAAGTACTACTGTGTAATTGAATAGTGTTAACTGTGTAAATGCAATTCTGTCAAAATCTGATGTTCATCATGTGTATCAAGTAATAGTGGCAGCAATGTATAACAGTCAATAATAATTAGTCAACGTCATAGTCACCATGTCAAGACCAATGTTTGCCAAGCCAGATCAAAATGTACTGTTGTTGAACAACTGTCAGTGAGCCAAGATATGCAATTACTTCCTCTCTCCAAAAAAAAGTATATACTGCTTAGTGATTTAACAAAGTGTGTGTATAGACTATCTTCCTTCTATTTTAGTGTTCTAGTCTGCTCTCTTCATCCTCCTTGTTCCATAAGACCAACAAAAAAAATATGCATCTCATTTACTTTACCTCTTATACACCAAAACTCCAATAATCATCAGCATCACATAATCTCAATACATCACTAATACTTCTTCAATACGTCGATACATATAACGCTTATCATCAATATCACTTACCTTCCTCTTGTCCACAAAAACTCCATAATCATCAACTTCATATAATCTCTATACCTCAATAATACGTCGATAAATGTGAACCTTATTGCCAATATCATCTCACTTCCAACACAACTCTTTCCTCTAGTCAGTCTCCTCGAACAAGTACAGATAAAATCCTAATGCAACTTCAATTCAGCATCCATACAATCCGAAGACACAGTGTCCACACACAACCTCTGTGTAATCCATCTGACCCAAATTTTCTACTCATTATAAATTATAAGATACATTTTGGTTCCTTGTCCATCATTAAATAAAAGAAATGCATACCTGACCTCTAACAGACTTAGTTCGAATAACTCTCAGTAATTAAGTACGATTACGGAGTGTGAATGATCATAATATTTCACAGTGTGTACACCACTTCAAGAATTATGGCAGACAGAAGCAAACATGTGGAGTATTTCTTGTGTCAAGTGTCACTTCCTATTTCAATAGCTCACAAAAAACGCAGTGTGATACTGTCAATGGTCTAAACCTAGTGTTGGTATGTCATGTCGTTAGCTTCCTTCCTATTAGCATAAATTTATACAGCTTCCATAAAACCTCAGCTCATGTGACTTCAACGACTTTCTTGTACTAATGTCGTTCGTCGAATTATAGCAGTTAATTTTCTTATCTTAAAAATATAAGGCACTGAGCGTAAGCAAAACATGCAATAACGAGTAAATATACCAGTAGAGAACAGAATGTCAACAAGTGGATGCAGCACAATTCCTACAACGAGGCTCTGCCAAGCGAACAATCTATAATTAATACAGTAGTGTGACCTAAACTCTATGTTTATACACAGTATATCAGCATTGCTATATACTAAATTAAAGAGTTGTTGTGACGACAAACAGAAATGTATAAATATGCAATCCATAAGCATAGCAGTAAACATCTCTTACGTAATAAACAGGTCATTAGCATCATATCAGTATAAGCAAATAAATGTTCATATGTCATCTTAATAAGTAAACATGAAGGCGCAAGCAGATAAATCACAAAGTATAACTTACATACATAATCACAGTCAGCACAATTAATTAGGTTACAATTATAATTTAAATAAATAAGCACAGCAGGCACACAATTAAAAATATGACATCAGTGAA
Organism: Schistocerca serialis cubense; assembly: GCF_023864345.2. Classification (NCBI taxonomy): domain Eukaryota; kingdom Metazoa; phylum Arthropoda; class Insecta; order Orthoptera; family Acrididae; genus Schistocerca; species Schistocerca serialis. The sequence continues at coordinate 135,549,003 of NC_064648.1, read as the reverse complement.
AAAGCAGTGCAGCCAAGCGATGCATAATATACACAAGTTACAACCCAGTTCATTAATAATCATTGTCAAAATCAGTTAACGTACGCAAGCACGTCGCTTCACAAGTAATTTCATCGAACATAAAATTTAGCACAAAGTATGAATCACGTAATCGCGAGCAGCAAATTACGTCTAAAGTACGTACCTAAGTGGAAATTTGTTACCTGAAAATAAACTCAATTAATAGTTACCTTTTTTTTTTAGTTAATTAGTTTCTTCTTCGAAATTACATTCTTCCTGAAAATTTCTCGATAGTAAGTCGTCTTAACGTCGGACACGCACAGAATTTACCTGAAGGTCTTAAATACTTTATACAACCGTATCCTGCAAAATACTGAATGTTAATAACACAATTCAACAAGTCCTTATAGCTTTATACTGAATTTAGTCGGAGAAATTAGACTGTGTGTTTGTTTACGGCTGTCAGTGCATTCGCACTGAGCGCTCGATCAGCTGTAGGCGCGTGACGTAGGAAGCAATTGTTCGCGGTCAACGACTGCCTTGTGTGGCGCGCAGACTTGACTGTTGCTTTGAGTATGTGCCGCCGCCAAAACACAGCGCGGTATCCTTGTACTCTCCGCATGTTTTCATCTAGCTGTTCGTTTCTCAAAAGTATGTCATTCCACAAAAATTTTAACGTTTGATATATGATGTATTCCTTTAGAGCGTCGAGATTTAAGAGTTTCTACTTCGACAGTGTTATCATGAATAATTTTGCGAATTCTATATGGACCGTTATAAAGCAGAAAAAATTTGCGACACAAGCCTTTTCCTTTATGAGACAAACGGTGGGACTTAATTAATACCTTCTGACCAACCGACAAGAATTTTGAACGACCAGGACGCTTAGCTGATTTCTCTCTTCTAGCAGCCGCAGATGCAATATTTCGTAGAGCCAGGTTGACAACTTCAGAATGCCGCAGTTTCCGTGAAGGCGGAAAAGGAACGATTTCAGAAATGCGATTTGTCGGTGCTTTATTTTTTAATACCAGTATAGGTGGTAAAGAAGTTGAATCATTAGGGAGTTCATTCAGAATATTTTGAAAAATATGAAGATACTGATCCCAAGTTCTGTGATTCTGATGACAATAACGACGACACAATTTATTGATTTCCTTCATCCATCTCTCTGAAGCGTTAGATTGAGGGTGAAAAAGTGAGATGAAGATTGGTTTCATGTTACGACGGTGTAGAGTACGAAGCCAAATTTTAGAGCGAAACTGTGATCCATTATCTGATATAACCTTATCAACATGACCAACTTCTTTAAGAAAATGTTTGATGAAAGCGTTAGATACTGAACGAGCTGTTGCTTTGCGTAAAGGTGTAAAACACACATATTTTGACGTCAGTTCCACTGCTACGAAAATGTACGCAAAACCATTAGTAGATCGAACCACTGGACCGAACAAATCGACTGCAGCCATCTCCTTTAATTTCGCTGGAATGATGGGAAACAACGGTGCTCTGTGAGAAATCGTTGGAGACTTAGCCATTTGACATAATTTGCATTTGGCAAGAACAGATCGAATACGTTTTTCCATATTACTGAAGTAACAATTTTCTCGTAATTTATGAAAGCATTTTCTGGGACCAAAGTGTGCATAACTGAAATGCGTATACCAAATCGGCTTATTAACCCACTCATCAGGAATACAAACTAACCAAACAGAGTTGTCGAGCGATTTTCGTTTAAAAAGAACTTTCCAGATAGATCGCAAAAACGAGGTGTGGCCAAATCGTCCAATTTAACAAAGCGTCGCAGAAAATTACAGACACCAAGGAAACTACGAACATCACGTTTTGTGGTAGGAACAGCATAATTACGAATAGCGTCTAATTTCTCTGGATCAGGAAGAATACCTTCTGTACAAATAATGTGACCGAGAGATTTCACCTGTGAACGACCAAATTCAGATTTCTCTAAGTTCACTGTAATGCCAACTCTTGCAAAATACGTAATAATGAATCCAAAATTTTGTTGTGCTCACTTCAAGAATATTTAGCAATAAGAATGTCGTCAACATATGAAATAATATTGTCACGAAGAGAAACAGGTAACATTTCGTTTAAACTACAATAAATGCTACAATAGGTACAGTAAGTCCAATCGGTGATTTCCAAAGTCACTTTTGGGTAAAACAGTCATATCCGGTTATTGTTCACTTACTCACTAGATAGATTGATAGTCGAAGAGTTGGTTTGACAGATGCAAATAATAGTAAAAGAGTATGCAGCGGTGCAGAAAACTAAAAGGGAAATAGCACCACTACAGCTCGGGGCCCTATGCTCGCTACGGCACATATTCACTTAGAGTAGTGAATCCCCTGAGGACTTTAATAGCTGCACATAATTTCTAGTTTGTGACCTTGTAGCACATCTGACGGAAGTGCGTACGTAAATTGATCTAACCATGCACATGGATGTATGTCATTCTTAGAGTTGCGAAAGATCTTAAATTTCCGAACAGTCAAAAAGTGTTTATAGTCAAAGTTTTCGCCTCGTGGTGACAAAGACCTACCGCGTCTGTCCCAGTCCCAATGTCGATTATTGGCAAGTTCGCGCGCCTGGCGCTCTCTTGTTGCTTCTCGTAAATGAAATAAATTTCTTTCTTCATACCCCTCTGCTATCTGTGATTCTAAGTTTCTTCTACTGTCCTTTAGTACTATTTCGCCTTCAATTTGTTTGACTTGCTTTTTTAAAGCCTCAAATTCCCTTTTCACGCGTTCATTAAATTTTCCCTGATTTTCAACATGTTTATTTATGTTCTGATACTCTTCGGTTTCTGCAAATGGTAATGGAGCTGTATCATCCGAATCTCTGTCCCCATGTAAACTAAGATTTGTCAGTTTATCTGAAATTTCCTCAACTCTTTCCGATAAGTCACCTAATTGTTCTTTCTGTTTGTTTACATCTTCCGTAAGTGTCGCGACTCGGGTTTCAGTATTGACACATTTGGTAGTTAACTGTTCATATTGTCGTGTTAGATTATTTATTCTGTCATTTGGTACGGATTCTTCGATTCTCTCAAATATTTCTTCCTTATCTTTTGCACGTTGTAAATTTAACTCTGAAAAATTCTGTACTATCACGCGATCTCTTTCTTCCTGTTCTCTATCCTGTTCCCTTTGTCTGATTTCTACTGCAATTAATCTATTATTGTGAGAATTCAGAATCGGTTGTACTTCTTCCCTGATTTCTTTCTTTAATTCATCTTTCATATTTTTGAAACATGTCCCTATTCGTGAATCTATCCGTGTTTCCAAAGTTCCCATCTCTGTTTTAATTTCAGATCCTAACCGAGTTTCCATTGTTCCCATCTCTGTTTTAATTGTTCCCATCTCTGTTTTAATTGTTCCCATCTCAGTTTTAATTGTTCCTATCTCTGTTTTAAATTCAGATCGAAACTGCTCCATTGTTCCCATTTGTGTTTTTAACTCAGATCCCAAATTTAATATTGCACTCATCAACTGCTCCGTACTAACTTGGTCCAAATTCTTTTCGCCCCTAACATTTCCTACAAAACCAGTTTCCTTCGTCATAGCTGTAAAGCTATCTGTGTTCGATACTATTCCAGAATCTTCTATCGTTAATCTCGGATTCTGTGAATTTTCTGATTGAGAAAAATTTTGAAATGGTTCCGGACTATTTTCCCGACTTATTACATTGTTTTCAACTCCATTATCCACCATACTGTTTTCCTCTGTTGGCGAGTTCGCCATGTCAACAATTTCGTTATTCTCACTATTCATCATTTTTGCCTTTTCATTGATCGCGTAATCATTTACAAAATATACAAAAGATTCGTCACTGTACGAAAATCACACACAATGACTCCTTAACTCCAACAATACTATTCACACTAAATGTTTCCCTCAAACACGATTAACGAACAATTGAAATAATTGCACTAATTTGTCAAACGCGTATACAAGGCAATAAAAATTAAATTTTGAAAAATACCATTAGAAGAATGCTAATTACCAAATCTACACATGCAAAATAGACTACAATTACTAACTACAAATTACTACAACAATACTACAGTCTACTATTTTTACAGTCAGAAAAATTCCAAGGGACGATCCGAAGCAGCGGTCGCCACGTGCATGGGGGCTTATTAAATATATGATTGAAAATATTTTTAGTTTTAGTATGTCTGTCCGATTACGCAGTGTCTCGTAATCGGTTGGCCCTGACTAGTATTATTACGCTATCTGACTGCAACAAACAATGTAAGAAAATTTTCGTGAACACAGTTAATTAATTAAGTCCCCAGCAACTATAAAACCTACAAAATCCAAGCACAAATGTAACTGTTCTGTATGTGGGAGTGTGACTCAACGTCCACATCTGGCACGGTTCTTCTTCAACAAGACAAGAATTTTTAAATACCAACTATACTGACGTGACAAAAGAAATTTAGAAAAACTATAATTACGCAAGAAAACCAAAATTCACTCTAATACCAGAACACAAGCCAGATGCTTTGTTGACTGAACCTGTAGTGACGCATTATTTCAGACACACAATTAATAAAAGAACATTGTAGTTTTTACCTTCATATATATTGACGAAATGCACTCATTACAATAACATCTGCTATCTCTCCCATCAAATAACTGCATAAGACATGGAACAACACTCTTTACTACAACATCTTACTCCGACTTCACGACAAGCAGTGCCCACTAGCACATCTCGGTACGACTCTTAACACACACTGACCTCTACGAGCTCTCGACAGGCACTGACTGCCATGAACTCCCAACAAGCACTGACTGCTACGATCTCTTAACACGCACTGTGGAGGCGGCTTAATAGTACTCTTTGGCGCACTCTCTGGCGCAGTGGCACAGTGTAGCCACCTTTCAAAGTTTCACGCTGTTCCCATTTCTAATGTTTGTCATTACTTTCGTCTTTCTTCGATTTACTCTCAGTCTATATTCTGTACTCATCGGATTGTTCATTGCATTCAGCATACCTTGTAATTCTTCATCACTTTCACTGAGGGTAGCAGTGTCGACAGCGATTCGTGTCGTCTATATCCTTTCACACTGAATTTTTATTCCACTCCTCAACCCTTCTTTTATTTTCATTATTGCTTCTTCGGTGTACAGATTGAACAGTCGTGGGGAAAGTCTACATCCCTGTCTTACATCCGTTTGGGTTAGAACGCTTCGTTCTTGTTCGTCCACTCTTATTTTTCCCTCTTGGCTCTTTTATATATTGTATATTGCCCGTTTTCCCTATACCTTACCCCAATTTTTCTCAGAATTTCGAACATCTTGCACCATTTTACATTGTCGAACGCTTTTTATAGGTCGACAAATCCTATGAATGCGTCTTGATATGCCTTTAATCTTCCTTCCAGAACCAATCGCAATGTCAGAATTACCTGTCATTTACCTTTACCTTTTCCAAGGCCAAATAGATCGTCATTGAGCACATGCTCAATTTTCTTTTCCATTCTTCTATGCACTATCCTTGTTATCAACTTGGATGCATGAGCTGTTGGGCTGATCGTGCGATAATTTTCACACTTGTCAGCTCTTGCTGTCTTCGAAATTATGTGGATGATGTTTTTCCGAAAGCCAGATGGCATGTCCCCACACTCATACATTCTGCACACCAACGTCAACAGTCGTTTTGTTGATGGTGATTTTAGAAATTGTGATGGAATGTTATCTACCCTTTCTACCTTAGCTCTCTTAAATTCTTTTTCTGGTACTGGATCCCCTATCTCTTCTAAATCGACTCCTGATTCTTCTTCTATCACATCAGACGAATCTTCCCCCTCTGCATTTAACAGTGGAATTCTCATTGCACTCTTTATGCTATCACCTTTGCTTTTAAGGTCACCGAAAGTTGTTTTGACGTTCCTACATTCTGAGTCCAACAACCATTTCTTTATCGATTTCTTCGCATTTTTCATGCATCCATTTCGTCTTAACTTTCCTGGACTTTCTGTTTATTTCATTCCTCAGCAACTTGTATTTCTGTATTCTTGAATTTTTCTGAACATTTTTGTACTTCCTTCTTTCTTGAAGTATTTTTTCTGTTACCCATGGTTTCCTCGCACTTACCTTCTTTGAATCTACATTTTTCATTCCAACTTCTGTGATTATCCGTTTTAGAGACGTGCATCCGTGTTCAACTGTACTGCCTACTGAGCTATTCCTTATTGCTGTATCTGTAGTCTTCAAGAGTGTTTCGTCATCCCTTATTACTTCCGTATCTCACTTCTTGGTGTATTGGTTCTTCCTTACTAATCTCTTGAACTTCAGCTTCCTCTTAATCACTAGTATACTGTGATCTAGTCTATATCTGCGCCTGGGTACGCCTTACAATCCAGTATCTGACTTCGGAATCTCTGTCTATGATGCAATCTAGCTGAAATATTCCTGTATCACCCATTCTTTTCCAAGTACACTGCCTCCTCCTGTGGTTATTGGACATAGTATTCGCTATTACTAGCTGAAATTTAATACAGAACTCAGTTAGTCTTCCCACCCCCTCATTATTTGTCCCAAGTTCCTATTCTCCTGTAACCTTTTCTTCTACTCCTTCCCCTACAACTGAATTCCAGTCCCCAATGACTATTATATTTTCATCTCCGTGTATGTACTGCATTACACTTTCAGAATCTTCATATCTTACTGTATCTTCATCTTCAACTTGCGATGTTGGCATGTATACCTCAACTATCGTTGTCAATGTTCGTTTGCTATCGATTCTGATAAGAACAGCCCTATCACTGATATGTTGATTGTAACACACTCTTTCCCATACCTTCCTACTCATAACGGATCCTACTCCCGTCATACCATTTGCTGCTGGTGATATTGCTCTATACCCATCTGACCAGAAATCCTTGTCTTCTTTCCATTTAACTTCACTGATACCATCTATATCTAGATTGAGACTTTATATTTCCCTTTTCTGATTTTCTAGCTTTCTACCACATTAAAGCTCCTGACATTCCTTTCCCACCCTCGTGGAACGTTATCGTTTACTTGCTTATTCAGTATTTCCCTCATAGTCACCTCCCCCTTGGCAGTCCGCCTCCCCCCCCCCCCACTCCCTCCTAGAGATCCAAATGGGGGACTGTTATGAATTATTTTGCCAATGGAGAGATCATCATGGCACTTTTTCAATTACAGTTCACAAGTTCTATACCTTCTGCATCCTCATGCCGTTGATCATTGCTGATTGTTCCGCCTTTAGGGGCGGTTTCCCACATCAAGGACAAGAGAGTACAATGAACCTCTGTCCACTCCTGCGCCCTCTTTGACAAGGCCATTGGCAGAATGAGCTTGACTTCTTATGCCAGAAGTCTTCGGCCGCCAATGCTGCTTATTAATCAAAACTAGAGTGATGGCGTGTTTCCAACCAGGGACCGAGGACGTTTTGATTACTAATCATAGATGCTATCCCAAGAGCATGGGTGCATCAGTATAAATACTGAATCTCTTTCCGTAACTTGTCTGATATCCTCATCATATGGTCTGTTCTCTTTTTCTGTCGACAGCAACACCTCATCAAATATATCATTTGTACTCAGTGGACCCTTTCTTTTATTCACATTGTCAGTGTCCATTCTTCTGCCTCGTGTGTCACAATATTTTGTACAAATAACTGGTACTGCCACTTCCTTGGAATTTTGGATGGATTTTCACTCCCTACCTTTCAAATTTTTACAGTCATCAAAACTGTGACACTACTGTGGGCTGCAAATTAATGTCACACTATCTGTTATCAACTTCGTCATTCTATACACACCATGGGGCGTGGATCGATTACATTTGTTTGGAAGGTTCCTTCAAAGTGTTGTGCATATCAATAATAATTCGCATACAACAGACTATTGCAACCTAGCCGGCCGATGTGGCCGAGCGGTTCTAGGCGCTTCAGTGTGGAACCGCACTGCTGCTATGGTCGCAGGTTCGAATCCTGCCTCGGGTATGGATGTGTGTGACGTCCTTAGGTTAGTTAGATTCAAGTAGTTCTAAGTCTAGGGGACTTGTAACCTCAGATGTTAAGTCCCATAGTGCTTAGAGCCATTTGAACTATTTGAACTGCAACTTACTCGTATTCTAGGGCAGTGACCCACTGTTTGCGGTCATTATCAGGCAGACGTGTCGGTAGGCAGGAAACGAGTTGTAGGTAAGTCGGTGGGACTATTTGTAAAAAAATCCCCAGTTCTTGGTGTTGACATTGCTGTCTTTGGATCATGGAGTCTTCTTTGGCTCAGGACTGGGTGTTTGTGTTGTCCTCATCATTTCATCATCATCCGGGAAATGGCGAGACCAGACAGTGAAAAGATTGGGCTCTGATACCCATGCGGTTGAGAACCCCACAACACAAATTTTCCATGAACCCTATTTGGATACATATAAAAACATGTATTGATGGTAAATTATGCTACACTTCATATGGCTGCTTTCTTTATCAGTGCAAAGACCTCTGGAATACTGATAATGAGACCATTTTTTTCCCTGTACACTCATGATACCAGTAGTAAAGACTACTGCAGTTACAGCATGACAAACAAAACTGATTGTAACCATAAAATAACGCTGGTACGCCTGCTAAATACGCTGTCAGATAATTGTTACTCAGAAGAAATGGAAGACAATCTGAAAATTACATCAGATAATAATTCATATCTAGTAAAACCAACCGGTATTACTCCAAGAGCACTAATGGAATGAAATAAAAACGAAGAGACAGTGATAGAACCACGATAACTTATGGTTGTCAAACCCATCTGACGTATGCAGAAAAAAAAAATTATAATCATGTTTTCCACTCAAAATTTACCTCTAATTGTAGGAGCATTGTACCAAAATGATGTACCAAGTACTTGCAGATAACCTGACGATAGCTATTTATCATAGCAGGCCTATTGTAACGAATAAAACTATCTGCTGTAGCATGGCTTTTAGAAATGTAATTACGTATTGTCGTTGATAGACATACTCAACGCAGCAGGCATAAAAGACAATAAATTGAATCAGTAGTTGCATGTAGTATACTCTGTGTTTTACTGTGCATTGTGCACTTGGGCTTATGAACATTTCTGCAGCAATATCCCCACTCTAAAAACCGCTGAGCTTCGTGGCAGTAAGTGCTTCCCACTGTACAACATAAAGGAGCTCCTCCTGTTCAAATCATGTATGTGGTGCTGGCAGAATGACTGCTCAGCTGAATCCGTGCTTACTGTAATTAGTCTATCTCCACTTCACTGTCCCTCATGTAGAGGATTGTAGGATACTCCTAGTATTCTCAAGCAGGAGTACGTCTGTAGGCTTTCGGGTTAGCTTTCAAGACAGAGTTTGCGTCCATTTTCAAGCATCTGCCAGTTCCAGTTTTTCAGGATTTCTGTGGCATGGATGAAAAAATCTGTGATCACTTCTGCAGCCTTTTCTCTAAATTTCTAATATCTCCCTTTTGTTCCTTTTGCTATGGATCCTTGATACTAGAACAATATCCAAGTACAGATTGTAAGTGAGGTACAAGCAATCACCATTGTAGAATCACTGAGTGTTCCTGGTATCCTGCCAATCAACCAAAGACTGTCATTTGCTGAACTTCTGACTGAGTCCCTGTTATCGTTATGCTGGTAGCTCCATAAACTGTTACCCCACATAATACTGTAAGTCGACTGAATACCTTTTTCAATTATTCGTACTGAAATCAAACAGTACTATTTTCTTCCAGTTTTTGAAATGCATATTTTTGTTCATTTACAGAAAGCTGCTAACTTATGTACCACTATTAAATCTTTTCAAAATCTGAGATTTGCGCAATTTTTCTATCGTATTGCACCTCATTGTAGATAGCTGTATCATCTTCAAAACCTGAAACTTTGTATAGGTCATGCCTTTTCACTGATAAACACAGTGAAGGGTACACATGCCCTTGGCACACCTGAAATTATTCCTACTTACCTCGAATAATTTTCATCCAAGATGAGATGCTTCGTCTTCCCTACCAATAAATTCTGAGTCCTGTCACAAATTTCATTTGATATCTCATACGATTTTATTTCAGTTAAGAAATTTTGGTGTAGTACCGAATCAAAATCTTTTCGGGTGTGAAGACATACTGCATGCATCTCCGGCCGTTAATCTATTGCTGTCGGGGTATTCTGGTAGAAAAGCGTGATCGAAATCGTTTCAACCTGCCATATACGAGGTCATTCTGTGTTGATAATCGTTCAGTGAACATACACTGAGGCGACAAGCGTCATTGGGTAGCGATATGCACATATACAGGTGGCGGTAGTATCACGTACACAAGGTACACTATCTGATCAAAAGTATCCGCACACCTGGCTTAAACTGACTTACTAGTTCGTGGCGCCCTCCATCGGTAATGCTGGATTCAATATGGTGTTAGCCCACCCTTAGCCTTGATGACATTTTTTACTCTCGCAGGCATACGTTCAAGCAGCTGCTGGAAGGTCTTTTGGGGAATGGCAATGCATTCTTCACGGAGAGCTGCTCTGAGGAGAGGTGTCGATGTCGGTCGGTGAGACCTGGCACCAAGTCGGAGCTATCAACAGGTGCTATATCGTGATGAAAAAAAAATGGTTCACATGGCTCTGAGCACTATGGGACTCAACAGCTGTGGTCATAAGTCCCCTAGAACTTAGAACTGCTCGCATCTCGTGGTCGTGGGGTAGCGTTCTCGCTTCCCACGCCCGGGTTCACGGGTTCAATTCCCGGCGGGGTCAGGGATTTTCTCTGCCTCGTGATGGCTGGGTGTTGTGTGCTGTCCTTAGGTTAGTTAGGTTTAAGTAGTTCTAAGTTCTAGGGGACTGATGACCATAGATGTTAAGTCCCATAGTGCTCAGAGCCAACTTAGAACTACTTAAACCTAACTAACCTAAGGACATCACACACACCCATGCCCGAGGCAGGATTCGAACCTGCGACCGTAGCGGTCGCGCGGTTCCAGACTGTAGCGCCTAGAACCGCTCGGCCACCTCGGCCGGCCTATCGTGATGAAAGATGCAATCAATCTCTCCGAATAACTCTTCAACAATGGGATGCAAGAAGGTGCTTAAAACATCAATATAGGTCTGTGCTGTGATAGTTCCACGCAAAAGAACAAGGGGTGCAAGCCTCCTCCATGAAAAACCACAACATCCCAACACCGCCTCCGAATTTTACCGTTGGCACTATACACGCTAGCACATGATGTTCACCGGTCATTTGCCATACAAACACCCTGCCATCGGGCCGCCACATTTTGTACCGTGATTCGTCACTCCACACAACGCTTTTTCCACTGTTGAATCGTCCAATGTTTACGGTCCTTACAGCAAGCAAGGCGTCATATGGCATTTACCGGCGTGGTGTGAGGCTTACGAGCAGCCGCTCCACCGTGAAATCCAAGTTTCCTCACCTCCCGCCGAACTGTTATTGTACTTGCAGTGAGTCATCATGCAGTTAGGAATTCCCGTGTGATGGTCTGGATAGATGTCTGATTATTACAGTTTACGACCCCCATCAACTGTCGGCGGTTTCTGTCAGTCAACAGAAGAGGTCGGCCTGTACGCTTTTGTGTTGTACGTGATCCTTCACGTTTACACTTCACTGTCACATCGGAAACAGCGGACCTAGGGATGTTTCGGAGTGTGGAAATCTCGCGTACAGATGTATGACACCAGTGACATACAATCACCTGACCACCTTCGAAGCCTGTGAATTTCACGGAGCACCCCATTCTGCTCTCCCACGATTTCTAATGACTACTGATATGGAGTACCTGGCAGTAGGTGGAAGCACAATGCACGTAATATGAGAGACATGTGGTTTTGGAGGTGTCCGGACACATATGATCACATAGTGTATGAAAGCGCCGTGCATTGTGAGAGCTGTCTTTTATACTCAGGTCTTTCGTGTGAAAAGGTTCTCGTCGTGATTGGCCGCATGGCTGTAATTAACAGACTTCGAACGCGGAATAGTAGTCGCAGCTAGAGGCATGAGACATTATATTTGGGAAGTCGAATTCAATGTGGCGAGCTCGAAAGTGTCAAGACTGAACCGAGAATACCAAATTTTAGGCATTATCTCTCACCACGGACAACGCAGTGGTCGCAACCTTCACTTAACGACCAAGAACAACAGCGTTTGCGTAGAGTTGTCAGTATTGTCAGACAAGTTAACCTGCTTTATTGATTGGCGACTCCATGTTGTCTTGTACACTACGACCAGATAACAGGTATACTTGAAAAAAGAGACAGCATTGGTCGTATATTTTTTACTATTGAAAAATCGATTTTCTGTCACTGAGTGACCATCTTCAGTGCTAGAAGTTAAAATTTTTTTCACATTACGATCAGAGAGTACAACATAGAAGATCACAATTACATCTGCATGTGAACATAACACTTGTTAGAAACAAACCTATATTGTATAACTTAAATTGGGATGCACTGTTGTCACTAAGCTTACGGCAATCACATAGACTGAGGTCGCTGTTTACCTGCACATGTTCAGTAGACCTCGGTATGACGGGGCTTGACACGCCCTCTATGTGACATGTGTCACGTGAAGACATAGTACTATTGGTTTTGCGAATTATTAACACTAAATAACTCTTGTACTTTTATGAATGGTGTAGTAATTCAAATTTAAAATGTACGTACAACACATAGCAGACGCAGGAGAATATCTAAAATACATTGGCATATTGTTTTTTATAAACTATAAAACATAAAATAGATCGATGATAAGTTGTTAGAGTGCAGAACATATAAAAAGCAAAAGATAATGCCAAAGAATAATAAATGAATAACATAAAAAGAGGCGCAACACAGGTCTTACTTAAAAAACGTAACACCCACCATCTGGCGTGGGAAGTCAAAAGTACAACGTTCGTAATGTGAAAAAAATTTTAACTGCTAGCACTGAAGATGGTCACTCAGTGACAGAAAATCGATTTTGCAATAGTAAAAAATATACGACCAATGCTGTCTCTTTTTTCAAGCTAACCTGCGTTAAACGACTGCAGAAATCATTGTGAGACGTACGATGAACTTATCTGATACGACAGTGGTGCAGAATTTAGCGTTAATGGGCCTTTTGCCAATAACACGACATCGCATGCACCACCTCTCTTGTGACCTTAGACTTCTGGAAAACCGCGACCAGGTCAGATGAGTCCAGATTTCAGTTGCTAAGAGCGAACCCCACGAAACCTCGGACCCAGGTTGACAACAAGGCGCTGTGCAAGTTGGGGATGTCTCCACAATGTTACAGGGTGTGTTTGTATAGAGTGGATTGTGTCCTGCCGTCCAACTGAACCGGCCATTGCCTGGAAATGATCTTGTTCGGCTACTTGGAGACCGTTTGCCGCCATTCACGGACTTCATGTTCCCAAACTTCAGTGGAATGTTTATGGATGACGATGCCCCATGTCATGGGGCCACAAATGTTCACGATTGGTTTGGTGAACGTTCTGGACAGTTTGAGCGAGGGATTTGCCCATCCATATTGCCCGACATGAAAGGGAAAATATGGGAATTACAATTACGAGCAACTTATATAAGAAGAAACACACCGAAAATGTTGTGGGGAAGGCTAACCAAAGACTGTGTTTTATTGGCAGACACTTAGAAATTGTAACAGATCTACTAAGGAGACTGCCTACACTACGCTTGTCCGTCCTCTTTCAGAATACTGCTGAGTGGTGTGGCATCCTTACCAGATAGGATTGACGGAGTACATCGAATACATTCAAAGAAGGGCAGCACGTTTTGTATTATCACGAAATATGGGAGAGAGTGTCACTGAAATGGTACAGGATTTGGGCTGGACATTATTAACACAAAGGGTTTTTTCTTTGCGATGGAATCTTCTCACGAATTTCCAATCACCAACTTTCTCCTCCGAATGCGAAAATATTTTCTTGACACAGACCTACATAGGGAGAAACGATCATCACGACAAAACAAGGGAAATGAGAGCTCGTGCAGAAAGATACAGGTGCTGGTTCTTGGCACGTTATACGAGATTGCAACCATAGAGAATTGTGAAGGTCGTTCGATGAACCCTCTGCCAGGCACTTAAATTTGATTTGCAGAGTATCCATGTAAATGTAGATGTGGTTGATACTCCCAAACTGAAGGTCAACAGCTGTACAGCTGAAGTATGAAATCCTCATTATCAGTAGGTAATGATAGCTTAATTTTTACAAACGTTTGGGAGACATATTACGCTTTACCAATCACTGAGAGTCACAGAAGCTGATTAGTTTCCATCAGTATGGTTATCAGCAACTTAGCTGACGTATGACTAACGTAATCAGAATTATTTACTTCATTTATGGAAAAAGTAGCACATTATTTCCTGTACTTCTGTTATTTAAATTAGCCGGCCGGAGTGGCCGAGCGGTTCTAGGCGCTACAGTTTGGAACCGCGCGACCGTTACGGTCGCAGGTTCGAATCCTGCCTCGGGCATGGATGTGTGTGATGTCCTTAGGTTAGTTAGGTTTAAGTAGTTCTAAGTTCTAGGGGACTGATGACCTCAGAAGTTAAGTCCCATAGTGCTCAGAGCCATTTGTTATTTAAATTACCGCCTCAGTTGCACCATTCTGCCTAGGGTGAATCCCATTTCATGTGTATCTTTGTGAAATTTGTGTGTCTTGTGTTCATAGGTCGCAATTTCACTTTTGCCTTAATGGGAACTTCTACCCTTTTGACAACTTTATTTGGATGGTAAAATGTGCGCATGATGAAGTGAAGATGCTATCAATTTCATTTTTAATGTGTAATATATTCCATTTCCCACCCATGTACCGTGGACCTTGCCATTGGCGAGGAGGCTTGCTTGCCTCAACGACACAGATAGCTGTACTGTAGATGCCACGACAATGGAGGGGTACCTGTTGAGAGGCCAGACAAATGTGTAGTTCCTGAAGATGGGCAGAAGCCTTTTCAGTACTTGCAGGGGCAACAGTCTGGATGATTGACTGATCTGGCCTTGCAACACTAACCAAAACGGCCTTGTTGCTATGGTACTGCGAACGGCTGGAGGCCAGGAGAAACTACAGCCGTAATTTTTCCGAGGGCACCGCTTTACTGTATGGTTAAATGATGATGGCACCGTCTTGGGTAAAATATTCTGTAGGTAAAATAGTCCCCCATTCGGATCTCTAGGCAGGGGCTACTTAGGAGGACATCATTATCAGGAGAAAGCAAAACTGGTGTTCTACAGATCGGGGCATAGAATGTCAGATCGCTTAATCAGGCAGGTAGGTTAGAAAATTTAAAAAGGGAAATGGATAGGTTAAAGCTGGATATAGCGGGAATTAGCTACATTCTTTGGCAGGAGGAACAAAACTTGTGGTCAGCTGAATACAGGGTTATAGGGGTAATGCAGGAGTAGGATTAATAATGTAAGCAACTACGAACTGCACATTGAATGCATTATTGTAGCCAAGATATACACAAAGCCCTCGCAGTGGTTGAGAAGGGAGTGAGACAGTTGTAGCCTACCCCTGATGTTATTCAATCTGCATGTTGAACAAGCAGTACATTTTCTACACAAATTCCTATTTGCATTCTACAGCTCATGCGTGCTGCAGTTCGGCACACTGTCGACTGGGGCAATGAGGGCCAAGCAGACAGCTGCACCCGCCCTGCCAGAGTTGCGGCACCTGCAGGCGCTCTGCCGCTGTGACGCCTGGTGCAGGGAGATGCACAGACGACGGATGGAAGGCAAAAATTGAAAAAGGAAAAATATGCTGCAGCACCCTGCAATGTCACCGTGAAGGTCTATTTTACCCCACACATCGTAATGTGTTGTGGAACTACAGTTTTACAGATCTGTTGGTCATGTATTATTAGCGGTTTTCTACAATTCGTTGTAAATAAACGTAAACCAATTATATTGTTTCATATTATGCGCAAACGATGTGGTGTGGAATATTGGTACTAACGCCATACTATGAACACACTAGCTTTCAAACCATCGCTACTGCTGACACATGAGTAAATTTAGTCTGGCATCAGAACTAAGTGGTGTGAATACTGCTATTAATGTCATATTATAACAGAGGTCGCCAATTAATGCATCGTCTGCACACACAAAAGCAGTCTTAGATTTGAAGTGAAAATGCATTCTAACCATAGAGTTCATATGCCAGTAATATGGATGTGCCACACACGTGTTCTGTTTTCTTGGAACCAGTGTGTATCAGTAGCTCACGCGCACTCTTTGGTTCCAGCGAAGCTAAGAGTTCCTAGCTCCGCTGGTCAGCTGTAGGTGCCCGAGCACAGGGTATTTTGGGCACATGAAGGACAATTTTGCATGACCGATGGAGAATTTCGTGGTCAGAGTCATGGACGCTGAGGGGGACCTATTATTGCGGTATTTGCGGTTGTTGGACTTTGCAGAGTCTTGGATTGTAGATGACCAATGGAGCTGTGTGATTAATACATCAGGCCTTAGGCGGAAGGAAAATGGTTTGGACTGCCCGATACTGCGATTCTTGTAATTAACTGTGACACTTGATATGTCTCACCAAGTACTGGTTTCACATCGCAGTAATCCATCGCATTCTGGTTCCACCTCTATCTTTGTTCAGTTAATGTTCTCCTCTATGATTTTGCTGGCGCCTTTACCTGGTCAATTTGTACAAAGTTTGGCAATTATCTATTGCATGCAGTGGTGGAACTTCAGATACATTTCTGTGTGGTCAATTCATGGGCTGTGAGAGTAACTGATCTTCGGTGTTAACTGCAGATTTCGTTAGTTGTGATTGATTTGTGTTAGTATTCCGCGCTTCTCTTACAGACCTATGCTCTGGTTTACAATATGTTTTAGTGTGAGCCAACTGATGGACTGTTCTGAGAAAACTGCTGATTTGGCTGCTTGTTATTTATTTTTGTTGTTGTGTACTAATTCCTACTATTCTTGCCAGTGACTTAAGATCTAGTATAAATGTCCATTATTAAATAAAAATACGAATAGTACAGGCATAAGCCAGGTTTTGTGACCAAGGTCATTACTTGTCTTAAAGAGGAGTCTGGCTAAGTTCAAAATTGTACTAATCCACGTAACACTGTTTATCCAACGTCACTCATTCTTCGTTCGTATCGTAATTGAGGTATTTGGATATGTTACGTTTCCTTTAATAGTAACCGTAGGCCAGTGTGTATTAATTGCATAGTGAGCGTATTTACTCTTCCTCGTGAGCCTCCTACAGGTATCCAGCGTAGTGTTAACTTTACTCTGTTTGTAACCTATGGAACGCTGTTGGCTGTTGGGCACTACTCTACCCAAGAAGACTTCTGCTAAGTCGTTCCAGTTAGAGCAATTGGTTACTTAAGTTTATTTTCGTCTTCTTTTGATATACTAGTTTCACACAATAGGTAGAAGTTTATGTTAAATTATATGTATGGTCACATTTGACCGACATATATGAAGTTCCTTTTCATACATTCATTTATTTACAGAGAGAAGTTAAGCAAGAGCGCCTTATCTGATGCCTCTTGACCAGCTAAAACGCACACATCAAGAAAAGCTTTGCATCAACTCGGTTTCGGAGAGTTTCGGAATATGTACGGAATGTGGAATAGAACTCAACATAAACATCATTTCCTCCCTTTTTATTGCCCATAAAAACCACACACTGCATGTTGATCCACCATAGAGCGAGACGTTCAGAGATGGCGATCCAGATTGCTGTACACACCGGTACCTCTCACCCCCAGTAGCACGTCCTCTTGCATTGATGCGTGCCTGTATTCGTCGTGGCACACTACCCACAAGTTCATCAAGGTACTGTTGCTCCAGATTGTCCCACTCCTCAATGGCGATTCGGCGTAGATGCCTCAGAGTGGTTCAAGGGTCACGTCGTCCATAAACCGCACTACCTATCCCAGGCATGAGCGATTGGGTTCATGTCTGGAGAACATGCTGGCCATTCTAATCAGGCGTTGTCGTTATCCTGAAGGAAATCGTTACAAGATGTGCACGATGGGAGCGTAAATTATGGTCCATGAAGACGAATGCCTCGCTAATATGCTGCCAATATAGATGCACTATCGATTGGAGGATGGAATTCACGTATCGTGCAGCCATTATGGCTCCTTCCAAGACCACCAGTGGCGTACGTCGGCCCCACATAATGCCACCGCAAAAGAGCAGGGAACTTCCATCTTGCTGCACTCGCTGGGCAGTGTATCTAATGCATTCATCCTGACTGGGTCACCTCCAAACACATCTCTGACACTTGTCTGACTGAAGGCATATACGACTGTTATCGGTGAAGAGAACGTGATGCCAGTCCTGAGGGATGCATTCACATATTGTTGGGCCAAACTGTACCGCAGTGCATGGTGTCGTGGTTGCAAAGATGGACCTCACCATCGACATCTGGAGTGAAGTTGTGCGTCATGCAGCCTATTCCACACAGTTTGAGTGTGGCTGCACGAAAAGCATTATGCAACATGGTGGTGTTGCTGTCAGGGTTACTCCGAGCCATAATCCGTAGGAAGCGCTCATCCACTGCAATACTAGCCCTTGGGCAGCCTGAGCGAGGGATGTCATCGACAGTTCCTCTCTCTCTTTATATCCTCCATGTCTGAACAACATCACTTTCATTCACTCTGAGACGCATGGACACTTCCCTTCTTGAGAGCCCTTCGTGACACAAAGAAAAAATGCGAACGCAATCAGACCGCAGTACTGACCATGTAGGCAGGGTTGAACTACAGACAACACTAGCCATGTACCTCCTTCTTGGTGGAATGACTGGAACTGATCAGCTGTCGGACTCCGTCCGCCTAATAGGCGCTGCTCATACATGGTTGTTTACATCTTTGGGCGGGTATAGACAACTCTGAACAGTAAAATAGACTGTGTCTGTGATACAGTAGCCAAAGTCAACATCTATCTTCAGGAGTTCTGGAAACTGGGGTGATGCAAAACTGTTTTTCATGTATGTAATTGGCTTAGAATAACATGTAAACATAATCTTAAATTACTCTAGATGGGATACAGCTCTGAGCATTGTTTGATATATTGTTACATTGTCTCTTAAGGTCAGATTAATAATATTTTACCTTTTATTTCTTACGGTTTGCACATTGTGCAGCATACTACATGGAAGAACCAATCAGTAATTGTTTTACCAAAGATGATTTATTTTCATGATGTGAACTCCTTCAATGAAAATTTCTTTGGGTGTATGCCTTATCATGAATTTTGGAAATTGTTGCATTGTGAACACATTTTCATCTCCGCAAGACATGGATATAATTAGTGAGTGTGTGTTTCTCTTGTAAATGCTTGTCCTTGGCAAATAAGAAAATTCTTGATGTTTTTAAGAAGTGCTGTAATATCTTTATGGTATTGTAAGAGGAATGGTTTGTTTTGAGTAATCATTGTTATTTTTTCCACAGCAACTGTGATACTGTATTACAGCACAAACTAAGCCTCTGGGGTTTCCTTGGGGATGGCTGATGTTCCTGCTCAATACAACATGTTCTTTTTCTGTTCAGACGATTGTCTTTGGACTTTCATCATAACTGTTTACTTACAGTTATATTTGGCCGACCTGCACTGGCAGTGTTTACAAACTGCACAGTTGGCTCAATAAATGAATTGTTCGTGATTAAATTAAAGATTTATTGTTACTGTGGTCCAACAACTTACCGCAACAGTACAGCGCCTTACTGCCACACTGGAGGTGGTGTTATTTGTAATAGCATATTCTTACCAATTACTTTACAATAATGAATTTAGTTAAAAACATATTTATTATTAATGATATGCGTTTCGATTATTGTTAAGTTTTCATGGAAGGAAACTCGCTTCTTGCTACACACATTAGTTTATATGAATCTCACATTGTCGCTACTGTTGTGATTTTGGTAGACTAGCGTTGTTTTTACTTCAGAGGTGTGTATTGTACTGCTAGTCTCGTCTTATCCTGTCTATCCAGTGTTGGTGGTTGAACTGCCTGGCGCGGTCCACTGGGGTTTTCCACTTGTGATTCCTGGCCCCGCTGTCAGCCCCTGCATCGAGTAGTGCAATCGCCTCCTCTGTGCGGCCATGCTCTGCCGCGAAGTGCAGCGGCGTGTCCCCGTCCACATTCCTGGCATTGGGGTCTGCAGAGGCCTCCTCCAGCAGCCGCACCACGGCCGGCCGGCCGCCCCATGCAGCCCAGTGCAGCGGCGTGTTCTGGACCCAGTTCCCGGCATCCACCTCCGCGCCAGCCCCCACCAGACAACTCGCCGCTTCCACGTGACCCTGCCAGGCTGCCCAGTGCAGCGCAGTATTCTTGTTCCCATCCGTCGCACCCACATCAGCCCCAGCTGCCAGCAGCATCTGCAGCTCTTGCACTGCCCCATCGCTAGCTGCCTTCATCAGCCTCCTTCCTTTCTCCGCTGCCGAGAGGGTCCTACACAAAACACAGAAATTCTCGTACTTTTGTTCAAACACACACTTCTGATGAAGAAACGTATCAGAGTGGTACAACTGTAACCAATTCTATAACTCATCTCTCTGACAACTGATAAATCTCCCTTCTGTGATACAGAACACTGAGAAAGTTGCTTTATATTAACGTACAGATGCACAGTTACGTCATCCTCTCAAATTCTTCATGCACTCTCCACAAAAAATTCCTACACTCCAACACTCAAGATACAAAGTTATCACATTTTGTCACTTTAATTCGTGATCGTTAGTTTTTTGACCTTAGAATACAGTCGTTATAGAAGTTGTTGCCTTCCACTTCGTTCAGCCATTACTACGTCTCTGTGTGCAGCAGTCCTCTCTGACACTTGCAAATGTGACAAATAATGCTAATGACGTCTCGTGCTATTTAAAGAGAAGTTTCTGTTATTACAGGAACAAAAGTAAACCCAATTATCAACAAGTTTCTTGACACAAACACGTCAAACAGAGAAAGCTACTGTTAACCAGGAAACCATTTAGTAGTTACGTTTCGGATACAGCAATAATACCAAACTGGACTCTTCTACCACTACACACAATCACACTCATTGACAGATGCACATACACACAGGAACTAACAGAAACAAACAAACAAACAAACACACACACACACACACACACACACACACAGAAACATACACATAGAGAGAGAAAGAGAGAGAGAGACAAAGAGAGAGAGAGAGAGAAACTTTCGTCTTATATTCCTCTGGCTGTGATGTGCCTTAAGGCGACAGCGAGATCATGAGAGTAAATTAAAGTTTAATGAACTTGTCTCGATATGACAACCGTTGGAAAGTAAATCTTGTTTCCTGGAAAGTGCTGAAGTATGTAATTTACATGCGACAATCTCGCTAGGACGGGTCTAAACGAAAATACCTACACGCTGATACTACGCACTGTGCGGCATGTGCTCAGGGGAAGAATTTAGTAACATTTTTTGAAACTAAAGTCAATTAAGAAGTAATTATTTCCATTATTCTGGTAAATGACGTATTAAAATAATGAATCCAATATCCGCTGATCGATAAAATACATAATTCCTCTTTCTAGAAATATTTTGGGCAGACAGATTTGCAAATGTTGCTGATTCTATTGAAAATCATACAGTTGACATACTCAAAACTCATTTTATAGTTCTGATAACTGCATCAGATAATAATGGATGTTTTCTATATAGAGAGAAACAGACGTGAATCCTGAATGACTGTACAGGAACGAACAGCTCTGAAGCCCTTTTGACTCCCACAGTGCTTAACTTGGTGTGGTCCTGGTGAAGGCAGTGTATTTATGTTTGCCTTGCACACATGTTTAAGTGTGTGTGTGTGTTTTGTGTGTGTTTGTTTTGTGTGTGTGTGTGTGTGTGTATGTGTGTGTGTAGTCTGGTGAAGGTGTACCCACGGTGTGACACAATGTTTGAAGTGGTGCTACTTTGTTTTTAAATGCATAGGTCACTGACGGACGTCAAAGTCACATCTCCAGATTCAAAAAACTCTTACAGATGAGAGCCAGACTCTGAGCTGTTTGGGCAATTTAATACGGAGCTGTGGAAGCTGCTTCACAAACAGGCGTTAATCTATCATTACTGGTACTTTAATGGTAATCATTTATAACCTGACCAGAATCAGTGACGATTTAAGACACTTAATCTACTACGGTTTCTCATTACTACTGAATATTTTATGGAACCCCCACTTTAATTACACCTCGTTGCCTCATGAGTACACCCAGTGCATGATCCCCTCTCCTCCAATCCAACAGATTTTCTGGGTGGACAAGATGCTGCAATTCTATATTCTGTTAGATCAGTCGTATGTGGGCCTCTGTACCACAAAGTGTTTCGCTGTTAAAAAATGATCCGCTACTCTGTACTCTAAATCTGTTGCTGAAGCAGCCACACACAACTTCTACAGAGCGATGAGTCTTTGCCCTTCATATGTGTGGTTATTGGGGCTGGTAGTGGTACCACCCAGCATGGGCGTGCCTCAGCTATGAACCGATGATAGCCACCTATACTCGAGTGATCTCTGATGGGGTGTGGTGTAGCAGGCAATTTGTTGAGTGGTGTTTCTAGCACTGATGTACAATGGATATGGTGGAAACCTGCCAACCATGCCCAAAATTGCATGCATGAAAATGAAAACTACACGTCATAAGCTTTCCTAGCATTTTCTCTCACATTTTTGACAAATATTACATACATATAAACTTTGTTAGTAATAATGAGTCACTCCCAATTCTTTCAGTATTTAGCAGCGGTCCTTCCACTGCCCAAAAAATTTCCTAACAGAACACAGCCAGTGGTGTGTCACTTTCTATGTAATGACAGCATCTTCAAGACTGCCTTTAGTGTCACAATGCTACAGTACATGCAGATGTAGGATCTCAAACCATGGGACTGACTGTGCTCCCATAAATTAAAAGTTTGCTCTCTGCATATGGATTACTGTACGTAGAATACTAACAGGAAATGGGGTAACTTATGATCCACTCTGAAATGTATGAATGACTTTATAAAAAATTTGTTATACTTAACGGACTTTTAGCTGAATGATTCTCAAAACAGTGTTTTTCATGTATAATTTTGGCACACAATTTTTCCTCTCTAGTGATGAAAAATAATGTTTCGCCTCATGAAAGTAGCAGGAACACAAACCGATTATAAAAATATAATTCAGTTATAGTAAGCAGTTTTGAGAGGCACTCGGCTGGGGCGGCCGAGCGGTTCTAGGCGCTACAGTCTGGAACCGCGCGACCGCTACTGTCGCAGGTTCGAATCCTGCCACGGGCATGGATATGTGTGATGTCCTTAGGGTAGATTGGTGTAAGTAGTTCTAAGTTATAGGGGACTGATGACCTTAGAAGTTAAGTCCCATAGTGCTCCAAGCCACTTGAACCATTTGAGAGACAGTATGTGCCATAAGCAATAATTGAAGTGAAATTAATCTAATGCACTAAGAAAGAAGAAGCCAATCACACTGAAAACAATGAACATGCACTGAAGTGAAATGATATCCTGGAAAACCACTCAGAAAAGTTGAACTTGCAAAGTAATGTAATGAACATTAGTGACAGTTTAAATTTTGTTTCACATCACGACCGCAAGTTAGATTTCCTGCTTAGCATGAACAGACACTTTAACAGATTTTTTAATCTTTCACTTTGAGAGACAGTTAATAGGATTTCTTTTCTTTAAAACAGTGATTTAGTGCATTAGTGATCAGTATATTTCGGTTTAGGAATGCACTTGAATTCCATGCGTTTGTAAGTTGCTCTGTTAGTGAACATGTTTTTTCCACCATGCAGCTCCATTCATCGTTTGTCTACTATTCAGTATTGCAGGCAAAGTAAACTTGGAGGGATAGGAAACTGTATAATTTATCTGTGATGGGAACATTATCACAAATTACCTCCTACCTGCTGGCTCTGAGTTTTGTGGTCAGCAAGGGATTATGTAGATTATTCCCTGAAAAAAAACTTTGTCCAACTAATACTCAGAAACAGAATCTAGCTTGTGATTTATTAGATCTACATTGATCGAAGTGTATCTGCTAGATGCTTCATATGGAATGAGAATGCATTTGGACATAGCAATAATTTCTTGTCTTTCGTGACATTCAGTTCCATGGCTTGAGATCCAACATTTGCATGTCCTGTAGCATTGTGACACTAAAGATGGTCTTGAAGGTGCTGTCATTACACATGAAGGAATACACCACTGCCTTTGTTCTGTTTGGAAATGTGGTGGACAGTAGAAATACTACTGCTAAATACTTTTACCAATGGTATAAGTCTTCATGAAAGTTACCACTTGTATCTTATAAGTAATTTTTGTGTCACAGGCGTCTACCCTTTCAAGCACTGACATACGGTTATGTTCCTAACTAACTCAAAGCGTATTGTAAATTGTGGGAAAATACATAAGATCTGGAAGCATCCTCTCGTCTGTTACATTTATGGAGATGATATTTAGGCTAGTTTTATGAGCTGGAACTGTTTCGTAGTCAATTACTGGTCTTGCTGTTCAAACGTGTGCAGTTTTCTGCAAATTTTAGTTCCTGTTGAACTGCAAACTGATTTATGAGCATTTTCCTTACATATCTTCTTCATCTTGGAAACCTGAAGTCCTTGTCATATTACGAGATGTGATTTAAAATCAGTAGCATGTGATGTCGCTGGCAGCAGACATCCCATACTAATCTGGGTATAGTGGTGTCATAAGATGCTGACTAACGATGACTGTGGATGCCTCGTTAATTATAACACTGTATATCATGTTACTCACTCATCTGTTAAATCGCATTTTGCTCACAGTCATATTAAAAATTGTTTTTCACTCAGTCATATGCATTGTCAAACTCAACTATCATTTTCGCTGGATGTGATTTACAAGCTGAGGTCTGATATAAAATATACATGTACATTCTGGCAATAGGTCTGACATGTTCCTAGCTATAGTACTACGAAAACTGCATTGAGCTCGATTCTTTATGAGAAGCAGTTTTAGTTGGTTGGTTGGTGTGAGGAGTAAAGGGGTCAAACTACGCTGTCATCTGTCCCTTTCCCAACATTCAAACAGCTCTCGGGTTAAAAACATTACCAAAACGATTTCGGGAAAGTAAAAGGAGAAAGACTGACTCGAAACTACACTGAAGAAGAAAACAAAAAAAGGCTAACAAAAAGGGGAAAACGTAAACTAAAAGAAAAAACAGTGGATGGTATCAGAATAACATAGCAGATGGCCAGGACTGGGTGATCACGACAGAAATAAAGGATGAGCGAGCCACTCTGCAACACACTAAAACCTCCAGCCTTAAAGACGAGGCCAGACGAACTTGGACAGGGAAAATACGAACACCAAGGCTAAAAAACAGCAAAGAAAGAGTGAGGAAGAGTTAAAATAAAGGTAGATTGTGTGATAAAAATTCCCCTCACAAATAAAACGTAAAACGATGTCAACCGTTATGACATTGACTCCCAACACCGTTAACAGTGTGATGGGAAGGTTAAAAGTCCACTGCAGGGCAATTAAACTAGGGCAGTCCAGTGAAATGAGGACGACAGTCAAGTGGGACCTACAGCAACACTGAGGTACGTCCTAGCGACGGAGGAGGTGTCTATGAGTCAGCCAGGTGCGGCCGATGTGGGGTTAGCAAAGGACAACAGACGCCCTGCGAGTGGCATGCATGCATGATTATCACAGATTCGTATTCTCCTTGACAACACATAGTTTAGTTGGTGTACTGACCATGTGTCATTCAGCATCCCAGATCCTGAAAACTTAACAGCATAAGACCAACTGGAAATCAGTCTCCAGTGGGAAGATCTCCAGAGTTGGTTTACTGGTAGCATGTTTGGTCAACCTGACAGCAAGTTCACTGCCCAGGATCCCAGCATGTCCTGGGGTCCTAATGTAGGTCACTGAATGTGGATAGTTAACAGCTGGATAGTTAACAGCAAAGGGTGGTGAGGGAAGGAATGGATATGCTGAAGAGTGCAAGAGATAGCTACCAACTGTGCAGTGAAAACACTGAAGCAGTCCAGCTAGGAGCTCTGTTCAGCATGTCCAACGTGAGCATAAGCGAAGCCAACAAGAGCCATTGAGCCATCTGTGTAGACTGTTTCTGAGTCCTGGAACTCACCAAGAATAGAGAAAAACTGTCATGGAGGCCACAGGTGGAACTGAGCCTTTTGGGCTTTGCGATAGGTCCAGACGAACCAGTGGCTGTGGTATGGACCACGAAGTGAACACATAGAAAAGTGATAGAAGGAAAGTGTCAAGATCACTAAGAAGCAAACACAAACTGCAATTGGCATCCCCAATCTGCGCTGCTGTTGTCAGGGATGGGTAGCCATATTACGGAAAGGAGATCATAATTTGAATGGTAAGGCGAATAATGAATATGGGCAGTATAGTTCGCAAGCAACTGCTGTCACCTAATTCGCAATGGAGGAACACCAGCCTTTATTAGGACGCTGGTTTAGGAAGCTCCTGTCGCACAGTGGTGTATAGAGTCCAGCAGTTGGAATGCTGAGGGCAAAGCAGAACCACACACCAGGCATCCATAGGAAAGAAGGGACTGCAAAGTGCTTTGCACAGCTGCAGCAGTGTAGGGCGATCAGCACCCAATTCGTTGTGGTGTAGGCATTGAATAACATTAACATGCTGCCAGCACATTTTCTTAAGCTGACGAAGATGGGGAAGCCAAGTTAAAAAAGTATCAAAGACCAGTCCCAAAAAGCAGAACATCTCCACTACATTAAGTAGTTGGTCATAAAGGTAAAGTTCCAGATGGAGATGGCAGTACAACAAAAACAGAAGGGTATGACACAAGTGTTGGCAGCTGAAAACTGAAACCTGTGAGTGAGGACCCACTGCTGCACCTTTTGTATGACTTCCAGCAGTCTACGTTCAGCCACCAACAGAAGAGGAGCAAAGGGAAATACAAAAATCATCAGCATATAGGTGGGGAGATATTGAGGACCATTAACGATGATTAAAAAGATTGGAACGCTCAGTACAGAGCCATTTGGGACCCCATTCTCTTGGATGTGAGGCGAACAGTGTGAGGCACCAGCTCGAGCTCTGAAATGGGTAGCGACAAAAAGTTCCGTATAAAAATCGGGAGCGGGCCCCAGAGACACCACTCATGCAGAGTAGAGAGGATGTGGTGTCGCCAAGTGATATTGTAGGCTTTCGTCAGACCAAAAAAGGCGGAAATCAGGTGCTGACGCCAGGAGAAGGCCAATCAGATGGCAGTCTCTGGGTAGAGTAAGTTGTCAGTGGTGGAGCGAACTCGCCAAAAACCGCCCTGGGAGGGAGCCAGAAGACGCTGACACTTGAGGAGCCAACACAACGGCCAGCTCACCATACATTCAAGCAGCTTGCACAGAGCGTTGGTGAGGCTGATAGGACGATAACAGCCCAAATCTAGCAGGTTCTTACCAGGCTTTAGCACTGGGATGATCATACTTAACTGGCACTGCGATGGGGAGTCGCCATCGCTCAAGATTCAGTTGATGATGGCAAGGAAGTGGCGCTGATAATCCACTCACAGACATTTAAGCTTTTGGGAATGGATGTAGTCTGCCCCAGGGGTTGAGTCAGGAGAATCGGCAAGGGCCCTGAGCAATTCCCACTCACTGAAGGGAGCACTATATGTCTCGGATTGGTGTGGAGCGAGAGATAGGAATTGTCGTTTCACCACGATTTAATTGTCAGATGCAGAGGTGCGAAGATAATGATCCACAAGACATTCTGCGATTACATGTGGATCGGCATATACAGCTCCATCTGTCGAAATTCTATGTATACCTGAAGGAGTCTCATATCCGTAAAGGCATCTGAGCTTGGTCCAGACCTGGGAAGGAGAGGTTTTTGTGCGAGTGGTGGAGATGTATCGTTCCCAATAGTCCCATCATTCAATGAGCTGACAGACCTGGACACAATGCATTTTGAGGGCAATGAGGTGCTCTAGAAATCAATGGCGCTTATGATGTTGAAGGGCCCACCTACAGTCTCTAATGGCCACAGCGATTTTGAGTGACCACCAAGGGACTGACTACCACTGGAACAGCCTGAGGAACAAGGGATTCAAGATTCAGCTTGGGCAACAATGGTAGTAATGGTGGTCCCATGCAAAGGAGATTCAACAGTTGTAGTGCCCTTGAAAGCATCTCATTCAGCCTTGGTAAGAGCCCATATGGGCAAGTGTCCAGGCGATGCTGGGGTAGGGACAGAAAGAGTGGAAAGTGGTCACTACCACACAAGTTGCCATGAGATCTCCAGTGGATATAAAGGAGCAGACCAGAACAGCAAACCAAGGGATCAATGGCTCAGTATGTGTCAGATGCCACACTAAAGTGAATGGGGGCACCTGTAATGAGGAGGCAAAAGCCGAGGTGAGTTAGTAGATCCTCGACAGTCTTACCACACCAGAAATCTTCGTTCCACCCCAAACAAGGTTGTTGTTGTTGTGGTCTTCAGTCCTGAGACTGGTTTGATGCAGTTCTCCATGCTACTCTATCCTGTGCAAGCTTCTTCATCTCCCAGTACCTACTGCAAGCTACATCCTTCTGAATCTGCTTAGTGTATTCATCTCGTGGTCTCCCTCTACGATTTTTACCCTCCACACTGCCGTCCAATGCTAAATTTGTGATCCCTTGATGCCTCAAAACATGTCCTACCAACCGATCCCTTCTTCTAGTCAAGTTGTGCCACAAACTTCTCTTCTCCCCAATCCTATTCAATACCTCCTCATTAGTTATGTGATCTACCCACCTTCTCTTCAGCATTCTTCTGTAGCACCACATTTCGAAAGCTTCTATTCTCTTCTTGTCCAAACTAGTTATCGTCCATGTTTCACTTCCATACATGGCTACACTCCATACAAATACTTTCAGAAACGACTTCCTGACACTTATATCAATTCTCGATGTTAACAAATTTCTCTTCTTCAGAAACGATTTCCTTGCCATTGCCAGTCTACATTTTATATCCTCTCTACTTCGACCATCATCAGTTATTTTACTCCCTAAATAGCAAAACTCCTTTACTACTTTATGTGTCATTTCCTAATCTAATTCCCTCAGCCTCACCCGATTTAATTTGACTACTTTCCATTATCTTCGTTTTGCTTTTGTTGATGTTCATCTTATATCCTGCTTTCAAGACACTGTCCATTCCGTTCAACTGCATTTCCAAGTCCTTTGCTGTAACTGACAGAATTATAATGTCATCGGCGAACCTCAAAGTTGTTACTTCTTCTCCATGAATTTTAATACCTACTCCGAATTTTTCTTTTGTTTCCTTTACTGCTTGCTCAATATACAGATTGAATAACATCGGGGAGAGGCTACAACCCTGTCTCACTCCTTTCCCAACCACTACTTCCCTTTCATGCCCCTCGTCTCTTATAACTGCCATCTGGTTTCTGTATTGCCTCACGTGTTCCAGTATTTCTACGGAATCCAAACTGATCTTCCCCGAGGTCGGCTTCTACTAGTTTTTCCATTCGTCTGTAAAGAATTCGCGTTAGTATTTTGCAGCTGTGACTTATTAAACTGACAGTTCGGTAATTTTCACGTCTGTCAACACCTGCTTTCTTTGGGATTGGAATTATTATATTCTTCTTGAAGTCTGATGGTATTTTGCCTGTCTCATACATCTTGCTCACCAGATGGTAGAGTTTTGTAAGGACTGGCTCGCCCAAGGCCATCAGTAGTTCTAATGGAATGTTATCTACTCCCGGGGCCTTGTTTCGACTCAGGCCTTTCAGTGCTCTGTCAAACTCTTCACGCAGTATCTTATCTCCCATTTCGTCTTCATCTACATCCTCTTCCATTTCCATAATATTGTCCTCAAGTACATCGCCCTTGTATAAACCCTCTATATACTCCTTCCTCCTTTCTGCCTTCCCTTCTTAACTTAGAACTGGGTTGCCATCTGAGCTCTTGATATTCATACAAGTGGCTCTCTTCTCTCCAAAGGTCTCTTTAATTTTCCTGCAGGCAGTATCTATATTACCCCTAGTGAGACAGGCCTCTATATCCTTACATTTGTCCTCTAGCCATCCTTGCTTAGCCATTTTGCACTTCCTGTCGATCTCATTTTTGATACGTTTGTATTCCTTTTTGCCTGCTTCATTTACTGCATTTTTATATTTCCTCCTTTCATCAATTAAATTCAATATCTCTTCTGTTACCCAAGGATTTCTACTAGCCCACGTCTTTTTACCTACTTGGTCGTCTGCTGCCTTCACTACTTCATCCCTCAGAGCTACCCATTCTTCTTCTACTGTATTTCTTTCCCCCATTCCTGTCAATTGTTCCCTTATGCTCTCCCTGAAACTCTCTACAACCTCTGGTTCTTTCAGTTTATCCAGGTCCCATCTCCTTAAATTCCCACCTTTTTGCAGTTTCTTCAGTTTCAATCTGCAGTTCATAACCAATAGGTTGTGGTCAGAATCCACATCTTCTCCTGGAAATGTCTTACAATTTAAAACCTGGTTCCTAAATCTCTGTCTTATCATTGTATAATCTATCTGATACCTTTTAGTATCTCCAGGATTCTTCCAGGTATACAACCTTATTTCATGTTTCTTGAACCAAGTGTTAGCTATGCATTCTACAAGGCAGCTTCCTCTTTCATTTCTTCCCCCCAACCCATATTCACCTACTATGTTTCCTTCTCTCCCTTTTCCTACTGACGAGTTCCAGGCACCCATGACTATTAAATTTTCGTCTCCCTTCACTACCTGAATAATTTCTTTTATCTCGTCATACATTTCATCAATTTCTTCACCATCTGCAGAGCTAGTTGGCATATAAACTTGTACTACTGTAGTAGGCATGGGCTTTGTGTCTATCTTGGCCACAATATTGCGTTCACTATGCTGTTTGTAGTAGCTAACCCGCACTCCTATTTTTTTTATTCATTATTAAACCTACTCCTGCATTACCCCTTATTTGATTTTGTATTTATAACGCTGTAATCACCTGACCAAAAGTCTTGTTCCTCCTGCCACTGAACTTCACTAATTCCCACTATATCTAACTTTAACCTATCCATTTCCCTTTTTAAATTTTCTAATCTACCTGCCTGATTAAGGGATCTGACATTCCACACTCCGATCCGTAGAACGCCAGTTTTCTTCCTCCAGATAACGACGTCCTCTTGAGTAGTCCCCGCCTGGAGATCCGAATGGGGGACTGTTTTACCTCCGGAATATTTTACCCAAGAGGACGCCATCATCAAACAAAGTTTAAGGCATTAAAATCACCCAGAAGTAGGACAAGTGGGGGTGGAGGCGAGAGATGAGAAATTAGTGCAGCTAATACATGGTGCAACACTTCACCGTCTGGAGGGACTTATATCTTGCTGATGGTAATTTCCTGCATTGTCCTCACAGTTTCCAAAAGTGTTTCAAGGGGAAATAGGTTCGCTACAGACATAGACGCAGACTCCACCTCGCAGTGTGTCACAGTGAGTACAATATTTGTAGTACCCCTGTCAGGCACAAAGAGCTGGGGTCCACATCACAGGAAACAACGTTTCTTGAAAAGCAATGCAAAACGCAAGTCTAATGCTTAAAAGTTGTCATGATTCAGCGAGGTGGGAGAAAAAACCGCCACAGTTCCACTGGAGCAATAGGTTGTCAGTCATTTGGGAACACATTAAGGGATCAAGGAGACAGTTTATGCCTCAGTGTGACCATGAGTGCTGGTATCCAGGACTGTTGCGTCTGAAGCGTCAGCACGATATAGGACCCTGAGCGATTCTACAATCTGCACCTCGTCCTCAGACCTGGAACTGCTAGGGACTGGTGGTGTTAGGACCACTGGTGACCCATGGTAAAGTTAGCTTTGAAAAGCGCGCCGCAGCACGTAGCGTCAAGCAGTTGCCCTCCGATTTCTGCCGGTGGCGCCGTTGTCGCAATTGAAGGCTTCGGTGTCTCCGTCTAGAGGGAAAGGGGAAAAGTGGGCTGTTCGCGTGGGTTTAATATGTGGCTGTATGGACTCTTGTGGAGAGTTGGCAGTTGCGGCATGAAGAAGCACTGTGAGACTTAACATCTGAGATCAATCCCCTGGAACGTAGAAGTACTTTAACCTAACTAACCTAAGGACATCACACACATCCATGCCCGAGGCAAGATTCGAGCCTGCGATCATAGCAGTCGCGCGGTTCCGGACTGAAGTGCCAAGTACCGTTCGGCCACCGCGGCCGGCCACCTGCGGGTTTATTCGACTGTTAGCCTCTGCTATGTCTGTGAAAGTCTAAGGCACCAATGGTTGTACTGTTTAAAATGCAGGGCACTAAGATCTGATTCATTTTCTCGCCTGCCATAACTGGTATTACTAGACTCACATGTAAAAGGTACTCTAAGAAAGAAGAAAAAATTCCTTTTTCCTCGTGGTAAGAACTAGTCAATTGCATAAGGAATTCCTGCTCATCTGGAAGCTCTGACTTACGTAAATTTGTGTTTTTATATATATATGGCTATAATCAAGCAAGGTTGTTAATGAAACTTCCTGGCAGATTAAAACTGTGTGCCGGACCGAGACTCGAACTCGGGACCTTTGCCTTTCGCGGGCAAGTGCTCTACCAATTGAACTACCCGAGCATGACTCACGCCCCGTCCTCAAAGCCTTACTTCTACCAGTACCTCGTCTCCTACCTTCCAAACTTTACAGAAGCTCTTCTGCGAACCTTGCAGAAGATGCAGTATAACTGTCACCCTTATTTAGCCTTCCTGTGCATAATTCTGATTAAATTTATGTGTGTGTTATCTCTACATTTACACAACACTGTGCTCTCGAAAATTATGGACCATTGTTTTGTAAGAGTGGAGGTGCCGTC
This sequence comes from Schistocerca serialis cubense, assembly GCF_023864345.2. NCBI lineage: Eukaryota > Metazoa > Arthropoda > Insecta > Orthoptera > Acrididae > Schistocerca > Schistocerca serialis. Next base: position 135,516,125 of record NC_064648.1, on the reverse strand, counting down.
TGATAGCGGGCCAGATGTGTTCCATCAGGTTGACACCATGCAAATTATGTGGACGAGACAAGACGAGTTCAGTATCATTCTCCTCCACTCACTGTACCACAATCCTGTCTTCGTGACAGGGTCATCGTCGTTGAGGAAGACATAAAGCGTGAAAATGTACAGGTTATCTGCATTAGTGTACAGGTAATCCTCAGCTGTCATGGTGGCATCGGTTACAGATGCCATGGAAGCCCAGATGATTGCACCCACCACATAGTCCAGCTCTCACTGTCCAGCATATATGTTGTGCATCTTTTGGGTAACTATTCACCTGAATGATGGCATGTCTGGAGATTGCCATCAGCATAATGTAACCAAAAGAACATGATTCATCCTACTAGACCATACGTTTCTAGTGATCCACTGTCCAGTCTCGATGAGCCTGCTCCCACTACAGTGGTAATGACTGTTCTGGTGTAACCACTGGCGCCAGAACGAAGACAAAGAACGCAAGACCAGAGAAGGCAGTGAAACGACATGGGCCAATAGTGCACTGATTAAGACCGCATCATGACTGGAGTGACACCTGCAAGAAATGAATATAGGCGCCGCTCCTGCCAGCCTCGGCCAGACATTAGTGGACAGCATTAGCATGGCCTAGCAGAGACTGCTACGAGAACTGATATTTGTGATCAACAAACTGAGAGACAGACTTGCCTGAACATTGCATATTGCACTAGACTAATTTATATTGCATTACGCCCATCGCTTGCGACTCCTTTTTACATTAAAGTTAAGTATTGTCAATCTGCTTTAACGAAGTAAAACTATTAAAGTTATTTGCTTGAATTGTTGTATAGCATTCTGAGAACGAAGCATCCATTAGGCACCCTACACAAGACGAGAGGACAAGATCCAACAATGATGCTTTAATTCTGTCCACATGCAAAATTGTTTCAGGTCATATAGTATGAATATTCACATTCAACAACTTGTGTCAAACTTTGTGCTGTGAACCTCTTGTGCCGGCACCAGAATTATACTGTGTCGCCAGATCTGCAACAAATCACCACTTGCCTTACTGTACAAACCTCTGACCTCGGTGTTCTGAGATGAGTTGTGGGCGCTAAACACATCACTATCTGCTCTTGGTTTGACTGATTTCCAGTCACTTTCTCTAGACGCCGACAACGCTGGCACGTTCGAAGCCTCTCCGTTTCTGAGGCTATCATTCGTAGGCACTTAGTCTTTCATAGCTTGTGATCTTTTTTGTAAGGTGTTTTACGCGTTCGCACAGCTGTCAGCGAGAAAGGTCTTAACTTTCTTCTACCTGTACATTATTGGAACCATGCATAACAAAAGTCTTTCTCGACACACGTTCTGCTCTGTTCTTGATATACTTACTAACACAATTCTCGACCATTCTTTTAAATTCTGTCGTAATTTGTTTTGTGTTCTGTTCTAACATTTGTTTCCTTCTCCAGTAGTTCCCTCATCGCTTTTTGATATTTTATTGGGACTGAGTCCCTCAAGTTTTCGTAACACTATAAATTGGTATAATTCCTTTCCTGTTACGTACTTTACCGAGATTCCGCTAATTTTGAATATACTACGTACAATATATTTTAAAGTATTTCCTCGACAGTATGTACACTGTGTTTAACAATATCGTATGTTTTGCAGTGTGCATGTTTGCTTGTCACCTCAAGCAGAGAGGTACCTGGCATTTCTACAGATTCTCGCTGTGGTCTGTCTCTTTAATAATTTTTTCGATTCTTTCTGCTCGTTGGCTGTTAGCATGCACCTCTTTTTGTGTTACATCACCTGCATTACTTTTATGCACGACATTTGGCATATGCTTGTCAGTTTCCAGTTCGTGATGGAACTTCAGAATAAGTGTTCTGTCTTCCATGATTAGTTATTACTGTGTGTGAATTGTATAGTCCACCTATGGTGTACGAGGCTTTTAAATGTAAATTGGATCCACAGTTTATGCATGCCCATGGCTGACTGTCCTGGTTCACCAAAGCACGAAGTACTGGAATCTCTGTGGAGCAGGCGTTGTGTTTCCTTAAATTCACTTACGGACTTTGTACCAAAATATATACTTTACAAAACTTCTTTCGCTCCCATATATCCCCTTGAATAATAAAGAAATTCTTATGTCACACAATACCGTATTGTATTACACCTTAATTATATTAAAAAGGCATGTTGAACACTGTCACTGTTGCTAATTGCGGGCATGTATACGCATTGTTCACATGCAAAATTCATTGTCTTTGACTTTAACAGTAAGTGCATTGGCAATGAAATCAGTATATGGCCCTGTGCATGCGCTACAAACATATGACACAGCTCTCTTGGAAGCCTTACTATGCTTCGCAGCAGGTGCATAAACATACTGCCTGTGTCCAGTGGCCTATAGAAGCACAGTGAGGCTAGGACAGAGGAGCATGCTACTCACAATGCTGCGTGCTTTTGGCACCACGTCAGTAGAAGCCGTGTGTGTGGATCTGGGGTATTGCCGCATTGACGTCATTATCTACCACAGAGCGGTGGTGTGCTGGGTCAAGAGGGGTACATACTACAAGATTCCACGAATAACAGGAGAAAACATTGTAGACATGAGTCAATTAAATAACTGCCACCTTGACACCTGAAAAATGGACTGGGAGATGACCGACAAAGGTCATCGTGTTTTCTGCGATTCCACAATTTACAGGTACAGCTTCATCACAAGCATACGGATCCACCCATGCCATTGTTCACATTGCGACTGGGCTTGAACCGAGTGGGCCTTAGCTAAAGTACTACATGCACGTGTGGGGCATATAGGTCTCCTGAACATGTGACATTACATTCAACACCCTCACACATATAAGATCTGTAACAGAGCATAACGACATCAAAGAAATGCTACGAGACCCAGACAAATAGTGTGCTCTAAGCAACGCAACTGTTAATGTTTCAAGAACACTGCACGAAATCTACAGACGAGGGAACTCATATGGCAGATCTCAGACAAGCACATAACAACGACAACAACACGATCCTTGGGAGGATACAAACTCAGACACATCACAGACATTGATGTAGATGCGGGCACAGAAAATGACACAAGCACAGCAATAACATCATATTATAAGAGGTTCAATAGCTAAAACAGACAAAAAAAGATAACTATAAGAAAGGAGGCATCGCATGTGATTTTTTCATTTACCTGATATGAATTTTCAATACAACAGCTAAAAACGGGAAGGAAAACGACTAATTGAAGAACTGAGACACTCATTACATCTAAGGAATATGCTATATGGTGAGGCGAATCTTCAAGTTTAAGTTCTGTGGTTCCACTCCAGCCTATGACACTGCTTAAAGATAAAAACATCATGCTCAGAGACATACAAGATAACAGCACACATACGACATGTATATGGGTAACTACATCTAGCCATTGCAACACAACTAGTGCAATAGTACACCCTAGATAAGATCTAATAAGTGCCACTACTCCATAGACAGTATAAACAAATACACTCGCAGTCACTCATGATATATTTCATTTAGTAACGTTTCTGCCAAGGCCCTCCCACATGGAATGGCAAGCACATAAATCATAATTTATATGTTATATTTTATTTTAACAGTAAAATGAAATCTGGAGATCATTCCTTTCCTATGTTTCTATTTTCTGTTATAAATTACTATCATTTATTAATACTCTATTTCCTACAACCAATGTAATTTACTTTGTAATTCATTGTTATTACCCTCCTTTTATAGCTCAATACTAATTTTACTAGCGATGTAGAACAATGCAGTATTATATGTAAAATTGTATAATGCACGACATGCTTTTTAAAATGTCAGGTAGCAGGTCTTTAAATACGTAACAAATGTAATGCAATGTGCACTCACAGTTTTTCGTGAAGTCGACTACCATTATCTGCTACCACCGACAATCGATTTGCATAAAGATAAGTCGATATCAGGATGCATTTTCGCAGAAATTTCCCCATGCTGAATCAAGATCTGTACCCATAACACCTGTGAAACACCGTCAATTGCAGGGATTTGTTTACAGAAGACGTCATACGCCACTACACACGACTCCACCCGACCACACGCGCAGAAGGATTGCCTGATTAGCACGAGCAGCCATCTTGACCATTATGTAGTGACCACCGAAAATTTGTCCCATACTGGCTGTCGAATACGGATTTCTTGCTCATCACAAGCAGTCGCCTTTACTACTAGGCTGCCTCACCGCACGACTGCACGTGTGACTTCCAGTTTCATTTAGGCTGATGTTCCAAACAAATGATTTCCAAGGACTACTGCCAGACGATCTCATATTCAGCTCTCGTGGCAGACTGAACTTCGGTCTCTTACAGACGCCATTCATCCAATGGTGCTATTTGGGCGCATACTGTCAAACGCAATTATAGTTTCTGCAAAACAAACATGGAAATAAAACTGACAGCTGAAAGCTTGAGTCAAGTGAGGTCGTTTGATAGGATGACCAACTAGCTTCACTCTACAACATTCCATAACCTTATTCTGATGATGGATATTATTTTTACGTCTTTTCCTTCATAATGACCCATCATCATTTCCTTTTGACGACCATAACTAACTTGTGCATAATTATTTATTCGCATTAAAGTAATATTTTTAGTTACAATGCATAAATGTAGCTGTAACACCAATTTTATACAAATTTACTTTAGGAGATGGGAAACCACCACTGATAAGATAACTTTCACCTGACAGACCATTCACTACATTTGGAGAGTAAAAGTTGTTTATGGTACCTTTGTCAAATAACTGCATGGATGGACCAACTGTGGTCTGAACAGGTTGTAATTCACACTCTGTTCCCAGAAAAATATCTTGAGAAACACTATGATACATGCTTACACAAACATCAAAAATTAACAAATAAAATGCCGTTTCTTGACAATTATAACTTCTATTTTATCGAAAAATACAATAAAGTGAGATTCTGTTTTTGGATAAGATCACTTGGCTAACGCCCTCATAAGTGGTATGATGAATGTGGAAATCGTGCATGTATAGCGACAGTACTCACCTCAGGAAAGAGACGGAAGCGTCGTCAAATGTGGGAGTGGGGCAGGTAGCTGTGTGCTTTGCAGCTGGAACAGGAGCCCTGCTGCAGTTTCTGTGGCCAGTGTGCAGCGGAGTGGTGGGGGTGACCTCGCTGTCTCCAGTCGCTGGAGTGCTGTGCAGAGACACAGGGTGTGGTCACTCTGTACACACGGAGGACAGAGGGCAGCCTATTGCTGACAATGCTGCTGAGAACTTATCCAGACACAACTAATAGAACACACACTTTCAACATCAGTAGTGGGTCCTCTGAGAAGAAGGACTTACCCCTGTGCTAATCGGTTTAGCCCCCACACTAGTAGCATGGCTTAGCAAACAACAGGCTGGATAAATTAAAGTACAAATAAAAGGTACATGCTAAGGTCAACATTTAGGTTGAACTGATATGACAACTAGTCATCAGCGTAGTTTAAATACATAAAAACAACATTCCCACAGAAATAAAAATGGAAATAATCTTTACATGTACAACTTGTACCATTATCATCAGATTGTATCGGTAGCTGTTAGGGACTTGGCTGTAGGATGCGCAGCTGGTAAATTACAGAAGAGCAGATTCTGAACTGTGCACCAAAAGAAATTTAGAGAAGCAAGGGTTACAGATGTGTGATACTGTGCAGCTATTCCCTTACTACGTTTAACTGTCACCAAAATAGGCAAGTAAATATATTTGTTTCACATTGGCCAACGAGCACTCTCAATAAACTAGCGAACATTGAGCAATGAGTAAGATAAAAAAGGCAAACAGAAGCATTCTATACATACACTTATGCGTGATATGTAGTCAGAAGTTGTTATTCGAATGGAAATAGAAATTATGTTTAATTCTTATATTCTATATATACACTTCTATCAGACTGTGATAAGAAGATTTCCTGTAGAACGAAGGAAAGAGTTGGATTTAAATTAAGGAGACATGGGTTACATAACACAGGAGACAATGCAATGTTGTGTAAATACGCATTAAATCATTATCAGTCATTAAATGTGACTAAAGTAAGCTGTGGTTGCTACAAGTGAGGAGAAGATACAGGTCGATGAATGGAAACTCTATCAGTGATGGAAGCATACATAGAGTGTTCGGAAATTCTCTTTACAAACTACTAGGACTTGTAGAGGGGGGAGAGAACGTAATATGTTGAACAGGAACTCCGTCTGGAAATGTACTGCATGCATTCTACGACAGTTTGAGTTCACGTGTTTAAATCATTCACTTCTGCTTCAAGAAGTGAATTAGGAGTGATGTAATACAGTTATTAGGTAACAGTCCGAAAGTAAACACAGCTAAGCATCCATTTATCAGTTCCACACATCTGTTTGCATTAACACTTAAACATTACCTTCTGCATGTACAGTATGCTAGCTTGATCTTTTGTTTTGGACTAATGTGAACACGTAATATTTCAGTGATAATACAAACAAGGAGGCTTAGCTGATAAAGGAATCTTTCGTTGTGTTTCTTTCGAATTGTTATCTAGTAACTGTACTGCATCACACCTAACTCAGCTGCTCAAGCAGAAGTGGATGAGTTAAACATCTGAACTGAAACCGTCGTAGGAGGGAAACGGTTTGTTTCTGGACATGGATTCCAGTACTCACTCCCCTCTACAAATAATATAAGTCTCTAAAGGAAATTTCTGAACCTACTGTACACACACACACACACACACACACAGACACAGACACACACACAAAACATCTGCAAAAAGCAAATATGTGTCAACTATTGGGCATTAGGATTTTATGGTGCATTTGTTAAGTGATACAGCATATAGAAAATGATAATGAGACAAAAGGTATTATGAATACTCATATTGTGGGAGATGTATCAGTAACTGCAATGTATGGGCTAGGGAATGTCCTAACACTGTGAAGTTCTTTGGGCAGCCTTTAGAAACAGCATAGAGAACTACAAGCAAGGCTGCCAGGTTGGTAGACAACTGACAGATGTTCCACCAAGAAGCACATACAGTGTTTTGACTAATAAAACCACCTCTCCTAATGTGCTAGAGAATGGGAATGTTCAAATTACAGCACATATCCTTTGGAACAACGGAACACAAGGCGAAAGGAAATGGGAAGCGTTGTGTGGATCTGCGCATTTTGTGGATCTTTCTGGGTTGCGGAGACTGGTCTGTTGTCTCCTGAAGTGGCCGCAGGCTGTTTGAGGAGTAAGATCCTACAGCTTCCTGCAGACGTACTTGTGTCACGTCCTGCAACGGATGTCTTCCTCATGATTCGATTCAGCACCGCACCCTTCTTCTTGGATTCTAGCACACATCTTAAGACCTGTATCTAATAACACTCTACTACTTGGGGAGAATAAACAAAGTTTGTTCTGTGAACCGTAGGTATATTTCAGAAATGAACATAGAAAGTGAAGGAGAAACATAGAAATCAAACTGCAGTAGTGATGTGGAAATAGCGATCAGTCTGACCGTCTTCTGTACAGCACCTATTTTTTTCCAAGGTTTAATTTTTATGTCATGACAACATCAGAGCTGGAAAGTTTTAAATTCTTTTCTGATCTCTTTGAACTGCGCTGCAGAGTTCCTGGTGTTAACACCGGACTACACGCTTGTTGATCAATGCCATCCTTCCTTTATGCAGCATATGTAGGTTGTAAGTATCTCATTGTGAACACCAGAAGAGACAGCAGACAACAATATATGTAATATTGAGTAAAGAGATTTTGGTGAATTGCACAGCACACAGAATAAAGCCTGCAGGTCGCTGCCATGGCTGCTGACACTACACATCGTTGTGTCTGGTGTACATCTGTTGTGAGCAGCACATCACTGTGTCCACCCCACTGCTGATACGGCTCCTACCCTCTTCACAGCAATATACCGCTTATTCAGATACTTTACACCAGAACCTATAAGGCTGTTGCACATATGCAGTTCAGCACATCTAATGGCCGCAAATAATGATAAAACCATTTATAAATCTACGAATAATTAAGTTCTCCATTGATTTTTTTAACCTAACCTGTCCGGTAATAAACCCAGTTGGATCTAGTACTTCTTTAATTCTAACAGGTGTGAATATTACTGAACTATCAGTTTAACAGGTAACAGCAGAATAATAATAAACACGAATTCCTTACAGACGAGTGGAAATGGTAGAAAACGAGCATGGGGAAGACCAGTTTGGATTCAATAGAAATGTTGCAAGATGTGAGGCAATACTGACCCTACAACTTATAAGATAGATTAACGGTAGGTAAACCTACGTTTGTAACATTAGCGGACATAGAGAAAGCTTTTGAGAATGTTGACTGGAATACTCTTTTTCAAATTTTGAAGGTGGCAGGGGTCAAATAGAGGGAGCGAAAGGCTATTTACAATTAGTACAGAAACCAGATGGCAGCTATAACAATAGACAGGCTTGACAGGAAAGCAGTGTTTGGGAAGGGACTGAGACAGGGCCGTAGCGTATCCCTGATGTTATTCAATCTATATATAGAGCAAGCAGTAAAGGAAAAAAAAAAGAAAAATTAAGAGTAGGAATTAAAATCCATGGAGATGAAATAAAGACTCTGAGGTTTGGCGACGACATTGAAATTCTGTCACAGACAGCAAAGGACCTGGAAGAGCAGTTGAAAGAAAAGGACAGTGTCTTGAAAGGAGGATATAAGATGGACATCAACAAAAGAAAAAGGCGGATAATGAAATGTAGTTCAATTAAATCAGGTGATGCTGAGGGAATTAGGTCAGGAAATGACAAACTTAAAGTAGTAGATGAGTTTTGCTATTTGGGGAGCAAAGTAGCTGATGATGGTCGAAGTAGAGGGCATAGAAAATGTAGACCAGCAGTGGCAAGGAAAGCGTTTCTGAAGAAGAGATATTTGTTAACATCGAGTATAGATTCAAGTGTCAGGAAGCCTTTTCTGAACGTATTTGTATGGAGTGTAGCCATGTATGGAAGTGAAACATGGGTGATAAATAGTTTAGACAAGATAAGAATAGAAGCTTTCGAAATGTGGTGCTACAGAAAAATGCTGGAGATTAGATTGGTAGATCACAGAAATAATGAGGATATACTGAATAGAATTGGGGAGAAGAGGATTTTGTAGCACTTGACTGAAGGAAGGGATCCGTTGGTTGGACATATTCTGAGGCATCAAGGGGTCACTGATTTAGTACTGCAGGGCAGCGTGGGGGGTTAAAACTGTGGAGGGAGACCCAGACATGAATATATTAAGCTGGTTCCGAAGGATGTTGGTTGCAGTAGGTACTGGGAGATGAAAAAGCTTGCACAGGATAGAGTAGCATGGAGAGCTCCTTCGAACCAGTCTCTGGACTGAAGACCACAACAACAACATTAAACTAACATGAGAAATCAATGAAAGCATCGCGAGATATCAGAAAATGTCAGTCAGTGATGGTGTATTTTGCTGCACAGATACACGTAAAGGAGCTGGAAATACACGCACACACACAGAACTACACAGGACTGGACAACGTAGACATGTAGCTTCTCTTGTATTTACCTGGTTTCTGCTGGTGGCTCAGACAGCAGCTTGAGCACTTCAATTAAATCTTCAGGCTGACAATGTAGCGCATCTGCCCAATCCTTCGTGGCCATCACGTACAAAATATGAGTCTTTATGAAGGCGGCGGCGGCCTTCTTAAGGCTGCTACAGGAGTTCCGAATAGCGAGCACAGCTGTGGCCACCGCAGTCTCAACAGACAGCTGTGCAGCCAACTGCTGCTCGCACTGTGCCTTCAGGCCTGACAAGCCGTACTTATGAGCCGCGACCAGCAGCTGGGGGGCCATTATGGCCAGCTGCGGGGCCTGCAGGGTATACATGTAGGCCACGAGGTGGCGCAGTAACTGGCCCCCCACGTCTGGGACTGTGGCCTCCAGCGTGCCGTGGCTGAAAACAGCGGCGAACACGGGACTCCTGGCGGCCAGGACGGCCCTGTGCGCTGCCAGACGGGTGTCGCCCGCCACCAGAGTCACCACGGCGCTGCCTCCAGCGTCCAGCAGGGTGCCCAGGTCCACAGTGGGAGCCTCTTTCCCCTCCTGGACCTGTCCTGCTGTGGGCGATTCTGAAACACAGCGTCACTGAGTAGACCCTTCCCCTTGCACAGCACCCTCCATGTGAGAACATGCTTGAGCCACAACTGGATCTGCGTCAACCATCACTTCCTAACACTAAATGAACTAGACTTCGCCATACCCCTGGTAATACCATGTGGGTCATTTTTACCCGCAGTAGAAAACCACCATTTTGTTCGTATCTGGGTGGTATTATGAGTGTCTTCATGTTGACAATACGTCTCTAAAATGAACAGTACGTGGTCAAATATAAATTTTCTCTATGTAAACATTTTTTTTATTTTAAATGTTACAGAAGAAATTCCACAATCTTTCGTAAATTTGGTAAAGCAATGTTGTAATGAGTAAGGAGTGAGACAGGGTTGTAGCCTCTCCCCGATGTTATTCAATCTGTATATTGAGCAAGCAGTAAAGGAAACAAAAGAAAAATTCGGAGTAGGTATTAAAATCCATGGAGAAGAAATAAAAACTTTGAGGTTCGCCGATGACATTGTAATACTGTCAGAGACAGCAAAGGACTTGGAAGAGCAGTTGAACGGAATGGACAGTGCCTTGAAAGGAGGATGTAAGATGAACATCAACAAAAGCAAAACGAGGATAATGGAATGTAGTCAAATTAAATCGGGTGATGCTGAGGGGATTAGATTAGGAAATGAGACACTTAAAGCAGTAAAGGAGTTTTGCTATTTAGGGAGTAAAATAACTGATGATGGTCGAAGTAGAGAGGATATAAAATGTAGACTGACAATGGCAAGGAAATCGTTTCTGAAGAAGAGAAATTTGTTTACATCGAGTATAGATTTAAGTGTCAGGAAGTCGTTTCTGAAAGTATTTGTATGGCGTGTAGCCATGTATGGAAGTGAAACATGGACGATAACCAGTTTGGACAAGAAGAGAATAGAAGCTTTCGAAATGTGGTGCTACAGAAGAATGCTGAAGATAAGGTGGGTAGATCACGTAACTAATGAGGAGGTATTGAATAGGATTGGGGAGAGGAGAAGTTTGTGGCACAACTTGACTAGAAGAAGGGATCGGTTGGTAGGACATGTTTTGAAGCATCAAGGGATCACAAATTTAGCGTTGGAGGGCAGCGTGGAGGGTAAAAATCGTAGAGGGAGACCAAGAGATCAATACACTAAGCAGATTGAGAAGGATGTAGGTCGCAGTAGGTACTGGGAGATGAAGAAGCTTGCACAGGATAGAGTAGCATGAAGAGCTGCATCAAACCAGTCTCAGGACTGAAGACCACAACAACAACAACAACAACGTTGTAATGTTTTTCTTTATAAAAAGATTGAAACATAATCAAAACATATTGTTTATGTGAGTATTAATAGTTCAAAAATGGTTCAAATGGCTCTGAGCACTATGGGACTCAACTGCCGTGGTCATCAGTCCCCTAGAACTTAGAACTAATTAAACATAACTAACCTAAGGACATCACACACATCCATGCCCGAGGCAGGATTCGAACCTGCGACCGTAGCAGCAGCGCGGCTCCGAACTGGAGCGCCTAGAACCGCACGACCACCGCGGCCGGCTATTAATAGTATTTTTCCTTTTATAGAAGAATAAGATAAGTACCAAATATTTGTGAAACATTCTAAAAAGCAGTAGGTGACTAAAATGCTCTGCATTTTTTGTAGTTATTGCAATGAAGGAAATAAAACATAAGAACAAATAACTAACATCTGCTGTAGTGTAAGAGAACTGTTAGCAGTGCTCCAGACAGTAGTGTAGGAGGGGCGTTGGGATTCTGCACTGTATAATATGTTGTCTCGAATGAAAAACAGCCCACAGTTGCACTAAATTTTGTTTCTTTTAAATCTGGACCGTGATTTCTGCTATAATAATATAGCCTTCTTCAGAACTCATACACACAAATAAATGAATAATCTCTTAGACCAGCAGCTGTGTCAAGACCAATAAAATAGTTTCAAGAGACATAAGCCTGTTTCGAACATAAATAAAATTACATATGGCTACGTATGTCCTCCGCCACTACCTCTGTTATACTGTCACTGCCACGATGAAAATAATGAAGTATAATATGTCACATGTTATTTTGTAGTTTTGCAGTGTTACTTCGCGTAGGTCTGCATGTCGCCAGTCCATAGAAAACGGAAAGCCTCACTGATATAAAGTATCATTCGACAACCGAATAATTTGTATTTAACGTTCTTTTTGGCCCAAAGTATAATGTACCCTAACAGCTCGCGAATAACGTCGAGGCGTGCCCAGATCATATTTAGTGACAGAAAACCGGTATTACTGATATCAAACTGTGCGTTAAATAGGTATGGGTCAAAAATGACCCACATCGTACTACTGGTATAATAGATAAATTTTTCGTACTTCTAGGTGAGTGAGCTAGGGGGGATGAAATTTTGGTAAGTTATACAATCCCATAAATGATGAAAAGTCACGGGAGCGTTTGGTCGTGCGATGATTATAGAGGCGGGTAACGTGGGTCAAAAATGACCCACATAGTACTCCTAGTAGAAATAGTGTTCTTCACAAGTCAGCACAACAATACGACATTCTTCCTGTGTCAAAATAATGAGTCACGTGAATATCCACATATCCTTAACGACACCATTTGATTCATCACATCTTAGATTCCACCTTAAATGAAGTGGACAAAGTCATGACGAAACTGTATTACTAATGGTTTGTGACAAAACGACGACAAATCAGCGTCCGAGTACCTGTCGTGGATGGCCACGTACTCTAACACCTTGTTGCTTATTTAGGAAATAAAATCGCTGGAGGAGTAAGGAGCGAGGAAAAAGTAAGAATCAGAACAAAACCTAGAAAGGAGATGTTAGCCTCTAAAACTGACTGGTAACACACCAGAAAAATGCTTCCAAAAGCGTGTTTGTAGTGTTGCATCTTGTAAATGTGAGACCTGGACTCTATGATATACGGAACTGAAAAACGGAATACTTTTGAAATGTGTTGTTAAAGGCACACCGTGAAAAGTCAAAGGGACTAATAAGATAACAAACAACGAAATCAATAAAATAATGCTGACTAGAAGGGGTTTGTTGATTATCTGTTTAGGTGCAATGGACATTTATATATCATCAAAAAAATACCAGAGGAAGTCCACGGTTGAAGTTCGAGAATCAAACTACGAGAGATGCCTGCTGCCACATCCACACAGAGGTAGCAAAATCATGGGATAGAGGTATGCACTTTCACATATGGCGGTAGTCCGGCATACAAAAGGTATGAAGTGGCAGTTTATTGGCCGAGCTGTCGATTGTATTCAGGTGATTCACATGAAAAGGTTTCCAGCTTGATTATAGGCGCACTACGGGTATTAATAAACTTTGAACGCTGATTAGAAGGTGGAGGTAGACAAATGGGACATTCCATTTCGGAAATCGTCAGACAATTCAACATTTGGAGATCCACGGCGTCAAGAGTATGCCGAGAGTACCTCTCACTACAAACAAAGCAGTGGCCGACGGCGTTCATTTAGGGGCCGAGAGCAGCGGCGTTTGTCAGTGCTAAGAGGCAAGGAACACTGCGCGAAACAACCGCAAAAATCAATGTGAGACATACGATAAACGCATCTCTTAGGACAGTGCAGCGAAATTACGTTAATGGGCTATGACAACAGGTGACCAACGTGAGTGCAATTGCATAACAGCATGACTTCCCCTGTAGCCCCTCTCCTGTGCTCGTGATCACATTGGTTGGACCCTAGACGACTGGAAGACGGTGGTCTGATTGGATCACGAAGTCCAGGCCCAAGCTGTCAACAAGACACAGTGCAAGCTGGTGCTAGCTCTATACTGGTGTGGACTGTGTTTACATGGAATGGACTGGGTCCTCTGGTCCAATTGAGCCGATCATTGACTGGAAATAGTAATGTTTGGCTGCGTGGAGACAATACACGATTGGGCTGTAACTATGAGATAAGTATTTGATCGCTAAGTATCAAAAAATTTGATTACCACATGAAGCTACAACAATTCCAAAACTTTTCTGTGCCTAATGCAATATATATATTTCCCCTCACTTCGCAAATTTGCCAATATCGTACATTCAACTTTATTTAGTATACTCTGCCAAAGAGGACGGTGTCTTCTGTAAGTACTGTTTGTTTTTCGCTATGACAAATCTGTTAAAGATAGTAATCAAAATGTTACAGCCCTGGAAAACTCCAAGTTTCTGGTGTAGAAGCATGATCAATATTTCAACATCGAGGCGTGCTGTACTTACTATATAGCTACTCTAATCCATGGTCAAAATTTTGTTCACATGATGATGAACAAGACAGAAGATATGAAATATCGCCAGGACCAAGGCTTGGTGGAGCGGGTGGGAAGGAAACAGAAAAGGGCTAGACCCTCTCATCGATGTGGTGATTATCTGTGGATGTCAGGAGATTGCATTAAGGCCCCCTTAATGACTTAGATCCTACTGAAGTTGACAAACAAGATGACAAGTACATGGGTAACTTTCGTGTAATTATAAAGCATGTTTCAGAGGACAGGCCTATGACTGTGCTGCATCTATGTGGGGGAATTCCTGTGGGGTTTATGCATTCATACAACAGAACTACCCTTTAGCTGTTTATTCTCACTGTGGAGCTCATAATTTCTGCAAATTCCATCTGCTTTCGTTATTGAGTATCCCAGTTGAGCAAAAAATTTTCTTAGTTTCATTATTGTCCGTTCGAAAGGCAAATTAACTGCTTGTCACAATTTATAATTACAATCTGACTATACCTCCTCTGCGTTTCAGAACGAAATACAATTCTGTGGATTTGGCTCCACCTAAATCCCTGGAGCCGGAACTAAACATTGAAATGACCAACACTCGGTGAGAGCTGTTTTCCAAATCAGATGCCTACTTCTCGCCGCTACATTGTCTTCATCGATGGCGTATAGACAATAGCATGAATCAGCCAACTCTCGTCGATGGGAACTGTCCACAGTGATCCCTGGGTTTCCTTAAATAGTTATTCTCCAGGAAGAACCGTGCTGTCCCGTTCTAACTCGTGACCGGATACAGGCACGGTCTTGCGATAAGGCCAGCGACCTCTTACTTTTGCGTGTTGAGATATCTATTGTTCTGTAGTTCTTAGTGCGCCTTCTGAAAATCTTGCGTGGCAGCTATGGACTGTATGAGCGTTACATTCTGTGACATACATGGTACAACCGTAATTCATGTTGCCGCTGCCCGCCCTTCTCCCCCAAAAGTGCATCTAGGCCACAGCAGGCCCTGGAGGCCTCGACCGTGTTGGAGCATTCACCATTCTGGGGAAGGGTGGGGGGACTGGATCCACTTCTATTCATATGGGATGAGAGCGTGACGAATTGTGGCTGCCCACAGGAGGTCTTGGGTGGGGGAAGTGGTAGATGGCGCAAAGAGAGTCGCATTACAGGCGTCTGGAGTGCAAGAAGGAGTTATGGCACCCATTAGTGGTTTGGATCCATGATGGGCCCATACTTCATGGATATGCCAGCAGCGACAGCCTCTTCGCAGCAACTGAAATTCAAACATTGCCTGCCCAATCAAATGGAGAATAAAGGGAGGGTGTCTACAGCTGCACTGGATCCTGCAAAGAAAACCTACACCATCCATTGATCCAAGAAGGTATGGGGCTGTTCTGATTCTAGGGAAAATGGTGATTTATGAGGTTGACCATGTGGACTGATGAAACTAAATTGAACAGCAAGAATCAGAAATTCTGCTGATGATAATTGGGGCCATTGTCAGTGACCAAAGCTTGTGGGACACCTTTAAGGGCGAACAACCATGCAACAATTTGGATCGTCTTCACTGAGGTTGTGAATGGCATGAAAAACACAAAGGAGAACCCACTGCTCACATTCAAAATCAGACGCCACACAGATCCAAGGAATGGGCCAGCAAAGTCCAAATGAAGACAGGACCAATGAGTCACCATAGGAGGCGATGGAAAATACTGACAGGGGGGCACAGCTTGCTTGTTTTGACATGTGAGGCACTCTTTCACCATTCTCGCATTAAGTGTCTCCATACCCTTCCAGTGGATGTATTGCTAGGAGAGTCAAAATGACTTCCCAATGCCATAGGGTTTTGGGAATGAGGACCTGAGCTTGGCCCATTGCGACCTTTATCAGCGCAATGTGATGCAAGGATAAAGATTTTTGCTGCGTGCTACAGAAGGCTTGGAGGTCTGGGTACATGAGAGATTACTTTCTCTGCAGGCCATCTTTCTGTTGTATAATGCAAAACCTCCTGGAGGACATGGCCTGTCACTGTGTGTTATCCCACAAGGGGTGCATCAATTGGAAGATAGGTCTTTGGTGATGGCAGTCTCACTGTCCTCATGAAAATAGACTTCTGGACCCTCATGAAATTCTGGGTTCTGGCTGACATGAAATCGCGATAGGATATTGGCATTGGCGGCATTACAGTGATACTGGATACCATAGGCATATCCTGAGAGAAACAGAGCCCACAGTGGCAAGTTGCTGAATACTTGACGAGTCGCATTAGAGGCTTATGATCTGTCATGAGTGTGAAACGGCGGCTATAGATGTAGGCATGGAAGCGTTTGCTGCCAAAGATGATGACCAAAGCCCCCTTTTCTATGTGGTTCCTCTGTCCTGCTGTAAGTGTCTTGGATACAAATGTTGTGGGTCGCTCCATGCCATTCTCAATAAGGGACAAAAGTGTGCCAGTCAGCATCAGCCACTAATACCAATGGTTTCGTTGGATTGTATACCATGAGACAAGTCGGTCGAAGAGGGCCTTCTTCAGGTTTTGGAACACCTTATTACATTAGGATGGCCACTTCCATGGAACTCTGTTACAGAGTGAGTGGTGCCAGAATCGCTGAAGCATGAGGCATGAATGGTTTATAGCAGTTTGGCTGACTTAGACTTCGGCTGGAATGCATCTATCGAGGCCAGTAATTTTTGGATGGCACGCACACAATGTGGTGTAAGCCATAT
This sequence comes from Schistocerca serialis cubense, assembly GCF_023864345.2. NCBI lineage: Eukaryota > Metazoa > Arthropoda > Insecta > Orthoptera > Acrididae > Schistocerca > Schistocerca serialis. Next base: position 135,498,990 of record NC_064648.1, on the reverse strand, counting down.
GCCTGATGTCCTGAAGATATGTCCTAAATATTCGACCTGGTGGATGGAAAAAGAACATTTGCCAAGATAACAACGAAGGTAAACTTCTGTGAATGGGGAGAAGACCATCAGCTGTATACTTTCCAACAACCAGAAAATTGTCAAGGTAGCTCACGGTCCCTGAGACGTCCTTTAAGTGTTGCTCATCCCCGCCCCCCCTGTAAACCATGGACCTTGCTGTTGGTGGGGAGGCTTGCGGGCCTCAGCAATACAGATGGCCATACCATAGGTGCAAACACAATGGAGGGGTATCTGTTGAGAGGCCAGACAAATGTGTCGTTCCTGAAGAGGGGCAGCAGCCTTTTCAGTACTTGCAGGGGCAACAGTCAGGATGACTGACTGATCTGGCCTTGTAACACTAACCAAAACGGCCTTGCTGTGCAGGTACCGTGAACAGCTGAAAGCAATGGGAGATTAGAGCCGTAATTTTGCCTGAGGGCATGCAGCTTTACTGTATGGTTAACTGATGATGGCGTTCTCTTGGGTAAAATATTCCAGAGGTAAAATAGTCCCCCTTTCAGATCTCCGAGCAGGGACTACTCAAGAGGACGTCGTTATCAGAAGAAAGAAAATTGGCGTTCTACAGATCAGAGTGCAGAATGTAAGATCCCTTAATAGGGCAGGCTGATTAGAGAATTTAAACAGGGAAATGGATAGGTTAAAGTTAGATATAGTGGGAATTAGTGAAGTTAGGTGGCAGGAGGAACAAGACTTTTGGTCAGGTGAATTCAGGATTATAAATACAAAATCAAAGAGGGGTAATGCAGGAGCTGGTTTAATAATGAATAAAAACAATAGGAGTGCAGGTAAGCTACTACAAACAGCGTAGTGAAAGCATTATTGTGGCCAAGATAGACATGCAGCCCATGCCTACTACAGTAGTACAAGTTTATATGCCAACTAGCTCTGCAGATGATGGAGATATTGATGAAATGTATGATGAGATAAAAGAAATTATTGAGGTAGTGAAGGGAGGCTAAAATTTAATAGTCACAGGTGAATGGAATTCGAGAATAGGAAAAGGGAGAGAAGGTAACATAGAATGTGAATGTGGATTGGGGATTGGAAATGAAAGAGGAACCTGTCTGGTAGAATGTTGCAAAGTGTATAACTTAATCATAGGTAACACTTGGTTCAAGAATCATAAAAGAAGGTTAGATACATAGAATAATCCTGGAGATACTAGGAGGTATCAGATAGGTTATATAATGGCAAGACAGAGATTTAGGAACCAGGTTTTAAATTGTAATATATTTCCAGGGGAGGATATGGACTGACCAGAAACTATCTATTATAAACTGTAGATTGAAACTGAAGAAACTACAAAAAGGAGGGAATTTAAGGAGATGGGACCTGGATAAACCGACTAAACCAGAGTTTGTACAGAGCTTCAGGGACGGCATAAGGGAATAATTGACGGGAATGGGGGAAAGAAATACAGTAGAAGAAGAATGGGCAGCTCTGAGGGACGAAGTAGTGAAGCCAGCAGAGAATCAAGTAGGTAAAAAGACGAGGGCTAGTAGAAATCCTTGGGCAACAGAAGACATATTCAATTTAATAGATGAAAGGAGAAAATATAAAAATGCAGTAAATGCAGCAGGCAAAAAGGAATACAAACGTCTCAAAAATTAGATCGACAGGAAGCGCAAAATCGCTAAGCAGGGATGGCTAGAGGACAAACGTAAGGATGTAGAGGCTTATCTCACTAGGGGTAAGACAGATACTGCCTACAGGAAAATTAAAGAGACCATTGGAGAAAAGAGAGCCACTTGTATGAATATCAAGAGCTCAGATGGAAATCCAGTTCTAGGCAGAGAAGGGAAAGCAGAAAGGTGGAAGGAGTATATAGAGGGTCTATATAAGGGCGATGTACTTGAGGACAATATTATGGAAATGGAAGAGGATGTAGATGAAGATGAAATGAGAGGCACGATACTGCGTGAAGAGTTTGACAGAGCACTGAAAGACCTGGGGTCGAAACAAGGCCCCAGGAGTAGACAACATTCCATTAGAACTACTGACGGCCTTGGGAGAGCCAGTCCTTACAAAACTCTACCATCTGGTGAGCAAGATGTATGAGACAGGTGAAATACCCTCAGACTTCAAGAAAAATATGATAATTCCAATCCCAAAGAAAGCAGGTGTTGACAGATGTGAAAGTTACCGAACTATCAGTTTAATAAGTCACAGCTGCAAAATACTAACACGAATTCTTTACAGGCGAATGGGGAAACTGGTAGAAGCCGATCTCGGGGAAGATCAGTTGGGATTCCATAGAAATGTTTGAACATGTGCGGCAATACTGACCTTATGACTTATCTTAGAAGAAAGGCAAACCTACGTTTCTAGCATTTGTGGACTTAGAGAAAGCTTTTGACAATGTTAACTGGAATACTCTCTATCAAATTCTAAAGGTGGCAGAGGTAAAATACAGGGAGCGAAAGGCTATTTACAATTTGTACAGAAACCAGAAGGCTGTTATAAGAGTCGAGGGGCACAAAAGGGAAGCAGTTGTTGGGAAGGGAGTGAGACATGTTTGTAGCCTCTTCGTGATGTTATTAAATCTGTATATTGAGCAAGCAGTAAAGGAAACAAAAGAAAAATTCGGAGTAGGTATTAAAATCCATGGAGAAGAAATAAAAACTTTGAGGTTCGCCGATGACATTGTAATTCTGTCAGAGACAGCAAAGGATTTGGAAGAGCAGTTGAACGGAATGGACAGTGTCTTGAAAGGAGGATATAAGATGAACATCAACAAAAGCAAATCGAGGATAATTGAATTTAGTCGAATTCAGTCGGGTGATGCTGAGGGAATTAGAATAGGAAATGAGACGCTTAAAGTAGTAAAGGAGTTTTGCTATTTGGGGAGCAAAATAACTGATGATGGTCGAAGTAGAGAGGATATAAAATGTAGACTGGCAATGGCAAGGAAAGCGTTTGTGAAGAAGAGAAATTTGTTAACATCGAGAATTGATATAAGTGTCAGGAAGTCGTTTCTGAAAGTATTTGTATGGAGTGTAGCCATGTATGGAATTGAAACATGGACGATAAATAGTTTGGACAAGAAGAGAATAGAAGTTTTCGAAATTTAGTGCTACAGAAGAATGCTGAACATGGGAAGATCACATAACTAATGAGGAAGTATTGAACAGAATTGGGGAGAAGACGAGTTTGTGGCACAACTTGACAAGAAGAAAGGACTGGTTGGTAGGACATGTTCTGTGGCATCAGGAGATCGCAAATTTAGCATTGGAGGGCAGTGTGGAGGGTAAAAATCGTAGAGGGAGACCAAGAGATGAATACACGAAGCAGATTCAGAAGGATGGAGGTTGCAGTAAGTACTGGGAGATGAAGAAGCTTGCACAGAGTAGAGTAGCATGGAGAGATGCATCAAACCAGTCTGAGGACTGAAGACCACAACAACAACATAGTACCTCCAAAAAATTGATGTAACTTCGACGATGTCAAACGGAAGCTATGTGTATTGGAGCAATCCAAAAGGAGTGGCTATGATGGTTATGATTACAGTCTCCTGGGAGCCATTACGCAGTGTGAGGTGGAGATAAGCATCATGATGGTAATTTTTGGCAAATAAGCATAATGAAGGTCATTTTTGGCAAATACCATAGACCCCGCGAGATGTAAACAGTGCCCTGAAGCATGGGAGTGGTATATCTGACGACTACAGACTGGGCATTCACAGTGTCCTGGAAGTCACCACAAATGCAGCCAGCTCCTGATGGTTTCTCCACAATGAAATTGGAAGGGCCCATTGGCTGTGTGTTACTGGGATGAAGACGGCCTCATCCTGAAGATGTTGCAAGTCCTGTTGATGCTTATCCTGGTATGCAAACTCGACGCTACAGACCTTAAATAATTCTGGAGCTGCAGTAGGTGTAAGGTATATATGGAATCCCAGGATGCTCACTGGCAGAACACTGGTCCTAATTTAACCAAGATGTAGGTGGTGTAGGAAGAGGCCCAGGGCTTGGACTGCATCAGAGGTAACAGAAATGGTGTTGTTACTATAACTACATAACTTTGTTGTGAAGTGGTGCCTGGAGGAGACTTAATGGCTTGTGCAACCCAGTCGATTACTGTAGCTGATGACCCAATGTCAGTCTGGAATCTGACTGGCTTGCATTACAACTTAGCTTGTATAGAAAGCAACTGAGAAGACTGCAAGAGTATAGCCTATACCAGTGTCGCTTCTGTAAAATATGGCTGGGAAGAATATTCCTTGGTGTCGCCCAGTCACCAGTCCACAGACATAGAGGTGGAGGTGTGGCAAATTTCAGCTTTGGGGGCACACTAACACCTAGTAACACAATTCACCTTGTGGAAATGGCACTGAGGACTTTTCCAGACTTGGGCTACAACCAATGTTGCATAGCTTCCAATTTGGGTTATGTGGCAAATACCAGAGTTGGGCCTTCGATAAAAGCTGCTGCTGTGGCAGCCTGCTCAGAAGCTCGAATGATAGGAACTCATGAGATGAGCAATGGATCTTCGAGGTTCAGAAGATTCTATTGGAGGTTTTCATCAGGAATGTCAGCTAAAATCTTGTCACAGATGAGAGCTGGTGCACAAGGGATGCATTGTGGCACATGGGGACCAGCATTCCTGGGAGAGACCCCGGACCCTAGCTATTGATTTAGGAATGTAGATTCTGACAGCTAAAGAACTTGCATTGAGCCACAGCAATGTGTATCTGAGCATTGAAGTTTTATACAGCTTTCATGCGTTCATGGGTGGACTATGTGTGCATGGTTTATGCATTGGCGAGGCCTTTCGATTTGAATTGACGCTGTCCACCTTGAGGGGCTCCAGTTGGCCACAGGTCACTATAGGGCCAGTCCCATACCCAGCCTATGTGCTGAGGCTGGGGGGTCACCAGCAGCTTCACCTAGTGCATCAGGCATGCAAGTTCCTCACAGCTCCAACTTCACCCACACTCTATAATGTTGCTCATCCCCCTTACTTCGAACCGTTGAAGAGCCACAATGCCATTTGCGATCCACGTGCACCATGTGCTGGAGTCCCTCAGTGTGGAGCCAGTACTGCCCCAAATCCAGGATTTTAACTGCCTGCTGCCTTGGTTACTGGAGAGACCCAGAGTGATTTTAGATTTGGGGCGCTAAAAGAGAGATTACACTCCTGCTTCCGCTTTTAATGACATATTTTCTGACATTTTACCTGGGCACCACAACAATATAGCTGTTTTTATCCATGTATCGCTACAGGGGGATCCTGTTGGTTGCTCTGTTTTTTTGACAGATCTTGTCCTCAAGATCATACTGCCTTAAGCGTTTACTGTCTTTTAAGCAGAATTTTATGCGATCTTGCGGTCATTGGAGTAGGTGAGACGTTCTTCCAGTGATAAATTTCTTGTCTCATCCGATTTTCTAAGTTCCCTTCAATCTGTGAAACGTTTGTACTCAGCAGGGAAGCTAGTCCCTCCTCCATCTACAACGACTGGGGATTTAGGTGTCCTTTTGCTGGGTACCAGGACACATCGGAATTGCGAGGAACGAAAGGACAGATCTGGCAGCCAAGAGGATTGTCTTGATTCTCAAGTATTACAGTGTGCCATCCTCCTGTATGCTATCACCTCGATGTTGAGCTTAAGAGTCTTGCATCTGTGGGAGGGTGAGTGGCTGGAGGAGACTTTGGTCCACAAAGAAAGCTCTGTTCTGGAGAACAGATGTAGCGTATGTGCATAGGAAACACGACAGAACCCAAAAGACAAGTGCTGCATTCCACTTGGTAATGCATGCAAGAGTTAAGAAGAATCAGGATACTTGTATAGAATTCTTTGACCTAGGAAAAGCGTTCTACAGCGTGATATGACTAGAAATACTCGGAAATTTGGGTATACAATAATATGTATAGGAACACAAAAGAAGGTATAAGAACGGAAGACTATGAGAAAAGAGATATGCTTAATGAGGGTGTAAGGTAGTGAAACTGTGTTTCTCCCCCACTGTCTAATCTGTACATTTAGGAAACCGTAATGAAAATAAAAGACAAATTTAGGAGTTGGATTAACAGTCATGGTTATAAAGTGCCATGGGGAAGATTCGCTTAAAACATTACTGTCAGTGAAGATCAGGAAGAATTATGAGGTCTGTTGTATGGAATGGGGAGTCAAATGAATGCAAATATGTACTTAGTGTGAACAAATGAAAGATTAACGTAATGAAGAATACCAGAAATGAGATTAGCGTTAAATTTAACGTCAAAGTCTGGGATCACAAAATAGATGAAGGAATTTTGCTTCCTTGAAAGCAAAATTACAGATGAAGGACAAAGTAAGGCGGATTTAAGAGGCAGACATGCAGAGGGAAAGATGGCTTTCCTGCGTCGAAGGTGTCTACTACAACCAAACATAAGGAAAATATTTCTAATATTTTACGTCCTGGTATGAATTTTCAACATGGAACGTGAGATAACCAGTTCAACTCTGAAGGTAAGAGGTTGGCACAGGGAGGAAGTCGTGACAGTGCATCAGACTAGGCAGAAGGCACATGACACACACTGACCAGGTACATGAGATACTCAAATGTCACTGACATTAGACTTGCAGTGTATATCCTACAACAACTAACTCCCAATATTTCACATGAAAGTTATGAGTCACCTGTCTGTAACCACTGGGTAACTCAACCAAACCATCCTGCCTTCAGAAATAAGCATCACATGATGTGGCAGTACATCATGTAAATAGCTGAAAACCTACTCTGGGGAAATAGATGGAATACATACATTTCACTCATGTTTTAATGCAACACTTCACCACAGTATTTGTTTCATCAAAATGAAATACACCATCATATGAACTCTTTAGAAAAAGGTGCCCTACACAAAATTCCAGGGAACTCTAATCGGATGTTACAAATGTGGAGAACCTCAAATTATTAAAATAATTAATTCATACAATCAAATGTATTGAATGCTTTGCAACTAGGAATAAAAATAATTTGGCTTTCAGAGGAATATTCCTATCTTTGTATTTGTGTATACCTTAGAGCGTTGACACAGAAATTGTTTTTCTGTAAATACCTTGTGTGATTTGACTAAAGCCTTTGTGCTGTTCAGCCTGCTATTAGCAATTATAAAATCAGTAACTCATCAGTTAACCGGCTAAAACCTTGTCTCATCACAGGAAGTTTCTGTGGCATCAGGACAAGGAGTTACATTTTTGTATAGCCTAGCGTCCCCTTATGATTCGCATTTCTGGTAACAATCTGCACACAGCAGGCATTAATTCGGTGTGAAATTAAATTAATGCTTACAGACGACACCAACGTGGTTACTTAAAATTTATGATCTACAGACATCAATTATGTCCCATTCTTGAATGACATTTTGTTTACCATGTGGTTCCTTCGAAACAGTGTACATATCAACTACATACTGCTACGAAAATGTAGACCAACTTGTAGTTACTTTCTGTAACGTACTGTTACAGAAAGTAAATAGCAATAATTTGATGGACATTCACTCAGATGACAATCGTAATAGGGAACATTACATATCTCACACTGTGAAGAGGTAACTCGACGGGGTTTGGTTTATTATTGATTTAGTAATGTTACTAACAAGAGAATCATAATGCTACTGGTATAGTTGTAGCATGTGCCACGTAACTGGTTCTTACAGGCATACCTGTCTTCCTAAAATAACCATTATTTCCAAGAAAAGAGAAACTAGTATGTTGTTCAAAATAAATAGAAGGAGTAAGTGCTACAAGTCATCTATATAGATGGGAATACTTAACACTCCTTTAAAATTTACTGTTTGTGCCCATGTGAAGGTTCTATGGAACTCTGTTTTACATGAAAGCAAATCTTCAGCTGAACCACAATGATGACATCCACTATTAATTAAAAAATTCTGCCACTGATGAAGGGACACGTTGGAAGCAAACGTACCATAATTTTGAACCCATACCTCAATGAATTTAAACAGATAAGAAACATGGATATAACATAGTCAGCACAAGCATTACAGTTTCTGATGGATACGTCCTGAGATGGTTATCATTATCAGATTCCTGTTTTTAATTGGTTACATAAATATTGTGAACGTGAGAAGGTTTTTCTGTAGTCAATATAAATTTATGGAAGGCGGTGTACAATGTACTACCGTAATCCTGGAAGAAATGTCAAATACCTGTATACCAGGACTACTTATGTGAAATGATGCTGTTTAGCTTCGTCTATTCATGTGTTATATTGATCTAGATGGGACCACTAAACCTTTATGAAAATAATTCAGAAAAAGGCTATGATTACCACTCAAGGCCTACCAACACGTATGTAACACATATGTAAACTGTATTCCAACTCGTACCGACTATAAAAGCAAAAGTAATAATATAGAAACATAGTGGAGTTAGAGATTTTACACATAATAATCAAATGATCCAAATCAGTTATTAAATCATCAGATAAGCCTAGCAATGAGATAAGTTTGCACTGCATGAATTTCTTGAACCATGAAAAGTTTCTGGAAGTAATGGAAAATAATGACACTTACTCTGATTGTCAGTTCCAAAGTGGTAGACTGTGAGTACAGGATCGAATCCTGAAAAACAAATATATGAAATACGTAATGAAAATATTGAATATGTTTTTCATTACCTACTAAAACTGGTTATTCATTATCATATACAGACTTACGTCAATTTACACAAGTAAAATCTTTACCTGTACTGGGACGACAGTCGCTATAGTCGGCAGCTGTGAGTACTGCGACAAAAATGCAGATGAACCAACCAACGCTTCTGCAGAACATGATGTAAGGACAATGCTGTCAGGCCAAATAAACAACTGCTGGAAAATCTGTAAATTTATGAGTAAATATATCTCCACAATTCATTTACTTTCTACAAACTGGATTGAAAATCTAAATTAATATAATAACCTAATTTGGATTACGATGGTTAATGGGGAAACCACACTAGGAGGTTCGAAAAATCCAGTTTTTATAGTATAAAGGGTTAAGTTAACTATCCAAGAATACTCTGTCAAAATTTCAAAGCAAAATTCGCATTTGTACAGAAGGAAATTCTTCCGATATAAGATTTATCAGGGGATGAATTACTAGAGAAATATGTAGATGGCCACACGAAAAATGCTAATGAAACTTTTAATTCCACTATTTGGTGATTAGCTCCCAAACACCTGCACTCCGGATTATAAGTGGTTGATTCGGCGTCGTATTTAGCAGCTGGCTTATTCAATCAAGGAAATTCATCCCTTCTGATGGCCATGAACGAGGCAGGAATTGTAGGAGACACGTAAAGCTTCAGTTATGTCGAACAAATGGGTAACCAGCGCGTATGCCGGCAGAATCTACGTAGTTCATTGAATCGAAGGAAAGTCGGGAAGCTAGGAAAGCACTGCAGCAAGCGCAAAATGAAGCCTGTGAGGAAGAAGAACGATTACGATATGGCGCTGGAATCGCAGATCAATTGCTAAGCATTTTACACTATTGTTGACTTGCACGAATTTCCAGTTTCCAAGAATTCATTTCTCAAACGCGTTCATCTCCAAATGACTTTTTTCACATTTGCGTGCAGTCTAACTCAAAAAGTATTCAATCGATCATTATTAAATGTGATAGTATGATTGTGTATAAAACTACTAATTATATGAACCAACTTATGTGGAGATTTCATGATTTCACGGGTATTTTTCTTCGCCTAAATGGAGAAAAAAAATGTGAAAATCAGAGTAAATTGTTCCCACGCCTGCACAGTTTTTAATTTTCATTATTTTCACCTGCATTGAGGCTCATATTCTTAGAAAATAAGTTAGTAATGTAAAATCAAATCCTTTCTGATTTCAGATGAAAATCGGAATGGCTATGCTGCACGTAATTGGAGAACTATACTCACAATCTTCAGCAGATATCACAGAGCAACTTTGTTATTTTGGCTGAAATTAATATAAAAAATTCACAAAAACTCATGGACTTCGAACATCGTCTGGCGATTAGACGTCACTTTTATAATACTTCTGTATGCGAGATTTCCACACTCCTACACATCCCTAGGTCCACTATTTGACATGTGATAGTGAGGTGGAAACGTGAAGCGCCAAATACAGCACAAAAGCGTACAGGCCGACCTCGTCTGTTGACTGACAGAGACTGCCGACAGTTGGAGAAGGTCGTAATGTGTAACAAGCAGACATCTATCCAGACGATCACACAGGAATTCCGAACTGCATCAGGATCCACTGTAACTATTATGACAGTTAGGCAGGAGGTGAGAAAACTTGGATTTCACGGTCGAGCGGCTGCTCGTAAGCCACACATCACGCAGGTAAATATCAAACAAAGCCGCGCTTGCTGTAAGGGGCATAAACATTGGACGACTGAACAGTGGAAAAACGTTGCGTGGAGTGACGAAGCACGGTACACAATGTGGCCAGCCGATGGCAGGCGTGGTTATCGAGAATGTCCAGTGATCGTCATCTGCCAGCGTATGTAGTGCTAATAGTAAAATTCGGAGGCGGTGGTGTTATGGTGTGATCGTGTTTTTCATGGAGGGAGCTTGTACCCCTTGTTTTTTGCGTGGTACTATCACGGCACAGGCCTATATTGATATTTTAAGCATCTCATTGCTTCTCACTGTTGGAGAGCAATTCAGGGATGGCTATTGCATATTTCAAAACGATCGAGCACCTGTTCATAATGCAGAGTCTAAGGCGGCAGTAGAAGACAATAACATTCCTGTAACGGACTGTCCTGCACAGAGTCCTGATATGAGTCCTATGGAACACCTTTGGGATGTTTTGGAGCACCGACATCATGCCAGGTATCACCGAAAAACCGATATCTCCCTTCAGTGCAGCACTCCATGAAGAATGTGCTGCCATTCCCCAAGAAACCTTCCACCACCTGATAGAACGTATGCCTGCGAGTGTGCAAGCTGTCATCAAGGCAAAGGGTGAGCCAACACCATATTACATTCCAGCATTAGTGATGGAGAGGCCACGAACTTGTAACTTATTTTCAGCCAGGTGTCCGAATGCTTTTGATCACATTGTGTATTTTCAAGGTCAAAATCTTATATGAGTCATCTCGCATATATTAAGAGAAAATCAGGCACTCCCTCATACATTACTCACTCACGTTCTTTATGTACGACAAAGCATTTGCACAGCATTACACAGAATGTTACCAGTTTCCTATATAGCGGTAAAGTCCAAACCAATTCACAATAATTGTACAAATCGCACCAGTTGTGGATGTGGACTGTGTCAAGAATGCGAGAGAAGAGCACTGGCAGAGAAACCAACATTCTGCTACATTTTGAAACCTACGGAGTACACTAGGTCTTGTCCAGGCTGGAGTTTAGGGACGTTCATCAGTCTGTTAGTGAAGTACTGGTGCAGGAAAGAGAGAAGAAGGTAGCGCGCGTTTAGAGCAAGCTGGTTTCAGAGCAGAGAAGGGAAAAGTCGGCAAAGTGCGGTCAGCTACGACAGAAGGCTGTAAATACAGGAGCGTCTGCTCTGCATGGCGACTGCGTCACAAGAGGGCGACTTCAGTGTCCTCTGCTCCACAGGACGCGCCCAGTGGCAACATGTGACCCCTTTCTCAAGCTTCCCAAATGCCTGTGGGGTACATTCAGCAGAGGAATGAAATCGTACCCTGTCAACGGATTTTTCTAGATAGAGCCCCATATGCTATGCAGGGTTCTACATCTACATCTACGTGATTACTCAGCTACTCACAATAAACTGCCTGGCAGAGGGTTCAATGAATCACCTTCAAGATGTCTCTCAACCGTTCCACTCTCGAATGGTGAGCGGGAAAAACCAGTACATAAATTTTTCTGTGTGAGCCCTAATTTCTCTTGTTTTATAGTGATGATCATTTCTCCCTATGTAGGTGGGTGCCAACAGAATGTTTTCGTAATCGGAGGAAAAAACTGATGATTGAAATTTCATAAGAAGATCCCATTGCGACGAAAAACGCTTTTGTTTTAATGATTCCCACTCCGATTTACTTATCATTTCTGTGGCACTATCTCCCCTATTTCGCGATGATATAAAACGAGCAGCCCTTCTTTGAACTTTTCAGGTGTCATCCGTCAGTACCACCTGATGGGGATCCCACACCGCACAGCAATACTCCAGAATAGGGCGGACAAGCGTGGTGTAAGCAGTCTCTTTAGAAGACCTGTTGCGCCTTCTAAGTGTTCTGCCAACGAATCACAGTCTTTGGTTTGCTCTACCCACAACCTTATCTATATGCTCGTTCCAGTTTAGGTTATTTGTAATTGTAATCCCTAAGTATTTAATTGAATTTGCAGCCTTCAGATTTGTGTGAGTCATCGCGTAATCGAAATTTAGCGGATTTCTTTTAGTACTCATGAGAATAACTTCACAGTTTTGTTTATTCAGTGTCGATTCCCATTTTCCGCACCACACAGATATCTTATCTAAATCATTTTGCAATTCGGTATGGTCATCTGATGACATTGTAAGACAATAAATGACAGCATCTTCTGCAAAGATCCTAAGACGGCTACTCAATTTGTCTCCTATGTCGTTAATACAGACCAGAAACAATAGAGGGCCTATAACACTTCCTTGGGGAACGCCGGATATTACTTCTGTTTTACTCGATGTCTTTCCGTCTGTTACTACAAACTGTGACCTTTCTGACAGGAAATCACGAATCAAGTCGCACAACTCAGGAGATATTCCATAGGCATGGTTGGAAGAAGCTTGTGAGGAACGGTGTCGAAAGCGTTCTGGAAATCTAAAAATAGGAATCCCCCGTCGACAGCACTTATTACATCGTGAGTAAAAAGACCTAGTTGTGTTTTAAAAGAACGATATTTTCTGAGACCCTGCTGATTATGTGTCAATAGATAGTTTTCTTCTCGGTGCTTCATAATGGTCGGATGTACTGGTTGGTCACATAGGAACTGCAAGAACTCATGCTAGTTTCCAGGACAGCAGCTTGGATGCAGCTATATGCGTAACAGAAAATGTAAAGTATACATACAGGGTGACTAACATAAAATTTGCATCGAAAATATTGCGGAGATGGAAAGTGCTATTGATGCGCAGTTATCACAGAACGTACAGGTAGTCAGGGCTCCGTATTGTTGGCCAATAAACAGTTCGTAATAATATTTGTAAAGTGTATTTTTTGTGCAAAGGTACACTTCTTGAATGGAACAATGCTTACTGTCATTAAGAAACTGAAAATAGTGTACATTATAATGTTGGTTGGTTTGTTGCAGGATTCTAGTGCAAGCTGCTTACAATATAAATACTTTGTAAAGTTGCCACACTGTCACTTGTACAATACCTGTGGTAGTACGCACTAAAGGACAACGTAAATGCATGCACTAGTTATGTGCATTCTGGGCAGTAACGAGGTAACTGACCATCACAGGTTGTGTTCACAATGACCACCAGCAGCGGCAGCACACGTTTGCTATCTGATATGGAGCGACTGCTGCACACATGCTAGCATTTCGTCGAACATCTCCGAGCAGGCTGCAGTTATGACTCGTTGCGTATCATCAAGTGTAGTCGGTATGTCCTGCGTCATTCAGCTTTCCCCACAGAAAAAGTCAACAGGCATCAAATCTGGAAAATGGGGCAGCTAACGTACTGGTCCTCGCCATCCAATCCAACGTTTTGGAAACAATTTGTGAAGACACGCCGTAATACTCCACCCACTATGTAGTGCACAGCGGTCATATTGGTAACACAGGTTCCTCCTTGTGCGCAGAGGAAAGCCTTCCAGTATCTGTGGGAGATGGTTTGTTAGGAGGCTGTGATAGTTGTGTGCATTCATTGTTCTATCTATGAAACTCATGCCTATGATTTGATGGTTTACTATCCCACAGCAAATGTTTTCACTTCATGGGCACTGATGTTCCACCCAAGGAAGCCAATGGGGATTGTCAACATACCAATAGTGCACGTTTTCACCGTTTACCTGGCTTCACCACGAAAGAAGACACATGAAACATCTGGAGTACTAGTCGTAATGCTTATGTACAGAAGTTAACACGATTCTTATAATTGTTTCCATGGAGCTATTGACTGAGGTAGATGTAATGGGGATGGAATTTACGCTGATGGAGAATGTGTAGGGCACTTGCCTGACTCATGCCACTTCCACAATCGATTGCACAGGAGGTACTGTGTTGATCAACTGCGACAACAGCAAGAAAATTAATTTCCCCGCATCTGTCATCACTTGTTTCATTCTGTTGCGTTCCATAGTTGTTACACTATCATTTTCACACAACTGATTGAGAAGATGGCCGAGATTGGGCTCCTGCCGCATGCACTGCATTCTTCCTACACTCTCCATACACCATGAACATGTCAGCTTTTTCTGCACCAATAAATCCCATTGTACACAAATGAGATACTGCTTAGACTGTCACTTAGTAACTCATAGCAGTGCACTCAAGGAACACACAAGTACACTGTAAACCAACGTAACAACATCGATCTAACAACTATGCAGGTTGAATGGCACAAAGCAGTGTCAATGTGGAAACTTTTCACAATGTGATATCCCATAACTGGCTCGCACTAGACTTCTGCAGCAGACAGCACTGAAATTCTAGTTTACCCCATTTTTAGTTTGTTACTGGCAGTAAGATTTGTTTCATTTGAAAAATTGCAGGTACAGAAAATACAGTTTCTAAGTATTATTACAATCTGTATTGACGAACAGTACGAGACTCTGGCTTCCAATTCATTCTGTGAAAACTGCACGTCAATATCACATCCCATTTCCATAATATTTGCAGTGCAAGTTTGAGATGGTTCACCCTGCAGTCGCCATACAGAGCACCACAACATATAAAGCAAGAGAAGAAAATGGTTTCAAGCCCTTGACATGTAGGCCACACAGTATTATAGATGTGTTGTGGGAGTATTGTCAGCTTGTTTTGTCATCACGTTTAATAGGGGCTACATGTCTGGGGAGGTTGAAATACATAGAGAAGGGAATGGATGGGGATAAAGAGGGATGGAAAGAGAGATGGAGCACCAAGAGATGAATAATGAGAGCCTTATAGCGTAAACTCACGAATCCAGTCACAGATGATACTCCACAGGTATGTAATTTTATTAGAAGCTGGTTGTGAGGAACGGTGTCAAAAGCTATCTGTAGGTCTAGAATTATGGAATCAACTACAGGTCCTCTGTCGATAGCAGTAATTACTTTGTGTGGACAAAAAGCCAGTAGGGTTCCATAAGAAACATATTTCCTGAGTCAGTGTTGTCCATGTGCCGATGATTCAAGGTACTTTATAAAGTTGGATCAGCCTGTATATTCCTAAATCTTACTGACTATAATGTCCGTGATATGGGTGTACAGTTTAGAGGATCAGTTGTATGTCACTGTTCCCATAATTTCACTTGCAAACCTGTATGGCACATATATTGCATACATCTCTGCCTGCACACTGTCTTCATCCATCTCCTCCTCACCCCTCTGTCTGTCTGTCCAGTCCTATGCCCTCATCATTTTCCATCTTACAACTACTCACCTACACTATCCATCTGGCTCCTGCAACCCCTGTCTCAGTTCATCTCATTCTCCCTCTACCTCTGATTATCTCCTCTATTTTCTCTCTCTACATCTCCTCCTCCTCCCTCTCACTCTGTCCATCTTTTCCACCCCCTCTCTCCATTTTCTCCTTTCCCTTTTCTCACTGTCCACATCCTCCTCCCCACTTTGTCCATAGCCTTTCCATCACTCTCCCTCTCCATCTCTTCCTGCCTCCAATCTGTTATTCCATCTAAATGTGCCCCCTCTATATATCCATTTCCTCTTGCACCCTCTCCCTTTGCATCTCCCATCCTTCCCTATCCACTTCCTCCTGGCCTCTTTCTCTTATCCATCTCCTCCTGCCACCGTTTCTCTTTCCATTATCTCCTACACCTCTCTACCTTTCTGTCCTCCTCTTCTCCGAACCCATCTCTTCTTCACTGACCACTGTGGCCGAGCGGTTCTAGGCGATTCAGTCTTGAACCATGCAGTTGGTACAGTCGCAGGTTCGAATCATGCCTTGGGCATTGATGTGTGTGATGTTCTTAGGTTAGTTAGGTTAAAGTAGTGCTAAGTCTACAGGACTGATAACCTCAGATATTAAGTCCCATAGTGCTTAGAGCCATTTTGAACCATCTCTTCTTCCCTACATTTTTTCCTCTCCTCCTGCCCATCTCTCCTACCCATCTCCTCCTATCCCCCACTCATCTACCCCAGCCGCCTCTCCTCATTCATCTTCTACTCCCGGCCACTCAGTGTTCACCTCCTCCCACTCCCATCTCTCTTTATGTCTTCTCCTGCTCCTTCTCTCTCGGTCCATCGCCTCCTATCATCTCCCCCTGCCTCCACTTACCCAGTCCATCATTTCCTGGTCCCTCCCTCAGTCCATCCCCTCCTCTATCCATTTAGAAATTCCCCAGCCATGCCCACCCACATATGTAGCCATTACTAAACATGTCGATAAAGCAGGCTGATAATATTCCCACAACAAACATATTGTGGATTGCAGCTTACACATCAGGGACTTGAAACCAATCAGTGCCCCTGATGTCATGCAAAGAAAATCGATAAACCAGGTCAGTTCTACTTTATCCCAACACACTGTTGTTCTGTACAGCCTACCCACTGTAAAACCATTTTGTACAGTCGATTAATAGGCATCACAGCAAAGCAGGTTCCTAAGACCAACCACCTCTATATGAACACAACATGCCTATTATACGGAGCAGCTGATATGGCATGAGCTGTCAAAATACGATATGGTCCATATTCCCACACCTGTCGACCTGGAAGGCTACAAGACAAGCAGTGATGAAGCTCACAGTCATGTAGTTTGTTTGTTTGTCATATTTCGGTGATATGGGTCCAGGGGTTTAATGGGAGGTCATAGGCAAACACTACAAGAACAAAAGCATCCGGACACCCCCACAACAAAAGCATCCGGACACCCCCATAAACATAAGTTTTTCATATTAGGTGCATCGTTTGCTACCTACTGCCAGGAACTCCGTATGACCGACATCTGCAGTCATTCGTGACCGTGAGTCAGCAGAATGGGGCACTCTGCGAAAATCACAGACTTCGAATGTGGCCAGGTCATTAGGTGTCACTTGTGTCATACGTCTGCATGCGAGATTTCCACAATCCTAAATATCACTAGGTCCACTATTTCCAATGTGATACAGCACAAAAACGTACAGGCCGATCTCGTCTGTTGACTGACAGAGAGCGCCTACAGTTGAAGAGGGTCGTGATGTGTTATAAACAGACATCTGCCCAGACCATCATACAGGAATTCCAAACTGCAATAGGATCCACGGCAAGTACTATGACTTAGGTGGGCGGTGAGAAAACTTGGGTCTCGTGGTCGAGCGGCTGCTCATAAGCCAAGCATCACGCTCGCAAAACTGTACGAGGTTAAATTAAAGCATGATTTCTATTGTTGTTACTGGTCTGTTGAATCTAATAAAACATGACCCAGACGTCTATCTGCAGTGGAACGTCCAGAGAAGGCAAGGTTGTTATACAAGTAAATTTGTTTACTTTTCATTAAGAATGTAGAAACGTTTGTGTCATTGTTGGTTACCATTAATGAGTTGTTTCAGTCGTTCCCTAACCTTTACACGAGTTAGTTTTCTGTACTGTTCAATCAAAGAACACAATAAAAACAGTGTATTTAAGTAAAACCATATAGGAACTGTTGTAGTTTGTATATTATTTCTGAAATAGGGATGCCTTTGAAATTTACGACGTATGAACACGCCGATATAGTGTTTATTTATGGAAAATGTGATGGCAATGCTACGGCTGAAATTAACGAATATCGCGGACGTTATCCATCTCGGAGGATTCCGAATGGACGAATCATTAGTGGAGTATTTCGAATGTTACAGAAGACAGGTTCTCCACCTAGCGTTTATAATCAGTACGAGAGCTCGACACGTGAAGACGATGATGAAGATATGGATGCTGTTCAAGGTAGCCTGTGTACGGTACACGGCGTATCTCTCAACTATTAGGCATTTCACAATGTAAGGTATGATGTACACTGAAGCACAATAATGTGTGTCTCTACCATACACAAAAAGTGCATCATTTACACCTGGGAGATCCTGCCCTTCGCTTGGAGTTTTGCAACTGGTTAAAAACTAATCGACAGTTACACAAATACGTTTTATTTATTGATGAGGCACTGTTTACTCGAGATAGTATAAACAATTTTTTTAACGAGTACGTATGGTCTGAAGGAAACCCACAAGCAACAGTGCAGCGCAATTTCCAGCAGCGATTTAGCATAGATTTGTTGTCTGGTATAATCAACACTCACTTTATTGGACCCTTCATTTTCCCAGGACGTCTAACTGGCATGTCGTATTTACAATTCCTTCAAGAAGAAATGCCCCACTTGTCCGAACATATTCCGCTTGCTACGCGACTGCAAATGTATTTTCAATATGACGGCGCGCCTCCACATTTCACCAGCGCAGATACTGCACATTTAAATGAACATTTTCCCCAGAAATGGGTTGGTCGTGGTGCTACACGTCTGTGGCCACCCAGATTGCCCAATTTAACACCAATGGATTTTCGTTTATGGGGATGGATGAAAGGCATAGATTATGATGACAATGTCAATAATCGTGAGGCACTACTTGGTTGCATTATGAATGCAATAGACGAAATTATGAACAAGTCTGTGAAACTGAAAGGAGCAACAAAATCTGTTCATACACGCGCAGCTAAATGCACTGAATTCGGTGGAGACTTTTTGAACATTTATTGTGATTGTATTGTGAAATTTTATGTACTTTGTACAAGTTTCTTAACAGCGAGCTTCGGTTTTTTTTCGGTTTAACACGAATTCACGTGTGCTGTGGTATAAATAAAAGCAGATTATGTGACACATTCACGCAGTTAACGCTTTTACCACAATTTTTCCAAAATTAAATTCTCTACAACTTCTGTTGAAAACTTTCTGCAATTGTCTGGAATTTAAAAAACAAATTAGGCCAAGTAGTTAATAAATTTAAAATTTCACGAAATTACGCCTTTGCTTCTCTGGATATTCCGGAAAACTATTGTAGATACACGCCTGGGACACGTTTTGTTAGATTCATCAGACCAATAACAACAAAATAAATGGGAATCGTGCTTTACTTTAATCTCATCCAGTTTTGCGATATCTTCATATTAGCGAAGTTGCTAAAGTTCAGGCAAAATTTTTACTAGCCATAACTCTGTATAATAGCCGTACCGTAGGTGCAACCACAACGGAGGGGTATCTGTTGAGAGGCCAGACAAACGTGTGGTTCCTGAAGAGGGGCAGCAGCCTTTTCAGTAGTTGCAAGGGCAACAGTCTGGATGATTGACTGATCTGGCCTTGTAACAATAACCAAAACGGCCTTGCTGTGCTGGTACTGCGAACGGCTGAAAGCAAGGGGAAACTACAGCCGTAATTTTTCCCGAGGGCATGCAGCTTTACTGTATGATTACATGATGGTGGCGTCCTCTTGGGTAAAATATTCCGGAGGTAAAATAGTCCCCCATTCGGATCTCCGGGCGGGGACTACTCAAGAGGATGTCGTTATCAGGAGAAAGAAAACTGGCGTTCTACGGATCGGAGCGTGGAATGTTAGATCCCTTAATCGGGCAGGTAGGTTAGAAAATTTAAAAAGGGAAATGGATAGGTTGAAGTTAGATATAGTGGGAATTAGTGAAGTTCGGTGGCAGGAGGAACAAGACTTCTGGTCAGGTGACTACAGGGTTATAAACACAAAATCAAATAGGGGTAATGCAGGAGAAGGTTTAATAATGAATAGGAAAATAGGAATGCGGGTAAGCTACTACAAACAGCATAGTGAACGCATTATTGTGGCCAAGATAGATACGAAGCCCACACCTACTACAGTAGTACAAGTTTATATGCCAACTAGCTCTGCAGATGACGAAGAAATTGAAGAAATGTATGATGAAATAAAAGAAATTATTCAGATTGTGAAGGGAGACGAAAATTTAATAGTCATGGGTGACTGGAATTCGAGTGTAGGAAAAGGGAGAGAAGGAAACATAGTAGGTGAATATGGATTGGGGGACAGAAATGAAAGAGGAAGCCGCCTGGTACAATTTTGCACAGAGCACAACATAATCATAACTAACACTTGGTTTAAGAATCATGAAAGAAGGTTGTATACATGGAACAACCCTGGAGATACTAAAAGGTATCAGATAGATTATATAATGGTAAGACAGAGATTTAGGAACCAGGTTTTAAATTGTAAGACATTTCCAGGGGCAGATGTGGACTCTGACCACAATCTATTGGTTATGACCTGTAGATTAAAACTGAAGAAACTGCAAAAAGGTGGGAATTTAAGGAGATGGGACCTGGATAAACTAAAAGAACCAGAGGTTGTACAGAGATTCAGGGAGAGCATAAGGGAGCAATTGACAGGAAAGGCGGAAATAAATACAGCAGAAGAAGAATGGGTAGCTTTGAGGGATGAAGTAGTGAAGGCAGCAGAGGATCAAGTAGGTAAAAAGACGAGGGCTAGTAGAAATCCTTGGGTAACAGAAGAAATATTGAATTTAATTGATGAAAGGAGAAAATATAAAAATGCAGTAAGTGAAACAGGCAAAAAGGAATACAAACGTCTCAAAAATGAGATCGACAGGAAGTGCAAAATGGCTAAGCAGGGATGGCTAGAGGACAAATGTAAGGATGTAGAGGCCTATCTCGCTAGGAGTAAGATAGATACCGCCTACAGGAAAATTAAAGAGACCTTTGGAGATAAGAGAACGACTTGTATGAATATCAAGAGCTCAGATGGAAACCCAGTTCTATGCAAAGAAGGGAAAGCAGAAAGGTGGAAGGAGTATATAGAGGGTCTATACAAGGGCGATGTACTTGAGGACAATATTATGGAAATGGAAGAGGATGTAGATGAAGATGAAATGGGAGATACGATACTGCGTGAAGAGTTTGACAGAGCACTGAAAGACCTGAGTCGAAACAAGGCCCCCGGAGTAGACAATATTCCATTGGAACTACTGACGGCCTTGGGAGAGCCAGTCCTGACAAAACTCTACCATCTGGTGAGCAAGGTGTATGAAACAGGTGAAATACCCTCCGACTTCAAGAAGAATATAATAATTCCAATCCCAAAGAAAGCAGGTGTTGACAGATGTGAAAATTACCGAACTATCAGCTTAATAAGTCACAGCTGCAAAATACTAACACGAATTCTTTACAGACGAATGGAAAAACTAGTAGAAGCCAACCTCGGGGGAGATCAGTTTGGATTCCGTAGAAACACTGGAACACGTGAGGCAATACTGACCTTACGACTTATCTTAGAAGAAAGATTAAGGAAAGGCAAACCTACGTTTCTAGCATTTGTAGACTTAGAGAAAGCTTTTGACAATGTTGACTGGAATACTCTCTTTCAAATTCTAAAGGTGGCCGGGGTAAAATACAGGGAGCGAAAGGCTATTTACAATTTGTACAGAAACCAGATGGCAGTTATAAGAGTCGAGGGACATGAAAGGGAAGCAGTGGTTGGGAAGGGAGTAAGACAGGGGTGTAGCCTGTCCCCGATGTTGTTCAATCTGTATATTGAGCAAGCAGTAAAGGAAACAAAAGAAAAATTCGGAGTAGGTATTAAAATTCATGGAGAAGAAATAAAAACTTTGAGGTTCGCCGATGACATTGTAATTCTGTCAGAGACAGCAAAGGAATTGGAAGAGCAGTTGAATGGAATGGACAGTGTCTTGAAAGGAGGATATAAGATGAACATCAACAAAAGCAAAACAAGGATAATGGAATGTAGTCTAATTAAGTCGGGTGATGCTGAGGGAATTAGATTAGGAAATGAGGCACTTAAAGTAGTAAAGGAGTTTTGCTATTTGGGGAGCAAAATAACTGATGATGGTCGAAGTAGAGAGGATATAAAATGTAGGCTGGCAATGGCAAGGAAAGCGTTTCTGAACAAGAGAAATTTGTTAACATCCTGTATTGATTTAAGTGCCAGGAAGTCATTTCTGAAAGTATTCGTATGGAGTGTAGCCATGTATGGAAGTGAAACATGGACGATAAATAGTTTGGACAAGAAGAGAATAGAAGCTTTCGAAATGTGGTGCTACAGAAGAATGCTGAAGATTAGATGGGTAGATCACATAACTAATGAGGAAGTATTGAATAGGATTGGGGAGAAGAGAAGTTTGTGGCACAACTTGACCAGAAGAAGGGATCGGTTGGTAGGACATGTTCTGAGGCATCAAGGGATCACCAATTTAGTTCAAATGGTTCAAATGGCTCTGAGCACTATGGGACTCAACTGCTGAGGTCATTAGTCCCCTAGAACTTAGAACTAGTTAAACCTAACTAACCTAAGGACATCACAAACATCCATGCCCGAGGCAGGATTCGAACCTGCGACCGTAGCGGTCTTGCGGTTCCAGACTGCAGCGCCTTTAACCGCACGGCCACTTCGGCCGGCACCAATTTAGTATTGGAGGGCAGCGTGGAGGGTAAAAATCGTAGGGGGAGACCAAGAGATCAATACACTAAGCAGATTCAGAAGGATGTAGGTTGCAGTAGGTACTGGGAGATGAAAAAGCTTGCACAGGATAGAGTAGCATGGTGAGCTGTATCAAACCAGTCTCAGGACTGAAGACCACAACAACAACAACTCTGTAACTAAACATTTGCATATCTTCGTGCATCACCCTGTATATGAGGACTGTACGGCAGTATTCCAGCAGATCTGTACTCCTTCAGTTGTCGGATCTGACAAGTTTGCATCGAAAGTAGCATGCGCTCGGGAACCTGTTTCTAGTGCACACAACATGTAACAATAGTTAGTGTGACCTGTGGCGCCATTACGTCGACTGTGCCGTAAGAATCAGTAGCTGCTGAAATGCGTAGATGATGGGAATCGGTACCGGAATGCATATCAAGAGTTGTTGCGCTAGAGGTCGTAGAAACATTTGAGAAAATTGTGTTAAAACTCGGTACCACCTCTAGCCAGTCTCGTTTTCACAGATACCGATATTAAGGAGGATAACATTGAGAACAGGAGACCGTCAAGTTGAGGAAAGTGATACGCACAGCACGTCGCACAGTGCTGGAAGAAACACATAGAGACTTACCAGATGTGTGAGTTCTGTTCTGTGCCGCTGCAGCCAGTGTAGTGGGCTGTCGCGAAGACCGCCTTTTATCCTTATCTTGGGCACTGCCGGACTACTCTGTCTGCAGTCTGCCCTCTGCTCCAGAACCCCTCCCCCTCTCATCCCTTGCCCCCCCACCCTCCTCCAGCGCTTCCTGGTCAAACTTCCTCGGCGTCCGACGTTCGAAGTATTCTTGCGCAACGTCTCACAGCACTGACCTCAAGGGCACGTGATAATTATGGCAACCGCCCTGCTGCTCATTCTGACCTCGCGGCTTCTTCCAGTACGACTCCGTGTTAGCCAGGTACCCGCTCACCGCAGGTGCTCACATCAGAGCCTGTTCCAGTCCATCCCCTGACAAGCACGCCATGAGGATGCAAATATCGTCAACACTGCGTGTACCCTTGACAGTGGCCTCCATTCGGCTACGAAGGAAATACGCGGATTTCGTATGATATGCACCAAATGATGACTACATCTGTAGAGCTACTATTCGGGCGTGAGCTGCGATCACACGCTGTTCCAGGAACTCGCAGACTCGCATTTCTATGGGACTAAGATCGATAGATTTAGTGGGGCTATTAAGATGTGATCGGGTTCCTGAGCGTTTGTCAAGAGGGGAATGTATCCATTCAGTCCTGTGAATGTGGCTGTTGTAATCTATCGAAATGGGAGTGTGTACAGCATGCTCATCAGGAAGTGCAGAAGTGAGTGGTAAGGTGGTAGAACAGTAAGCTGGGCACATGGGCTTCTGGAGTGGAATGTTGGCCTCATTTGTGGACACAAAAATTTATTCTCACGACGTTAATTAAAACAGAGCACTGTTAACAACACAATGCTTAATTAGCATTTGCAAATGGGGATGATCTACACCGGTTATTCAATTGAATAAAAGCAATGAGAATAATTCAAAACATGATTTTAAAGAGAAACAGCCTCATGGCCACAACTTTAAATTAATAAAAAATTACTTTACACAAATGTAACCGTATCATAACTACAGTTCTGAGCTCACTAATCACTTGTGAATATGAAAAATTACAATTTGTAAAAGCTATTTGCTTTCAAAACAAATACTCAAATAGCAAGGTCTCATAAACACGTGAATTAACTATTATGGAAAACAATCGCCAATATGATGTTACAATAGCCTGAAAGATTTATACAGCAATCAGCACCCTCTCGACGTTTGGCGTTCACATCGGCCGCGCGTCTGAATTCCGTGCTCGAGAGCTCAAGTGACACCAGCAGGCAGGAGGGCCTGCACAAATCAATAACGGCTTCTAGATCACACAAACCCAGTATTAATACACAGTTCACTAAAATCCTAAAACCAACAGCCAAGTACTGGGTAGCGCCAAACGCTGGACGAGATGTTAAACGTTATAGTGTGCCAATCCCAGTTACTGTTAAAGCAATAGTTCATTACACAGCCTCCAATGACGTCAAATTTCACTTGATAAATTTATAAACCACAACTAGCTCAAGGTGATAATGATCAGACAATCCGCACACATCGTTAAAAAGCAAAGCGCCATTTGAAGATGCAAAGTTGTTACTACTACAGTTGCCAACGACAATGAAGTTGGCAATTCCAATTTAGATTGGCGGCTCGAGTTTTATACAGAGAATAAGCTTTCACTCATAAAATTGACGACTTACCGTATTAACAATAATAGTAATAAAAGGAATCGCCGAATATCGGCCACACTTGTAAAGCAACAGAACCAGGGCACAGTGCAGTTAGATGGACTTGCAATACCAAGTATCCCGGACCCACATCCAAGTGGTTTAAGGAATGATTAGCGGAAATCAAAGAGGCTACACGGAGCAATGACTAGTTCTACGACAACTGGCTCACCATTTACAGTTAGTCCAGCAGATCGCCGTTAACTTGCACGCCAGGGTAAATCTCCGCGCTCTCCTCGGGATTCCAGACAGACCCGACTCTTTCAACAGAGCCCGTGTTGGCCGGTGACTGCTACCGCCAGACCCAGGCGCCGGAGTGTCAACACGGTGCGTCCCCGCAGTACACGGAGCGCTGACCGGCTGCTCGCGGCGCCCCGCGCGCTGCCTCCTTCCCCCTGTCACTGCCTCCTCTCCTCCAGAGCCGCGGCCGTCCCAATTAGAGGATGCTGGCCAACCTGGACGCCTCAAAGTGCGTAACATCGACAGAGAAACTATCCAGCCGAGAGCATGGCAGGTAGCCACGGCTCAGTAACGGCAACACCTGGACACAGAGAGTGTACCAAAGTACACACGGTGGTCCACGTTCACAGTAACCTGAATGAACGGGCCTGAGTAACGGTACACGAAACACCGCGAAAGCTGACTGAGCCGCTTCCAGCGTGAACTGCAGCCTCCACACGTACCGGGCAGAGCGCCTCGTTGCTTCTTCGGTGCACTCAGGGCCTCGCGTCATCTGACGAGGGAGCAGACCTGTGATACGTCGGGCCAAACGGCACACCTCCAGCCGGCTACTGCCCAGTTCCCGTGCTGTCTGGCACAGCTGAAGACCTGCAGTCTCATGTGCTGCTGGCTACCAACGCTAAATGTCCATTGTATACGGTTCTATTAGCAAAGTTCACTCGCAAACTTGTCGAAATGGCCATACATACAGTGACAGCAGCAATCAATAATAGGTTTGGTGCCTGCTGTCATTAACGGGGTGTGACACTCGTCTCGCTTTTTACGATCACTATTCCCACGTCGCATTACGTGGAGGTGAGCGTTAAGACACGTTGGGCAGTCCGCTTTGGTATACACTCAGATCAGCCACCTTTATTCAAGTTGTAGTCCAACCTCATTATACAACTTCCCTTGATTGTTTCTGATAAGGTCGTCAGTCTTTTAATTTCTGTATAACTACAGCAATCTATAGCCATTTGAACGTAATTACTTTATTCAAGCCTCGTTCTCCTCCCACAACTCTTACCCTCATTGTCCACGTATCTTTCCACAATGAAATTGACAATTCATTATTGCGTCAAGACGTTTCCTATCAACCAGTTTCTTCCTTTAGTCAAGTTGCGTTATAAATTTCCTTTCCCCCAAGTCAGTTAAGTACTGCCTCACTTAATCAAATGAAAGTATATGGTTCCAGAGATCTCTTCAAGTCTGAAACACCTGTGATATATATATATATATATATATAGACTGGAGCGATGAATGAAAATTCGTACCAAGGCCAGGATTTGAACCTGTGTGTCGTGCACTCTAGGCAGATGTGCTGGTTCGCACGCCACCCTGCTATAGTGGGTTTGCAGAACAGTGTGCACTATCACTGCATGCCTCCCTGTTCAATTCAAATTCTCGTTCCTACCATGCGGCCTGAGGTGTGAATATGGATTTGGTGTGGGGAGGCAGGTCCTCTAGGATAGTCTGTGCAGTTGTACAAAGCCATTGTGCCAGGGTGGCGTAGTGGTTACTGCTTTTCCATAGTGCGAGGGAACCTCATTTCAAATTCCTGCCTTGGTACAAATTTTCATCTGTCTCTACTGTCTTCATCATTTGTTATTCAGTCCATCATATATTCAACATTTTTTTAAATAGAACCGTGCTGTAAAAGTTTATATTCACTTCTTGTCTGATCTGCTAATCATCCACGATTTACTGCCAAACAAATACCTACATGTCATACTCCCTAACACTTAAACTGATATTACACCTTTACAAACACCCCGTTTTCAGTATTACTTTTCTTGCTATTGTCAGTCTACACTCTATTCCCCTGAACTACAGTCTTCATCAGTTATTTTGCTATCCAAATAGTAAACATCATCCACTACTTCTAGTGTCTCATTTCC
Source organism: Schistocerca serialis cubense (assembly GCF_023864345.2). NCBI lineage: Eukaryota > Metazoa > Arthropoda > Insecta > Orthoptera > Acrididae > Schistocerca > Schistocerca serialis. Next base: position 135,471,928 of record NC_064648.1, on the reverse strand, counting down.
TAACCTAATTACCATGGCACTGCCTCATGTAATTCTGTCACACTTAATTGTCATTGTTTACTAATCTCGATGTTCACCTTATATTATATTATGAAGTCGCTATCCATTTATTCCAAGTGCTCTTCCAAGTCCTTCGCAACCCTGATAACATTAGGATGTCGTAAACATAGTTAAAAGTTTTTATTTTTTCACCCTGATCTTTAATTACCTTCCAAAATATCTCCTGATTTATCTTCAAATCTTGCTCCACGTACAGACTCAATAGAAGCGGCGATTGTTTACAATCCTGTCTCTCTCCATTCTCGACACTTATAACCACCTTCTTGTTTCTGTACTCAATGTGAATAACCTTTCACTGCGTCCAGTATCTGATCAAAACTATCCAGACACAGTGGCTGAAAACGACGTACAAGTTCGTGGCGCCCTCCATCGGTAATGCTGAAATTCATTGTGGTGTTGGCCCACCCCTAGCCTTGATGACAGCTTACACTCTCGCGGGCAAACCTTCAATCAGGTGCTGGAAGGTTTCTTGGGGAGCAGCAGTTCATCCTTCACAGAGTGCTGCACCGAGAAGAGGGGTCGATGTCGGTCGCTGAGGCCTGGTACGAAGTCAGCGTTCCAAAACATCTCGACGGAGTTCTATACGATTCAGGTCAGGACTCTGTGCAAGACATTTAATCCCGGTTATTGTCGTGTAACCACTCCGTCACAGGCCGTCCATTATGAACGGGTACTCGATCGTGTTGAACGATGCAATCACCATCCCCGAATTGGTCTTCAACAGTGGGAAGCAAGAAGGTCCTTAAAACGTGTAGTCCTGTGCTTTGATAGTGCCACGCAAAACAACAAGGGGTGCAAGTCCCCCTCCATGAAAAACGCGACCACACCGTAACACCACCGCACTACACGTGCTGGCAGATGTCGTTCGCTGAGCATTCGCCATTCCCACACCCTGCCATCGGATCGCCACATTGTGTTCCGTGATTCGTCACTCCACACAACGTTTTTCCACTATTCCATGTTTACGCTTATTACACCAAGCGAGGCGTCATTTGGCATTTACCGTCGTGATGTGTGTGTTATGAGCAGCCGCTCGACCCTGAAATGCAAGTTTTCTCACCTCCCAGCTAACTGTCATAGTACTTGTAGTGGATCCTGATGCAGTTTTCATTCCCTGTGTGATAGTCTGTATAGATGTGTGCCTATTACGCATTGCGACTGTCTTCAACTGTCGTCAGTCTCTGTCAGTCAACAGACGAGGTCGGCCTGTAGGCTTTTGTGCTGTACTTGTCCCTTCGCGTTTCCACTTCAGTATCACATCGGAAACAGTAGACCTAGGGATGTTTAGGAGTGTGGAAATCTCGCGTACAGACGTAAGACGCAAGTGACACGCAATCGCCTGAGCACATTCGAAGTTCGTGAGTTCCGCGGAGCCCCCCATTCTGCTCTCTCGTGATTTCTAATGACTAATGAAGTCGAAGGTATTGAGTACCTGGCAGTAGGTGACAGCACAATGCACCTAACATGAAAAACGCACGTTTTTGGGGGCGTCCGGATACATTGGGTCACGTTGTGTATATTTCATCTCAGTGTCATTGAGAACTGGAAAAGGTATTTCAATCAACATTGTAAAAAAATTTCCCTAAATCTACAAACGCTATAACAATGTTTGCATTTCTGTTCTAGAGAAAGTCGCAAGAACTACATACTGGTATTTCCTTGGAACAGATGCTTATCTCCCATGACATGGGTTTTGTCACTTTTTCCATTCTTCCATAAATAATTCGTGTGAACATATGGTGACTGTGCCTCACTAAATTTGTGGATCTGTAGAATTTTCACTTGTCAGCACCTGCATTATGTGGAATAGGAACTCTCACATTCTTCCAGTAGTCTGAAGATATTTCGCCTGGACCCGTCAACACTGATACTGACTGATGATAACTGGAAACACGTTGACTGGTCGGACAAGTCTCTTTTCAAATTGTATCTGGCTTGACGCCGCCTCATGAATCCATGAGCCCTGCATGCCAGCAGAGGTCTGTTCAAGCTGGTGGAGAATCTGTAATGATTCAAATGGCTCTGAACACTATGGGACTTAACTGCTGAGGTCATCAGTCCTCTAGAAGTTAGAACTACTTCAAACCTAACTATCCGAAGGACATCACACACATCCATGCCCGAGGCAGGATTCGAACCTGCGACCATAGCTGTCGCGCCGTTCCTGACTGTAGCGCCCATAACCGCTCGGCTGACTCTATAATGGTGTAGGGCGTGTGCAGTTGGAGTGATATGGGACTCCTGATACGTATAGATACGACTCTGGCAGGTGACACGTATGTGAGCATCCTGTATGATCACCTGCATCCATTCACGTCCATTGTGCATTCCGACGCACTTCGGTGATTCTAACAGTACAGTGCTACACCACCACACATCGAGAATTGCGACAGAGCGGCTGCAGGAACACTATTCTGAGTTTAAACACTTCCGCTGGCCACAAAACTCCCCAGACATGAACATTACTGAGCATATGTGGGAAGCCTTGCAGTGTGCTGTTCAGAAAAAATTTCCACCCGTTCGTACTCTTACGGATTTATGGACAGTCCTGCAGGATTCATGTTGTCAGTTCCCTCCAGCACTACTTCAGACAATAGTCGAGCCCATGCCACGCCGAGTTGCGGCACTTTTGCGTGCTCGCGGGGGCCCTACACGAAAATGGGCAGGTGTACCAGTATCTTTGGCTCATTCAGTATATATGATGCAATTAAGACTTTTTGTAATTTTGCTGTAACAGCTGTAGATATGGTAATGTTAATAGCTGATCTTCCCAAAACCTATATATATTTCCAACTGAGAAAAAACAAATATAATATATCATATTTGAGTAAAATAAATTATCTGAAATGAATGGACTTAATAGAATGAGAGTGATTAAATGTAACAACGTGAAAATCATACCAGTGTAATAGACACATCATCAGACATGTGGAACTCCTTTCGTAGAGGAATGACAGTCGAATCGTTTAGTTGTGGTTTCGCAGCTTGCTTTGAAACCACTGGCCAGCTGCACTGATGAGTGACTGTCCACCAGGAAAACACTCAGGCGCTCCCTGGACGCGTCGCGGGTCAAGAGCGGAAGGGTCGCCAACGATAGCGCGGGCATCGCCTTCACCAGAGCGTGCCGTGTTGCGACGAGATAACACGAAGTAAAGGAGAGATCATTTCTTATTGCCGTTCTAATGAAAATTCGAATGGCAAAAACCAAAAGAACAGCTTTAGAATAAGAACAAGTGGAGCAACGAAGCCAATGAAAAAAAGGAAAAGTTATGACATTTTCCAAGAAGGAAATTAGAAGCCATCATTGCTGACGTCAAGCTGCTGTTGAGTTATGGAACACGTTACAGGCTCGCGTATCGCGTACTCTCCTTGAGTGTCAGAGCGCTGTAGACATCGGCGGCCAGCTTGATTCCTCCTAGTTCAGTGACTTCAGGAAGTCACTTGGGACAGTGCCGGCACTCCGTTTGCTGAGGAAACAAGACGTCGCCGGTCAGGGGACCAGGCTCAAGCCTTCCCTGCGGACAGAATTCAGCACGCTGCTCTTAACGGAACAACACCGTCAGGTGGAAAGGTGATTTCAGCCGCACCTGAAGGAGGTGTCAAAGAACTGACACTGTTAACAGTACATACAGGGTGTTTCCTTAAGGGAGAGCAAAAATTCAACAGGACATAGAGAATGCTCCACTGAACAATTTGAGGTATGGAACATGGGGTCTCAGAAGCCAGCTTAACGAGATGTGGGAGTATACTCGTCCACCGCTCTGTATGGTGTTACCGTTTTCCAGCTTATTTACAACTAACAAGCGTAGAAGTTTACTGTTGGCACTCCGAATTTTACTGTTGGCACGACACACGCTGGCAAAAGACGTTCACTTCGCATTCGACATACCACACCCTGCCATCGGATTGCCAAACTGTGTACCGTGATTCCTCATTCCACACAGCGTTTTTCCATTGTTCAATCGTCGAGTGTTTACGCTCCTTACAGGATGCGAGGCGTCGTTTGGTATTTACCCGCGTGATTTGTGGCTTATGAGCAGCCGCTAGACCACGAAATCCAAATTTCACTCACCTCTCACATACCTGCCGTTGTACTTTCAGTCGATCTTCACATTACGACCCTCTTCAACTGTTGGCGGCCTCTGTCAGCCATAGACGAGATCGGCCTGTGCGCTCTTGTGCTGTACGTCTTCCTCCACGTTTCCACTTCACTATCACATCTGTAACAGTGAACCTAGGGATGTTTAGGTGTGATGAAATCTCGCGTACAGACGTATGACACAAGTGACACCCTAATCACCTGACCACATTCGTAGTCTGTGAGTTCTGCAGAGCGCCCCATTCTGCTCTCTCACGATGGTTAACGACTACTGTGGTCACTGGTATGGAGGACCTGGCAGTAGCTGGCAGCGCAATGCACATAATACCAAAAACGTATGTTTTTACTGGTGTCCGGATACTTTTGATAACATTGTGTATTTTTTATTCTCTTCCTTTTGCTACACTTGAACACCAGTCCTCTACCAAAATTAAATTTTTCTTTCCCTTAGCTTATGAATAATTTCTTTTATTTCATATTGTTCGATTTTATGTATCATTTGCAAAGTTGATTGACGTATAAAACTGGTACTGTTTTCGTTGGTTTTAGCTTCCTGTCTATCTTCGCCATGATAATACATTCTCTGCGCTGTTTACAGTGCGTTAGCCACGATTCTGTTTTCTTCTTCATTGTTAGACCTGCATCTACATTACCCCATTTGACTTTATGTTGGTAAACCTATACTGACTTCGCCAGAAGTCCTGTCCTTCGTCCTACCACACTACACTACTACTACTGTTCATTTTCTTCTTAAATTCTCTAACTTACATAACCGGCTAAGGTATTCCCTTCTCTGACCTCTAGAACGCCAGTTTCGTTTCTCTTCTGTTGATAACATCCTCTCGAGTATCCGCCGCCCAGAGATCCTCATGGAAGACCTCCATACCTCCATAACATCTTATCTGAGAGTGTGCCCTCATTATCTGACCATACAGCAGAGCTGCAGGCGCTCATAAAAGTGAAGACAACTGGTAATATTTTGTTAATAGCTTTTTTTCCTGATCCTGCGGCGTCAAAGGATGGCAGAATATTTAACGAAGTAATGTATATGGTGGACATGGGCTCATAGTACTGCTGTGCCTTGAACTTAACTTTCACATAAAGGTGGTTTTATGAATATAGGAAGATGGTATCAGTTCTCTCGGACATGTTCGAAACAACAGGTACCATTCGCGATCTTGCAACTATCGAACAATGAAACCATCTTCATATAGATAATGCTTATCAGATAATGCTCTTCAGTGTGGATGCACTCACATTGCTCAAACTCTTACTGGAGTCGGTAGACTGACTGCCGTGAGTAATGAGTACAGGGGCAGGGGCACTACAAGTGTAGTTTGTGGACACTAAGTAGGAAGTTTGGGTCTCATGGGGAGCGCGCCAGAGATAAGACCATGCAGTCGCGCTATGCTCTTTATCCCCCATGGCTCAGTCGAATAGAGCGTCAGCCTTGTAATCAGGAGATCCCAGGTTCGAGTACCAGTTAGGGCACACATATTCAACTGTCCCCGTTGATATTTATCAACCCCTATAAGTAGCTAATGGTCTGGATTTCATTGTAATTTCATAAAGCAACTTAAGCTAAAATTACACTAAAGCAGATTGAAGGCATTGATAATACTCGACGTTAATGTGTTTTGTTCCAGGAAGAGACAGCTTTTCAAATTCAGAGGGAAACCTCTAGGGCTTAGCAGCAGCGTTGTAGTACCCTCCAGTCTAAAAAAAAAAAAAAAAGTGGGGGGCAGGATACGCAGAGCTGCTAGATTCACTCCACCTGGACCCAATCTACGCCATCGACAATCATTCGTCTAAGGACTAGTAGGATCGTGTAATAGGTTTGCACCATTTTTATGAAATACTGAAAAATTTTGTCAAATGGTACACGTGATACTTTAGGGTCTGTGACGAAATTTGGCAATAGATCGACGACCTGTATCTCATGTGGCTATTGTACCAGTTGCTTTAGAAAATCAACAGACTAAAGCTACGTGCAGTCATTAAACATTATCATTTGATGGATTAGGAAGCTGAACAGTTGAAAACCGAGTGTGGTTGTGTGCTGTGGACGCTGCAGAGCGTGTGCTTCCAGGTGGAATGTGCTCTAGACACCTAGCGACGTCATTGTAAAGAGAGTGGCGAAGGAGCCCATAAAGCCGTGATCCGAAGTGGCTGACGAATCCCCTGAGTGTCAAGTCGCAAAAGATCAGTGAGGTCTACGGCATTTGGCGGCCCACGTATGGCCAACAACGCCCCCACAACATTGGCTCCTGATGGGAACAGAGGGCAGGGCTGGAGGAACCAAGTGGCGAGCCCAGCGTGCGGCTACAGAGCGCAGTTGAGCTGCTTAGTCGATTACTAACTCACAACAGTGTTACAGTGAAAGTGATGTTGATACAAAGCAGAGCGATGGCAACGATAAACAGAGCTAATATCACTCATTTCACTACGGTTTGAGCTCCTCTGGATGTTCTACCGTCTTGGCGATTTAAAACTGGGTTCTTTTGAAAATCAGCCTTATGCAAACACAATTAGTTTTTTGTATTTACCCAGGCATGTTTTGACACCTATGTGTCACCTTCTGTGGGTCAAATTTTTATTTCTGTAAATTTGTCTTAGAGTAAAATGAGTATCTCAAAGCCAAACCAAGAATTTCCCACGAAGCTCTACAAAACTAATTGTGATTGCGTAAATCTGATTTTCAAAACAACCCAAAGCCAATATTGCATTATATCAACAAGAACACTTACCGGAGTTGACATTTTGCCAGAAAGGGAGCCAAGGAATTTTGCAGAGAGAGAACCAAGAGGCAGAAGAAATATTGGCATTTCTGCAAGATGAGTCACTGGAACGCGTGGTATAGTAAACAGTCGACTGTGCGGAGAAACAGGTGGTGTGCCACGTAGTTCATTGTCCTTGCAGGACTGAGAGCCAGAAATCCCGTCTCCAGTGACAAGTAGTGAAATAGTAAAGCGTAGTAAAAGAACAATTATGAACAAAATCGGAGTAAGTCTGCAACAATATAACCACGTAGTGCATATGAATAACTACAGATATTGAAGGGGAGATACGGTATACTTGTTACAAATACTGGTGTTTTCACGTTTCAAGGATGCTCGGTACAACTTACAGGATGTGTATGACAGTGGCCTACTACTTTATACACATCAAGTTGCGCGTGACACAGGTTCAAAGAATCCCCGTGTAATTTTTTTCCTCCTCCTTTTCTACGTAATTCTGTAGCTCTCAATTCGTTCGAGCAATCAATCATTCATGATAGGAAATACAGTCATAGCTCAGTCACTCAAAATGATTCTGAAATTTTACTTGTTAGAATGAAATCAGGCAATGATTCTTCTTCTCTGCAGGCTCGTGCTTTGCGGCAGTCTGCTAATCTGCACAAATAAAATGCCTCGTAATTTTGGGAGCGTTGTATAATCAGTCGGGAAACCTCAGATCAAGCGGATATTTGGCTTTGATGAAGTTTAACCTTCCGAAGAAACAATGGAGCTCTTGGATTATTAAGTGCAGGTTCGTATCCAGTCTTTCGGAAGTCCCTTCTGATTAACAACTACGCAATATATCGATAAATATCATTAATTCTCAAATTTAAAATACACACCATTTACTTGAAGGAGCCATCTATATATATTTCCATTTAATCGTACAGTTCATATCAGTTATCTTCTGTAATAAATCTCAATAATCAGATTACAGTTCTTCCAAACCAAGCACAGGCTAATCGGCACGAGGACAATCCCGGAAGCTCCCGTTCTTTTTTTTTTTTTTTTTTTTTCTAACAACTACCAGAGAGAGTACTACAAAGAATACTTATGCGCTCATGGCATAGCTATTGTATGAGCTACTTTTTGCATGGATTCTGCGAGTATGAAGATAGAAAATTAGTAAACGTCATTCAAGGGTAGAACTGTATATGAATAATTCATCGAATATAATGAGATATTACACCCGTGCCATCAGACTAGTCGTAGCACCTGTGTGAAGCACAACAAGGTCAAATATTTTGGCGTTAGTAGTAGCTTGTACTTCTCCTCTGTCAAGTTTTTCTGCGTACTCTCATTACCTCGATACAGATCATCTCTCACGTCACTGCCATGATCGTATCTGATGAAGCGAGTGTCGATCAGGCTCGTGCCCCCCCCCCCCCCCCTCTCCAAGGTCACAGAACGGGGGCGTACTGTGACCGGTTCAAGTTTTCTGGCATCGCGGTGGCATCGGTCTCTGACTTAGGCGTATGTGGACTGTTGGTGTCTGATTACGCCAATCAGTAGCCTGTGAGGCTCTCGACTGAAATTTTCTTTGCGCGTTGCTCTGCATATGTGCGTTACTTTGCCGGCCGCATTCCGCTGTCTGTGGGTTATTTGGTTGTCTGGTATTGTTTTGCGTTTGCCAAGCGATCGGCTGATTATTGTCGGTAGCTTGTGTCTGTACATATTGTACAGGCTGGCCATACGCTACTCGTCTGTTGTAGTAGGTTCAAAATGGCTCTGAGCACTACTAGACTTAACATCTGAGGTCGTCACTACCCTAGAACTTACAACTACTTAAACCTAACTAACCTAAGGACATCACACACTTTCATGCCCGAAGCAGGATCCGAACCTGCGACGGTAGCGGTCGCGCGGTTCCAGACTGAAGCGCCTAGAACCGCTCGGCCACCCCGGCCGGCTGTTGTAGTGGTTTTTGCTAAATTTTTGCCCATTTGTTTTATATCCGCCTCTGAATATCTCCATTGCCGTTGTGATTACCGTTACCATTACCACAGATCTGTGTGGGCAAGTTTGCCATCCCTGTTGTAGTACGCGCCCATTGTTTACTTGTTCCTCCGTACATTGACCAATTAACTGGCTTGGGTTGTTCTCGCCTCTCTTCGTATATTAAATCTATGGCGTCCACTACAGAGAGAAAATATTCGGTATCGTGTTCTGTAATGGTACTGAGTTTTTCCCTAATGAGGGCACGCTCTTTTCAGCGCTTCTACCAGAGAAACCAGGCTCGTCGAGTATCTGGTATTACTCAATATTTTTCAAAATAGCCCCTTAAGCTTCCATGTCTGCTATTGAATGGAGCTAGGTTGAATACTTCACGTCTGAACCTCTCTTGTACGGTCTCAGACCAATGTTTATCCCGAAAGGCTCTCTCAAACTGTTCATAGTAGTGGCAACGTTCCGCCATGTCCGTAGCCCACTGCAGAACGTCACCCTGTGTGCATCCAACAACAAATCTAATTTTCTAGGCTTCTGTCCACGTACGTGGCAAAACATTTAGAAATGCTCTGATAAAAACCACAGGGTGTGTTCTTTTCTCTTCAGAAGTAAATTCCGGGAACCCGTTGATCGCTAAGTAATCCCTCATCTGCCAGTAATGTTGACAAACACGCCGCGTTGTCAGTGACAGGTGTGTTCATGTTCGCTTGTGTCGTACCGCATGGCAACTGCGCTTGCTCGACAGGTGCAAGTGCCGGCAGGTGTTTTTTGCACTGTGCAACCTTCACTGTTTTCCTTCGACGGACAAGCCCCGTATTGTGGGTAACCACTGAAGGCATCTAACTTCTCTAAAATCATGGATTTATTTTCTGTCGTACGCTGTTTTGGAATATCAGTAATTTTAGCCACAATGCCTCGTAACCTTTCCTCTGCTTCCTTTAAACCTGAAACTATTTTAGCTATAAATTGACTTTCTTTCAGAGCTTCTTCGACAGTATCTACACAAAGTTTGCACTCTGACACTAACTTTTCAGGAAGGATGCGGCCCCATTGAGCATCCCGGCTTTTTCTCCTATTTCCTTTACATCTGCACATAACTTATCTCTGTTTTTAGGCAATTTCTGACTCTAAACTTAACTGGTCTACTCTTAAACTCAACTTGTGTACTTCTGTAGGTAGGTTTTTTCATACGTCTTGCAGCTCGTTGACTGTGTTCGTCACATTTTTTACCGAAGCATTCACTTTCATTGGGTCTCCGGAATTTGAGGATATGTTTCACTAAGGTTTTGTACCTCACCTCCAAGTTGTTCCTGTTTATAATCTACGGAAGTTACTTCTTCCGTTAACGTATTTATATTGCGAGACATGTCGGTAGTTATTTCTCGTTGTAGTTCTTTGTCCGGCCGCTGTGACCGAGCGGTTCTAGGCGCTTCAGTCCGGAACCGCGCTGCTGCTACGGTCACAGGTTCGAATCCTGCCTCGGGCATGGATATGTGTGATGTCCTTAGGTTAGGTTAGGTTTAAGTAGTTGTGAGTCTAGCGGACTGATGACCTCAGATGTTAAGTCCCATAGTGCTCAGAGCCATTTGAACCATTTAGTTGTTTAAGGAGCTCTGTTAAATTCCCGGATAGTTCGTCAGATAATATTCAGTGCGTATACTTTTGCTCACCTCACTGAACTTTTGACTAATACTATTCTTGAAATCGTTTAATACCTGATTTTGCTGTGTAAGCTCTGTCCTATATTTTCCTGGTGTCTTGGGAACTGCTGTGTGAACTGCTGTGTTATTAGTTGCATGAGTTGCGTCAAACTGTGTGTCTCAAGTATTTACGTTGCCATTATGAACTGTTTCCTGTTCTTGCGTTCGCGTCATCGTGAACAAATAAAGGAATTTTCGCTTTCACGCGCTTTAGTTTCACTATTTGAAAATAGTTCCACGGTAAGAACTGAGAAATTGTCACGTCGAGCGTCATAAAAATGACATCATAATTGGTTATATTACCAGTGTCATCATTTTTTTAATAGTAGGACCCAAACCTCGTCGGTTTGTGAACTATCAGTCAGTTCACTTGGCATATTGCATTTTGTACTGAGTTTTCAACAATGGCCATTTCATTTGACTCCATTGAGAACAGTGTTTAACAATACTATGAAAAAAATTCAAAAATGATATTTTGTTTGTGTCGGTACTTTTCAATTAAATTAGATTTATGTGCTTATTCATTAATGAAACTGATTATTCTCTGATACAGTATTACAGAATGTGAATGACATATTTTGCACTTTAATGTTGACCATACTAATTTTCTTCTTTTCTATAGAAATACGCTCTCCATAAAGGATGGTAACTGGAACGAAAAATTGTCTGCTGTGAGAGAGACGGTTCCAAGCGCAGCCATACACGCATATGGCGTAGCGGCTTCCTACTTCAACAGCTGAAATCAGCATTCCCGGCGCGTCTTGTATGTTGGCAAAATTTAATTTTACTTCGCTCCTTCAAGTTTTTTATTGTTCCCAATCTCACGGACATGTAACAAATAAGACAAATGTGTCTTTAGTTTCTTGTAACGATAAAATGGATCATTTACCTCAAAAGCCAGCCGGAGTGGCCGAGAGGTTCTAGACGCTACAGTCTGGAACCGCGCGACCGCTACGGTCGCAGGTTCGAATCCTGCCTCGGGCATGGATGTGTGTGATGTCCCTAGGTTAGTAAGGTTTAAGTAGTTCTAAGTTCTAGGGGACTGATGACCTCAGAAGTTTAGTCCCATAGTGCTCAGAGCTATTTGAACCATTTTTAACGCAAAAATTTTTTTATCTCAACAAGTCAAAGGTCTGTTCATATTCCGCTCGGCTCCGCCCTGTCATGGTCGCCATTGAATAGTGGCAGAACAGGGGAGCAGTCAAAAAATATAATGTATAATGTAAACTGATTAATAATTCCTGCTTGAATAGTTAAAAGGAGTTGGAAAAAATAATTAAAACCAATTGGAAGGTACACATATCTTGAGTGAACTTTAACTGGCACTAATATAAACTGACGTTCAATATTCAATATGTTTAACATCAAGATTCATCATTTACATATTCGTACTTCTCGTCCTCGCCATTGTTCATAGAGCTGGTTATGACAATGCTGTTTCCGAATCTCCCCTCCTCTGCTCACGAAAACTACGCTTGTCTGCTTCGATCCTCTTGATGCAGGATTCTCAGTGCGGGCGAAACAGTGAACAGGTGGATTTATTAATATCATTAGTCATATGAAAACCAAGCCGGCATAATAAGTTTTACAACACTTCCTCAAAGTAGAGTTAGAATACAGATTTCTGATCAATACTAAAATGGTGGAACTTGTCATACATCTGCCCGCTACCACTTGTAGACACAAACAGGTGAAGATATAGAAATTAATCAATTGAATAGCTTATATCTACTTGTTTTGTTTTGTATTCCAACATTATCGGGGATACAAAATAACTTATTACATTACCATTGGTTATGTTATAGCCTACATGTATAAAAGGAAATGAACGAAAAAAAATAATAATATGATCAACTGCACTGTTTAGAAATGAGTGGGAAAGGGACTCAGTGTATGGTTGAGAGGAAGGACCTCATGATATGAAATTGAAGTCACTGTCAATTACGTAGCAAAGCTTATACTGTTTATTTTTAAATTTCAATTTGCAGTGGTTAGGTCATCATTCTCTGTTGTTATGGAAGATGCATAGAAAAGAACTCATCCAACCGATATTTTTTCTCTCATCCTACTAGGAATAAAATCACAAATGGTTCAAATGGCTCTGAGTACTATGCGACTTAACTTCTGAGGTCATCAGTCGCCCAGAACTTAGAACTAATTAAACCTAACTAACCTAAAGACATCACACACATCCATGCCCGAGGCAGGATTCGAACCTGCGACCGTAGCAGTGGCTTGGCTCCAGACTGCAGAGCCGCACGGCCACTCACAAAATCGATGTCAATATAGTTCGCTGCACATAATTACAGTGTTAAAATCCTCCCGCTCCCAATCTTCACACTGACCGCAGGGTGGACACAACAGCCACTTTGTGTATTCCTGAGCGTGCCGGTCGGGAGAGAAGCCACACGACTGCCACTCGGGCCCACGACCGCTGTCGGCTGGCACACCGCCAAACGCCTCACACATTACCGTACACACAGCACCGGCTCACATGGCGTGCAGACCAGAAGTCGCGCTAGCTAATCACCGAGCAAAGTGTCAGCTGATGGGAGCGTTTTGATTTTGATAGCTGAGAAATTCCTGTCGAAACACAAGCTCTCTACCTTTCTCTCTCTGTCTCTGTCTCTCTGTCTCTGTCTCTCTCTCTCTCTCTCTCTCTCTCTCTCTCTCTCTCAAGTGGTCACTTCCTGTTTGTGAATGCATGAACCGACCTACTGGAAGCTGCCTAGCAAGCTATCCCTGAATTCTGCAATCCAGTTGGTTCCCGCCAACTTAGTGGGCACAGCTTGAGTCCATAAAAGCCCATCTCTGCCATTTTGGGTCGTCTTCTTGCTGGTGTGCATGGTACCAGTTTTTATTCGGAAAAAGTAAGCATCGCAATAACAACAGCAGCAATGCCAGTGGCGGCAAACGCCCAAGGCAGTGAGAATATTCAAATCGGCAATCGCAAGTTATTTTTCCACTAAGAACTTCAGAGTGTCGCTATTAAATGAATTTCCTTTTACTTTTTCAGCTATGTCTGCCAAATTGTGGATGAAATGAATGCTCAGTTGCATCAAAGGCAGCGGCAGCATCAACGGCATCATAAGTAGTATGTATATTTTTCTTCATATACGTAATATGTGGCTATTATTTAGTGGTCAGTCAGTGATTCTTTGTTGTTGTAAACGATTTTGCAAATCAAAATCTATAACTATAACTTTTTCATTAAAATTTTCATAGTATTGATGGCATGTTGTCTTATTGTTTTGGTAGATGTCCGACATATAACAGGTGAACTGGCTGCTGAAAGCCAGCAAAAGCAGCAGCATCAGCGTTGTAAGTAGTATATATATATATATATATATATATATATATATATATATATATATATATATTGTAGTAGCAGGTATATGTAATGTGTTGCTGTTTGTCAAAAACTTCCACATATATGTAATATGGTGCAAATTCGTTGTTGTAGATAATTTCTTGATAGATGAAGACGAACGGGCAGGGGTATGTGTCAAGGAGTAGCAAGAGAAATCGCAGATCCCCTGTAAGTATATATAAATTTTTTTTATTATGTGGTTTCAGGTGATTCCAGTTCAGGCAACAAAGAAATGTCTCAGTGGAGGGAGGAGATGGACGAAGACGTTCATCGGTGTGAGGAGATGCTGGATGATGTAAGGGAGATGCCAAGGGACCAGACCGAAGTAGCTAATACAAACTGCTTATAAAGAATAGTAGTAATAACCATCAGTGTCCTTTCTTTCCTTACAGCAGCAGCTGGTGCTGACTGTAATGTTGAACTTAATTTTCGCTATGCGCTCCCTCTTCTACAGCGGCCATATCTGTGGAACAATTTCCACATTACATCGTGGCGCGGGTACCAGGGGAAGCGAATCTTCCTTCGCCAAAGGGTTGTGTGGGCAATGAGGCAAGCTCTACTGGCACGGGTGCCGCCAGTCATCACGCAGGGAGCCTCGGCCGCCGACGCTCCCACGCTCGCTGCTGCCCCCCCCCCTCCCCCCCCCCCCGGCAGCTCTGCTCCTCCGGCGTCCACGGGCGTGTCAGGGCTGCAGCGGCAGCAGCCACAGCCAGGCTCCTGGCACTGGCCTCATACTGCAGCGTCTTCCCCTCCCCTGCCTTCTCATCATCGGTGATCCCTCAAGGTACAGCACATTCCCCTCAACACCACATCAGAAGCAGGTCTGCATCTAATTGTAGTTACACTATTAGTAATTGTGATGATACTGCGCCTAATGGCAGCTCTGTCTCCAATCCTTTTAGTGAAGGACGTCAGGTCAGTGACACAGTATCGGAGTGATTGCAGACACCTTCGAGAAGTGAATCTCATTCACTAGACTCAAGAATCTGGCAGGAGCGTTCCCTCCTGTGATGGAAATGGAGCTCCACAGTCGTTAATGATCCATGGTATACTGCCACTAAATGCAGTGTGGTGCTGTGCATCGAACTGTGGTACCCCTCCCAAAGTTATCCCTGGTGCTGAAGAGACAAATCTTCATTACCTTTGGGAGAATAATGGCGTGATAACGCAGACCGCATTAGCCACCAAGTGGTTTCGTGAATCCATCCTGAGAGCTATACTGGCCCAATCTTCCGAGATGAAAGTTGGAGGCTCAGCCAAAGTACTCATCCGATTACTACCATAAATTTGAGCAGACATGCACGTGTTTACGATCCAGTAAATGGTGGGTCCAGCTATATCAAGCTCCCTATGGCTATAGATAATAAGAAGGTATGTATCAGTGCCCGAAATAAAACAGACCAGGTCTGTTTTGCATAGTCAAAGCTGGCTTGTGCAAAAAATTACAACCATAAAGATATCCACAGTGCACATCTCAATACAGCATAGATACTGACGTTCGTAAGTGTTTGACATCGTCGACTTTCCCTTCAAGATCCAGGACATAACTTAATTTGAGGTCCAGAATACTAGACTATTGGTTCATGTTTATGGTCTCGAGACTCGCAAGTCAGATGAACATAACAAGCATATAGTCATTGACCCCCTCCATTTCTCAAAAAAAAATGGTTCAAATGGCTCTGAGCACTGTGGGACTCAACTGCTGTGGTCATAAGTCCCCTGGAACTTAGAACTACTTAAACCGCACTAACCTAAGGACATCACACACATCCATGCCCGAGGCAGGATTCGAACCTGCGACCGTAGTGGTCGTGCGGTTCCAGACTGTAGCGCCTTTAACCGCTCGGACACTCCGGCCGGCTCCCATTTCTCAAAATATGCCAGTGAGCCGATGAGAAAAATGAGGAGAAAATCAATTATTATTATGTTTCGATCAAAATCGTATTCCAAGCATTTTCCTCCCTTTTGTTAATTGATCATTGAATTATTTTTCCTCAGAAGTTATTATCAGTGGATATAGCAGAAAGAGCTTCCAAGGACCCAGTATGTGTTACTATGCCTGCTGAGGATAAACGGTACCCAAAGTTTTAAAATGCCCACCATCAGCAGAGATACCCATTTGTGGTGTATGCCCACTCTGACTGCCTCCTCACTCCTGTGACCCACTGTGAAGGTAACCCCACAGCCTCACCTTCTTTGAACGTTATGCTACCTCCAACGAAAAACATGTAGCATATGTGGGAGTGTACCAAATGATATCGTCCTAAGGTTCAAGTCGCAACTACTATAAATCTTATGTCGGTGAAATCCTATGGCTTGACTTCTCACTGAACTCAAAAATCTTTCACGATAGTTTGACAAGCTTTACAGCAACAACGTCTCATGACCAAATCGAAGGAGCATGAAGATTCGTAGAATAAAGCTGTTGACTCTCATATTTGTGAGCTGCCACTAGAAAAGTGGAAACTCCTCATACGTGCCGCTGTCCTCTTACAGGGAGCTTCTGTGGCACAGCTCACAATACGCGCAATTTTAAGTGCCAGTTACCAAGACAGATACTAGTTTTCTTCCACAATTTATGTGGGTGCGACACTCACTTTCTTTTTGAGCACTTGGCTGGTTTCTGGATGGAAAAAGATCAAGTCAGCGTCCTGCCTGAATGTGTTGAGAAATATATCTCACTCTCCAAACGAAGAATGCTGAGAATTGAGCTCTGATTCCCTGACGTTTTAAGCAGTTACCACCCCAGAAACTCGTTGAAACTCTATCTTGGAAAGATATGCACATCAATCGAGCTGCATTTCCCAGAGATGGAAAGTTTCAACTATGAAAGGGGTTTCCTGTCCAAACATCTGGATTGTACGGCAAAACTCAACGAAACCAGGCTACCCGACATAATTGCACTCTGCAGCAACTTTACAGGTAAAAATGGAAATGATCGTTTGGCGTCATTGGCTGGGAGACTCCTTACAAAGGCAGGTCTGGCCGCCTTGGTGCTCGTCTTATTACCGCCGACGCAACATTGGGCGACCTGCGCGCGGGATGGGGATGAAATGATGATGAAGACAACACAACACCCAGTCCCTGAGGGGAGAAAATCCCAGCTGGGAATCGAAACCGGGTTCATAGGACAGCAATCCGTCACGCTGACCACTCAGCTATCGGGGCGGACAACCTTACAGGTGACGCCATTACAGATGCGGAGTATGAGCATGTCATGAATGTCTGGCGGGAATTTGTCATTTCTGATTTAGGAGAGTACTCGCGGTTTTACGTAGACACAGACGTGCGCTTGCTTTCAGATGTTTTTGACAAATTCCAGAACTGGCTGGAATCTTCACAATCCTGTGTAGAAAAAAATTTGAAAATTTGTGGTAAGATTCTGTGGGACCAAACTGCTGAGCTCATCGGTCCCTAGGCTTACACACTAATTAAACTAACTTAAAATAACTTACGCTAAGAACAACACACACACCCACGCCCAAGGTAGGAGTGAGTCTCCGACAGGGCGAGCCGCGTGAAGCGTGACAAGGCGCCTAACACCGTGCGGATACTCCACGAAGCAATCCTGCACAGCCTCCACAACTAATAGGGGATAAATTAAGTAACAGCTCAGCACAAAGTTAGTGCCAGAGTTAATCCTGCTCATCACTATCAGTTAGTAAAAGTTGGTTTTGTGGTCTGATTAAGTTGTATAAAGAGCAGTACTCCTGGTGTTAGATTTTGTGCCAGTGACTATGTAAAACATTCTGCAGGTATTGTCAGCTGTATACTCTACACGTCTGTGACCCCTACGTAGAGGTTACAGTTCAGCACATCCTGATTATTGAATATGGTAGAGTTCTTCATCTCTAGCAGTTGAAGAGCGTCTGGTATTGTAAACTGTGTGATGCACTACACTATAAGGGGAGTTCTGCTAATAGAAGATATAATCCCAGTGCAAGAAACGTTGCATATGCTGTCAGCTGCATTCTCCACATTTCTGTGTTTCTAGAGGTTATTTTAGATTGCAGTTCAGCACAACATAATACCATAAGCTGGTACTGTTCATCACTATCTGTTACCTAAAGAACATCTGAGATAGTGGCCTTCGTGACTCTATAATGAGTAAAGGATTGTTTTCTTTCTGGGAGATTCCGTCCCACTGATCTTGCAAGAAACGCTACAGGAAAAACACAGATGCATTTTTCACAGTTCAGCGTTCCATCAGCAGGCAATGAAGTTATTTTAGACTACATTACACATCAGTGTACTCAAATTTTGTACGATTTATCTCTACCAATAAACTGAAGAACGTCTGGGAGTTTGGACAATGTGGACCAGTAATGAGTAAGGGAACATTGTTCTCCAGACGATTAAGTCCCATTGTTCATGGAGAAACACTGTAGGATTGGCTGGCTGTATTCTCCAAAATTATCTTAACAAACACTATATATTACCACAAGCTACAGCTGAGCACAGTGTAATACACAAAATTGATATTCTTCGTCACTATTTGTTAGTAAATTGGAAGTCTGTGATTGTAGACTGTGTGATGTAATAAAGTAGAGGGGAGTTGTTCTGGTAGAACATTTTGTTCTAGTGATGTTTCACAAAATGCTGCAGATATTGCCAGCTGTATTTTCTGTACTTCTGAAATCCCACAACAAAAGATAGGGGCTACATTAGGTTAATGTTGTAGTATCTTGGTTTAATACTGTTCATCAGTACCAGTTAGCTAACAAATATTTTTTTTTTGATTCTGAGCTCTACTAAAGTAAAGAGTAGTTCTTCTGATAGAAGATTTTGTCACTGTGATTTTGCAAAAAGCTCTGCATTTATTTCCAGTCGTACGAGGCCTGTTCAGAAAGTAAGCTCCGATTGATTGCCAAATTGATACCACAGTGAACATCAGAAATGTTTTACTTGTAACAATTAGCTACACCTTTCAGCTACTTCTCTACGTAGTCGCCGTTCTGACTTAGACTTTTGTCATAGCGTTGTACCAACTTTTCAATAGCCTCATCATAGAAGGCAGCCGCCAGTGCTTTCCGCCAATTCTCCACGCTGGCCTACACCTCGTTGTCTGTGTCAAAATGTTGTCTTCAAAGACAGCGGTTCATGTGACCAGAGATGAAACTCAGGGGGAGACAATTGCGGACTGTATTGTGGGTAATCTCACATTTCCATTTGAAAACGATGCAGGAGCATCTTCATTGCCCCTGCAGAATGCGGCTGAGAATTGTCTTGAAGAAGAAACAGCACGAGAGTTATGTAATGTTAGCTGCATAGCTTCAGGCGAAATTTCTCACCAGGCCCTCGTACTTGGCGGCAGACACTATTTTCTAGACGTCTTTACGGACTCACTGCGAGCTCAGAAATGAGAAGAGCGACGTTATGCTAACTGGGGTTATACTAGAGACACTACCCAACACATCTGTGCAAAGCTTTATCGGATTTTCATAGTCGTTTCCATTTCGCGACCGATCGGAGCTTACTTTCTGAACGCCCCTCGTATTATCCAAGTTTCTGCTGCCCCTCAAAAAACACTAGTCGTTACTGTAGGTTACAGGTCAGCATAACATGAGACAAAAATTTGCTACTGTTCACCACAAGCAGTTGGCAAAAATACATTAAAGATTGTGAGCTGTGTGACCTAGTTGTGGGTAAAGGAGTGCTGTCATTCTGCACGTCTGAGTCCCACCTTTGGATGCTAAAGAACCAGTTTGCTCCATTCTCCACATTTCTGTTTTCTTGAACACACAGTAGGTGTTATCCAGGGTTACAGCTCAGCACGACGTGATTCTGTTCATCACTACCAGTTAGCTGCAGAAAATCTGGGGCTGACGCCTGTGCAATCCAACAGTGAGGTTATGTTTCATTGATTTTAGCACAAACGATGCGCAAAGGGCCAACTGCATATTCGAAACTTCCAAAGTCCCCAAGAAACATTAAAGGTTACTTTCAGCACAATGCCAAACATATAGTTTATACCATACATCACTACTGGCCACTTGAAGAGCATGCGAGGTTGTGGAATATGCATAGGTTGTACTTCTGGAAGATTGTGTGTCATTGCTTCTGTAAGAAGTGCAGCAGGAGGTATTGTATGTATTATCCACACATCTTTGTTCCCTCGACACACGTTAGGGATTGTTATAAACTAAAGCTGTACATCGTCCGAACAGGCCTTGGAAGGGCCAACGGTACCGAACGTCCACATTGTCATCCTAAGCCCACATGCGTCACTGAATACGGATATGGAGGGGCATGTGGTCAGCACACACCGCTCTCCAGGCCGCATGTCAGTTTACGAGACCGGAGCCGCTACTTCTCAATCGAGTAGCTCCTCAGTTTGCCTCACAAGGGCTGAGTGCTCCCCGCTTGCCAACAGCGCTCGGCAGGCTGAATGGTCACCTATCCAAGTGCTAGCCCAGCCCGACAGTGCTTAACTTCGGTCATCTGACGGGAACCGGTGTCACCACTGCGGCAAGGCCGTTGGCACTATGTGTGGTGTCACCGCCAGACACCACACTTGCTAGGTGGTAGCCTTTAAATCGGCCGCGGTCCGTTAGTACACGTCGGACCCGCGTGTCGCCACTATCAGTGATTGCAGACCGAGAGCCTCCACACGGCAGGTCTAGAGAGACTTCCTAGCACTCGCCCCAGTTGGACAGCCGACTTTGCTAGCGATAGTTCAACGTCTACGTACGCTCTCATTTGCAGAGACGACAGTTTAGCATAGCCTTCGTCATTTGCTACGACCTAGCAAGGCGCCATATTCAGTTACTAAGAATGTATTCTGACCAGATAATATTGTGAACCATGTACCGTCATGAGCGACGTTAATCATTAATGGATTAAAGTTAAGTATCAAACTAATTACGTCCGCTTTCTGAATTTTAATCCCTTGTCATGTTTCAGACCTCACGTCAGTATAGTTCTTCCCTCCTCACGCCAACCTGCGTGAGCTAAAACGCGTGCATTTCGGCCCCCACTAGTAAAACGGTGTTGGCTCTTCTGCCAACACAACACTATGGTCTATAATAGGTCGTTGTTAATTTCAGCTCCAAAGCCTGCCCATTGAATTACATAGGGTCCTCTCTCCCTGAAGCAGGAGACATTAAACCCCAGTGTTGGCAAAGCTTATTATGGCTAACTTGTTTTAGGTGAAAACTATACTCAATGCACAGTAGTCATGTTTTCCCTTGCCCAGATGGCAAGGCAATTTCTGCTTCGGTATATACACTGCAGTCCTCTAAAATTGCTACACCAGGAAGAATAGCAATTAACAAAATATTGTTTGTTGTGGGTATGCAATATGATATGGAACATACATGATTAAATCTGTGACTGCCATAAGGTATGGACATTGGCGAAGTCGCAGCGCGGGGTAGCCGCGGGGTGTCGGGCGCCTTGCCACGGTCCGCGCGGCTCCCAGCGTCGGAGGTTCGAGTCTTCCCTCGGGCATGGGTGTGTGTGTTGCCCATAGCGTAAGTTAGTTTAAGTTATATTAAGTAGTGTGTAAGCTTAGGGAACGATGACCTAAGTAGTTTGGCCCCATTACATCTTACCACGATATCTATGAACCTTGGCGAGGTGGAATGACTTGCGTAGCTTTAATGAACATAACTGTTGGTGCAAGGGCGTCTGATATGAGGCGTCGTGCATGCAAGGGAGCCGAGGCAAGCACTGTTTATCTACAAGGGAAACCCCCATCGCACAACCCCCTCCCCTTGATTTAGAGGTAAGAGGGACCAGTGGACAGCCGCTTAGGAACTGAACACAGATCAGGCATGAAAACAGGAAGAAAGTATACTGAACTGTGAAGAGACAAAAAGAAAAACAGAAATAGTGGACGGAAGCGCAACATACAGCAATCTGGGATAGCCAAGGCGTCGTAGTGAAGCTATCACAGTGTTACATTCCAAAGCGGGCGAGCCGTGCTCGATTCCTCGCGTCAAGGCTTTTTTTTCTGCTGTTCGCTGTTTTGACGTGTGTGTCTGTGTTTGCAACGTACGTTTGCAACAGTGAGGTGTAAGATAGGGACCTCTAACGAAAGTTGATTTTGCATAATTGAATCGCTCAATGCAGAAAGGGCTTCAGTCACAAAATTGTGAAAATGAGATTATGATGGAAATCGTATCTTTATGGCTGTTACCATCATTCTGAGCAAAAATGCAATCTGTCCAGTGCTTAGAAATACACAAACTGTAGCTTCTTGTGTTGAGTTACATGCAGAAAGGAATTCAGTCCAGGACTGAAGCCCTTCTTGCTAAGCAACTGCATTTCAGCCAAGAAGTTGGACACTTCACACGGAAATGTTAACTTCAATGTGCGGAGCATGTTGGCTAACCTGCACAACTTATTCAGTGGAGGGAAACAGCTGAGAGTATACGTTGTTAACTTACACATTCGTTTGTTGACAATATTTCCAGTTTTATTTCCGAAAGCAACGGAAAGCTCCATTGTATCACGACAAGAAGAAAGTAGACAAAGGAAGAAAAGGAAAAGGAATTCTTCAACATGGAAGAGGAATATTTCAAAAACAGCAAAGCTAAAAGGCGAAGAATATATTAACTACAAAGGACAACGCATACCAGCTAAAATTACCGGATGTGACTGCAGGTCACTTTTAATTATATTGGATGTTACTGACAGTTTTTTGAAGACTGTAACTAGTATTTAGGGCTAAACTTTATTGTGGCTCATCCATGACTCTGCTCTAGTTCACCACGCACATCTTGGCATCGCCTCTGCTAGTATGGCAGTCAATTGAGAGTATGATTCTATATAAGATTCTTCTATGTTTTCAGGTGCAAGAGGTTCTAATGCTTTCAAGACATCAGTGCAGATGAAAAGGAATCTTTTTTACTACTGCTTCATAACTTGCCTTCTAAGGATAAACAAGATGTTTATATTGAGTCACTTATAGACATACATAACGTCCAGCGACGTCGACCCAGAAAAGACGATTCAATTTGACAAGTCGACAAAGTATTTACTTACCATGTAACTGTGGGTAACACCACAAGGAGGGTATGTTACAACGCATTTCTGGCTCTTCTAACTTTAAGTGACAAGAGAGTGAAACGACTAAGAAATGTCTATACCACATCAGAGTCCACATGATGAAACAGGGAAAACTCCAGTTAGAGAAAGCTGCTACAGTGGGAGAACAACTAAATATTTAGACGCAAGACTCAATATTAAGTTGATATATAAAATGTTCAAGGGGAAACATACTGACGTTAAATGTAGCTACCAGACGTTTGCTTTGTTTTTCAATGAAAACTACTCCGTCATTTGGGCGACCTCAGATAGATGCATGCTGCTTGTGTGAATAATTAAAAGTTAAGATTCGAAATCCCCTTATTAATGATGCGACAAAACTGTGTGCAGTGCTGAGTTGATGGTGCACAAGAGACGAGGCAAAAATTTTTATAATAAACTTGAAGCGGCAACTGAAATGTAAGATAAACGCCATCATGTATTATCTCTGGCAATAGATTTTATGCGGAACAATCAGTTACCAGTGATTCCTGTGCAGGAGAGTTTTTACATGCGCCAGCTGACTACTCATGTGTTTTGCATTCATGATATCGAGAAAAATAATGCTAAAATATACGTTTATCAGGAGGGATTTGCCAGGATTTCTTGTATAATTATCTGCAGGACATTCCTGCTCAAATTACAGAGCCACATATGTATTCCGATAACTGTGCAGGGCAGAATAAGAACCATAATTTAGTAATGCTTCTTCTATTTTTAACACACGCTGGCCGATTTAAACAAATCGAGCAATTCTTTCCAGTCAGAGGTCATTCTTTTCTGGCCTGTGACAGGGTTTTTGCTACAATCAAACGCACCATTAGAAGGCATGATCGACTATATTGTGTGCATGAAATAACCAAACTGATCATAGAAAGCAGCACATCTGTGAAATTTGAAATATGTGAAGTGAAAACAGAGGATATCTTAGATTTCAAGCACTGGTGGCCAATTCTTTATAAACGAAACTGCACATCAGAAGAAACTATACCGTAGTCAGTACCACGAGACCAGAAAGTACATTTCGGAATCAGTACGATGATGCACTTTTCATACAGTAACAACTCTGTGGATGTATAATAACATCCCAGTGTATTGATGGTATTGTGAAACATACATTCCGTCTCTCTCAACCTGGCCATATGTCACATTCTACTTTTCCACCCAACTTTGCGTATCCCATGGGGAAATTTCCAATAAAAGTAGCAAAAATATAGGACGTTGCTAGATTACTACTTTATATACCGAATGAGCATGGGGAATTATATCCACAAGTGACGTTGTTAACAGAGAAGAGCAAGATGACTAAAGAAACTCAAAATGATGTATTGAATTGGTCTTCTTCTCAGTTATTTTCTTAATAAACGTTGATTGAAAACCAGTTGTTTTGCTTATCTAACGCTCATGAACCTTTCACTTTACTAAACTATAATCATATCCTTAAAGTAATAAAGGAATCATCATATTTTCCTCAAGAAACTACTAAAAGCGTGAAAATCTATTTTGGTCCATGCAGAAAGGACTTCAGTCCATCACCAAATACATTTTTTTCTAAATAAAAACACTTTCAATACCTGTAAACTCTGTAAGGGCCTTGATACTCGGCCGATAAACAAGATATATTTTTTCTCTTAGCTTTGATCTCATAGTCTAGTGTCTGGATCGTGTTTTTTTTTTTTTTTTTTTGGTTTTGCCGAAACTAGGTATAATGGACTGAGGCCCATACTGCATGGCGCGATTCAATTACTCTGTCAGCAGCTGAAAGGAAGTGACTTTAGAAATGGAACCGCAAAACGTGTGATGACCAGGTGACAAGTCAACCGAATGCTCCGCCGGAGAAAACGTCTGGTGTGTCACACACGGCATTAGTGACAGTACGTGCGTCGTATGATAGGAATCAGTTATCGGCGAAGCTAATTTGTAGCCTGGTACGTGACTGAGAAATGACTCCTTCCCCGATTTAGGTGATCGTATGAATGTGCATTGATCAATCCTAAGTCAATGATGAAAACATAATAGTTTGTCACATAAGCTGCTACAAATAAACGCAACAGCTTCACAATCACAGAGCTTGCCAGTGCTCTGTCAAAATAGGTGTTCTTATTGTTATTGTAGTTGCGTTCTGTTTTGGACGTTGTGACTCTTGAGTTCCTCTGTTGTGACATAGTTCACCTCTGTTTATTTATTGTTTTCATTTCTGTGAGGCGCCTGTGTGATACCTCGCCTGCTTTCACCCTTTATCACATTTACTGGCGACGGTAATGCATTCTTACCACGTGACTCATACTCTATAGCCAATTTATATTCTGACAATTGCCAAGACTATAGAAAGAGACCAAACATTTCAATGACCAGACGGACAGTTCATAGTGTTCTGGAAAAAAATGAAAATAAATAGCGTGAAAGAGCGTTGAGCACGGCTCGTCTGCTTTGTAGCCCAACACCGCGCCCACCTAACCACGACACGGCAGCTGCCGCATTGCGTTCGCTCTTCCACTTTTAAAGGCCGGAGTGTTCATCTTGCTTCTTTTTTCGCAGTTCAGTACACCTTCTTCCTGTTCTCATGCGCCGGCCGCGGTGGTCTAGCGGTTCTAGGCGCGCAGTCCGGAACCGCGCGACTGCTACGGTCGCAGATTCGAATCCTGCCTCAGGCATGGATGTGTGTGATGTCCTTAGGTTAGTTAGGTTTAAGTAGTTCTAAGTTCTAGGGGACATGACCATGGATGTTAAGTCCCACAGTGCTCAGAGCCATTTGACCCTTTTTTTTTTTTTTTTTTTGTTCTCATGCTTCTGTGTTGATTTTTGACAGGCTGACCACTGGGCCAGCTTACTAACAAATCTGAGTGGGGTACGATGGGGAGTTCCTCTTATTAGTATAACCTCTGAGCCGTGTGGGGTAGCCGCGCGCTGTGAGGTGTCTTGTCACGGTTCGCAGGCTCCGCCCGTAGGAGGTTCGAGTGATTCCACGGTCCCACCTATAAACTCTGAACAAAGGTGAAGCCAAAACGAGCATTAGAATTTATATCCCTCCTTAGATAGTTTAACAAATTCAGTATTATTGTTGTTGTTGTTACCTTCAGTCCAGTGACTGGGTAGATGCAGCTCTCCATGCTACTCTATCCTGTACTAGCTTCTTCATCTCCGAGTAACTATCACAACCTACATCCTTCTGAATCTGCTTAGTGTATTCATCTCCTGGTCTCCCTCTACAATTTTTACCCTCCACGCTACCCTCCAGTACCAAATTGGTGGTCCCTTGACGCCTCAGAACATGTACTACCAGTCAATCCCATCCTTTACTCAAGGTGTACCACAAATTCCTTCATTCACCAGTTCTTTTCAGTACCTCCTCATTAGTTACGTGATCCACCCATCTAATCTTCAGCATTCTTCTGTAACACCACATTTCGAAAGCTTCTATTCTCTTCTTGTCTAAACTATGTACCGTCCATGTTTCACTTCCATACATGCCTACACACCATACAAATACCTTCAGAAAAGACTTCACGACACTTAAATATATACTCGATGTTAACAAATGTCTCTTGTTCAGAAACGCTTTCCTTACCATTGAAAATCTACATTTTATTACCTCTCTACTTTGACCATCATCAGTTAATTTGCTTCCCAAATAGAAAAACTCATGTACTACTTTAAGTGCCTCATTTCTTAATCTAATTCCCTCAGTATCACCTGATTTAATTCGACTACATTCCATTATCTACGTTTTGCTTTTCTTGATGTTCATCTTACATCTTCCTTGCAAGACACTGTTCATTCCGCTGAACTGCTCTTCCTGGTACTTTGCTTTCTCTGACAGAATCATATTGTCATCGGCAAAACCTCAATGTTTTTATTTTTTCTCCACAGATTTTAATTCCTACTCCTAATTTGTTTTCTTTACTGGTTTCACACTATACAGACTGAATAACATAACATTCTATGTAAATCTAAATGTCGCGTGACTAGGGCCTCCAGTCGGGAAGACCGTTCGCCGGATATAGGTCTTTCGAACTGACGCCACTTCGGCGACCTGCGCGTCGATGTGGATGAAATGATGATGATTCGGACAACACAACACGCACTCCCCGAGTGGAGAAAAATCTCCGACCCCGCCGGGAATCGAACTTGTGCCCTTAGATCGACATTCAGTCGATCTGATTACTCAGCTACCGGGAGCCGACATCATTCGATAAAATAACATTCGATATTATACAATAGATTTCGGTAAATGCTGTTGTTTTCCTCATGATTCTTAGCAAAAATATTAACCAACCACCGATCCAGGGGAGGACAGGCAAGCGGTGGTAGGCAGCTATGGGACCAAACAGCTGAGGTCATCGGTCCCTAGGCTTACGCACTACTTATCCTAACTTAAAGTAATTCACGCTAAGAACACACACCCATGCCCATGAGAGGACTCGAACCTCCGACGGGGGAAGCCGCGCGAACCGTAGAAATGCGGCCAGACCGCGCGGCTACCCCGCGCAGCCACAACTAGGCGGTGAAACCTTGGAACCTCAAGCAGGGCTGCACTAGCGTGTGCGGGGGATTCTGCGACACAGTTTTTGTGCCCACAGTTTCCAACAGGAGTAGAACATAACACTGAGTAACCTGCACCTGAATTTGTTCACCGTGAATGCAAGGGATAAACAGCTTAAACAAAATTTAGAAGGTTTTTTGCTGTGCTTACAGTAGTGTAAAATCAAATACAGAATAACTTGACTACTTCTGCTTCAAAGACGCTCACGCATAAAATACGAAAAGGGATACATGGACCAAATTTTGCCTCAGTTCGTACGTCTTCCCAATACTTCGCTATGTCACAGCTGTTGCTCAAATCGAACAGATTTTTTTAAAAATAATGAACATTCTCAGAGCTATGACGGAGCTGCATTATTGTGGATAATTTGTGTGGACACGTTTTCTAATGCAATGTTGGGTCACCGTTTCGCTCGTCAGCTGAATTCAGTGCTATTGCTAGTCTTGTCAAAGGCCGGCCGAAGTGGCCGTGCGGTTAAAGGCGCTGCAGTCTGGAACCGCAAGACCACTACGGTCGCAGGTTCGAATCCTGCCTCGGGCATGGATGTTTGTGATGTCCTTAGGTTAGTTAGGTTTAACTAGTTCTAAGTTCTAGGGGACTAATGACCTTAGCAGTTGAGTCCCATAGTGCTCAGAGCCATTTGAACCATTTTCTTGTCAAAGGTAAAAGCAGAAATAGTTTCCTCACTTTAAATGACTTGTTCCTTTCATTCCACGTAACTGATTTGAGCTCTATAGGAGATATTAAACAAACTACTGCCTCGAGCATCAGCTGCGTGGAGCAGTTCGGCATATCGTTTGGTGAAATCCTCATATCGCAGTCGGTTTGTTTCACTTTTCAACGACAATATATGTCCAGATGAAGCCTGTACTTCTGCTAATGGATTTGAAATCACGATTGAAGATCTCAGTCTGCCTCGTTCGGCATATTTCCCCTCTAACTGAAACCGTGCCTGATATATTGTAAGGCAGGGTTTATCACACTGACAAAACTGTAACAACAATTTGTGCGTTGAAAACCAAATGTGGGAGAGTGTCTTTCACGGCCAATGTACGGACGAAACAGCAACTATACATCCTAGGTCTGATGCTGCCGTAAATCTAGAAGCAAACATAATTCTGATCAATGTGAGCGGTAATAAGTGAAGCTTCTACAAAATCGCTTTAAGATTTCTTTGGACGATTTTTTTTCACTTGGTTCTGTTTTTCCTTTTTTTCGTTCTCTGCTGTTTCAGATCACAGCCGGTGGTTGCTCATATTTCCGGAGAAATGCTGGTGATTTGTTGGATTTTATTGTCAAATAGACTCCAGACAACTTTGCTGTGCTGTGCAGTGTCTCTGGTCGCGCCCCGTCGCACTTTCCAGCTCTGAGCACAAAGTGAGCAGCTGCTGGTGGCGTAAGCAATAGAGACACGCTCCAGATGAGAAGTGTGTGCCGCACTTCGATCTCTTTATGCTGAGGGATTCAGTCTGATTTCATGCGGCCCATGTAAAACAGCCGTCACGTGTGAAACCAGAGAGTGGCAGTCATGCGAGATCTTTGAAGCAGGACGTTCTTGATGCAGGCGGTGAGGAAAGCAAGCGAATGACGCCCGACGTCCTTGTTCACTGACTGGATAAGGCGATTCGAGAAAATCGACCACAGGGGGCAGTCCACAACAAGAGAAGGGAAAACCTGGGATTAGGCAGTGTCCCTCTTCACGACAACGCTCAGCAGCACACTGGAGCTGCTATAAAGACGCTCGTGCGGAGTCTGAGATTGAAAGTGTTTGATCTCTCACCATAATGGCCCCGATTTTGCTGTTTCACTGACGGCAGTGTTGGGGCTGTGTCGGATGCCTCCCTGAAGTCAAGGAAAACGTCAGCAACCTGGCCACCGGTGTATACACCGTCCTGGACCTCACGGCAGAACACAGCGAGCTGAGTATCGCAAGATGTGTATTTCTGGGGTCCATGTTGATTTTTACAGAACAGGCTTACGTGAGCATAACACATGTTGCATAATTCTTGGTTGGTGTCAACGGTATATTATTATTTTATTATGTGCATCTCTCCTATAATCAATAAATTTCCTTTAATTTACGTCAATGGTCACAAACTTTTTGTTAACAGATTACCGGTTTCGGTCTACAATGACCATCATGAGATCTGTTTATAAAAACAAAGTCTCCTATAATCCTTCCTGGAAATGAAAGTGACCTGCGCTTCTTTGCAGTCGCTAGCTACTCTCGGTTGCTCCAGCAGGTCGTTCTTGTTCAGGGTCAGCGACGTTCTTCTGCTTCCTGATATTGGAATTTTCAACTGGAAGCCACTGACAGTATGAACACTCGTTGTTATTTTCAAAACATAACTTCAGGTACCAGTGCCCTCAGATTGCCAGTTCTGATCCATCGTACAAAATTAGAATGCAAGGAAGGAGAAGAGCAGACTTAAAACTAGAACATGAACACATCTAGAACATCATTCACAAACCCTACCAATGAGAACGCTGTTTAAAGAATGTCAAGGCTAACGGCCTCATAAAGCTCGTTAATTCACATGACTATGAACGACCAAACGTGAAAATTATCAACATATACTGCGCTCATCTGAGGATGGCTCGAGAAAAGTTCAGGCCTGGATTCAGTGGGGGGGGACTGAGAGGAGTACCTGCCCAGGGCGGCAATTTCACGGGGCGTCAAGTTCCTATTTTTGAAGAAAAAAACCTTGTTTCACATATCACCTTAGCATCCAGTGCAGGTCGTCTATGAATAATTCATATGATTTTGAAATGCATCTCAGCTGGTTTCTGAACATTTTTGAACACATTCTAAGTTTGTTTCTGAAAGGATCATAAGTTGTTATGCATTTATACATGGTCTAAGTGATATCTCTACCAGGAAATCCTTCGCGTCTGAACCTGTGGTGCTGGCAGGGGTACTGAAATTAACCAGAGAATACGTTTTCACAATGGCAGGAATAGTTACAGAATTTGTGATGAAAAGATTCTTTGTGAGAACGAGAAAGGAGAAGAAACTGGGACACCACACAAATTATATGGAAGAATATGACGATTCAAAATTAATATACAAGCTTTGGTACTACTACTTTTCGATCTCATGCTTGAGAAAGTGTAGCGTATGAACGAAACGTGATACTTGTGCTTAATGTAAAACTTTCTGCTTGTAGTAGGCGTAATAGGCATTTGATATTGATACTTCGTGAATTATGCTCTGCCATGTTACTTACGTAAATGAGGTAAATAAAAATGATCATTTGTGCCAAAACAGTCTCCCTTATTTGGTGTGTGTTTTCAATTGCAGCAATATTGGGAAGGCCAGTTCAACTTATCCAGCAGACAGTCGCAAAGTAGACATAATGAAATCGAAAAACCACACCAGTCTTGGGTACTACTCATTTTAACAGCTTTTACAGTATTAGAAGACGACATCTTGATTTTAGGTATAGGAGACCGTTTGACGGACATTGATGAGGTAATAGATTCTTTCACAGGTAGGAAAGCACACCATGTAAATCTGTAGCATGATCAGAAACAAAAAAACGCTGGGACCTAAGGATTGAACAAATGTGTATTGTTTTGATGGTCTCTTGTTTTTACTGTTTTTTTTTTCTTCTTGTTTAGGAGGGAGCAGGATGTGGAACCGAATGACTAGAAGCGCGAAAGGCACTAATTTTATTTTCCACTGTCCTGAATATACGTTTGATGGCTTCCACTGCAAAATATGCACGATCGAATTCCACAGAGCAAAATACAGTGACGTGTGATAGAAGAATGCTGTGTGAAGAAGCGTGGTACTCCACTCCAGTTTGGCATACGTAAGACCGAATAACTTGTCTTACATATCCTCGAACGTATATATTTTATACATCAAACCCTCGAGAAAGATACGCAGTACAAAATGAACATATGTTTGAATAATCTAACCTTTTTAAATTTTTTACGTCATATCACAAACAGTGGAGGTGGTGGGGTGAGGATGGGTTCCACTACGTTCCTGCCTCGCTCGCCATGTTGCAACTCTGCGAACTGAAACAGCCTCTCGAGTGCACCGCGCGTTGTCGGTGTGACGTAGGGAGCCGCCGACTTAGCGAAGGCGAGGCGCCGCATATCGCTTGTGAACCACTGCCCTCGACCGCAGCAGTCGCTATCAAAGTTTATTTTTTCTTTTCTGAGAAGTAATTACTCACCAGTGCAGCTGAGCAACAAACAAACTGCGAAGAAGGGCGCTGCACATGAGGAAAAAGTCGTAAAGGCACTCTCTGTCCGCACATTTTATGATATGTTTAATACACAGGTTCACGTCAGATTATATCGCCGTTTTCATTATACAGGGTGTATGAAAAAGAATCATCCGATTTGGCACGTCTACATTTTTGAAACTAACAAAGATATAGGAGGTTGGTTCATTAAGTAATGCCCCACATTTTTTCCTCAGAACGTATATATTGTTAAGACTCAGAATTTTGTGACAATATACATCAACATGTCTTGTTCATGTCCTATTTTTCTACGTAGTCTCCATCACGCTCTTTGGCTGTACCCCAATGTTGTGGAAGAGCATGTACTCCCCGCTGGTAAAAGCTCTTGTCCTGCGGGCGTAGCCATATTTTCACTGCATAACTGGCACTTTCGTCATCATCAGTGTTCCCCGTAGAGAATCTTCAAGTGGCCCAAAGAGATGGAAGTGGGGGGGGGGGGGTCAGGTCTGGACGGTAGGATGGATGCCACAGTGATGTACAACCCAGTTTGGCGATGTGTTCCCGGATACTCATACTTATGTGCGGGCGTGCATTATCGTGTTGGATCAAGATTTCTGCTGGTTTCTTGTCCGATCGGACATGTCAAAAACGGTTCTTGAGTTTATTCAGAGTCTTCACGTATGCCAATGAATTGATGGTTGACTTGTTGAGTCCCATGGAACCACATCTACCAGAATGACGCCATCACAATCCCAGAATACTGCCGTCATGACTTTTCCGGCAGAGGGGGTTGTAATGAATTTCTTCTTTTGTGGTGAATGAGGATGATGCCAATCCATCGACAGCCTTTTTGTTTCCGGCACAAAGTGGCGCACCCAGCGTTCGTCACCGGTAACGATCCGTGACAGAAAGGTCCCTCTGTGAGTCTCAAAACTCCAGATGAAATGGCTTTTCTTTGAATGTTGTCGTCCGCTGTGAGCATTCGTGCAACCAGTCGTGAGCACCTCTTTGCGACTGTAGAGCTAATTATCGATTTGTGTTGCGCCAGTCGGCACGAATAATGGCTTCCGCACGACTCAGAATGTCCGGAGCAGTGGCTGTGACAGGACGTACCGAGCGTGGCTGATCAAGGGGTTCTGTTTCTGGATTTCCTGAGGCTGTAGCTTTCTTCTCGCATCGACCAACTGTACTCCTATCAACTGCAACATCGCCATACACGGCTCGTTTTTCTGCACACAAGAATTCAATAACAGCACGCTGCTTGTAACGTGAGTCGTATGTAGATGCCATTTTGACGCTGTACTACGGATCTGACATCTGGCAGAACGGTTCGAAACTTCACCGGGCACAGAACAAACATAAAATGTGAAGCATCAACAAGGACATTTGTCTTTGTACATTAACGGACTTTTCAAAATAATGTGGGGCATTACTTACTTAATGACCCTAGTACAATGAATTATCTTTTATCATTCAAAAAATCAAATCGCTCTGAGCACTATGGGACTTAAGTGCTGTGGTCATCAGTCCCCTAGAACTTAGAACTACTTAAACCTAACTAACCTAAGGACATCACACACATCCATGCCCGAGGCAGGATTCGAACCTGCGACCGTAGCGCTTTTATCATTAACGGGAAACTCAAAAAGGTTTTTTCATACCTTTTCGTAGGTGTTCAATATGCTTCTCTTGACATGAATGGCAAATGTCAATCCGATATTCAAACTGTTCCTCACTGCAGCTAGCATGTCCTGAGTTACAGCCTCCACAGCTGCTGTCATGCGATGTCTCAGTTCACTCATTGTTGTTGGTAGAGGAGGCAAGTAAACACAGTATTTTATAAACCCCCATAAGAAATAATCACATACAGTAAGGACCGTAGACCTGGAGGCCAGTAATGTAAGGGTGAATCATTTGGTCCATTGCGATCGATCCATCGTTCAGTAATCCTTTGATTTAAGAATTCCCGCACTTCCAATTGCAAGTGTGGCGGTGCCCCATCCTGTTGGCAAATGAAGTCGTTCGAATCAGTCTCCAACTGTGGGGTAGGATCGCTCACAAGCATATGGAGATATGTGCTTCCTGTAACAGAGTTCTCGGCAAAGAAACACGGACCGTACACCTTTGTGTGTGAAACTGCACAAAACATATTCAATTTTGGAGAACCCTCTCATGTTGTACAACTTCATATGGTTTTTCCGTACCCCATACTCTCGCAGCATTACGGTCCACCTCTGCATTAAGTGGAATGTTGCCTCGTCACTTAACACTAAGGGTGGGAGAAAACTGTCACCCTCCATCTGGCTGAGAAGAAATTACAGAACTCCACACGTTGCTGCCTGTCACCTTCACGAAGGGCTTGCATTAGCTGAATTTTGTATTGTATCGAGCACAAACGTCGACGCAACACACGCCAGACGGAAATCGGGGGCATGTTGACTTGTCGAGCTGCACGGCGAACGGATTTCTGCGGACTCCTTGTCAAACTATGGCGGATGCTTCCGTCGTCCGCGTCACACACTCGGGCACGGCCCGGCGATTCGCCTTTACACAAACAACCTGTTTCTCGCAATTGTTCGTGCCATCGTCTAATGCCCTGTGCTGCTGGAGCATCCACACCATACCGAGTACGGTGAACAGCTATTATCGTCCCGCACTGCACAAAACGTACAACACAAAACGCTCTCTGTTGTCTTTACTAGTACTGAAGTGGGCGTACATGACTGCTACCTCGCGGGAACCATGTAAAACTTGAGTGTTTTCTCTTTCCATCAGTACATTATTCACGCACATATCTCAAGTAACAGAATAGGTGCATTTTTATCGGGTCATCGTATTTTACACTTAGTTGATTGGAATCGAAAGAAGGTCGGAAAACTAGGAAAGTACTGCTGCTAGCGCAAAACGAAGCGTACGAGGAAGAGAAAGGGTTATTATATGCTGCTGGAATTGCAGATTGATCGGAAAGAATTTTACATTATTGTTAACTTCCTTGAATTTCTAGTTTGCGAGTATTTATTTTTCAAACGCGCTTATCTCGAAATGACGTTTTCTACATTTGCGTGCAGTCTAACTCAAAATGTACAGAACCGATCATTATGAAATTTGATAGTATGATTATTTATAAAATTAGGAAATATTTGAACCACCGTGTGAGATGATATCATGGTTTTAAGGGTATTTTTCTTTGCTTAATTAGAGAAAAACAATCCTGAAAATCGAAGTAAGTTGTTCCAAAGCCTGCAGACATTTTAATATTCATTATTTTCATCTGCACTGAGCTTCATATTCTTAGAAAATAAGCTATTAATGTAAAATCAAAAACTTTTTTTATTTCAGATGAAAATCGGAATGGCTGCACTGCACGCAATTGGAGAACTATACTCACAACCTTCAGCGGACATCACAGCCTAACGTTGTTAATTTTGGCTGAAATTATTGAAAAAAATTCACAAAAAGTGTTCGAAATATGAATTAAGTGGTATAAAAATTGCTTAAAATTCTAATTAAATCTTCCTACCCCAAAAGAATCTCGAAAATTCGGTGTCAAACAGCTTCCTCGTGTGGTTTCCCCCTCAATCACAAAATTATCGACAGTTTTGTACACTTTCAGGTGCGAACCCCTTCACGTCCAACAGGAAGGATATAGAAAAGGCCAAGGACCGTTAGGAAGAGCGAGTGAAAGTAAGCAGTCAAGATCTTCTCAATTTTGTAGCTCTACAAATGTAGTCATCAATTGTAGGGCGCATCGCTGGAACGAGATCACTGTCATGGCTGGACGCAGTGCTGACAGCAAGTGCGAGGCGCCTCCAGAGGGCGAGTAATGGTCTGTCCGGGTTGCGTATCTCGGAGAAGGAGAGGGAAAGGCCACTGAAATGAACACCTCGTGGTGTGCAAGTACGTCGCTGCCGGGGAATGGAGTGGACAGAGGCTGGGAACGAACAGCATCTGATGTGGCACACGTGGCTTTCTGCTAGTCAGAGGTTCCAGCCACTCTGTTCCGCGATCGCTTACCTCAGTCTCTGCAGTTTTGGTGTTCGTGCGATGATTGAAAGGAGGGACCGCATTTCGCGGTGAAACATTTTAGAAATACCGAATGCATCACTTTGCATTACGATGCCAGTATGGCCACTGGATGACACAATACGCGACTTGAATTCACTTACTGGGTTTGCGTAAGAGCAAGATTTCTTAGTGCTTCGACTAAGATGAGACGGGAAAAATACTCGAATGTCAGACCTATGCAAGGGTTATCGTTGGCGGTGCGGAGGGGGGAGGGGGAAGGAATGGGGGGAGGGAGGGGGTCTCGAGGAAAACTGCGGACAGAGTGGGTGGGAGGCGGCAGACCAGTCCATGACAAGAGGCGAGTCTCGCTGCCGACCACCACTGCACTGGCTGCCGCGGCGCCCGACGTGTCTGGTGAGTCTCCACGTACTCCTTCCACAACGTAAAGTATATACTGTGCGTGTAACTTCCCTCAATCTCCTGTTCTCAGTGTTGTCCACACTTAAAAGCGGCGGGTATGAAAACGGGGAAAAAGTAAAGTGAGACCGAGCTGTTTTTCTCTTTTCCAAACTATTTTCCTCTGCCTGTAGCGTGACAGCTCTTATTATGAACTCCTGCATTGTCTCCTGTCAGCTATGATCTTTGGTAAATACTGATTCTTACAGCACAATGGAAATAATGGTGCTACTAGCAGTAGCTATTATTGTCCCGAGTTGCATGGTTTTGAAGTGGTTTCAGAACGAATGTTGCTTTTGATGCATACTTGTCGGATCTAAATGACAACTGAAGCAGGTGAGGCTTCCGCAATGAAGTGGGACAAGCACGTAACGGCAGTTGTGGGGAAGGCGGATAGTCGTCTTCGGTTCATTGGTAGAATTTTGGGAAGATGTGGTTCATCTGTAAACGAGACCGCTTATAAAACACTAATACGACCTATTCTTGAGTACTGTTCGAGCGTTTGGGATCTCTGTCAGGTCGGATTGAGGGAGGACATAGAAGCAATTCAGAGACGGGTTGCTATATTTGTTACTGGTGAGTTTGATCATCACGCGAGTGTTACGGAAATGCTTCAGGAACACGGGTAGGAGTCTCTAGAGGGAAGGAAGCGTTCTTTTCGTGAATCGCTACTGAGGAAATTTAGAGAACCAGCATTTGAGGCTCACTGCAGTACAATTTTACTGCCGCCAACTTACATTTCGCGGAAAGACCACAAAGATGGGATAAGAGAGATTAGGGCTCGTACAGAGGCACATAGGCAGTCATTTTTCCCTCGTTCTGTTTGGGAGTGAATCGGGGAGAGAAGATGCTAGTTGTGGTACGAGGTACCCTCCACCACGCACCGTATGGGGGATTGCGGAGTATGTATGTAGATGTAGACGTAGAGGCTTTCACTCCGCACCAGAGTGTGCCTAAGATGAAACTTCCTGCCAGAGCACTTTCCCGCGAAAGGCAAAGTTCCCGAGTTCGAGTCTTGGTCCGGCACATAGTTTTGATCTGCCAGGACGTTTCAGGCGACAGTTGCTGGAACACTTCTACAGAGTGGTAATGTACGTAACATCTGTTTGCCAGCAGGAAGAAATTCAGATGCTCTGGGTTCATATATGTTTTCACTAAACTAAGTAACAACATGGAGGAAAGCTGGATGTTCAGTTTATGTGCAGGCTGACTCCAGAAGTTTGCTCAACGACGTTGTGCACAACAGTAGCTGTTCGAAACGACGACTATTTGGAGCGCCTGCAGCCTTACGTGTGCAACTACGTGACGTACACGATGCCACATATCCCAGTCACTAGAGCGAATGGGGAGACCAATTTGCATGTCTCCTGCGCTCCCCTCATCGGACGCCTCTTAATGTTTTTTATCTCTTCTCATATCAACAACATCGTCTACATGACACGGTGTCTGTAGAAGTTCAGTTTCGTTAACACATGTTGCCGTAAAATTTACAGTCCGTCACTCAAGTTGGATGGCGTCACTTTATTTGATGTCACACTTTTGAGAACGTGTGTTTTGGTCCTGACATTAAATAATTTGTGCAATACTTAATCAGTTTATTACTTCCCATTCGCTCAGCCACCAAGTCGGTACACACTCAAGTTTTATATCAAAGTCTGCACCATTGCTGTAGTTCAAAGTCTCACTCTATTTCTCAGACGAAATAACTCTTTTATTTCGTACACATTCTCTCTTAGTGTAACGTATACCCGTGTTCTGTAATAACTATTGGTTCCTTCTCGTACTTCCCTTGTCTCCACACTTCTTCTTGATAATCTTATATCGTTTCCGTCGATACACAGGTGAAATTTGAGTTCTTGGACCTTTTCGCTTTCCTTCTGTCTTCTTACCTCTCTGTCAATAATTTCGAAACGAATAATGGTCTCTCCACACATTTTTGTATTTTAATGCGACAGTGCTGCTGTGTTACTTTGCTGGCTACTTTACCTTTTCCTTAGTCCCTGGGTGCTCAAACTACTTGCACTGCCTGCGTGCTATAGTTCTTTTCCCTCCGACTATTACTAAACTCTTCTGAGTAAAATCATTACTTTCCCTACTAATAAAACAAGACTCTCCTTCGGCCCACCTTTACTAACCACATCCCTGGTTCAGCTAACTCGCTTTCGTCTTTAAAAAATTTGCACAGGTTAAAATTCTCATATAGGACTAAAGAATTCTCTTTGACGCACGAAGCAATAGGAATTTTATACACTCTTCGTTTAATTTAGTTTAAGATCTGAAATGCATACTTCTGTTGGCAGCAGGTAATTATTACTTGTCTGAAACCTCACTTCAAAGTCGCTGGAAGGCGACATAGTTTTATGAGGATTAACAACAAGAGTGTGCCTTTTACCGATGTCTTTATGGGACCTCGCACGCCATTTTCCCCCATTCCGAGGTCAGTTTCATTCCGGCGATACCCTATGATTTCTGTTAGTAGGTCAGACTCCACCTATGGAGAAAGGATGCCATTTAATTCTACATCTAATTGATTTCTCTGTAGAACTTTGTGGCCCTCACAGTCAAAAACTTTGGCAACTTCACGAAATATACAGCGAGATCTTTAATTTTGCTTACCTCGGCAATCGTTCAGTTTCTGAGATTCAGTAGTGTTTCCTCTATACAGAAATTTTTGCGAAAGACAAACTGGGCGGCTGTTAAGAAGTTGTGGTCAGTCACACAAATCAGTATTGTATCCGAGCCACACTCTCATAGAGTTTTGAAAAGAATTGAAGGACTCTAATAGGTCTGTAACTAATTTCGATTATCTTCATTTTTCAAAATGGTTCAAATGGCTCAGGGGACTTAACATCTGAGGTCATCAGTCCCCTAGAACTTAGAACTACTTATACCTAACTAACCTAAGGACATCACACACATCCATGCCCGAGGCAGGATTCGAACCTGCGACCGTAGTGGTCACGGGGTTCCAGACTGAAGCGCCTAGAACCGCACGGCCACACCGGCCGGCATCTGCATTTTTGCAGATCTCTGTTTCCACACTTCACTGAAGTCTGGCTCCAGTCATTAAATGATTAGATACGGACTTAATAACTCAGGACCAGATTAAAATAGAAATAAATCTATTGCACCTGTACTGGGTTTGTTCCCATTTTGAAGAAGTAACCAGAATCGCTATAGCAGAGATTCACACGGTTGAGGGTCGGCTCCACATGGCAAGGAGGTTATGAGGGAGTTATTTATTTTAGTAGGTACCTACTACGAAAATGTGGCACTGATAAACTGTTTTTCATAATTTTTTAGTTTCTTGCCTAATAAATTGTGATCGCTTTCTCCACACATTCCCCATCCACAAATTTAGTAGCAATTGCCCCTTAGCTCAGATCCTGGGTATGATTTTGGTAACAGCAGTTATAGCTGTATGGCGTGCTACGTAGCGACTACGATAGGTCGACCATTATCTGTAGAAGGCAAGGAAGGACTGAAAAGTGTACCTCTGAATGTTGATAAACTGAGGAACGAATGAGGTAATAAGTCCAGACGAATATGTTACACTGTGTCCAGAACACTCGTGATCACTCTGCCATGCATGTATTGTCCAGGTATGTAAGAGTACTTTAGCATTTGTGTGTAATTGTTGTAGTAGTAATGCTAGTAGCAGTAGTAGTAGTTTTTTTTATTAGTAGATCACTTTTTACAGGCATATCGGACACGTCTTGGTATTACAATTTAAGAACGACAAGTGAACGAAATTCACTGATAGAGACATTAGAGGCTTATAGACGTAGAATGGAAAAAGTGTGACAAGTAGTTAGCCGTGGCCTCATAGTAGGAATAAACCTAGCATTTACCTAAGATGATTTACGGATACCACGAAAATCTAAATTAGGGTGGAAGAATGAGAGTGGACCATCCACCCTCCCGAATATCAGGCCAGTCGGTTAAAGACAGTGCTACCTCATTCGGTTTATCCCTTGCATACAATACTTCAGGCAGCAGGGTTCAAAATGGTTCAAATGGCTCTGAGCACTATGGGACTCAACTGCTGTGGTCATTAGTCCCCTAGAACTTAGAACTACTTAAACCTAACTAACCTAAGGACATCACAAACATCCATGCCAGAGGCAGGATTCGAACCTGCGACCGTAGCAGTCGGACGGTTCCGGACTGCGCGCCTAGAACCGCGAGACCACCGCGGCCGGCAGGCAGCAGGGAACTCGGTTGGATGGGTAAGGAGTGGGTGGCCAAATGAAACAATCTAGCACACAATACGAATTCATCAAACAAAATTTAAAGATACTAATTTCTCTGAGGTCATCTAGCAAGATTACTCATACTTTACAGAGCAACAGCACAGGTTGCTTCCAACTTTACACCGAGACAGGCATTTAGTTAAATTCAGACAGAATGAAATTATTAGTCAAAAAACGAAGGAATCATTAAGTGAAATCAAATGTATATGAAAACAAGGGAACTACAACCATAATTCTTCCCAAGGGCATGCAGCATTATTGTATGGTTAAATGATGATGGCGTCCTCTTGGGTAAAATATTACGGAGGTAAAATAGTCCCCCATTTAGATCTCCAGATGGGGACAACTTATGAGGCCATCGTTATCAAGAGAATGAAAACTGCCGTTCTACGGATCGGAGCGTGGAGTGTCAGATCCCTTAATTGGGCAGGTAGGTTAGAAAATTTAAAAAGGGAAATGGATAGGTTAATGTTAGATATAGTTTTTATGCCAACTAGCTCTGCAGAGGTTGAAGAGATTGATGAAATGTATGATGAGATAAAAGAAATTATCTAGATAGTGAAGGAAGACGAAAATTTGATAGTCATGGGTGACTGGAATTCGATAGTACGAAAAGGAAGAGAAGGAAAAGTAGTAGGTGAATATGGAATGGGGGAAAGGAATGAAAGAGGAAGCCACCTGGTAGAATTTAGCACAGAGCATAACTTAATCATAGCTAACACTTGGTTCAAGAATCATGAAAGAACGTCGTATACAAGGAAGAGGCGTGGAGATACTGGAAGGTCTCAGATAGATTATATAATGGTAAGACAGAGATTTACGAACGAGGTTTTAAATTGTAAGACATTTCCAGGGGCAGATGTGGACTCTGACCGCAATCTATCGGCTATGAACTGTAGATTTAAACTGAAGAGACTGCAAAAAGGTGGGAATTTAAGGAGATGGGACCTGGGTAAACTGACAGAACCAGAGGTTGTAGAGAGTTTCAGGTAGAGCATTAGGAAACGATTGACATGAATAGGGGAAAGAAATACAGTAGATGAAGAGTGGGTAGCTTTCAGAGATGAAATAGTAAAGGCAGCACAGGATCGAGTAGGTAAAAAGACGAGGGCTAGAAGAAATCATTGGGTAACAGAAGAAATATTGAATTTAACTGATGAAAGGAGAAAATATAAAAATGCAGTAAAGACGCAGGCAAAAAGGAATATAATGTCTCAAAAATGATGTCGGCAAGAAGTGCAAAACGGCTAAGCAAGGGTACCTAGAGGAGAAATGTAAGGATGTAGAGACATATATCACTAGGGATAAGATAGATGCTGCCTACAGGATAATTAAAGAGACCTTTGGAGAAAAGAGAACCAGTTGTATGAATATCAAGACCTCAGATCGAAAGCCAGTTTGAAGCAAAGAACGGAAAGTAGAAAGGTGGAAGGACTATGTACAGGGTCTATACAAGGGCAATACACTTGAGGACAATATTCAGGAAATGGAAGAGCATGTAGATGAAGATAATATGGGAGATATGATACTACGTGAAGAGTCTGAAAGAGCACTAAAAGATCTACGTCGAAACAAGGCACCATGTGTAGACAACCTTCAAATAGAACTACTGATAACCTTGGGAGAGAGACAAACCTGACAAGGCTCTACCATCTGCTGAGCAAGATGTATGAGACAGGCGAAATACCCTCAGACTGCAAGAAGAATCCAATAATTCCAATCCCACAGAAAGAAGTTGTTGACAGATGTGATGATTACCGACCTAACAGTTTAATAAGTCACGGCTGCAAAATACTAACAAGAATAATTTACAGACGAATGGAAACACAACTACTAGGCGACCTCGGGGAAAATAAGTTTGGATTCCGTCGATATGTTGGAAAACGTGAGGCAATACTAACCCTACAACTTATCTTAGAAGATAGATTAAGGAAAGGAAAGCGTATGACAATGTTGACTGGAATACTCTCTTTCAAATTCTGAAGGTGGAAGGGATAGAATAGCGAAAGGCTATTTACAATTTGTACAGATACCCGATGGCAGCTATATGAATTGACAGGCAGGAAAGGGAAGCAATGCTTCGGAAAGGAGTGAGACAGGGTTGTAGCCTATCCCCGATGTTATTCAATCTGTATATTGAGAAAGCAGTAAGGGAAACAAAAGAAAAATTCGGAGTAGGAATCAAAATCCATGGACTAGAAATACAAATTTTGAGGATCGTCGATGTCATTGTAATTCTGTCAGAGGCAGCAAAGGGCCTGCTACTGGAGTCGAACGGAATGCACAGTGTCTTGAAAGGAGGATATAATATGAACAACAACAAAAGCAAAACGACAATAATGAAATGTAGTTGAATTAAATATGGTGATTCAGAGGGAATAAGATTAGGAAAAGAGCAAAATAACAGTTGATGGTTGAAGTAGAGAGGATATAAAATGCAGATTCGCAATGGCAAGGAAAGCATTTCTGAAGAAGAGAAATTTATTAACTTCTGGTATAGATTCAAATGTGAGGAAGTCGTTTCTGCAAGTATTTGTTTGGAGTATAGCCATGTATGGAAGTGAAACTTGGACGATCAGTAGTTTAGACAAGAAGAGAATAGAAGCTTTCAAATGTGTTGCTACAGAAGAATGCTGAAGATTAGATGGGTAGACCACATAACTAATGAGGAGGTATTGAACAGAATTGGGGAGACGAGAAATTTGTGGCACAGTTTGACTAGAAAGGATCGGTTGGCAGGACATGTTCTGAGGCATCAAGGGATAACCAATTTAGTACTGGAGGGCAGTGTGGAGGGTAAAAATCGTAGAGGGAGACCAAGAGATGAATACACTAAGCAGATTCAGAAGGAGGTAGGTTGCAGTAGGTACTGGGAGATGAAGAAGCTTGCACAGGATAGAGTAGCATGGAGAGCTGCATCAAACCAGTCTCTGGACTGAAGACCACAACAATAACGGATGTATACCAGGCTTCCAGTGAAAGAAATTCATGGCACAGTAACCAGTAGCAAACGATGTACTAGTTTCATAAATAACATAATCAAAATGTCTTAATCAACCATATGGAGACATTCTAGACAAGCAATGGCTGCAATAAAAGCTTATACTAATTACGTTTTCAATGTAACTTAGCCAAGTGAATTATTTGCGGAATATGACATCACTTTGACGGTATAATGGTCGGTCTGTGAGACAATTCCAAGTTTTAATGCGTTTCCCGAAATCATGACAAAGCTCTCAGTTCAAACTGGCGAGTTAATGGCTACATTTATTATTTAACACAAACATACGGTCGATAGGTGGAAGGGCTGGCTGGAGTGGCCATACGGTTCTAGGCGCTACAGTATGGAGCCGAGCGCCCACAACGGTCGAGCCGGCCGCGGTGGTCTAGCGGTTCTAGGCGCTCAGTCCGGAACCGCGCGACTGCTACGGTCGCAGGTTCGAATCCTGCCTCGGGCATGGATGTGTGTGATGTCCTTAGGTTAGTTAGGTTTAGTTAGTTCTCAGTTCTAGGCCACTGATGACCTCAGAAGTTAAGTCGCATAGCACTCAGAGCCAAAAGGTGGAAGGCTCCACTAAAACACATACATTAGGCATGCTAAAAGCTGCCAAGTCTCGTCAGTAATTAATCTTGTGCCCAGAATCCAACGAAACAGTTTGCTGATGTGGAGATTTAAATATGGACCAACAATTATAACTGTTGTCACACAGGCTAGCACACTGTGGAACTAATTATTACGCTCCCTCGGATTCAGCAACTACGGTGGCCAAACATCCGCCACAAAGCAATGTTCTACACTTGTCCGTTTAAAACAACTTCGTCATATTAAAACCGTGTGCCGGACCAAGACTCGAACTCGGGACCTTCGCCTTTCGCGGACGAGTG
This sequence comes from Schistocerca serialis cubense, assembly GCF_023864345.2. Classification (NCBI taxonomy): domain Eukaryota; kingdom Metazoa; phylum Arthropoda; class Insecta; order Orthoptera; family Acrididae; genus Schistocerca; species Schistocerca serialis. The sequence goes on along the minus strand of NC_064648.1, from coordinate 135,427,604 downwards.
CTCTACCATCTGAGCTACCAAAACACGACTCACGCCCCCTCCTCACAGCTTTACTTCCGCCAGTACCTCGTCTCCTACTTTTCAAACTTCACAGAAGCTCTCCTGCGAACCTTGCAGAATTAGCACTCCTCGAAGTCTCGGTCCGGCACACAGTTTTAATCTGCCAGTTTTAATCTCCAAGTACCTACTGCGACTTACATCCCTCTGAATCTGCTTAGTGTATTCATCTCTTGGTCTCCCTCTACAATTTTTACCCTCCACGCTGCCCTCCAATAATAAATTGGTGATCCCTTAATGCCTCAGAACATGTCCTGCCAATCGGTCCTTTCTAGTCAAACTGTGCCAAAATTTCTCGTCTCCCCAATTCTGTTCAATACCTCCTCATTAGTTATGTGGTCTACCCATCCAATCTTCATCATTCTCCCGTAGCAACACATTTGAAAGCTTCTATTGCCTTCTTGTCTAAACTATTTTTCGTCCATGTTTCACTTCCATGCATGGCTACACTCCACACAAATATTTTCAGAAACGACTTCCTCACATTTAAATCTATACTCAATGTTAACAAATTTCTCTTCCGCAGAAACGCTTTCCTTGCCATCGCCAGTCTACATTTTATATCCCCTCTACTTCGACCTGCATCAATTATTTTGTTCCCCAAATAGCAAAACTCCTTTACTACTTTAAGTGTCTCATTTCCTTATCTAATTCCCTCAGAATCACCCGATTTAATTGAATTACATTCCATTATCCTCGTTTTGCTTTCATTGATATCATTGATATCATACCCCCCTTTCACGACACTGCCCATTCAGTTCAACTCCTCTTCCAGGTCCTTTGCTGTCTGTGAATTACAATGTCATTAGGAAGCCTTAAGTATTTATGTCTTCGCCATGGATTTTAATTCCTACTCCGAATTTTTCTTTTGTTTCCTTTACTGCTTGCTTAGTGTTCTTACAACTGTCATCTGAGTTCTGTAAAATTGCATATAGCCTTTCGCTATTCTAACCCTGCCACCCTCAGAATTTGAAAGACATTATCCCAGTCAACATTGGCAAAATCTTTCTCTAAGTCTACAGATGCTAGAAACGTATGTTAGCCTTTCCTTAATCTATCTTCTAAGATAAGTCGTAATGTCTGTATTGGCTCTTGTGTTCCAACATTTGTACAGAATCCAAACCTATTTTCCCAGAGGTCGCCTTCTACCTGTATTTCCATTCGTTTGTAATGAATTAGTGTTAGCATATTGCAGCTGCGATTTATTAAACTGATACTTCGGTAATTTTCACACCTGTCAACACCTACTTTTTTGGGATTACATTCTTCTTGAAGTCTGAGGGTATTTAGCCTGTCACATATATCTTGCTCATCAGATGGTAGAGTTTTGTCAGGGCTCGCTCATCCAAGGCTATTAGTAGTTCTAATGGTATGTTGTCTACTCCTGGAGCCTTGTTTCCACTTAGGTCTTTATATGCTCTGCCAAAATCTTCACGCAGTGTCATATCCCCAATTTTTGAGAGGTTTGTATTCTTTTTTGCCAGCTTCATTTACTGTATTTTATATTTTCTCCTGTCATCAATCAAATTCAATATCTCTTCTGTTATCCAAGGATTTCTACTAGCCCTCGTCTTTTTATCTACATGATCCTCTCCTGCCTTTACTATTTCGTCTCTGAAAGTTACCCATTCTTCTCCTACTATATTTCTTTCCCCCATTGTAATCAGTTGTTCCCCTATGCGCTCTCTGAAACTCTCTGCAACCTCTCCTATCTCCTAGAATTTCTACGGTTTTGCCATTTCTTGTTTTAAGCTACAGTTCATAACCAATAGATTGTGGTCAGAGTCCACATCAGCCCATGGAAATGGCTGGCAATTTAAAACCTGGTTCTTAAATCTCTGTCTTACCATTACATAATCTATCTGAAACCTTTCAGTGTCTCCAGGCCTCTTCCAAGTATATAATCTTCTTTCATGATACATAAAGCAAGTGTTAGCTACGATTAAGTTATTCTCTGTGCAAAATTCTACGAGGTGGTTTCCTGTTTCTTTCCTTACCCGCATTCCATGTTCACCTATTACTTTTCCTTATCTTCCTTTTTCTAATGTCGAATTCCAGTCTCCCATGACTATTGCATTTTCGTCTCCCTTCACTATCTGAATAAATTCTTTTATCTCATCATAGATTTCTTCAATCACTTCGTTGTCTGGGGAGCTAGTTGGCATATAAACTTGTACTACTGTGGTAGGCGTGGGCTTCGTGTATATCGTGGCTACAACAATGTGTTCACTAAGCTGTTAAAAGTAGCTTACCGCACTCCTATTTTTTGTTCATCAATAAACCTACTCCTGCACTACCCCCAATTGTTTTTTTGTTTATAACCCAGTATTCACCTCACCAGAAGTCTAGTTCCTCCTGCCACCGAACTTCATTAATTCACACTGTGTATAGCTTTAAGCTATTCATTTCCCTTTTTTAATTTTCTAACCCACCTGCCCGATTAAGGGATCTGACATTCCACGCTCCGATCCGTAGAACGCCAGTTTTCTTTCTCCCGATAACAACGACCCCTTTAGTAGTCCCCGCCAAGAGATCCGATTGGGGGACTATTTTGCCTCTGGAATATTTTACCCAAGAGGACGTCATCATCATTTACCCATACAGTAAAGCTGCAAGCCCTCGGGAAAAAATTCCGCAGGAATTTCCCGTTTCCCCTTGCTTTCAGCCATTCGCAGTACCAGCACAGCAAGGCCGTTTTGGCTAGTGCTACAAGGCCAGGTCAGTCAATCATCTAGACTCTTGCAACAACTCAAAAGGCCCCTCTTCAGGAACCACACGTTAGGCTGGCCTTTCCACAGATACCCCTCCATTAAGGTTGCACCTATGGTACCACTATCTGTATCACTGAGGCACGCAAGCCTCCCCACCAACGACAAGGTCCATGGTTCATGGTGGGGTGGGGGTGAGGGGGTCTGTAATCATACTACTTCTAAATACAGCAATGATTCACTTAAATCTTGTATTTATTCATGTAACTCATTAATCCGTCTTTCGTAAGTGTTTATATTATTTTCGAGAATGGTTACAATAGAGAAATGGGCCACTAATTTTCTACATACATATACATTCTGCTTACCTCTCTTTAGTAGGGGTACACCTCTTGCCCGTTTTAAACATCCTGGATATTTCCCTGATATGAAGAAATTCGTCTGTCATGTTTATTAAGTGAGCTTGTATATTCTCTGTGCAGTGTTTCAGTATACACATTGTTACTTCACCTAATCCTACTGACCTTTTATATTTTACTTATGCATAGTTTTACTAGCTTCTTGCTCTGATGATGTAGCAAGAAAATTGCACTTATGACTTTTTGCAGCAGTTAGCAACGTTTTGTAAATCTTTTAGCAACTGTGTTAAAGATTTAATAATTCTTGTTCATTATGATTGTTTATAATGTAACCGAGGTACACAAGATTTGGAAGTACTTCATAACAACTGCTGTTATCCATTGGTTTTTATGAGACTTTTTTACTGATTTAGATGTTTTTCAAAAGGTCTTTTGAAAATCCAATTTAAGTGTTGAGAATTTAGACGATTTTACATTTACATTCGTTTTTCAATACACTTCATCCCAAGTTTGGTTTGTTGGTTCTTGTGGAAAATCTTGTATTATGATTTCTGATAATTGTGTTCCATAAACTTGCAATTTAGAGAATTCTCCATACCCGTTTTTACTGTTATTTGACAGAAATGCTCTGATAGACCAAGATCTTGTACAGCAATGTCACACTTTTCCCTGTCCATACTTTTGGCCACATGATCAATCACTGATGCCGTTATTGTAGTAACCATTGCTGTATTATTGACCAACAGGGATATCCCAAAATTCTGAACGATATTTGTGAGGATGCTACTAGTTTCATTTATGATACCTGTGTATATGTTTATGTCTTTACACAACAACATGTAGACTATTGTACTTGCAATTTTTGCAAGTACTTCTGCTAATTTATTGAGAAAAATGTCCACACTCTCTCCAGGAGATTGAGACAAACCGACACTGATTAATTTCTTGGCGTTATGTGGTCCTGTCCATGCAATAGTCAATAGATCAGAGAGTTTTTCTTCACTTACCGTACTAAGGTCATTCTTGCCTCAAACTATGATCCTTTTCTGAAATATATACGTCACTCTTCGGCATTTGAAGTAGTCATACAATAAGAGTGTCCTTTCATGCACCGACAATACTGCATATTCGATTTTTGTGTCTCTTGACAAACGCTCAGTAATGCGCAGTTCAATGACTGAACTCAGCTTCAAATTTTTACATTTTATTTTGTATCTAATGCATGTTTATATGAATGATTGTTAAGTTTGTGATGTGTCCTGTATTGCTTTTATCAATGGTCTCTTTTTCCTTACGACATGTAGAAGATGTGTTAGAATCTGTCTTAAGTGTCATTGATAGAGAATTTTTTAAATTGTTGCAGATAGTATTTAGGCAGGGAAACCTGTTGTATGGATTTATCCTAGCAAAGACCTATTTCTGCTGCCAGTGTCATGAGGTGTTTTACAACGCATCTTATTGCCCGAGGTCCACCTGCTCTATGTTCATGAATCAGCTGTACCAATCTTCTCGTCCCAGTTCTGTTTAGGTGTAGGGCACGCCTAGCGAAGTCCAATCTATTGATAATGCTGGCAGCCACCAGCGGCAACATGTGCAAGGTCGTCTGATATCAGTGCTGTCTCTAAACCCACATTAATCCACTTCACAGCATCACTGAGCTGTAGCCATCGTCGTTAGTCCGAATACTGACTGCTTCGATGCTGCTCTCCCCGCTTATATCTCCTGTGCAAAACTCTGCATCTCGGGATAACTTCTCTAACCTACATTTGTTTAGGTCTGCTTACAGTATTCAGTATTAGATTTCCTTCCGAAACTCTTACCTCCCACACTTTCCTATGTTATGTATCATGATATGTCCTATCAACGGATTTCTTCTTTTATTCAAGTTGTGACGTAAATTTCTTTTTCTTGCAGTTTGATTCAGTAACTCATTATCTGTTATTCTATCTACCCATCTAATCTCCAACGTTCTCCGTTGCACCACATTTCAAAATCTACTATTATATTCTTGTCTGAACTATTTATCATCCACGTTTCACTCCCACTCACGGCTGCACTCGTAGCAGATACCATCAACTAACACTTAAACTGATATCGGATCTTAAAAGATTCCTCCTTTTTAGCAATTCCTTTCATGATGTTCCAATCTGCATTTTATATCGCATCTACATGGGGAATCAACAGTCCTTTTCCTGTCCGAATAACAAAGTTTTGCAACTATTCTTAGTGACTCATTTCCTAACTTAATTCTCTACTCGTCACTTCATCTAATTCGACGAAATTTCAGAATTATTGTCACACTTTTATTGATGTTCATTTTACAACCTATTCTCAGGTCTATATCCATTATGTTCAACTGATCTTTGAAATCATTTGCTGTCTCTGACATAATTAATATTTCGTCTGATAGCCTAAAATTTTACATTTCTTCTAAATTAGTTTTTTTTTCCTTTATCAATTTGTCCTTGGTTTCTTCACAGGACGAGTAATGTGTAGATTTAATTACGTACGCTGTAGGCTTCAAAGCTACCGTTTCATGTTCTTTGACACTTATAATTGCAGTCCAGTTTCTGTACAAGTTGCAGATAACGTTACATTTCCCTATTTATCCCTAATACAATTAGAAACTGTAAAGAGAGAATTCCAAATCTACAACGCTTCGCCCCTCAAATGATATACGATACATTGCTTCTAGAAGAGGAGAAAATTCTTTTGCATACTCTGCATACAAATGTACTGACATTCTGTCAGGTCCAGTGGCTATTCCTCTGTAGAGTGATTTCAGTTATATCTCTGTTCAGTGGACATTTATTTGGAAACAAGGTTTACTATGTCAGCTGTTATACCTCGTTTCGACGCCATTGTAGTCCGTAGTGTCAGGACATATGGCTTTAGTACTTTAGCTGATTTAACAGAAGGAAAAAACTACTTAGGATTTTGTGTGAAGTCAGCATATAGATTTTAACTTTCAAATTCGTTGAATCATGCAGGTTATTGTCTTTTGTTTACAGGACTTGCAAAAAGTAGAATAGAATGGCTTCGTTAAATAATTTATTTTTCCAATTATTAAGTTCTGTGCTGAGAATAAAAATCTTTATATTTCCTTACTTGCTAAAGATTTCGTGAATTTACGTATAAAAAAAATGCCTGTTCGATGTCCAAATTCTAAACTGTACATTTTATTTGCAAATGAGTCTCCTCCGTATCTTCTGGCAGCGGTGTCTGGAATCCGCAAGGCCAGAATATCAGACCTGCACTATGGGCTGGTTCGCCTTTATGTGTCACAGAGGTTGGTCGCACACCGACGTTTTAATGCGCTGGTGTGCAGATGAGAAATGATTTATTTTTCTAACAATTTATGGGCTGTTTGGTGAAGTACTGATAAATGACTGGTACAAATAAATCAGTATGGGTAATAACGTTAACTAACGCATTAGCATTACAGTTCAACGTTCATGAATATTTATTCATATTAATGAAATATCAGTGAATGGTGATCTCACTTCAGTGTGGATTCAAGGCAATGCCATTAACAAATAATCATAAACAAAGTGCAGAAGTGCAGCATAGATGCAAAACATGTGCATGCAGATCTTTTTTTATCAAAGCAGTATAAGATTTGCATACAACATAGTTGTGGGGGCAGAGAGTGCAAGAGAGATGGAAGAAATGTTAGATGACCTAAACACAAAATTAGAAGGACACGGAATGAAGATTAATAAGAAGAAAACGGAAAGCGTGGTAACTGAAGGAAAGGGGAGAAAATGCCATATGAAGATAGGGGATGAGGAAATTGAGCAAGTGAATGAGTTCAGTTACTTGGGAAGTGTAATTATGGATGATATCTATGGAAATTAGGAAAATAATTGTAATGACAAAAGAAGGATTCAAGAGGAAACAGAAATTACTTTGCGGACCACTGAACAAAGATCTGAGGAAAAGACTTTCCAAATGTTACATCTGGAGCATTTCACTGTGGAGTGCGGAGACCTGGACATCGAGGAAGGAAGATGAGAGATGGAGGCACTAGTGAAGTGGACATGGAGAAGAATGGAAAAAGTGAAATTGGAAGGCCGAGTAAGGAATGAAGAAGTATTGAGAAGAGTTGGAGAAGAAAGAAACATGCTGAAAGTCATAAGAAAGAGAAAACTGAACTGGATTGGACATTGTTTGAGGAGGGACTGTTTATTGAAGGAAGGAATAGAAGGAATGGTGGAGGGAAAAAGGGAAAGATGAGCAAAATTATATCAAATGCAGGACAATATCAAAGGAGACAAATATCCAGAAATGAAAAGACTGGCAATGGACAGACAAAAGTGGAAGAGAAATAATTCAAGACCGCTTAATTACTATTTACTGGATAACCGGTTTCAACACACTACAGGTGCCATCATCGGATCTGAATGTAGCTTAACATTTACAAACCATTTGGATATAACGATAAATGAGGCAGACCAGCTGATATAAAATCATTGTCACAAAAAAAAAAAAAAACCAACTGCTCTCATGGTCATTCTTTTCCATCAGATATGTAGTTTTATCTTTTGACTTCGGTGTTACATATCTGATGGAAAAGAATGTCCATGAGAGCAGATGGTTTTAATTTTTTTGTGACAATGATTTCATATCAGCTGGTCTGCCTCATGTATCGTTAAATAAAAATGGATTATAAATGTCAAGCTAGATTCAGATCCGATGATGGCACCTTTACTGTGTTGAAACAGGTTACCCAGTAAACAGTATTTATGTGATCTTGGCTTTTGAATTATTTATACAACAGAGTGATTGCCCGACTACGCACTGTGTGTTCACTGCAAAAAAGTGAAAGAGGCTTAACCAACAAGAAGACCTTCTTTAAGGCAGAATACCATACTACTTTGTACAAACATTTCAAGAAACTTTGTTCCTTTACAGAACACGATACCAAACATCGTTCACTGCTCATCATCACATACGACCAATAACATCAGCTGTAGCAAAATAATCTACAAGGTGACAATTATTGAACTATATGAGAAAAATCGTAAATTGGTCACAAACTACCAGGCGTGCACGCACTTTACTAGACACGTAAACGCCACTACAAATATTCGAATTTAGCTCATGACATGTTCGATACGCCTGGCATCATTGGGGATGATGTGGTGCAAACGAATAGCGAAATTCTGCAGGACACGCTGAAGTGTCGCAACATCGATGCTGTCGATGACCTCCTGAATGGCTGTTTTCAGCTAAGGAATGATCTTGTCGTTCTTGATGTACATCTTATCTTTCATATAGCCCCACAAAAAGGAATCGCATGTGTTCAGATCCGTACAATATGGCTGTCAGTCGAGGTCCATGCCAGGGGCCCCTGGGTATCCCAGAGCTAGCATGCGGTCCCCAAAACGCTCCTCCAGGACATCAGACACTCTCCTGCTTCGATGGTGTCGAGCTCCATCTTGCATGAACCACATCTTGTCGAAATCAGGGTCACTTCGGATATTGGGGATGATATCATTTTTCAAAACCTTCACGTACCTTTCGATAGTCACCAAAGGAGTATCGCACCGACTGCTACGTGACCCGTTGAGGGTTGAGAGATTTCTCGATCGCTGAATGCGGATTCTCAGTCCACCAAATGAGCCAGGTTTGCTTATCGACGAACCCATCAAAATTAATGTGTGCTTCAGGGCTAGACCAAACCAAACGCATGCACGTACTAATCCCCATCACGCTCATCTGCCAACCGTGCACTTTTAACGCAAACCGTTGATAAGTTATGGCGATTTCATTTCATATACTTGAATAATTGTCAACCTATAAGTTCACTTCTGTCTTTATTCTCAAAAGTACGAAGCTAAAGTTCCAACAAGTGTTCCAAAATAAATTATCTGACTGTGTTTAGGGTACTTCAAATCCTGCACGAAGTGAAAGTGTGGGGCAGAGCTCAGTAAATTAAGGGAAACCCACACTCCACACCCAGAAATAGTTCGCGCTAAATCGCACGGCTATATTGCAGAGCAGATGTCTCTTCAGATTTACCGGAACGACCTTCCAAGCCAGCAAGCTGCCGAAACTCGAACGACGAAACACCATAGAACGAAAGAAACGAAAGAAGCAAAGACAACACGCGCAGTGATTCACGCTCACTCTGTCGCGTCACGTATCACGGACACGACGTTTAACTCTGATCAATGTTCACATTTAAGGCTGTCCTACATACGTACTTTACACTAAATTCAAAATAATTAAATTAAAAATATCCTTACATATCACGGTCATTTTGTGGCCACTCAAAACATGAGAACTGCAATATTGCATAAGATATTAACAAAAATGTAAATCATATTCAAGTAAGTGGTTCTGTACACACAAGAATTATGCTACGTAAAGAAATAGGATTATGTATCGCTCATGTAAGAGGAGCGCCCATCTGCCATTTGTTCATTTATTCTCTAAGACGTTACATAAAATGCATCTTTTACTTTTTTATTTAGTATTTTCACTATCGCCCATTTTCATCAATCAGTAAACATAGACTGAAATAGCATTCAACATTAATTACGGTATCACCAACGCATGCAACTAAATAACTCAAACTAACTCTTTATTACGTGCAGCTGCGGCAAGTTCAGAGTATTGGCACATTTGTACAACCGTACTGCTACAAAATAGAGCAAGTTAAATACGTGAAATATTACTTTTGTAGTGTTTACGAACGTCTATAGCTTTCATTTGACACATCAGCCCGAAGAGCATGTTAGTTATTAATTATCAATGGCCTGTCACAATATTCGTCATGTAAAGTATTCCTACGCTTTGTAATAATTATCATAACATTTTGATCGATCTTGCGGTGGGCTCGTTTCTTCACCAACATCTCTGTGATATCTTTGTTTTCATGATATCGTGTTTAGGAGATCGCCCCTATTCGAGTCAGCACTCAGTTGCCAACGTTATACAGAGTATTTCATAAACAATCATTATATTTGGCACGTCTATATTTCTGAAACTAATAAACATATACCACGAATTTTGTTTTTTGAGGAGCGGGAACCGAAAACAGAAAAAACTTTTTTTTTTCATGCTTTTACATAGGTGTGTAATATACCCGTCTTGAGCAGTACAGCATATGTCAATGCGATATTAAAATTTTTCCCACACTACAGCGGGCATGTCTTGAGTTACAGCTTCCACAGCTGCTGTTATGTGATGTCTAAGTTGATTCATTGTTGTTCGTAATGGAGGCACACAAACAGAATCTTTTATAAACCCCCACAAGAAATAGTCACATACAGTCAGGTCCTGTTAGTTTGGAGGTGAGTAATGTAAGGCTGAATCATTTGGTTCAGTGCGACCGATCCATCGTTCGTTAATCATTTGATTTCAAAATTCCCGCTCCTTCAGATACCAGTGTGGCGGTGCCCCACCTTGTCGGGAAATGAAGTCGTCCGAATCAGTCTCGAATTGTGGAAACAGAAAGTTGTGAAGCATATCAAGGTATGAGCTTCCCGTAGCAGTGTTCTCGGAAAAGAAACGTGGACCTTACACCTTTTCCTGTGAAACTACACATCATCATCATTATCATCATCAGCATGATTTAAGACTGATTATGCCTTTCAGCGTTCAGTCTGGAGCATAGCCCCCCTTATACAGTTCCTCCATGATCCCCTATTCAGTGCTAACATTTGTGCCTCTTCTGATGTTAAACCTATTACTTCAAAATCATTCTTAACCGAATCCAGGTACCTTCTCCTCGGTCTGCCCCGACTCCTCCTACCCTCTACTGCTGAATCCATGAGTCTCTTGGGTAACCTTGCATCTCCCATGCGTGTAACATGACCCCACCATCTAAGCCTGTTCGCCCTGACTGCTACATCTATACAGTTCATTCCCAGTTTTTCTTTGATTTCCGCATTGTGGACACCCTCCTGCCATTGTTCCCATCTACTAGTACCTGCAATCATCCTAGCTACTTTCATATCCGTAACCTCAACCTTGTTGATAAGGTAACCTGAATCCACCCAGCTTTCGCTCCCATACAACAAAGTTGGTCGAAAGATTGAACGGTGCACAGATAACTTAGTCTTGGTACTGACTTCCTTCTTGCAGAAGAGAGTAGATCGTAGCCGAGCACTCACTGCATTAGCTTTGCTACACCTCGCTTCCAGTTCTTTCACTATGTTGCCATCCTGTGAGAATATGCATCCTAAGTACTTGAAACTGTCCACCTGTTCTAACTTTGTTCCTCCTATTTGGCACTCAATCCGTTTATATTTCTTTCCCACTGACATTACTTTCGTTTTGGAGATGCTAATCTTCATACCATAGTCCTTACATTTCTGATCTAGCTCTGAAATATTACTTTGCAAACTTTCAATTGAATCTGCCATCACAACTAAGTCATCCGCATATGCAAGACTGCTTATTTTGTGTTCACATATCTTAATCTCACCCAGCCAGTCTATTGTTTTCAACATATGATCCATAAATAATATGAACAACAGTGGAGACAGGTTGCAGCCTTGTCTTACCCCTGAAACTACTCTGAACCATGAACTCAGTTTACCGTCAACTCTAACTGCTGCCTGACTATCCATGTAAAGACCTTTAATTGCTTGCAAAAGTTTGCCTCCTATTCCATAATCTTGTAGAACAGACAATAACTTCCTCCTAGGAACCCGGTCATATGCCTTTTCTAGATCTATAAAGCATAGATACAATTCCCTGTTCCACTCATAACACTTCTCCATTATTTGCCGTAAGCTAAAGATCTGGTCCTGACAACCTCTAAGAGGCCTAAACCCACACTGATTTTCATCCAATTGGTCCTCAACTAATACTCGCACTTTCCTTTCAACAATACCTGAGAAGATTTTACCCACAACGCTGATTAAAGAGATACCTCTATAGTTGTTACAATCTTTTCTGTTTCCATGTTTAAAGATTGGTGTGATTACTGCTTTTGTCCAGTCTGATGGAACCTGTCCCGACTCCCAGGCCATTTCAATTATCCTGTGTAGCCATTTAAGACCTGACATTCCACTGTATTTGATGAGTTCCGACTTAATTTCATCCACCCCAGCCGCTTTATTGCACTGCAATCTATTGACCATTTTTTCCACTTCCTCAAATGTGATCCTATTTCCATCATCATTCCTATCCCATTCTACCTCGAAATCTGAAACATTACTGATCGCATTTTCACCTACATTGAGCAACTCTTCAAAATATTCCCTCCATCTGCCCAAGGCATCCACAGGATTCACCAGCAGTTTTCCTGACCTGTCCAAAATACTTGTCATTTCCTTCTTACCTCCCTTTCGAAGACTGCTAATTACACTCCAGAATGGTTTTCCAGCAGCTTGACCCATAGTCTCCAACCTGTTTCCAAAGTCTTCCCACGATTTCTTCTTGGATGCTGCAATTATCTGTTTGGCTTTGTTTCTTTCTTCAACATAACTTTCTCTGTCTACCTGGGTTCTGGTTTGTAGTCATTTTTGATACGCCTTCTTTTTCCTTTTACAGGCTGCCTTGACTGTATCATTCCACCAAGCTGTTTGCTTCATCCTACTTTTACACACTACTGTTCCAAGACATTCTTTAGCCACTTCTAGTACTGTGTCCCTGTACCTTGTCCATTCCTTTTCCAATGACTGTAATTGACTACATTCAACTAACTGGTACCTTTCTGAGATCGCTGTTATGTACTTGTGCCTGATTTCCTTATCCTGAAGTTGCTCCACTCTTATCCTCCTACAAATGGACCTGACCTCCTGCACTTTCGGCCTCACAATCCCAATTTCGCTGCAGATTAAATAATGATCAGTGTCATCAAAGAATCCCCTGAATACACGTGTGTCCCTCACAGCCTTCCTGAATTCCTGATCTGTTATTATATAGTCAATGACAGATCTGGTTCCCCTGCCTTCCCAAGTATACCGGTGAATGTTCTTATGTTTAAAAAAGAAGTTTGTGATTACTAAGCCCATACTGGCACAGAAATCCAAGAGTTGTTTCCCGTTCCTGTTGGCCTCCATATCCTCTCCAAATTTACCCATAACCTTTTCATACCCTTCTGTTCGATTTCCAATCCTGGCGTTAAAATCACCCATGAGCAGAACACTGTCCTTGTCCTTTACTCTAACAACTACATCACTGAGTGCCTCATAAAAACTATCCATATTATCTTGATCTGTCCCTTCACAATGCGAATATACTGACACAATCCTAATTTTCTTGCTAGACACTGTCAAATCTATCCACATCAGTCGTTCGTTTACATACCTTATTGCAACTACGCTGGGTTCCATTTCTTTCCTGATGTAAAGCCCGACACCCCATTGTGCTATTCCTGCTTTGACTCCTGACAAATAGACCTTGTATTCTCCCACTTCCTCTTCTTTCTCACCCCTTACCCGAATGTCACTAACAGCTAAAACGTCCAGCCCCATCTTACTTGTAGCCTCTGCCAGCTCTACCATCTTCCCAGAGTAGCCCCCATTGATATTAATAGCTCCCCATCTCATTACCATTTGTTTGCCAAGTCGTATCTTTGGAGTCCCTGGTTTGTCAGTTAGAGGTGGGACTGCGTCACCTCCAAAGGTCCGAGGCATTTTGCTCTGATTGTTGCCAGCATCATATTTAAAGTACCAGGGAAGCAGGTTGCTAGCCTTACTTGCCCCGAGTCCCATTGGGTTTTACCCCTAACGGCTGAGGGACTAACCGGTGGATTTGGTAGTCTTTGCCGTATGAGCACAAAGGTGACCACGACTCAGAATATGTCCGAGATGCCCAGCCTTATTCCAAAGTAACTGGTATCCCGACTGTCGGGACCACTTACTTGGCCACTCATACGTTGCCCGTGGTTCATGAACTAGGACATGACTACAGGAACCCACACCATGAACCACGTGAAACTACACAAAATACATTAAATTTTGGTGAATCTCTCTCATGTCGTAAAACTTCGTGTGGTTCTTCCGTACCCCATATTCTCACATTATAGCGGTTCACATTTCCATTTAAACAGAATGTTGCCTCGTCACCAAACACGAAGCGTGGAAGAAAATTGTTATCCTCCATCTTCCTGAGAACTAAATTACAGAACTCAACACGTTGTTGTTTGTCACCTTCACGAAGAGCTTGCATTAGCTGAATTTCGTATGGTTTCGAGCGTAAACGTCGACGCAACACACGCCAGATGGACATTTGGGGCATGTTGAGCTGGCATACGGACTTCAGCGGACTGCTTGTGAAACTATGGCGGATACGTTTGACGTCTGTGTCAGACACTCGGGGACGGCCCGCCGATTTTGTTTCACACAACCAACCTGCTTCTCGGAATTGTGCATGCCATCATCTAATGCTCTGTGCTGTAGGCCTATCCACACCATACCTAGTACGAAAGTCACGATGAACTGTTCTTACTGACCAGCACTGCGCAAAACGTATAACACGAAACGCTCTCTGTTGTCCCGACACCATTTTTCCCAAAACTGAAATGGGCGCAGACTGCTGCTATCTAGCGGAAACCAAGTAAAACTCGAGAATTCGCTATTTTCAGCACTAAGTTGTTCACGAACTTACCTCAAGTAACATAATTGTTATAATTTTTGAAATCGGATGGTAAGTTTTGATACACCCTGTGTTTCTTAGAGCGCAGTTGTCTGGATTTTTTTTTTTTAAAAAAAAGGCGAATTAGTAAATAAATAAAAAATTTTACGTAATTACGTCTTAGCTTCTCAGGATCTTCTGGAAAACTACTGCAGATACACGTTGGGACATGTTTTATTAGATTCACCAGACCAAGAACAACAAAATAAATGGAAATCGGGCTTTACTTAAACCTCGTACTGATATTCGATGGCTTCATATTGAGGAAGTTGCTTCATTTCAGGCAAAATCTTTTATTAGCCGTAACTCCGTAACTAAACATTTGCGGACCTATGTTTATATGAACTTTTTACTTTAGATTTAGTTGTGAAATAACAAATTAAAATATTTGCATACCTTCGTGAATCACCCTGTATATTCGGAACAACGGAGTGGCATCCATCTTGTAAAATGGTGTAATCCATATTACTTTACGCTACTTTATTTACTATACAGGTAGTGGTAAATAATGTGTTTTGTGGTTACACTTGTTCGTAAAATTTCAGGTTGTTCAGCAGACTACAAGCTTGGTGAAGTTATTCTGAGGGAAAAGTTCTTTACTTGGCTCGACACCTGAGACCTTCCGCCATGTTCTGCAGAGGCTTTAGTTGGTTCGTCCGCATTTTTGTGGCGGTAGTCGTATCTACTGGCTGCAGTCACCCAGTTTCTGTTACAGGTAAAAAATTTTACTTTCTTCGATTCATAGGATAACAATTTTTGTGAAGTAATGAACAATACGTTTAACTTTTTCATTGAGATTTTTACGAATTTCTGTTTCCGAATCCTATATAGAAGCCACCGTACATAGTTTAACAACCGGCAACTCAGGTAAGTGTTTGATCCATTACTACTACAGACACCTCATGGTCCACGTGGATCATTTGGTGCTATTATATTTAATCACGGCAGTCTTATCTGGTGGTCTGAGAAGTTCACGCCGGCACCGTGGGGTGGCGGCCGTATTCAAACACACTAGATTGCTACTTGAAAATATCGAGCTTTTGTTTTGAAAACACCGATAGACGATGTAAAATAATTGTCTCGTCCAAGGGTCACACAAACTTGTATCAGTACCGTACATTGCTCCTCGATGATAGGCAATACGTACGTCACACGCTACTTTCTTCCCAGTAGTATAACTGGCAGAGTCTGGCGTGACCTACCCGTGGTACACGCCGGAATGAACTTGTTGGGATAACTGCTTTGGGTAACGGTGCAGTCACAAGACTACTGAGAGCGAACTATGCAACGTCATTGCGTATCGCTGTATCATTGCTTTTAGTTTTATAGAAAGCTCTAGCTGGAATGCCATTTGGTCATCATGTTGCGTATACAGGATGGTTTTTACCACCGCGTACAGACTCTAGGGATTGATCGATAAGAGGATACGGAACAAGAAAAGTCTAATGAATTTGTGTCGGCAAACGCATGGTTTCCACGTTAGAAACCATTCATTCAATCGTACACTGTTACAAAGACTGCGGCCTAATACTCGCTGTACCACGCAGTGACAGTTACAGTATGTACTGAAAATGCTTTCCATGTGCCTCAACGCATGCGTGCATACGCGCCGTAGCGTGCTCTGTCTCACACCGGCCAGGCTGTACCATAACAGCGTCATAGGCAGGATGAATACGCTGCTCCAGTGTCTCCACATCTGGAATAGGCTACGCGTGCACGATACTTCTGAGGTGGCCCCATAACCAGAAATCGCACGGGTTGAGATGCGGTGAATGAGCAGGCCATGCTACTGGACCACCTTCTCCAATCCATCAACCAGGGAAGACAGGATTGAGATGCGTCTGGGCGTTAACGGTAAAGTGTAGCAGCCACATAACCATTAGAATCATCAATAGCACTTCATCCAGAAAGACACTCGCAAGAAATGCCGATAGTTCGGGCCTATTAGGCGATGTGGATGGAAGACTGGTCCCAAAATACGGCCGCCAATTATCCCGGCCCACATATTCCGGCTGCACCGATGCTTATGATTCGCTGTCACCATACCATGGGCGTTCTTCATACCATCCCACAGATGCCTGTTACGGGAGTTGAAGATACCACTCCACGTAAAGGTGCCGTCATCTGTGAACAGGATGGATAACACAGATCCCGGAATCGTGGTTGCCTGGTGAACAAATCAGTGACAGAACTGTTCCCTATGTGTAAAGTCTGTCGCTAGTACGCCCTGCACACACTGTAAGTGGTAACGGTAGTAACAGTCGTCATGGAGAATGTCCCACACGGTCGTCTGGCTTACCCTGTACGGGCCGGTCCACTGCCTGCTACTGAGATGGCGGTCGCCTTCCACAGTGCTGATTACATTTTCTTCCAACTCTAGTGTCTGATCATTTCGGGTACGTCCTTCACGACTTCCTGCATCCTAGGTCATGATGTGCGAGAAGCAGTACCACCCTCTAGGAGGATATCATGCATACTGTAACTGTAGCTGCATGGTCTTACACTGCAGCTTCTGTAACAAAGAATGATTGAATAAATGGTCTCTGGCATACGGATCATGCACTTCTGGGCATCATCAGACATTTTTTGTTCCTTATCCTCTCATTGATGGTTGAAAAAATCATCTTGTATATTCCATAGACCCTTACAGTGATAAAAGTAATCTGTCTGTGGAACGTGTCGGCAGAATTTTCACCAAGGTTTAATGACGCACATTTAGCTGTGTTATGTTCCACACCGTACCCTTCTTTTTGTGTCTTTTTAGAGACATACTGATGTTGCAGAGTTCATCTTTGACACGCAAGTTCAAAATGTGACACGAAACCAGCTGAACTGGAGAATCCGACAGTTCCCATGGCTATTTACTTATTATTTCGTATACAAACCGAATTCCTCTATTTCCCTCATGTCCAAGTAAAATCAGATATGACAGATAAATTTTTCTCTAAGAGTCACGTGCTAAAACTTCACATCAATTTTAAACATATTTAGTGTTAACTGTATTAAAATCCTGCTTGAGTTGCAATATATTCCGTTTTCGTACGCTTGTACCACCAGAAACGTATTTTCTGCTGTAACATCAATTGCGATCAACATTTATCCTCCATAAAAATTATTGGAGTAGCAGCCTCATTCAAAGAAACATTTATCCCATGTTTAATTGTCTATCAAAGTGAATAAACGTAAATTATATAAAATTTTCACAAGTTACCAGTGGTGTGTAGTACATGTGCCGTAGAAAATCAGTGTTTGTGTAACGCTTGTTGTAAGTAACATGTATCCCATTGTCTGCATTTACTGTAAACTAACGATAATTTTCATTTGGTTTTCGACTACGATCTCTAAAAATTTCACGAGATTAGTAGCGTTTATAGACGATATAAAGGAAACATCGATTTGCGTACAGACTGCT
The DNA here is from genome assembly GCF_023864345.2 of Schistocerca serialis cubense. NCBI lineage: Eukaryota > Metazoa > Arthropoda > Insecta > Orthoptera > Acrididae > Schistocerca > Schistocerca serialis. The sequence continues at coordinate 135,409,470 of NC_064648.1, read as the reverse complement.
TCAGATCTTAACGGCAACTAGCTATACTTGGAGATTAACTGGTCCAGAACATAAAAAAGAACCTGCAGGCTTACTTCAAACATACTTGTTTACTGTTCTGTAAGACATTACACCAGCCACACTGTAGCCCTACAGTGAACACCGTCCTCGAACGTGGGAAGATTTAGCTGACGTTCGTCAGTTAAGATCAGTCGCCTGGAAGCTACTGTATATGGGTGTTTCTGGAGAGTTACCAGCAGTCATGTATCAGATATGCCACATTTGAACTTGATACTGTTAAAAGATGCCATCCTTTTGTGTTTGCTTCTTCTTGACACTGCACATACCATATTACTCAACAACTGAAGTCAGTCTCACTGACTCAGTTTCGATTTCAGTGGAAGCCTGCACCTCCTATTTGTTGGTTAGGGTGATAGGTACCGCGTGCTGGGTCCTCCCTGGTCCCCGCTCCACTGTCCATGCAGCCTAGTCATACCACTGACAGACCGCTCACAGCCAAGTGGATGGGCGGTGACAGATCATGTATTTCCTGCAGAAACTGCTGACAGCCAAGTGGATCATGTACTTCCTGTAGAAGCTGCTGACAGCCAAGTGGCTGAGCGGTGATAGATCATGTACTTCCTGTAGAAGCTGCTGAAAGCCAGTTTCTATCTCCTGCTGTCACTTCTACACGGAGTACATGATCTGTCCCCACTGCTCCAATGGCTGTCATCAGCTACTACAGGAAGTACATGACGTGTCACTACTCATCCACTTGGCTGTCAACAGCTTGTTCAGGAAGTACATGATCTGTCACTGCTCAGCCACTTGGCTGTCAGCAGCTTCTACAGGAAGTACATGATCCACTTGGCTGTCAGCAGTTTCTACAGGAAATACATGATCAGTCACCGCCCATCCACTTGGCTGTAAGCGGTCTGTCAGTGGTAGGACTAGGCTGCGTGGGCAGTAGAGAGGGGACCAGGGAGGACCCAGCACGCCGTACCTATCACCCTAATCAACAAATAGGAGGTGCAGGCTTCCACTGAAATCGAAACTGAGTCACTGAGACTGACTTCAGTTGTTGAGTAATATGGTATGTGCAGTGTCAAGAAGAGGAAAACACAAAAGGATAGCATCTTTTAACAGTATCAAGTTCAAATGTACGGCAAGTGAATGTATCCATTAGGGAAATGCAGAAAACGATGTGAGGGAACACTAAGTGTACTCACTGTCGATGGCTAGGAGCCTTATTCAGCCTGCCTAAGAGGTCATTCCGTCAACTGCTGAGGGAACGGGGTGCTACCGGCAGCTGATTGTGCTCTGTGGCCGCACTTGGATCATTCAGCTGCCAGAGAAAGTTGAGAATGGTGGTCTCACTCATCTAATTTCAGTGAGACTCACAATTTGCCGCAGTGCAAAACTGGTCGTGCACCCCACGTTCTGAATCGAATGGAACTACTGACTCAGATTCGAAGGTTCTGTGACAAAGCATCCTGAAATTTCTTGGACTTGCATGAAGGGGTTGAGTACTCTATGAACACTTTAAATGGGTCAGGTGTTTGGTACACATCGAAGACTGCTGCTCAGGTAGCTGTTTGGGTGCGGAGTGTACACAACAGTTTTCAGGTTAGACTACTCTCCATCCAGTCCAGATAACGATAGCGACCTGAAAGTGTCAGTAATAGTCCCAAAGAAGAGTCACATACTGGCGAGAGTATTACAATTCAAGTGATTAACTTCTGAAGCACTGATAACAACGTGCCAGGTTTGAAGCTGGCCCAGTAGAGCTCACATAAAACCCGATACAGAAAGCTGGTGGAAATGCGGAACTGACAGCAGCGAGATACTGATAAAAATTTCAGCATGTATCGCAAATATACATGGAGATAGTATGGCATTTGTCGCAGGTCACAGACAAATTGTATCAACCAAAACACAAACATAAACTCCATGTGAGGCTGTCTGGGAAAGACTCACTATCATGGGTGGGCATTAATTTGGAATCAGGTCCCTCTGTCAACTTCTAGATCTACTCCAGATGCAACCAAAAATTATAGAGAAAACGAAAGCACTGTGACATAAGTTTCCAAGTCACACTCTCATTGTTGAAGTAGATGCTAATTGTGCAGCACTCGACTGAGAAAATGACAGAGGTGGGGGTGACAAGACGTGTGGTGAAACACCTCTAAATGTCTGAGAATTACCTAAAACAGATTGTTTGGGAGCCCACTAGTGATATTGCATGTGATAGTTTCAAAATGACCCACACAGAAACTAGTATTAATGACCATGAAGCAACAATGATTTACAACATAAAAATGGTAACTAAAACAAGTAGCAGAATACATATATGTTCAGCAAACCAGATACAGGAGCTCTGTCTGGCACACAGTTTTAATCTGCCAGGAAGTTTTAATCTGCCAGGAAGTTAGATATAGAAGCAGTTGTGACCAATTTGAATACAAAGCTCGAAATATTTAACTCTGGAGAAAAACCTGTAGAAAAATTGTGGTTCAGGTTTATAAGAACAGTCAGCTGTGCACTTTGTACGTATGTAGAGCAGTTCATGATAAGAGGGACACTCCACAGTCTGGAGTCATTTTAAAGAAACATCAAAAGAAAAAGAGACAACTGGTCAATGAATGCTAGGCAAAACGTGGGGCTACATGTAGGAAGATGCTAAATGAGATGTATTTAGCTGATGAAAGAGAATTTCGTCTAACCTACTCAGACTACCGAGTCGCAGGTAGGCACAACAAAAGGACTCTCATAATTAAAGCTTTTGGTCATTAAGGCTGCAGTCAACAATAGACAACAAGCACACACACATACACATATGCACTCATGCAAACGTAACTCACACACATGACTGCACTCTCAGGCCACTGAAACCACACTGCAAGCAGCAGCACCACTGCATGATGATAGTGGCGACAGGGGGGTGGGGAAAGATGAGGTTGGGGTGGGGAGGGGTAGGAGTAGTATGTGGGGGTGGCGGGCAGTGAAGTGCTGCATGTTAGATGGTGGTAAGGGGACAGGTGGGGAGGAGGAGGGAAGTATCAGAAAATGAGATAAATAGAAAGACTGTCTTTGGTGGTGAAATGATGGTTATGTAGTGATGGAATGGGAATAGGGAAGGAGCTGGATGGGTGAGAACAGTGACTAACAAAGGTTCTCACAACCTGCCTGGCGTCCTCCTTTGCTGGTCACTGTCCTCACCCATCCAGCAAGGTGCCCTGTTCCCACCCCAGCGCTACACAGACGTCATTTCACCACCACCCCCATTTTTATTTCTCTACGTTTCTGCTACTTCCCCTCCCTCTCCACCTCTCCACTGCCCTCTGTCTAACCTGTAGCACTTCACTGTCCAGCACCCCACCATACTGTGGCTCCCCTCCCTGCCACAGCCTCCTCCTCTCCCCACACCCAGTCGCCACTCCCACCATGCACTCGTGCTGCTGCTCACAATGTGGCTTCAGTTGCCTGAGACTTCAGTCGTGTGTGTCAGTTGCGTGCGTGCGTTCATGTGTGTGTGTGTGTCTGTGTGTGTGTGTGTGTGTGTGTGTGTGTGTGTGTGTGTTTGTCTACTGCTGACGAAGGCCTTATTGGACAAAAGCTTTAATTCTGAGAGTTTTTTGTCGTGCCTGTCTGCGACTCAGCATTACCGCTCTATTGTGAGTTGCAACTTTCGTTTTTGTAATATTGTTACATTCCATCCTGGATTTTTCATAATTTGACTCCTACTGAGAATACTGTAACAGAATAGGAAGGATCTCTCACAAAACCAAGAAAATGACAGTACTATGTAAAGCTGGTACCAAAGTTAGTGTCAGAGCACTCGTGAACTGGGTAATGACAACAATTAAGAGTAGCAAATCAAAATCAGAAATTCGAATGAGTATTCTGAAATGTTTCTCTAGAGATGGTACTGTGGGGTATTGCTCCAATTGGTGACAGATATAGATGTAGAATTAGTATCACTAGTGTTGGGAAACCTGAGATTTAACAAGGCTCCAGAGCGTGATGGAATCTCTATCAGACCCTCCACCGAACTTGCGCCTGAGTTAGCACCTCTCTTAAACAAAATCTATCGTAAATCTCTAACACTAATAACAGTGCCCAGTAGTTGGAAGAAGTTCGAGGAGACACGCATCTAGTAGAAAAGCATCTGGAGCCATTCACAAAACTACCGTGCAATATCCTTGCCATCCATTTGTTATAGGAATCTTGAACATATTCTCAGCTCAAACGTAATGAGGTTCCTTCAATAGAAGGACCTCATTGCCAATCAGTACAGATTTGGAAAACTGTCAAATTTCCTTCATGGGGTATGATACGAAATTTGTGACTTAACTGATGATTTCTTTGGTAGGGAGGACTCAGCATGTTTCCTTCATTGTAGAGAAATTGGTGTGTACAGTGTAAGCGTATTGGGATCCACAGTTTCTGTTGTATATCAATGGTCTTGCAGCAGTTTAATGATTTTAGAATTTTCGCGGATGATGCACTTATCTATAATGATGTACTATCTGAAGAATTCTGCACAAACATTGAGTAGGATCTTGACAAAAAATTATACTCATCAATGAAAGAGTACAGCTGGTACCAGTTAATTCATACAAATCTCTGGACGTTACAATTTGGGACATGAAACGGAACGATCATGGGCTCTCAATTGGAGATAAGACAGGTGGAAGGCTTTGGTTCATTGGTAGAATACTAGGGTGATGGAATCAGTCCACAGAGATGACTGTTTACAATTGTCTCATGTGACGATACCAAGAATGTTGCTGTAGTGTGTGGGAGCCGTATCAAATTGGACTGGCAGCAGGTATTGTAAAGATGTAGAGAAGAGCAACACGAACAGTCAATGATTCTTTGATCCATGGAGAAACTGAGCTGGCATACTTTGAAGATAGACGGATACTATTCCAAAAAAACCCACTTTGGAAATTTCAAGAAGCTGCTTTACACCTCGAATCTAGGAATATACTACAACCCACCACATATCTCTCTTACAGGTGTGGTGCGAATGAAATTAGCTGACTTACAGGACGCACACAGGCAATTTAAACAATCATACCCAAGCTCCATTTGTGACTGGAATGTGAAGAAGCCCTGGTAACTGATACAGTAAGAAGTACCCTCCACCTTGCGCTTCAGAGCGGTTTGCAGAGTATGGATGCAGATGTATACGTAGATGAACAGAGTTGATGGGGTTATCGAACAGAAACTGTTAGATTTGTGTTTGAGAAATAACTTCCCTTTTTCTTAAGCATCTAAACTCAGTGGATAGTGGGTTAAAATTAAGAGCTATATTGTATGTAAGATCTCCGTTAATCAATGGCCGATTTTTCAGTCCATTGTGGATCCCACTATTCTGGCTTACGTGAAAATATGCTGTCACGTATACTTGAGAACCCCACACAACAGTTTCAAGGGAGCTCTCTAGCGATCACTTTCTGGTGTGTTCCCCAAGTTCATGGGTTGACTGTGTTGCGAGGGCGAGTTTGGCTATTCGCACTCTACACGTTCTTATAAGTCCTTTGGTGGTTGTAACGTAGTGATCGTAGAGGAGGAGCGTATAGTGTGAGGTCCGCCAGAGTTTTACACCTTTCGCTAGCCACACCTTCACGATGGTAGTCATTCTCAGTTAACCTCACAGATCGCCGATCCCTCTGATACTGTCCTGGTCATACTGCCACCCTAACAGCTTCATTCTTGACACCAATGCAGCTGACCATTAGCAGCAGAAGAGCCGCCCACTATTATTAAAAGACTCTGTGCCATCTCTCTAATACTGTCCCAGGCTGTGACGTACCGGGTTCAGACCCCTTCCTGCTATTGGCACAGTGCAGATCACTGTCAGTGCCATCCCTCGACCCCTCATATCCCCCCATCCTCCATCCCCCCCCCCCCCCCCACGGCGCAGTTGCGCGGTCGAGTGTCTACAGGGTGAGTCACTAACTATTGCAACCAAGAATAACTTGAAAAGTATGACAAGACCTGAAACGTTTCTGGGAGAAAAATTGCATGGGCCAAGGGGGCCATAATGTGACGTTGGTTTTTTGTTGCTAGGTGGGATCATGTCAGAGATGTGAAGGTCTACTTTGTTTTTTTTTTTTAAATAACATGCTACAGTCGGGTACTTATCGAGACGAATCCAATGATGTGTAACAGGAAGTTCTTTGAAGGTCAACGAGGGTCAGAAATGTGGCATGAACATCGATTTACAGAAGGTGTTCGAACTGCTCCAACCTTCTTATCATGGACTGAGTGGTATTCCTTATCACATCGGCACTTATCAAAGCAGCAGCTCTGACATTTCTCTCTTGCATATCTCAGGTGTAGTTGGGGCATCTTTATAATCAATGTCTTTTATGAAACCCCACAAGAAAAAAATCCAGAGGTGTCAGGTCTGGCGAATGAACCTACAACGACACATCTCCTCCGCGTCCAATCCAACAATTTGGGAATTGTCTCGGCAACTCATTTCTAGACATCAGCGAAAAATGTGCTGGACACCCATCGTGTTGATACCACAATCTGTTCCTCGTTCCTAAAGGTATTTCTTCCAATAACAGACCTAATGTTTCTTGCAGGAATGTGGTGTACTTCCTACCGTTAAGATTTCCTTCGATGAAATAGGGGCCTATATTCTCCAGAATCCGACACCATACATCCACCGACCACGGTTTTTGGTGTGCAACTTGCCACAGCCAACATGGATTTTCATTTGCCCAATAATGCACGTTATTCAAATTACCATTTCCGTGGTTCGTGAATGTAGCCTCGTCAGTAAATTAAATCAAATTAATAAATGTGTCATCCCTCTGGCTCATACCAGATTCCCTTGTGATTTGACGTGAACTAACACAAGGATTTCGCACCACAGTAGCAAGAGTACCAATTTCCGTTTCCTCGTTAGTAGCTTACCTTTGCCCAATATGCTTCCGATGCGTTAAAGATCCAGTTTGTCTCAATTTATCATACACATATGTAAAGGTACGACGTACAGGGTGAGTACGTTGAGGATATCTTTCAGTATATAGGTCTCTAGCTGTCACTGAATTTCGTTGGCACTCTCCTTAAATGAGAAGCATATCGACTTGTTCTTCGAAGGAATACATCATTCACATTCGCTTGATTCGACGATACTAGTCTTACCGTCACTGTTAGTGTTCTATTGCGAAACCGTCGAATGGTGTTTGCATGTGAAAGGCGCGTTAGCTAGATATACCACATTCGGCGGCTATTTACTATCTGCATGATATACGAGAGAGAGTTGTCAGAGTATGTGCTTCTATGAGTGCTAAGGAATACCACTCAATCCATGATAAGAAGATTGCAGTAATGCATTGATACCGATGGTCATCACTTCGAACACCTTCTGTGAATGGACGTTCAAGCCACCTTTGTGACCTTCGTTGACCTTCAAAGACCTTACTGTTACACATCATTGGATTCGTCTCGTTAACCGTTTTCAGAAAATAAATACCAAACTATAGAATCCCATTTAAAAAAACCAAGTTGACCGTCATACCTCTGACACTGGTTAGCACTGAAATACGGTGCCAAGAGCAGAATTTTCTGATTTCGTTATACAGCAAGAGCCACGGATAATTTTTGGGACCTTTTTTGAATAGCCACATAAGATCGACACCGCCACCACCTGCATCTCACAGAATCATTTGAGTACTGACTAACTGCACAGACCAGTTATCTGTTCTGTTAATGAATAATAAGTTTCTGTTCCCTAAACAATCGGTTGGACACTCTTAATTTATGCAAAATCATTTACTTAAACAAGGTCCTATTCCAAGTGATGCAATAATCCTAGCATTGAACTGAAAACTAATTACCTCCCATAAAAAAAACAATAACTTGTGTGGAATATTTGAAACGTCCCCTTACAAAAATTATAAATGACTGTGCTTAAACTGACACGCAATATTTTACTGTGCTTAAACTGACACACAATATTTTTAGCGCAACGCAATCTGACTTTCAATAATCCTTACGAAAGAATGGCCCTGACTAACAATAACCTATACCTTTTATGAATCACTTAACACACAAAAATTTTCGTTATTCGAACTACTGCAATACAGCGTGCGCCAATAGTGCCAGCTGAATAAAAGATTCTAACTACTGAAGGCACTAACTACTGATAGGCATAGTTAGCAAATGAAAGACTTTGATAGAGAACAAACAGTGTATTTACCTTAATAGTGTTCAAAAAGTCATAATATATACATCAGTTCATGACATCCAGTCTTACAAATTTACTCTCTCTGATGGACACACGTCCAGATCATCCGCTGTCAAAACTCCCCACATCCACCACTGCTGGCGGCTCACCTCCAACTGCGCAACGCTACGCGCTGTTCACATCCAGCTGCCCAACACTACAATAGCAACTATTCCAACAATGCCAACCAGCCACAGACTTCACACAGCACAGCCAGTGATTTTCATACAGAGCGCTACATAGCGTTACCAACATAAAAACCTAAATAGCCCACTTACATAGTTGACACTATAAGTATTCAGTCAGGCCAAGTTTTGACATACTCCACGTATTTTTCATACAAGGATAGTTGATGTTTTATTAAAGTGTAATTGCCAAGAAAAGATTTGAAGTATTCAACTTAAAGGTTGTTCGTATTAAAATCTTAGTGCGTATTAAAATCTTAGCAAACATTATGATAATTCATAGCAGTGATTGGTTAGCAGGCTTGAAGGGCAAGCTTAATGATGATTGTGCAGGTCTGAAGTTAAAGTGTTTATAATGTCATGTATAGATATTTAATAGCGTTTCTTATATCGTGTTGTGACTAAAATGTACAACTGTCATCTGAGTCTACTGATGGACCAGTTTCAGGGTCCTCATGCTAAGTGCTGAAGCAAATTTAAGTCATGTAACAATTACAGGATTAGTGATGTACCCTTGCCAGATTTCTAATATTTGTATGCTATAATAAGCAACTGTCTACACCTATTGAAATTATACTGCATCCAGGCACCACATATCCCTTTTGTGACAAATAGTATAAAGAAGCAAATGCTACCCTACAACAGAAATAATAGTAAGGTTGTTGTTATTATCGTCTTGAATACAAAGACTGATTTCACGCAGCTCTCTGTGCTACTCATCCTGTGCAGGTCTCTTCGTCTCCAAGTAACTGCTGCCATCTACATCCTTCTCAACCTGTTTGCTGTATTCATTACTTGGTCTCCCTGTACGACTTAAATCCCCTCCCTCCCTCCCGTCCCCAACCGCGCTTCCCCCCAGTACTAAATTAGTGTTCTCCTGATGTCTCAGTAGTTGCAGGGGCAATAGTCTGGATGATTGACTGATCTGGCCTTGTAACACTAACCAAAACGGCCTTGTAGTGCTGGTACTGCGAACTGCTGAAAGCAAGGGGAAACTAGAGCCGTAATTTTGCCTGAGGGTATGCAGCTTTACTGTATGGTTAACTGATGATGGCGTCCTCTTGGGTAAAATATTCCAGAGGTAAAATAGTCCCCCATTCAGATCTCCGAGCAGGGACTACTCAAGAGGACGTCGTTATCAGAAGAAAGAAAATTGGCGTTCTACAGATCGGAGTGCGGAATGTCAGATCCCTTAATAGGGCAGGCTGATTAGAGAATTTAAACAGGGAAATGGATAGGTTAAAGTTAGATATAGTGGGAATTAGTGAAGTTAGGTGGCAGGATGAACAAGACTTTTGGTCAGGTGGATACAGGGTTATAAATACAAAATCAGATAGGGGTAGTGCAGGAGTAGGTTTAATAATGAATAAAGCAATAGGAATGCGGGTAAGCTATTACAAACAGCACAGCGAACGCATTGTCGTGGCCAAGACAGAGGTTTAGGCTCTGAGTACTATGCGACTTAACTTCTGAGGTCACCAGTCGCCTAGAACTTAGAACTAATTAAACGTAACTAACCTAAGGATATCACACACATCCATGCCCGAGGCAGCATTCGAACCTGCGACCGTAGAGGTCGATCGGCTCCAGACTGTAGCGCCTAGAACCGCACGGCCACTCCGGCCGGCAGAGGTTTAGGAACCAGGTCTTAAATTGTAAGACATTTCCAGGGGCATATATGGACTCTGACCACAATCTATTGGTTATGAACTACAGAATAAAACTGAAGAAACTGCAAAAAGGTGGGAATCTAAGGAGGTGGGACCTCGATAAACTGAAAGAACCAGAAGTTGTACAGAGTTTCAGGGAGAGCATAAGGGAGCAATTGACAGGAATGGGGGAAAGAAATACAGTAGAAGAAGAATGGGTAGCTTTGAGGGATGAAGTAGTGAAGGCAGCAGAGGATCAAGTAGGTAAAAAGACGAGGTTTAGTAGAAATCCTTGGGTAACAGAAGAAATATTGAATTTAATTGATGAAAGGAGATAATATAAAAATGCAGTAAATAAATCAGGCAAAAAGGAATACAAACGTCTCAAAAATGAGATCGACAGGAAGTGCAAAATGGCTAAACAGGCATGGCCAGAGGGCAAATGTAAGGATGTAGAGGCTTATCTCACTAGGGGTAAGATAGATACTTCCTACATGAAAATTAAAGAGACCTTTGGAGAAAAGAGAACCACTTGTATGAATATCAAGAGCTCAGATGGAAACCCAGTTCTCACCAAAGAAGGGAAGGCAGAAAGGTGGAAGGGGTATATAGAGGGTCTATACAAGGGCGATGTACTTGAGGGCAATGTTATAGAAACGGAAGAGGATGTAGATGTAGATGAAATGGGAGATATCATACTGCGTGAAGAGTTTGATAGAGAATAGATAGACCTGAGTCGAAACAAGGCCCCCGGAGTAGACAACATTCCCTTAGAACTATTGACGACCTTGGGAGAGCCAGTCCTGACAAAACTCTACCATCTGGTGAGCAAAATGTATGAGACAGGCGAAATACCCTCAGACTTCAAGAAGAATATAATAATTCCAATCCCAAAGAAAGCAGGCGTTGACAGATGTGAAAATTAGCGAACTATCAGTTTAATAAGTCACGGCTGCAAAATACTAATGCGAATTCTTTACAGACGAATGGAAAAACTGGTAGAAGCCGACCTCGGCGAAGATCGGTTTGGATTCCATAGAAATGTTGGAACACATGAGACAATACTGACCCTACGACTTATCTTAGAAGCTAGATTAACAAAAGGCAAACCTACGTTTCTAGCATTTGTAGACTTAGAGGAAGTTTTTGACAATGTTGACTGGAATACTCTCTTTCAAAACCTGAAGGTGGCAGGTGTAAAATACAGGGAGCGAACGGCTATTTAAAATTTGCACAGGAACCAGATGGCAGTTATAAGAGTCGAGGGACATGAAAGGGAAGCAGTTGTTTGGAAGGGAGTGAGACAGGTTTGTAGCCTCTTCCTGATGTTATTCAATCTGCGTATTGAGCACGCAGTAAAGGAAGCAAAAGAAAAATTCGAAGTAGGTATTAAAATCGATGGAGAAGAAATAATAACTTTGAGGTTCGCCGATGACATTGTAATTCTAGGCACTTAAAGTAGTAAAGGAGTTTTGCTATTTGGGGAGCAAAATGATGATGGTCGAAGTAGAAAGGGTATAAAATGAAGACTGGCAATGGCAAGGAAAGCGTATGTGGATAAATTTGTTAACATCTAGTATTGATATAAGTGTCAGGAAGTCGTTTCTGAAGGTATTTGTATGGAGTGTAGCCATGTATGGACTTGAAACATGGACGAAAAATAGTTTGGACAAGAAGAGAATAGACGTTTTCGAAATGTAGTGCTTCAGAAGAATGCTGAAGATGGATAGACCACATAACTAATGAGGAGGTACTGAGTAGAATTTGGGAGAAGAGGAGTTTGTGGCACAACTTGACTAGAAGAAGGGATCGGTTGGTTGGACATGTTCTGAGGCATCAAGGGATCACCGATTTAGTATTGGAGGGCAGAGTGGAGGGTAAAAATCGTAGAGGGAGACCAAGAGATGAATACACTAAGCAGATCCAGAAGGATGTAGGCTGCAGTACGTACTGGGAGATGAAGAAGCATGTGCAACAGAATTAGATTTTCACAAAAAATCTTTCATAATATTAAGTGTATATCGAGCACCTGCAGGTAACTTTAATCTGTTTGTAAACCACCTTGAAGCTGTACTGGCCCATTTAACAACCAAAAACAAAGAAATAGTGGTTGCTGGTGATTTCAATGTAGATTTCCTTAAAGACTCTCCCAATAAGAACCTATTTGAGTTAGTAACACTATCATTCAACTTAATTCCCACAGTAAAGTTCCCCACTAGGATAACCACTTGCTCACAAACAGCCATTGATAATATCTTTATAGAAAAGTCAAATGAACAAAATTATATTACAAAACCAATAGTCAATGGCCTCTCAGACCATGACATGCAGTTCCTTCTGTTAAATGTTAATACTGAACAGGATATAAAATCTGTTAAATCTGAGCTCAAGAGGGTAATCAGTAAGCCAAAAATTGATTATTTTAGGACATTCCTCAGAGACATTCACTGGACTGATGTTTACAGTGCTCATGGCATGAATGAAAAATATAACATTTTTGCTAATAAAGTGCTTACCTTATTTGAACACTGCTTTCCCCCAAAACTTACCAAGGTTAGAGCGAAGTCTACAAAGAAGCCATGGATTACTCGAGGAATAGGGGTATCTTGTAAAACAAAAAGAAAACTGTATCTGTCAATCCGAAACATTTCCAATGTTGATGCTATAGCACATTATAAGAAATACTGCAAAATATTAAAGACTGTAATACGGATGTCAAAGCAAATATATTACAAGGAAAAGATAGTCATATCAGATAACAAAATAAAGACAATATGGGATATAGTGAAGGAGGAGACCGGTAGAACCAGACATGAAGAGGAACAAATAGCATTAAGAGTAAATGATGCATTGGTGACAGATGTGTATAGTGTTGCAGAACTTTTTAACAAACATTTTATAACTGTTACTGAAAAGATGGGGTTGTCAGGTTCGGTAGATGCTGCTATGGATTACCTTAGACCAGACATTTCAAGTAACTTCCATAATATGAATTTGACCCTCACTACCCCAACAGAAATAATGTCCATCATAAAATCTTTAAAATCAAAAACATCTAGTGGGTATGATGAAATATCAACAAAGTTAATTAAAGAATGTGATTCTGAGCTAAGTAACATATTAAGCTATCTGTGTAACCAGTCGTTTATCAGTGGAATATTTCCCGAATGGCTGAAATATGCTGAAGTTAAGCCACTGTTTAAGAAGGGAGATATAGAAATAGCATCAAATTTCTGTCCAATTTCACTGTTGCCAGCATTCTCAAAAATTTTCGAAAAAGTAATGTACAGTCGTCTTTATAACCATCTTATCTCAAATAACATACTGTCAAAGTCACAGTTTGGATTTCTAAAAGGTTCTGATATTGAGAAGGCTATCTACACTTACAGTGAAAATGTACTTAATTCATTAGACAAAAAATTGCAGGCAACTGGTATATTTTGTGATCTGTCAAAGGCATTTGACTGTGTAAATCACAATATCCTTTTAAGTAAACTAGAATATTATAGTGTAACAGGAAATGCTGCAAAATGGTTCAAATCTTATATCTCTGGCAGGAAACAAAGGGTGTTATTAGGAAAGAGACATGTATCAAGCTATCAGGCATCATCCAACTGGGAACTAATTACATGTGGGGTCCCACAAGGTTCCATTTTGGGGCCCTTACTTTTTCTTGTGTATATCAATGACCTTTCATCAGTAACATTACCAGATGCCAAGTTTGTTTTGTTTGCTGATGATACAAACATTGCAATAAATAGCAAATCAAGTGTAGTCTTAGAAAGATCAGCCAATAAAATATTTGTAGACATTAATCACTGGTTCCTAGCCAATTCTTTGTCACTAAACTTTGAAAAAACACACTACATGCAGTTCAGAACTTGTAAGGGGTGTCCCAAGAGTATATGTCTAACATATGATGACAAGAAGATAGAAGAAGTGGACGGTGTTAAATTCTTGGGATTACAGCTTGATAATAAATTCAACTGGGAGGAGCACACCACAGAACTGCTGAAGCGTCTTAACAAATCTCTGTTTGCAATGCGAATTTTGTCAGACATAGGGGATATAAAAATGAAAAAGCTGGCATACTATGCTTACTTTCATTCCATAATGTCATATGGGATTATTTTCTGGGGTAATTCATCAAGCCAAGCTAAAGTTTTCCGGGCACAAAAACGTGCAGTAAGAATTATATGTGGTGTGAACTCAAGAACATCCTGCAGAAGCCTGTTTAGGGAACTAGGGATACTAACTACAGCTTCCCAATATATTTATTCCTTAATGAAATTTGTCATTAAAAATATATCACTTTTTCAAACCAACAGCTCAATTCATGGAATCAATACTAGAAATAAGAATAATCTTCACAAGGATTTAAAGTCACTTAGTCTTGTACAAAAAGGTGTGCATTATTCAGGAACACACATTTTCAATAACTTGCCAGCAGCCATAAAAAGCTTAACAACCAATGAAATTCAGTTTAAGAGAAGCCTAAAGGATTTATTGGTGGCCAACTCCTTCTACTCCATTGATGAATTTCTGAGGAAAACCAACTGATTTGTATATAAGTACAACATAACTTCTGCACAATTTCAGTGCAGTAATGTGTTCACTGAAAATGTGTGTGTGTGTGTGTGTGTGTGTGTGTGTGTGTGTGTGTGTGTGTGTGTGTGTGTAAGTATAATCTAACTTCTGCACCATTTCAGTGCAGTAATGTGTTCATTGTAAATAAGTATTACAGTAGTTGTATTACATGTTTCTTACCTTATAAATAAATATAAAACTTTTTTATTTTAAATTCAGTGCAATAGTATTTGTAAAATGACTCTTAGTGTTCATTAAAAAATGACGATCATTCCACTTGGGACCTGTGGAATGGTACATTAGCTTATTTGTTTTAGTTTAAATATTTGTCATGTATTGTTGTTTTTCTGACATGTTCCACATCCTGGAGGACCTCCTCACTACGGATCAATTGGAATGAAAGTAAATCTAATCTAATCTAAAAAACAGGATAGAGTAGCATGGAGAGCTGCATCAAACCAGTCTCAGGACTGAAGACCACAACAACAACAACGATGTCTCAGTGTGTGTCCTATCAACAGATCCCTTCTTCTAATTAGGTTGTGCCACCAGTATCTGTTTCCTCCATATCTGTTCGTACTTCCTCATTGATTATGTGTTGTGGAACAGTGGGGCTTTCTGCGAGCGATGTGCGGTAGGAGAAATAAGGTTTGCTAAGAAACTACCGGACGTCACTCACACTGAAAATGTACCTAAGGACCAGTTTAAAACTGGGTTTGAAGAATATTACAAGGGGGGAATATAAGTAGCATGTTAACGTCGGCCTCAACTGTTCTGTCCGCACAATGACACGTCGGACACGGTTGGCTCTGTAAAAAAACTTGGCACATAGAAAATAAATGATTAAGCAATCACAAATTTAGGGGAACTGACACTATAATTACGAGCTTGGACTTCACGTACATATAACATGTTAACACTTACGTCAATAACAATGACGGAACTTGAGTGGTTTGAAAAGTTTACAAATCACGTAGAAATGTCCATTCATTAACCACTCTGCGTTTTTCACACATGCTAGTGCCACATGCAACAAAATGACGTAGGTAAATATTATACAATGGCAAATAAATGGCTCTTGGTCTCTTTCATTACTCAAATCAGTGTTTTGTGTGACGAGATGTGGCAGTGTGAAAGTACATCTCATCGCCTCCCGTGTGGAGAACGAGAACTACTGGATTCTCGTGATCCATACGTAATTCCAGTGATGTTATAGTTGCACACAGTACATTCATTCATCTAAATTGTCAAAATCACACTCTTCAATTAATTAAAATAACATATACATCATAATATCTACAATATGTATCAAATAAGTGCATAGAAGTGTTTATGCTTGTTTTCGCACTATAATGCTACAATTCATTGTGGTCGGTGCAACAGTTATTTGTGTTCGTCTGTCTATGCACAGGCGGTGACCTTCATTCTTGAAAAGTAACTGTACAACACATTGATCTAGCTTCCATATTATTAAATTTAATAAACTCAGTCCTGATGAAAAGGGAGAAACTTATAATCTAACATGAAAATCAAAGGTAGATTGCTTATACACTAATCACTTTCTGTACATTTGTACGATGTTTTAGTTAGTTCAGGGGTTTTGTCTCTTTCGTAGAGTTTTTGTGTGAATTGCACGGTATTTGCTTATCGCTTAAATTTACACTAATAAATATTCATGTTGCACACGAACACAAAACACTTTGACGCTCTTCGCCGTGAGTTGTCGATGGTGGTTTGTGGTCTTATCTCACCGCATCTTGACATGGTTACGTGGGTAAGACAGGGACGTTGAGAAGCTGGCGTCTCATTATGTTAAATGTTCGTCCATGTAGATAAATTTCCGTCAGTTGTCTTTCTTTTGGTACCTATTTTTTATCATGAAACAATAAAGAAAATCTGACTTAGGTTATGCTTAACAGTAAGCTTACATCACTAATAGGGTAAGGGATAAAGGTGTGAACATCATTTTTACAAAGCTAGCGTGAGTACTTGCTCACTTAATTTATACATTGTTCAGTAATATCTTATTTCCGCTCCGAAATGACTATACCAGCCAACCGTTGTTGCCGAGCGGTTCTAGGTGCTTCAGTGCGGAGCCGCGCTGCTGCTACGGTCGCAGGTTCGAATCCTGCCTCCGGCATGGATGTGTGTGATGTCCTTAGCTTAGTTAGTCTAGGGGACTGATTACCTCAGATGTCAAGTCGCACAGTTGTCAGAGCCAATTTTTTGACTATGTACACTCAGTACTTGACATGAGTCTTTGGTTTGGATGTATGGCCATGTCCATATTTTGAATTGCCGCTGGACACGCGGCTGTTAAAGTCAACCAACTAGCATTCTCAGAGGGGCATATCTTTAAATGTGAAAACTTTCATTTTGAATAGGCATTATTCCGTATTCCTGCGCTCTGTAGTATTCGCTTCGCGTGGCGATCCGCAAATATTTAAGCTGGACATGTCAAGGGACAAATGACTCATAAATTCTGTGAATGTTTCCGTCAGGGTCACATGGTACGTTGCCTTGTTTTCCTTCTTATCGCTCAGTCCACATGGTTCATTATCTCACTTGCCGCTGGAGTTTCTTTTATCATCCGCACGTATATATCTGTCGTTACATGCGGCAGTGACGAATAATTGTTCTCTCTCCATCGTGTCGCGCCGTCTGTTCCTCGGATAAAATTATCTTCGTCTTACATCTAACAAAATTCATCATGTAGAATGTCGGGAGTCGGCTCACCGGCTACGTCCTTCCTTTGTATTCAAATAAAACCTCAATATAAATCGGCATCCATGGCCAGCAGTCGCGTAGGACTTCATCTTCTTAATAACTAACTTAAAACTAATCCTATAATTTCTCCCGTAAATCTGGTCGGCGACTTTCCTCAGTAATTTTCTTTTCTTCTTTTTTCTGTGCGGCAGTGTCTGGACTCATGGATTCATTCTTCTTCTTGTCTTTCAGCGGTCTTTTTGTAGATGTGATCGGCAAAATCTTCCTCAATGGTCATTATCATTTTCTTGGCTCGAAGCATTCTTCTTAATGTACTGATGGTGGTATAGACCCTTTATTCTTCCAGACACGTGATCGGCTATCAGATAGCAACCAATGTGTGGTTTGCTCAAAATTATGTATGGACTCTCGTACAAGCGCCTCCACTTTTTATTTAGACGGTACAGCAATGAAGGTTTGCAATGTGTCCTCACTAATACTTTTTCATTGAGTTTGTAGTCTACCACTTTCCCGTTCTTCTTACCGTGTGCTCTCTTTCTGATATTCGCATGGACAGTATGTGAAATCATGGCCTGTCTGAGTTTTACATCGAGTTCTTCTTCATCACTCTGAATTTTAGGTATAGGATCGACCCAGTCGTTGCGTTTGATTCGACATTAGTTCTTGTGGCGTGTAACCGGTTGACATGTGGGGCCGGTTTTTGACTATCTGCTCCAATGGGGTTATAATTCCACCCATTTTGTTTGGCGTGTCGGAATATATGTGCGGATTAATCGGTTGAATTCCTTAAATACTCGTTCCGTCAAGTTTAACTGTGGTCTGAATTTCGAAACCAAAATTTGCTTGATGTTGTTCCTTGGGAGAAAACCTCCCCATTGTTTGCCCATAATGTTCGAGGCATTGTCCGAAAGTATGACCTCCGGTTTGCCGAAACGTGGGAAGTAATCCTGCTCTATTCTTCTTGGCTTTCTGGCATTCTAGACAATTTTGTAGGAGTTTGTGTACCTTTTTTCCATGCATATTAGGAACGTAGCAATACATCGATATTTTCTTCTTGCATTTTATAGGATCGAAGTGCCCCCAAGACAGGTGGGTATACCATAACAAATGTTCCACATAGGCATGGGGTATGCACACGCACCTTCTTCCGGTTTCTGTTGTCCGATGAACTAATACTCCTTCAAGTAATTTGTAAAATTTCGCTAACCGGTGTTGAGGTTCAAATGGTTCAAATGGCTCTGAGCACTATCGGACTTAACATCTGAGGTCATAAGTCCCCTAGAACTTAGAACTACGTAAACCTAACTAACCTAAGGACATCACACACATCCATGCCCGAGGTAGGACTCGAACCTGCGACCGTAGCGGTCGCGCGGTTCCAGACTGAAGCGCCTAGAACCGCTCGGCCACTGCGGCCGGCTAACCGGTGTTGAGGATTTATCTTAAGTATTCCCTTTACTTTATTCCATTTTCTATCGGCGTCATGCAAGGTCTTCATTTGTCTGCACAGCTGTAGGTAGTAGTTTCAGTGAATCGGGTCTTCCATTAACAATATTTGTCCATTCAGTAATTTTCCCTCAAATTCACAGTTTTCGGGCATTCCCTCCGGCATGCGTGATAGGACATCGGCTATGACGTTGTCAGAATAACCTTTTATTTTTCGACCATAAATATAATAACTGAATCTCCGAAATGCCCATACGACGGTTAAACCTTCCAATTCCGTTACTCAGTAGTTTCGCTCACACTCCGTCAATACGCGACTCGCGAAACTGATAATTGTGATTTTCTTCTCTCCGTTTACTTGTTCTTCTTGGAAGAGACAAGCGCCTAGACCCTGAAAGGAAGCGTCTCAAGATATACAGAAGTCTTCATCTAAATTTGGATGGTTCAAGATATCACTAGAGAGTAATGCTTCTTTTATCTCCTTGAAAGCTCGTTTACACTCTTCGGTCCAATTCCACGGAACGTTCTTTTTCAACATGTTGTGTAATGACGGGTGGTTAAGGCATTGTCCGGATAGAAAACGCCGAAAGAATGACATCATTCCAATGAACCCTTTAAGCTGGCGTTTCGTGGTGAGTGTAGGAAAGTTTTCTATAGCTGAAAGTTTCTTGGGATCCGGTCGAATTCCTTCTGAAGATAACACGTGGCCTAAGAATTTGATCTCTTGTTTCCCGAATTTTGACTTCCTGAGGTTGGCAGTAAGTCCATAGTCCGTGAACCTTCTGAACACTTTCTCGATGAGCTGGATGTGGTTTTCCCATGTAGTGGTGGCAATTATCAAGTCATCGGCGTACACCGCACTTTGTCTAAAATTTCCGGTCCCAGAACGTAATCCAAAGCCGCAATAAATATTCCAGAACTGACATTAAAGCCAAACGGAACTACTTTGAACTGATACGACCGGTCGGCGAAAATAAATGCTATATACTTCCTCGATTGTTGTGACAGCCAGACCTGACAGTAGCTACGTCTTGGGTCAAAACTAGACAGATACCTTACATCTCTAAATTTCTGGAATTGCTCTTCGAGCGGTTCAGGCCTCCTGCAAACCGGTGATATTATTTTACTAATGTTGCTAGCGTCCAGTACCAACCTTACACTGACATCCTCTTTCATATCAGGAACTAAGGGGCAGCAATAGGGTGAATCAGAGTTTTCGATAATGTTTCACATGATCATTTTTCTTATCCCGTCTCTAATATCTGCCTTCTTGGATTGCGGAACCGCATAGGTGGTCTTGCAGTACGTGTCTTGGGGAATGACCATGTCGAACTCGAAGTCTCTTATTATCCCAGGCTTGGTAGAAAATACGCGTGAATATCTCACTAAAAGATGGAATAAATGCTGCTGTTGGGCGTCTGTTAGTTCAAGTGATTCCATGGTTTTCCGAATTATTTCTTCTTGAGCCGGTATTTGCTCGTCTTCGTCACAATCAGCAACATATTGGCTGAAATGCAACAGGTGATCGCTGCGTACTTTACCCTTCCGGTGCTTTGCAATTGCCATTCTGTCAGATTTATGAATGCATCCGCTGCTCATGACATTGTCAATCCGCTACTCTTATCTTGTCACGGAAAAGGTCGACCGTAATTGCTTTGTCGTTGACTGTCAGCTTGCATGTACCGTCATAAATATCAAATTTTTCTCTCGTCTTGCGGAGAAACTCCACACCGAGTATGCAAGGAATGGATAGATTTTTCACAGCTAAGCACACACATGCAATTGTCGCTGATTCTATTCGGACTGGTTTACTCTTTGAATCATGGAACAGACAGCACCGTTGACTGTACAGTGGGTACTTTGATTAATGCAGATACTTTTCTGAAAACACACAACGACATTGCATATATATATATATATATATATATATATATATATATATACGCAGAAGCTTGTACTCGGTCTTCCCGTAAGTCTTCTGTTGGTTTAGTCACCTTTTCTCCGATTAATTGTTCACGTATATCTGAGTTCTGCGCATGAGATTTATTAACTCCGACATGAAGTCGCCCCCTGCGCATTCCGCAGCCAACCCACGGAGGCCTGGACCAGCTGCTTCCGGTTTTCCGCTTCCCTTTGTGCTGAGCTGCTACCGTTTCATGTAGCGCTCGTGCTATTGTCTTAAGTTTTCGTCACGGTAGAGCTTGAATACTATGTTACCGTTGGTACGAATCTCGGCTGGTTGCAAAAATTGTAGTTCGGCGGCGGCCTGACTTGGGTGTAGAATATGGTCGGGCTGTATGTTCCACGCGGCTTCTGATTTTGTTTAAACTGCTGCTGATATTTTGCATTCGTTGCTTGCTGTGGTGGTGCATTTTGTTGGTATTGCATGACTTGGTTCTGCTGCTGAAAACTGTTATTATTTCGCTACCCATTTTGGTAGCCTTCATTGTTTTGTTCGCCGTATCGGTTCCCACCGTAGTTCTTATGTTGGTAACCGTTGCCGTATCTACTTCGTTTGTAGCCATTGCCTTGGTTTTTCGGATTGTCGTTATAAATGGGGCAGAGTCTGTAATTATTGTTACGTCTGTTCCGCTGGTTCCCTTTCCCATAGTTGCCATTGTTCTTTCCGTCGCTTGACTGCCAGTTAGCGTTCACCTGTTGGCTGCCGTGTATTTCGGCGGCCCGTGCGCGTGGCGTCTGATGTCCGTGGCTGTGGTTGTCCTGAACACGCGCGTCTTTATAGATGAGGTCTAAACTGTCCAACACGGATAAGAACATCTCCTGGTCGTCATCCGGAACGTTAACTAATTTTTCCCTTATCGATATAGGCAATTTCGACTTGAGAATCATCATTACATCTTTAGTGGTGATTGGTGTATCCCAAGAACGAATCTTCCTCAAGTACTTCTCAAAATACCTCCTTAGCCTCACAAATTTGGCATGAAAAGCTTCAGCATTACTCACTTCTTTCCGAAGTCTCTGCCATACTCCTGAGCTCCAAAACTAATGCAAAAATTGGTGTTCGAATTCGGCATAGGTATGACATCTATCGACCATCTCTGGTCCCCATAACGCATTTTCTCCTTGAATGCAATCCGATAACAAACTGTATGCTTTGGCTGTGTGACCAACTTTCTGGAAACACGCCAGAAAATTCTTTTAAAACTACGAGATGGTGAATGTTTCATTTCTCTGGTATGAATATTTGAAAGACTCTATGCTTCAATACGCTCTCTTTTTTCAATAGATTCCCGAAGCAATACTTGAGCTATTTGTTCCAGCTGTAAAGGTCGGTAGTCCTGCTTCGGCACTGATCGTGCGGAAGTTTGGTGCTGGCTGTCGAAATATTCCGTCGAGTTGTTTACGGTTGGTAATTCGCTTTGGGTTTCTCCATGCGCGTCATTGTTTTGGAGGTCATTTAAGCGGTGTAGCATTGTCTCAATTTGACCCTCAAGTTTGCGTTTCCACTCTTGTAAATCTCTCATGAAGACACGTCGAATGTGTCTTAACTCGCTACAGACTGTGTCTCCTGAACTTCTGGGAGCAGCTAAGACTTCTGACGTGGCTGATTTTACGGTGTCTTTGAGCTCGTTCGTTGTCGGAAATTTCTCTGTCTTTGGTCTCCACCCAATCTTCGTATTTCTTATTCAGTTCCGTGGTGTACGTGTCTAAGCCATGCTTTATTTTACTTTCAAGTATTCAACTTAGACATGTCATCTGACAATTCTGTCATTTTATCGCCTATTTTCTTCATATTATCTTCAAGCTTGTTGACCCTTCCTGACACTTCCTCGTAGTTTTTCAGCGTCTTCGCCGCCTCAGACTGGCAAGCGGTTACTTGAAGCTGAAGTTGGTTGGCGATTGAATTCATGCCATTTTCCAACTTCACAATTTGATCTGCCACTGTGGAAATGTTACTATCTATTTTTGCACGTACGTCAGTTTTAATCGAATCTACTTCACGTTTGAGACCTTCTTTTAGTTCGTCCTTTACCGAATCTATCTTGATTTCCACTGTACCAAATTTGGTTTTCATAATACCCTTTACTGAGTCAATTTCTGCCCTTACTGTAACCATTTGTGATCCGAGTTTACCAGTAACCGATTTTAATTGGGCCTTCAAATTACTATTCATTGAGTCAAGTTTAGTTCGTACATCTGCCTTTAAGTTACTTCCCATAGAATCAAACTCAGTTTCCAGGTCCGATATTAAGTTGGAGAACAACAAGGCTGGTTCCTCGTCCCACTCCTTCTCTTCGCGTTGCCTTTCCTTCTCATCACGTTCCCGTTTTTCTCTCTGGCACATTTCAGTACACATGTCAAGTTTATCCGATTGACTCATCTGAGATGTTTGTCCGAATCTTAGCTCACGCTCCTCGTTCTCTATATTTAACACGCCTTGCCGAGACTCCGGGAGATTAGAAATTACACGCGAGCGGACGTGGTATGTACCAGCGTTTGTTTCGGGAAGTTCTTCTGCGGAATTATCCACTCGCTTGCCTTCTGCCGTGTTTGCAACCAAACATTTCGCGATAGACCAAATGGTAATATTTTTAGATACACTACTGTACTGCTCACACGGGGTGTCTATCTCTGAGTTACTAAAACAGTCAATTGTCACTGGCGGCAATGAAAACTGAATAGCACGACACAAAAGAGACGATTTGGATTCCACTAAATGCAAACAATTGAAGACAACGGTGCTATCCCCCACCAACGCTGTATTTCCACATCTTGGATTTGAATGACAAGAATGACTACAAGAGAACATATACAGACAACTGCAGTCAAACAATAAATATTTTGAACTTCAAAAAATTGACTTTAAAAATTTCAAAGAAAGGTTTTTAAGATAACTAATCTGAATAAATTTTCGAAATGAAGCGGGGTTTGGCGGGAAAGCTGGATTTTAAATGAGAGCAGCACTTGAATGTCAGAAAATGCACTACATAAGCAGGGTTTTCACAAACGCAAAGGATTCTACTTACTTTGCGCTGTCTTGAAACAGCGACTCGCAACTGCAATTACGGCCACCAGTTGTATTTTATCGTTCTGTTGGTAGTCACCAGAATATGATCCACGTCCGGTCCCACATGATATTAAAAACAAGAGGATCAGCTATGATTTTGATTCATGTCGCTGTTCGGGTGCCACATCTGATGTAAGGAATTATTATTAGTATTATTATTATTATTATTAAGCATCAGACTGAGGAGGGGAAGCAACATATACCTGCGTGCCGCCCGTTCCCGTTTAGAAAGTGCCGCGTACCATTGTGGAACAGTGAAGCTTTGTGCGGTTGGAGAAACAAAGCTTGCTAAGAAATTCCCAGACGTCACTCGCACTAAAAAAAGTACCTAAGGGCCACTTTAAAACTGAGTTTGAGGAATATTACAGGGGGGGAATATAAGTAGTATGTTAACGTCGGCCTCGACTGTTCTGTCTGCACAATGACACATCGGACACTGTTGGCTCTGTAAAAAAAACTTGGCACATAGAAAATAAATGATTAAGCAAACACAGATTTAGAGTAATTGACACTATATTTACGAACTTGGACTTAACGTACATATAACATGTTAACACTTACGTCAATAACAATGACAGAACTTGAGTGGTTTGAAAAGTTTACAAATCACGTAGAAATGTCCATTCATTAACCACTCTGCGTTTTTCACACATGCTAGTCCCACATGCAACAAAATGACAGTATTTATCTGTAGGGTTTAACAAATTACAAGTCTAATAAAGAAACCCATGTAATGGTGCGTCCGTATTATAGAGGAGATGAAAAGAGACTGATATCGTCCGGCAGTGGCCGATGGGTTGCGCGCTTCTTTTTCTTTAATGTTCAAAAGTCTTCAGAGTCTGTCTTTAATATCGATGTTTTACATGCTCGATGAGTTAGTCTATAGTTTCTTAGAAGCGTCAGTGGTGCTGGCTTTATTTCTCCTTGTAAATCATCAAAATACATCATTACAATGCATTGTTAAATATTATAAATTGGCAAATAAATGACTGTTGGCCTCTTTCATTACTCAAATCAGTGTTTTGTGTGATGAGATGTGGTGGTGTGGAAATACATCTCAAACCACAAGCTTCTATGCTCTTCATGTCTAAACTCTTTATCGCCCACATTTCACTTCCATACATGGCTACACTCAATACAAATACTTTCAGGAAAGACTTCCTTAGACTTAAACCTATACTAGTCGTTAACAAATTTCTCTTCTTCAGAAATGCTCTTCTGGCCATTTCCAGTCTACATTTTATATCATCTCCGTTTCGACCATCATCAGTTGTTTGGCTGCGCAAATAGCAAAACGCATCAACTACTTTAAGTGGCTCATTTCGGAATGTAATTCCCTCAGCATCACCTGATTTAATTCGACTAAATTCCATTACCCTCGTTTCGCTTTTGTGACTTTCATCTCATATCATTCTTTCGAGACACAATTCTGTTCTATTGCTCTTCCTACTCGTTTGCTTTGTCTGACAGAATTACAGCGTCATAGGTAAACCTCAAAGTTTTTATTTCTCCTTTCTTGACTTTATTTGCTCATACAAATTTTTCTCTGTTTTCATTTATTGATTGCTCAAAATAGAGTTTGAAAAAAATCTGGTATAGGCTAGAAACTTATCTCACTCCCTTCTCAATCCCTGCTTCCCTTTTGAGCAAGGATATAAAATGTTTCAAGGACACTATTTTCCAACAAGTAAGCTGATCGAAGAACCTCTTGTAGAAATTAGTATTGCTCCACAGTTAATAGTTGTTCACTTGTAATAATCATTTGGTGTCTCCCTTAATATATAAGTATTGTTGTGAGCCACTTGTTGCAAAAACGGTTAGTATCCTTTTGTGTTGTTCAAGCAAAACTTCTGTTACATTGCTTCATAAATTGTGCTACTGCTTGGTGTCTTATTTCCAAAACATAATTTCAGTACCAAGTAAAGTCGATCCCAATAGTTAACTCCCTTTATGAACCGTGCTCGCTCTTGATACCACTTTTCCTAATTAGGCTGGCGACCGTTTCCTTGCGTGAAATCGTAGTTTACTTTATTATTAATAGAACTGGGATTCTAGTCTCGTTTATTCTGTTATTGCCTCCTTTCAATAGGAATGCATAGAGAAACGAAAATAGTCCCATACCTTGACCATTAGACACAGTCACGGTCAAATTAAAATCCTTTGTCAGGAGAAATTTCTGACGTTTTCGTCACTGGGCGAACCAGTGCATCAGCAGGTGTGGCGATTCGTGCAAGACGACGGTTCCACCTTTCTTAAAATGCTCTGGTCAGCGCTCAGTTTCAGATAGGCGATGTGTGGTACAACGTACAAGGGCCTACGCCACGTCGGGAAGGGTAACTGGTAGCTCACAGTACACATACTCAGATTGTGTACGACAGCCTCCCATTCCACTAATATGCCCGGATATTCCGCCACTAACTCCAAGGTTTGCGGCATAACCGCCCATCGCTAAAAAAAACTATTCCACAAGACCGTCACCACCGCCACTGGCATCCCAGTTGGAAAGAGACAGCCACCTGCCACTTTACAAGTACGGTCCATACGACAATTCTTAGACCACATATGTGTATGGAGATAAACAGCGATTAATTTACTTATAATCAATTATTGAAAATGACAGTCACAATCGCATTATTTATTTTGCCGCCAACCGGTTTCAACTCGCGTTGGGGTCATCTTCAGGGCAATTTACACTATTTGGTCGCTTGCCGCCAACAGGGTCGAAACCGGTTCGCGGCAAAATAAATAATGCGAATGTGACTATCATTTTGAGTAATTGACTCTATGACAATGATTAACGCCCCTCCCAACTCCTAGCAGCTATGGCAGGATTTAGGGTACAACAATGGAATGCGCTATCTGCGATCACTAACGAGGATGTACTCCCGCAAGACCTTTGGACGTAGAAAACAACACTAGCAACCATCTCCGATACAAGTTCTCAACCTGACACTGCAGCCCACTTTGGGGATATCAGGTATACTGAAAAGACAGAGAGGGTGACCGAGAAGGAGCTGCGCTCTTCACCAGTGGTGTGCTGTGCCACACACCAGTACTGATGTACCACGACGCTATTGCAGCTTTCAAGCGGTAGCGGTCAGGTTCTCGTCTGCAGTTGGGCGAATCACCATTGTGGCTGTCTGCTGTCGCATATTTCCAATTACGAGTCATATGCATTGCACAGCAGCTGGAACCTCCTTTCCTACTCTGTGTCGATTTTAACGAGCGCAACACATTTTGGGCCTGCGTGTTGCATGATAAAGTGGGTGCCGAGATTATGAAGATTCTTGAGGAGTTCAATCTTGTCGTTCTCAGTGACGATTCGACTACATTACTCCTGGTAGTGGGTCAGTGACACTAAGCCACCTACCTTGTTTTCTATTCCCTCGTTTCTTGCATGGACTGCTATTCTCATCCTGTGGAATCGAGTCACGACACTCTTCTTGTATCAGTGTTCACACAAATCCCTGTAACTGTCAACAGGTCACGTCTGAAATGGCTCGTCCTGAAGGCGGATTGCTCATGGTACTGTGCAGTAATGGATGCACCATTTCCCTCGTTCCCCAGCGAGAAGTCACCGCATGTAAGGTATATTATCAGATTAGGATGATGTTTAAAAAACCAGAAAAAGCTCCCCCAGACGCATTACGGATTTTCTAAGGGTAGAAGTACACTCCTGGAAATTGAAATAAGAACACCGTGAATTCATTGTCCCAGGAAGGGGAAACTTTATTGACACATTCCTGGGGTCAGATACATGACATGATCACACTGACAGAACCACAGGCACATAGACACAGGCAACAGAGCATGCACAATGTCGGCACTAGTACAGTGTATATCCACCTTTCGCAGCAATGCAGGCTGCTATTCTCCCATGGAGACGATCGTAGAAATGCTGGATGTAGTCCTGTGGAACGGCTTGCCATGCCATTTCCACCTGGCGCCTCAGTTGGACCAGCGTTCGTGCTGGACGTGCAGACCGCGTGAGACGACGCTTCATCCAGTCCCAAACATGCTCAATGGGGGACAGATCCGGAGATCTTGCTGGCCAGGGTAGTTGACTTACACCTTCTAGAGCACGTTGGGTGGCACGGGATACATGCGGACGTGCATTGTCCTGTTGGAACAGCAAGTTCCCTTGCCGGTCTAGGAATGGTAGAACGATGGGTTCGATGACGGTTTGGATGTACCGTGCACTATTCAGTGCCCCCTCGACGATCACCAGTGGTGTACGGCCAGTGTAGGAGATCGCTCCCCACACCATGATGCCGGGTGTTGGCCCTGTGTGCCTCGGTCGTATGAAGTCCTGATTGTGGCGCTCACCTGCACGGCGCCAAACACGCATACGACCATCATTGGCACCAAGGCAGAAGCGACTCTCATCGCTGAAGACGACACGTCTCCATTCGTCCCTCCATTCACGCCTGTCGCGACACCACTGGAGGCGGGCTGCACGATGTTGGGGCGTGAGCGGAAGACGGCCTAACGGTGTGCGGGACCGTAGCCCAGCTTCATGGAGACGGTTGCGAATGGTCCTCGCCGATACCCCAGGAGCAACAGTGTCCCTAATTTGCTGGGAAGTGGCGGTGCGGTCCCCTACGGCACTGCGTAGGATCCTACGGTCTTGGCGTGCATCCGTGCGTCGCTGCGGTCCGGTCCCAGGTCGACGGGCACGTGCACCTTCCGCCGACCACTGGCGACAACATCGATGTACTGTGGAGACCTCACGCCCCACGTGTTGAGCAATTCGGCGGTACTTCAACCCGGCCTCCCGCATGCCCACTATACGCCCTCGCTCAACGTCCGTCAACTGCACATACGGTTCACGTCCACGCTGTCGCGGCATGCTACCAGTGTTAAAGACTGCGATGGAGCTCCGTATGCCACGGCAAACTGGCTGACACTGACGGCGGCGGTGCACAAATGCTGCGCAGCTAGCGCCATTCGACGGCCAACACCGCGGTTCCTGGTGTGTCCGCTGTGCCGTGCGTGTGATCATTGCTTGTACAGCCCTCTCGCAGTGTCCGGAGCAAGTATGGTGGGTCTGACACACCGGTGTCAATGTGTTCTTTTTTTCCATTTCCAGGACTGTATTTTGGACAACTTCACATCCGGTGCAATGGACACTGAAAAAATCTTGCTCACTTGAGGGTACCTTATGACTTCATTTCTTGGTTTTTCAGGAGCTTATGACTGCACTACTGCTACACCTCGCACTTTTACGAATTATCTATGATTTACTAGCCTGTCGTACCGTTTACGTCAGTAACCAGAAAGAAGTGTCATATGGGCCTCGCGTGACGTCTTGTGGCATTCCACAGGATGCGATACTGAGTCCCTTACCATACACCCTTCATGTCACCGACCTTAAGACTACTTATCCACAACGCCAAAGTTCTTCAGTACATGGATGATATTGTATCTACGTCCATTCACCATGTCACTAACATGAACAAGTGTTCTGCCAATTCTACATTCAATCGCATTTCATCCTCTTCATCAACAACTTCATGGCAACAGATTGGTTACAGTTCTCTGAACATCATCTACGGAAAGTGCAAAGTGATCTGGCGTACCTACGCTAAATTGTGTTAAAAGATAAACATCGTTTTAAACCATGGGCAAACCAATCTTTGCAATGTGTACTAATCGTCAGTTGAACTTCCACACTAACTCAAAAAAAAAAAAAAAAAAAAAAAAAAAAAAAAAAAAAAGAAGAAAAAAAACCTGCCCTCTTGCTACATTAACGCGTGATGCGTGTTTCTCAAGACCTACGTTTCACTGATTTTCGGCTAAGTACACTCAACTTAAGGTGCTGCCCGCAAATACTGGAACACATTCCACTGAAAACAAGGCAATGAGTGTGGTACCAACACGACGGATGTCCCTCCCATTCTGGACGCACACTGAAGAGCCAAAGAGACTGGTACACGTGGCCATTATCGTGTAGGGCCCCCATGAGCACGCAGAAGTGCCGCAACACGACAGAGTAGGCATTCGACTGATGTCTGAACTAGTGTTGGAGGGAACAGACACCATGAAATCAGCAGGGCTGTCCATACGAGAGGGTGGGGATTTCTTCTGAACAGCACGTTGCAAGGAATCTCACATATGCTCAATAATGTTCATGACTGGGGAGTTTGGTGGCCAGCGGAAGTGTTTCAACTTAGAAGAGTGTTCCTGGAGGCACTCTGTAGCAATTATGGACGTGTGGGGTGTCCCATTGTCCTGCTGGAACTGCCCCAGTCCGTCGGATCGCTCAATGGTTGTGAATGGACGCAGGTGATCAGACAGGATGCTTACGTGTGTGTCACCTGTCAAAGTCGTATCCAGACGTATCGCAGGTCCCATATCACTCCAGCTGCACACGGCACACACCATTACAGAGCATCCACCAGCTTGTACTGTCCCCCACCCACATGCAGGGTCTATGGACTCATGCGGTTGTCTCTGTACCCGTACACGTCTGTCCACTCAATACAATTTGAAAACACGGCAACATGTTTCCAGTCATCAATGTCAGTGTTGACAGGCCCAAGAGATGCGTAAGGCTTTGTGTCCGGCAGCCATCAAGGGTACACGAGTGGGCCTTCTACTCTAAACCCCCTATCGATGATGTTTCAATGAATGGTTCCCATGCTGACACTTATTGATGGCCGAGCATTGAAATCTGCAGCAATTTGCGGAAGGATAGCATTTCTGTCACGTTGAATGATTCTCTTCAGTCATCGTTGGTCCCGTTCTTGCAGGACCTTTTTCCGGCCACATCGACAGCTGCGACGTGATGTTTTGCCGGATTCCTGATATTCTCGGTACACTCGTGAAATGGTCGTACGGGAGAATACCGACTTCTTCGTTGCCTCGGAGATGCTGTGTCCCATCGCTCGTGCACCGACTATAACACCATGTTCAAACTCGCTTATATCTTGATAACCTGCCATTGTACTATCAGTAACCGATCTAACAACTGCGCCAGACACTTGTTGTCTTATACAGGGTGAGTCACCTAACATTACCGCTGGATATGTTTCGTAAACCACATCAAATACTGACGAATCGATTCCACAGACCGAACGTGAGGAGAGGGGCTAGTGTAATTGATTAATACAAACCATAAAAAAATGCACGGATGTACGTTTTTTAACACAAACCTACGTTTTTTTTAAATGTAGCCCCGTTAGTTTTGTTAGCACATCTGAACATATAAACAAATACGTAATCAGTGCCGTTTGTTGCATTGTAAAATGTTAATTTCATCTGGAGATATTGTAACCTAAAGTTGACGCTTGAGTACCACTCCTCCGCTGTTCGATCGTGTGTATCGGAGAGCACCGAATTACGTAGGGATCCAAAGGGAACGGTGATGGACCTTAGGTACAGAAGAGACTGGAACAGCACATTACGTCCACATGCTAACACCTTTTTATTGGTCTCTTTCACTGACGCACACGTACATTACCATGAGGGGTGAGGTACACGTACACACGAGGTTTCCGTTTTCAACTACGGAGTGGAGTAGAGTGTGTCCCGAAATGCAGGCCAATAGGTGTTCAATGTGGTGGCCATCATTTGCTGCACACAATTGCAGTCTCTGGCGTAATGAATGTCGCACACGCCGCAGTACATCTGGTGTAATGTCGCCGCAGGCTGCCACAATACGTTGTTTCATATCCTCTGGGTTTGTAGGCACATCACGGTACACATTCTCCTTTAACGTACCCCACAGAAAGACGTCCAGAGGTGTAAGATCAGGAGAACGGGCTGGCCAATTTATGCGTCCTCCACGTCCTATGAAACGCCTGTCGAACATCCTGTCAAGGGTCAGCCTAGTGTTAATTGCGGAAAGTGCAGGTGCACCATCATGCTGATGCCACATACGTCGACGCGTTTCCAGTGGGACACACTCTATTCCACTTAGTAATTGAAAACGGAAACCACGTGTGTACGTTTACCTCACCCCTCATGGTAATGTACATGTGCGTCAGTGAAAAAAAAACAATAAAAAGGTGTTAGCATGTGGACGTAATGTGCTGTTCCAGTCTCTTCTGTACCTAAGGTCCATCACCGTTCCCTTTGGATCCCTACTTAATTCGGTGCTCTCCGATACACACGATCGAACAGCGGAGGAGTGGTACTCCAGCGTCAACTTTAGGTTACAATATCTCCGGATGTAATTAACATTTTACAATGCAAGAAACGGCACTGATTACGCATTTGTTTATATGTTCAGATGTGCTATCAAAACTAAGGGGTTCCATTTAAAAAAAAGTAGGTTTGTGTTAAAAAATATACTTCCGTGCATTTTTTTATGGTTTGTATTAATCAGTTACACTAGCCCCTCTCCTCACGTTTGGTCTGTGGAATCGATTCGTCAGTATTTGATGTGGTTTACGAAACATATCCAGCGGTAACGTTAGGTGACTCACCCTGAACAGGCGCTGCCGATCGCAATGCCGTGTTCTGCCTGTTTGCATGTCTCTGTATTTGAATACGCATGCCTATAACAGGTTTCATAAGCTCATCAGTGTACAATGACACACGTACCTAAGAGAAATTTGGAGAGCATCGGAACGGTAGCTCAGGAAACGCAAATTGGCCTGCGCACCCACCGAACTTCTATATATTTATCCGTGGCAAAAATTAGAGCGAAACTTCTGTGATGAAACACCGACGTCACCCGAAAATATGAAATGCTTAATGACATGGATCCATACTCCCGTTAACTCCAGATGAAATTCTACCTGCAGTATTGTTTCTCCAGAATCGCTTTATTACGTATAATGAGCTCAAGGCCCGTCTTAGCAGCTTCTCCCTGTCTAGAGGGGTTATCCCAGTTCATCACGCCCGACCAAGTTACCTGCGTCGACCGACTGCCCATGTGTTCGCCTCCAAGTAGCACGAAAAGGCGAAGCTCCCTTTGAGCGTTCTGTGGGTTCGCACCAAAAAAGCATATTTTGTTGCGTTTTGTTGCCAATCACGGTAGAATAAAGTTCCTAGAGACTCTCAAAGCTCTCTACCAGAAGAGTTTGTCTTGCAAACTCTCTGCACAATTCCTTTGAATAACCTGTTGGGATTGCTAAAGGTCTGTAAGAGAGAATGTGGACTGTGGTTACCACACTGATAGGGGAGGAAGAATGGAGAAGATACCTTCAAGTCCGTCGAGAACCAGTAATTTCTGCAACTACGTAGAACTCTATTGCTGTTGTCGCATGTGGTAGCTTAATGCGGCTAGAGTTGTGCAACCTTCGACCATTAGTGGCTGATGTGTTCCATCACGCCAAAACACCTTAAAAATGAGCAGCGGATGCATTCACAAATCTAACAGAATGGCGATTGCAAAGCACTTTCGTAATAAGCAATTGGAGGGGCGACATTATAGGAAAGGTGGTGCACATATGCGGCTATTCATCGAACTAGCTTTCCATACCCGAAAACGGTGGTTCAGCTTTACGTAACCTGATTAATGCGCATATTCAACTGCTTCCATGGCACATATTACAAAAACAATAAAACTCCACACAAGAACTGTAATATGTATATGAATGTTTCTTTATTTGTCCCTCCTTCGATTCTATACTACTCGATCATATGCGATTAAACTTTGCTGATTTGTTATGTGTCAACAAACGGAGATTTCTGGATTGTATTAAAGTTGTCGAAGGAAAATCTAGAAACTGGAAATGTCGAGAATAAAAGCAAGCCAAGAAAAAACAAGAGCAGTTAATGAAAAAAATGAAGCAAACATTTTAGCAGCAGTAACACAATGGAAATGTAACTGACAGGCATCTCGGAAGCTGCTGACTTTCAACTGAATGCAAGTGGCGGCAGGCGAAAACGCTATCCATGTGTGCAGGTACGTCAACATTGAGGCGTTACCATACACATGTACTCAAATTTTATTGTCGAATAGGTGGTGCGCGTGGCCTTTTAACATATTTGTGTGTGTCACATTGTTCAGCGGCAGTTCTTGTGTTTCCGTATGTATGAAGTATGTGAAGTGAGTTGAACATAGATATAGACATTTCTGTCCGTGTGTGACGTAACAGGTGGTGTTATTATGAACTTGAAACTGCAACTCGGCATAGCACAACCGACACAATTTTCTCTGCTTTTTTCAAACTAATTGTAGTAGTTTCCGCGAAGCAATACTTTCACTATCAAGCGAACCAGATGATGCAGTCATTACGAAATTGGTTTCTTATTCGGGAAGAGTTTGAATCTGTGCATCCAGATTTAAGTTTTCGTGATTACCTTAAGTCGCTCCTAGCAAATACTGGAGAGGTTCCTTTGAAAGGGAACTGCCGGATTCCTTCCCCGTCATTGAAACATTTCGTCCGTGTGCTCCGTCTCTAATGACCTAGATCTCGACGGGTTTCAGCCCCAATTTGTTCCCTTCCTCCTTTAAATAACTTACGCCATGTTTACAACGAGCTGTTGGTCAATGTACACCTCCAGCACGGAAGAAAAAGGCATCAAGAACCGCAGAAACAAACGAGCAACTTGAAGTAAGACTGGAAAGCGGTCGACTACGCGTTTTTGGATTCAGACGAGCACTGCCTACCGATCTATATCTTGGTGCATTACACTGTGGCGCTAATTATGATTTGAGGCGTCACACAGGTGGAATTATTGTAAAAACTGATAATTAAACTTGTAGTGCCCTCTAAAAGGAAACACCAGCAATGCACTGAGCAGGTGGATAAGAGAAGTAGACGAAATTACATTCAACATTATCAACGTTAGTACCAGGTGACTTAAAACTATCAAATATTTGTTTGCAGAAATGGCCACTCGGGTTATTTTAACATACCCACATGCAGCCATTCATGAGATGAAGTAAAACAACTTAGGTGCACTGGAGGGTCATCAACTGAATGCCATAATATTTTCTACACCTGACTTTATAGAAACATTAGTACAACTCACGTTTCCAAATGACATTACCCGGTGCAACATGTATCATGTGTAAAACTTCTATCACAATATTCACAGTACAAGAGAAAATATGTCATCTTACAGGATCTCTACTAGCGTAGACAATTAAAGATACAAATTATTTCGAATTTACTTCATGGCAAACACTCATGAATATGTTGGTTAACGTTCAGTTCAGTATAGTTGCTAAAGGAGAAATTGTCACTGCATTACAAATTTTATTCGATCTACAAACGAATTAAAACTGTAGTTCACACCTGGCCTTGAATAAATGCCTGCTGATGCGTACAAAGTTGTAGCTAGAGCAGGTGGAACACCTGTCAACCAACGCGAAACAGAAGACAAAACTCCCACAATTAATGAAATGATGACAGTTACAGTTGGCGCAGAGTTAAAATCGCGTGTTCGCAAAGAATTTAACTAACGTGACGTAATTCTTCTGGCGATGTTCATCGAGTATCCAAATCCCATCTCTCATACGAAGGATTGCAGTATCGGACTGTATTTTGACGAAGAGAACATGGATGTCTTCACAACATTAAACTAAGAAATTCAGAGAGTGCTAAGGAAACAAATAAGGAAATTAGACCTACGAAGAATTACTATTCACATCGATTGATGATTCGTGAAAAAGCTGAAAATCAGATCTTAAAATGTCGACAATAGTTCCAATGCTACATTCAACTAAATTTAACCAAACGGCGTTCCAGATACAGTCTGTCGGTAAACTGAAGAGTGAGCGAGCGAGTCCCCACTCTGCCAACCCAGCTACGTCACAGGGCGCTTCTACAGGCTGTTTCACAACGTAGTACCGGCCGTGCCGTGGCGCGCGCTTTAAATCTGTGGCGACGCCGTGGACAGAATTACGTCTCGGCTGCGTTCATTTTTATACAAATGCATTAAGGCTAGGCGCAAATTGAGACGCGTATAGCGCGTGTGGCGCGACGCAGCGCAGCGCAGCGGGCGTTTTTGTAACTCCACAGGTTCAAATGGGGCCGCCGCGCAAACTGCGACGCTACGCGACTGGGACGCGACACGCGCCTGCGCCAGGTCGCGCGGCGTTGTGGTTGCGGCTCAGTTTCTCGCGCAGCGCGTAGCGCTTGCCTCGCTAGCAGTGTGGGAAATTTGAGGCGGGGAGCGGAAAAGTAGCCCGGCCATATGCTCACATCGGAAAGGCGCATATCAGCAGTGGTAGTATTGCCAATACGATAAATATTGCCTTACTGTGTACTGAATTTTATTGCCTTTGCGTAGTGTTTCGTTTTTCACCAATTAAACGCTCCAGCTTTCTTCGTTAGTGCATTATACATTTCTGTTATTTAAATCTGTATTCTTCTGTTTTGTTTTTCTTCTGTCAAGAAAAATGCATACTTCAGTAACTGATGAGCCATTGGCCGCTGGAATTGCGCCATATGCCTCCGCGATGTTTTCCGATCGCAAGAAGGAACAGAGGGAAGTGAATAAGAAAGCAAGGAATATTATAAAATCATGTAATAAAGAATTAAGGCAGAAGAGTAAAACAAGGTTATCTTCTCGCAGCCTAGTATGCTGGCGTATCTCTCCTATCTGTTGCAAAAATTTAGAAAGGGATAATCTGATAATCTCCATAGGTGTGGTCCCTTTGTGCTTCTGGTAAAAAGCGTCCAAGATCTGAAGTATAGAAGTTTCACTGTGACTACTCTGATATGGATGTAATACGACACACTGTACTACATGCATGTGAACATCATATTTCCACTGCAAGCTAGAATCAGTCGAAAAGCAGTCACAAATAACAATGTTTTAATTTGTTCGCTGTGATGAGAAAAAGCATTTCAATTGTTACATGCACATTATCAGCATTAATAAACTAATTATACAAGAGGCTACACATATGAATAAAATGGTCAGTATTATTACGAAAGTAGGAATATCCTAAAAGAGTGTTATGAGTAGATATATTTAATTTGTTGAAATGTACCGCTGACAAAGGCAGATCTACCTTCATGACAATGTTTTTCGACCTCCAACTCACAAGGCACACATGGCTAGCTTGGGCGTTCCTGTCGCGCGCATTATCCTTCGCTGCTGACAATACACTGACCATTGTGTTGTGCGGCAGATCAATGGTTTATTTTTCTCAATAACTACTATTTTATTCGCGATCACAAACTGTCAGTTTGACAAGCCCTAGGTGAGTAACCAATATCTGACATTCGCCCATCATTCCGCCTGAAGGAACGCCCGTCATTATTTTAATACTGCTCAGATCAAGAGAAGCAATAAAATCCTTTGGTAAGTTTCCGTTGCAGTCGCTCAGTGTTAAAAATACGATGGGTTACGAGGATTCCACCAAAATTCCAACAGAATTGCCAATTTGTTTTTGTGTGAGTTGTTAACCTTTTCTCATTCGAAGAAGCATCACCACATTTCTCTTGGTGACTGGTGCATTTGTACTTCCTTTGTCACAATGTAATTTACCAGACTCATCTCACAGCAGTTATTGAAACAGAATTCCGAAACGGAGGGCCTCATTAAATAAGTAATTGGCAATAACAGATCTCAATAGCTTACGAAAAACCTCATAGTATCGGTTTACGGTAACATAAAAGAAGACATTTCATGTTTACTTTCATACTAGGAAGCTCTTGTTTCGCTAGCTGTCGATAAATCTTAAAAAATTAGTCACTGAAGTGAAATAAATAAAAATGGAAGTATAAGTAGTGATATAGTTAAGAAAATTCCGTGTATTTAATAATTGGCAAAACACTCTCCTCCTTGTGGGCTATCATTCGCCAAACTTCCGTTTCGATGCCTCTAGCGGTTTAGGATATATAAGAAATGTTGCGAGTATTTCATTCTCGCGGACGTGAAATCGGAAGTGAGCGCGCTACATGGGATCCATTTCCTCGAGATCAGAGGCAGATAGAGATCTCCTCCCAAGTCTAAACAAAAATTCATCATGTTAGCTACATTTCATACGCAGCAACATATGGTGTAATACGCACCAAACGCAAAATCATAGCGACCCCTAATTAACTTTTCGAGTTTTGCGTAGTGTCTTACTAAAATGTGTACGTCACAATAAGAATGGTCATTAGCGAGGTGATGGGCACTTCGTCACGAAGCTGACACATAACGCTACAAGTGAGACAAAAATCATATTTTCAGAGAATAGTTTCTGTAAAATCGTTTGAGAAAGATAAGAGGTTGCGCGCGCTTCGGTTTAGTCAGCACGGAGCGTCGCCAGTCGGCGCGTGCGAGGTGTGGTGTACGCGTCGCAATGTGCGCTGCACCCGCGCGACCTGTGCGGCACGTGCGTGTCGCGCTGTGGTGTCGTGTCACGTCACACGTGCTGTACGCTTCTAAATTTGCGCCTAGCCTAAGACCATAAGGAATACAAAAAACGATAGCTTCTTCCGAAACACAACATTATAGAGTAAATATTATTAACATAAGAACGGAAGTCAGTATTAGACTACAAACATAGAACCGAATGGCTGTTCATGTGAATGTATGTTCCGCTATTGCTATTCGTAATACGAACCCCATACAATGCAATCAATCTCTAGAATTTAAGGCTTGTTCTTATTTTGTGTTTCTACTAAAAGGTAGAAGTTTTCTTTGAAGGGCTGCATTGAAACTTAACAACTCTTGCAACACCAAGAGTGTTTAAAATGTAAGCAGAAATTTATAATTCTGTGTGCTGTATTAGTCCGACTTGCACTACTTTTATGTCACTGTCTTTGTAAACATGCCTCAAAAGTATGTGTACAATGTGAAGCATACTGGGTATTTACTGTGTTGTCAGCTGTCAGAAAGGTTACATGTGTTATAGTAGCATCAACCATTATTTGTTTTGTATGAAAATAAATTAGAGAATCTGTATTAAATTTGGTTATAAGAATGGAATAAAGTGTATGAAACTTTTGGAAATGGTAAATATTGCTGTTGGTGAGACTGTTCTGAGTAAACCAAGGGCAGACAAGTGGTATTAACTTTTCAAAGCAGGCCTTAAAGGACAGCGGTTTTACAAGCATGGATGAGAATAAAAATGCACAGTTAAGAGGCGTATAAACTGTCCCGAAGAAAGAGAGCTCCTGAAGTGTTTTGGAAATTGGAAAAAGCACTGGCATAACTGTATAGCATGTATTGGTGAATATTTTGAAGAGGATAACATTGCTGTAGATTAACAAATGAAGTTCTTACCAAAAAATAAAAATGAATATGTGAACGCACCTCGAATGTCAAGACTTTTGCCCAGAAGTCCAGAATCGGTGTACATGTTTCGAATGAAATTTCAGCAGGGTTTAGAATAGCTATCGCGCACATGTTTTAAGTAGTATGTCTTAGAACCAGGCGAATAGTGACCGAGATACAGATTTAGTGTTCCATAACCATCAAAGGTTTTGTGTGATTTTGAAACTGTCTATAACGATGGCTTTCCTCCCAAAATTATTAGTTTTCCTTCGTGGCGATTCCAGTAAACCAAGCAGCTTATTTTTCCGTTCCTAACTTATGTGTCCTACTGGGTGAGGCTGACTTTTGCATAGATTGCAGCCCTTTCATTGGGACTGGTAATGTTAGCCAACAGTTCTTTTTGGGCGGCCTCTTTAATACACACTGTAATAACATTAGAGACGATCGAACGCTCGTTACTCCGCATATACCTCCACTTCTTCGTATTCTGCATATTTTCTCGCAATGCTAGACTATTATCCATCACTTCCGGATATCGAAGTACATCAGTAAGTATACAAAGTTAACTCACTGATGCTAACAACTAAGATCTCACGAACAGAAACGACGTATACCACTGCACGCCGATCTACATCGCTAGACAGGTAACGGGCAACAGATTTTGGGTGCCCCTGTAGGCCGGTGTCAGCGTTCTTCCGGGAAAGGCCACTTCCCCCACCAAAAGCGCTGCTCGCTCTTGAGTGTACAGACTATAGTTCCCTTATTTACGTCACTCAGTTGTTAATTATGTCAACGGAATGCCAATGAGCTGGGAAAAACAGTTATATTAGTGACAAGGCTATCCACAGCACATGAATTATACACGCAAGTTACAATGACATTTGTTTGCACAATTGGCCACTCAGGTTATTTTAACGTATTCACATGCAACCATTCATGGGATGAAGCAAAACAACTTAGGTTCACTGGAGGGTAATCAGCTGAATCTCATATTCTTTTCTGTGCCTGACTTAATACTAGCATTGAAATTCTGAATAATTTTCTTTGCCGATCATCATGGTTTTCGAGAGACACGCTGCTGGATGTATTCCGTTGAGCGGAAAAGTAGAGGAGTATCATACGAATACATTTTGATTTTATTGACCACAAAATCCAGGCCACTTCAAACTCATCAGCAGAAGCACAAATACCAGAAATCGACATTGACCCATATCTAATGGAAGTCTTCATCAAAAACATGATTCATAGTCCATATGACTTCTGCAACACCGGTTCTCCTTACATGCCCGTCGGGAAATGCAGGAAAAGTAATGAAAGGTGACTGTCGGCGAGACTCCAC
The DNA here is from genome assembly GCF_023864345.2 of Schistocerca serialis cubense. Lineage (NCBI taxonomy): Eukaryota > Metazoa > Arthropoda > Insecta > Orthoptera > Acrididae > Schistocerca > Schistocerca serialis. The sequence goes on along the minus strand of NC_064648.1, from coordinate 135,369,161 downwards.
CTGACAATGACGGATACCAATTTTGTCGTCGACCATTGACTAAAGATACCAGAAAATCGATCACTTTAAAACTATGAGACAATAATACTGAAGTAGTTAATCAGGATATACTACATTCACCGTCTTCCGCGGAAACGTGCAAGCCTCACACCAACAGCGAGAAGTGGAATTTGTCAAAATGGACCATTTACATTTGCGAACCGGTCTACAAAAGGAGTGATAGGTCAGTGGAAAGCATATACCAATAAAACTGACCAATGTTAACTGGTACCCTGTAGCACTGAAACTGTATGGTGTAAGTTTTCCATGGACAATATAAACATAGAAAGCTTGTGATTGTTTTGGAGCTCTCTTTTTGTGGTACCTAATCTTGAAACTACGATCACTGAGACTGTACAGTGTGATATAATTTTATGAAGTTTAATAATGAATAATAGTTGCAACTTTGTCCATGTTGAAGTACTTTCCTTGCCAGCAAAAATGGTGGACTGTTCATTGGCTGAAAAGTAAACGTGACAAAGAGTGGCGGATAGAAAAATTTTGCACCCCTGGTGGTGCAACTAGATTGTGAAGAAATTATTAGTAAGTTAGTAGCAAGACGTAAAAGGCTAAATATAATACTTTAAATTAAAGCAATTAATGTTTATTTTTAAATTAACTTACTACCTGAAGTTGCAGCAAAATGCTAAAGTGTCACAATTTAATACAAAGACTAATATAATAATATTATTGCTTAATATAAATGATAAACAATGATATTCAAAAATATATAATTACCTCCGATATTAGCTTAGAATTAGTTGATTTTTCATAAATAAATACCTCAACAGCTATAATACATATGTTTTATTTAAAGACGCTTGCATCAATTAACGTTTCTCTACAGTTACACCCGCATGTAATATGGATGCTAACGCTTTTGTGGGTTTTTAAATTTCTGTTTGATTGACTATTGGCGTTAACAGCAAAATCTTCTTATGTGGTGGGGCGAAGACAGGTTTACCTTTTTACCTTCCCTAAATGATAGTGTTACTCCCCCCCCCCCCCCCCCCCACTCCCCCGCCCATGCAAAAGCTGTAGGTACGTTCCTGTCTCAGTACATTGTGAGGTGCACCAGGAACAGGGAACTCGCTACTTGAAATTTACTGAAAGTCCAATGTGACCCACGATTGCAGATAAGGGCTTCTTTTAGTCAGTGTATAGTGAATTATTTTGTGGGTTTCAGGCACTTTGTTCCCAGAATGCAGCAGAGTCTCACTGAAAAAGAAATCTGTGAACTGTTATTAGACGAAAAATATTCAGATACAGAATCTTTAAGCGATTTTGAACCTTGCGATTAAGAGAACATAAGTGACGATGACATAACTGACAATGAAAATACACAACAAGAAATTGCTTCTCATTCAAGTAATTCATAGTCTGGTGATTCAGTAGAGAGAGTTAGCCGGCTCTCAAGTAGTACAAGTGGTCTACTCATCCACCAGCTAGGTCCAGAGCAAAGACCACACCATCATCACTCACCTGCCTGGTCTCATCGATACAGTTCCTGAAAAACGCATCATGTCACCAATTCAATCACGGCAGTTGCTGATATCAGATGAAATGATCGCACATATTTGCACTCACACTAATCAGAAAATAACAGAATATTGAGAAAAGTATTAGACTAATGCTACTTCCACTAACCATGTGAGTGTTATGGAAATGAAAGCGTTCTTTGGGTTGTTACTGTTATCAGGTGTATTGAAATCTGGCCATGAAGACATACAGGGTTTATGGGCAACTGCTGCAACAAGCCGAGATATATTCAGAATAACGATGTCAGTGAAGCGATTTATGTTCCTGTTATCTGTTTTGAGATTTCAATATATGAATTCTAGGGAAGAAAGAAGAACTAATGAACGCGCTACTCTCAATCCGAAATACTCAGAGTATCTGACAGTTGATGAACTGCTTTGCTCTTTTAGAGGGAAATGTTTTTTCAGGGTTTATATGAACTCGAAGTCTGCTAAATATGGCATCAAGCTAAATATGGCATCAAGATTAAGTGCCTTTGTGACGCTAAAACACATTGTTTATACAATGCTTTTATCTATGTGGATCACGAAAAAGAGGAAAATATTATTTATGTGGTCAAAAAACTGACAGCAAACAATCACAAAACTGTGACACATGTTTTAAATTCATCTGTAAATGGCATGCAGGAAAAGAAGTGTTGTGTACCAAGTGTCATTCTTCGTTCATGAACTGATATAGATAACATTTGGACAGTTCCATGTTTCGTTTTCATTATTTTTGTTTCTGACTGATGGCATGTAGAGTCGTTATTTATGTTAAGGGAATGTTATGAGAAACCCCATAGTGTATCTAGGTTTTTTGATGTAAGCCTTTTTTGTAATAGTATAGCATTCCAAAGTAACATACTAAAAATCTCATAAAACATGAAACATAGGTCTTAAAGCTAGACAAATAATACAATGTAAAATTTTTACTCAATGAAAGTTTATTTGTATTTGAAATAAAATTTATTTTAATACAATCATTACGTATTTTCATATGAATTATATCTTTTATGGGGATTATGTTCAATTTTTATTTAAGGGTCCATTTGGACCCACGAATATAGTTATGTTCGATAAAATATCGCATCCAAGGGTTAACATCCATGCATTCTAATAATCAAAATCCGAACATTCGATTCACGCCAAAACTCTATAATGAGGTACTGGTTTCGATGGACGACATATGCTTATCAGTCCCTAACAAACTATTGGGAATGGCTGCCGCAAATCGAGCCTCAAACAACGGTTTCGTTCACAAAAATATGACGTTGACTAATTAGCACATTTGTTGAAACGAATGTTCTGGGATTGGTTCCAGAACAACGTATAGGCTATGACACAACCATGCAGACAGTTACAAGTCAATGTCGATGATAGTATATCCTACATGCCCCAGGAGGCAAAATCAGAACGTTGTCATTTCATTTATTTTGAAAAACATATGGTCAGAATAAAGTCGCACCCTTGCAGCTGCGTCATCTGGAACTGCAGGAACTCCTTTCGATAGTCGCCAAACATCACATTCAGCAACAGAACTACTGTCGACTGTTGAGTCACTGTGATATCTTGTAAGGGATCCGTGATCCCACGAACATTGATGCTAGTATCTGACGCCCAGGTTGATAGCAGACAGGAGTCGATTGTCAAGCGCTGCAGTAGGCAGTGAGACTAGTGTCGAGTGCGGAGTAGTACTGGAGAATATCGAGTGAGAAGTGGTGCTGGAAAGACGGACAAGAATGGTGGTCGAGTAAAATTCACCGGAGTATGACGAGTGAGCACGACCCCCTGATCGTCGTGGGGTTGACCCTCACTAATACCGATTTGCGAGTGATATGAAAAAGAAAGTGACAAGTGCTGAATTACGTTTTTCGCGTCAACTGCGTCGGCCAGCAACAACCATGGATTGCAGTGAGGATTGTTGTGAATCTTAACCATCAGCATTGCGTGTGACGAAGTACTGAAAATCAACAACCAATAAAAAGATAAAACTGTGATTAGACGTGTAAGGCGAAGGCAGCAACTGCCTCAGCATTTGTGTGTTAGTACGAAATATATATATCAGTTTGTACATCACAACCTTTGTGGTCCTTAATAATAGACAAACTATCTATCATTTCCACTATTCAATCTCAGAAGAGCTGTACTCGGTTGAAATACCCCCGAAACCAACAGAAAAACCAATAGCCTTTCTTCCATTAAGCACACAGTCATATAATCGTAATAATTAACTGTTTGGCGGCGTCGGTAAATTACACAAAATCCAATAAGGAATTTTAATCGGGGGTGTTTCAATCTCCATTGAGGAGGGGGTTAGTTTAGTGGAGGCAGGCCAAGTGTACAATCCTACACCATATGGTGGGTACTCTGGGTCCAGCCATCTTGATTGACATCACGGTCGCCATCTTGGATGACGTCATGGTGGCGATCTCTGGTTGCGACGATATGAACTAAGTCAGTTGGAGTCCAGACTCAGTGGCGCACGCACTTGTTTGAAACTGGTTAAATAATAAAGACAAGTACATTTTTTCCACCATTTTAATAGATGTGACGCATTATCATGTTGGTATTTGAACTTCCCGCCATTTCCTGGGGGAGGGGTGGTTGGGTTAGTGGAGGTAGCCCAATTGAACTTCTTCCCGCCAAAATCCGCCATCTTGGATAATGTCATCATGGCGCTCTCAGGTGTCTACGATATCATCTATACCAGTTGTGCTCTAGAGCTTGTGGCGAACACACATGCTTGAAAGTGATTAGATAATAAAGAGAAGTTCCTTTTTCCTGCCATTTTTCCTGGTGTGACGCATTATCCTGCTGGTATTTGAATTTCGTGCCAATTTTTTTTTCTGGAGGGTTAGGTTAGTGGAGGTAGCCAAATTGACCTATCTTCCTGCCAAAATTCAAACTTCCCGCCAAAATCCGCCATCTTGGTTGATGTCATACGCTGTTGCCAAGTCTACAGGCCGCCATCTTGGATGACGTCATGGCCGCCATCTTCGATACATCTGTCACAATGGAAAGTGTGGCCACAGCAGCCTTGGTTCTCTACTGCCCTGATACATTTGGACACGACTCTTGACAGGTGACACGTACATAAGCTTCCTGTCTGATCACCTGCATCGATTCGTGTGCACTGTACATTCCAACGGACTTGGGCAATTCCATAAGGACAATACGACTCCCCATGTGTCCAGAATTGCTACAGAGTGGCTCCAGGAACACTCTTCTGAGTTTAAACACTTCCACTGGTCACCACACTCCCCAGAAATGAATATTATTGAGCATAAGTGAGATTCCTTCCAACGTGCTGCTCAGAAGAAATCTCCACCCCTTCGTACTCCTGCGGATTTATGTACAGCCCTGCAGGATTCATAGTGTCAGTTACCTCCAGCACTACTTCAGACATTAGTCGAGTCCATGCCACGTCGTGTTGCGGCACTTCTGCGTGCTCCTGGAGCCCTACACGAAATTTCTTTGGTTCTTCAGTGTATATAACATTCAAATGCTTAGTGTGTGTAGTTAGTTATACATACAGATCGTTCACCTTCCTACATGTAGACATACATTGTGTAATGGGTATAACTGCAGATATTTCTGCTGGTGACTGAGAACAGTGTCCTAAACAATATTATATCAGTACTTGCACCATTTGCAGACTAATAATTATGGCTGATAGTGGTCATACGTTTTAGATGGGTTATTATTTGCAAGTATAAATGGCACAAGCAAGCCACTGAAAGTGTACTTTTCTATGAGCAGAAGATCAAGTATTGAAGGGTGGATGCGTAGAGGCAAAATGAAAGTCTATAGTGACAGGAGTAGTCCATTTTTACGTACAATTAAGACGGTGAAGTACACAAGATATATAAAAAAACTGAAAAATGTATATATGGTTGCTAAAACCTTAAGTGCCTATACAATTTAAGTTAATCTCATTAAACTTTATTTTGTGTCTCAATTATCTTTAATTTTTGTGTCAGAAAAATCTGATAAAAAACAGATGTAATATGCATACAGGAGAGACGTCTTTCGTTATTCAGGAATGAGACCAGATATTATAGATAACCCGTAGAGTATTAACAAAATGCACACAACAGTATAATGTTCATGGACGAAAGAAAAACACTGGAGCAATCGCCTGTTCTCTGTTGACCACAGAGGGGCAGTAACGAAAGTAGGAGAAGAATTGTGAAAGCATCACCGAGTTTTTGAGCATCGAGGAACAGGGTGTGTAGTCTCCAGACGGACTTGCATTTAGAGCAAAACATCTTTCCAACCCTGATTCCTTGGCCACCAAGTTGTCCTGGCGTGGAATACGACGACCACGGTGAGGTACAGCTATCTGTCCTCAGCAGGGAGCAGCCTCAACGACAACATCATTTAATGCGTAAGCACTGTAAGTTGTATGTGGATATATGTACAAAGAGACATAACCAACGAAATGTTTGACAGAACACAAAATATAAACGTTTTCCTTGTGGTTACAAGTGTGTGAAAGGAAAAGCCAACAGCCAATGCACAAAAGATGTGTATGTGACTATGCAGTGATTCTGTATACCTGCTTCAATATTGCCTATATGTGAAAGGGAAATCCATGGTCTAAGCTGTTCTGAATCAGCAGCTTAAATGTCCAAACGCCACCTCTATTAACCCTTTAGCGACAGGTAGATGCGAGTGCATATTTCGTCCAAGCTATCCCTTTCCATGATGTTAGACCTGGCGCACGGCTCAGCTCCAGAAACGGGTGTTCCTGCTGCGGCAGTGCGTGTCTGCGGCCAATCACGCACTGAAGACAGTTGACATTGATCAAGGAACAGCGACAGGTCATACATAAAGCACGCCAGTGGCGAGACGCAATCAATACCTCCACTGCACGATTAACAACGGTGAAGTCATTGATGACAGTGCCACTAATTCACCAAAGAAGACGAAGTAAATATTTCTGAATTCCGATAAAGAACGACTGCCTAGATGAGAAACATAGAAGTAGAGCCATCCACGGTGTAGCAAAGCAGGTTAAATCACTTAATAAAGGCAAGGCCTCCGGTCCACATTGTATCCCACTGAGGTTCCTTTCCTATTATGCTGATGCTGTAGCTCCATATTTAGGAATTATATACAACTGACTGCTCACAGAAAGTTCCGTACCTAAATTCTGGAAAATTGCTCAAGTCACACCAATACCCTAAAATGGAAGTAGGAATAATCCGCTGAATTCCAGACCCACATCAATAACGTCGATTTGCTGTAGGGGAATATACACTGTGTTCCAACATAATGAATTACCTCGAAGAAAACGATTTATTGACACATAGACATCACGGATGCAGAATACGTCATTGTTGTAAAACAGAACTACCTCTTTATACTCATCAAGTGATGAGTGCTATCGACAGGGGATGTCAAACTGATTCCAAATTTTTACATTTCCAGAAGACTTTCGACACCGTTCCTCACATGCGTCTTCTAACCAAACTGCATGAATATGGAAAATCGCCTCAGTCGTGCGACTGGCTTCGTGATTTCCTCTCAGTAAGATCACAGTCCGTAGTAATAGACGGAAGGTCATCGAGTAAAACAGAAGCAATATCCTGCGTTCCCCAAGGACGTGTTATAGGCCACCTGTTGTTGCCGAGCGGGGTAGCCGCGCGGTCTGGGGCGTCTTGTCACGCTCCGTGTGACTACCCCCGTCGGAGGTTCGAGTCCTCCATCGGGCATGGGTCTGTGTGTCGTCCTTAGCGTAAGTTAGTTTATGTTAGATTAAATAGCGTGTAAGCTTAGGGACGGATGACCTCAGCAGTTTGGTCCCATGAGATCTTACCACAATTTTCCATATTTTTCCCTCCGTTGTTCCGGAACAATATTAACGACATAGGAGACAATCTGAGTAGCCCTCTCAGATTGTTTGCAAATGATGCTGTTATTTACCATCTTGTTAAGTCATCAGATGACCAAAACGAACAGCAAAATGATTTAGACAAGATATCTGTATGGTGCGAAAAGTGGCAATTGAAGCTGAATAAAGAAAAGAGTGAAGTTATTCACATGAGTGCTAAAAGAAATCCAAATAAAATTTGATTACGCGATAAGTCACACTTAATATTAAGGCTGTAAATCCAACTAAATACTTGGGGATTACAATTACAAATAACCTAAATTGGAACGATCACATAGATAATTTTTTGCTTAGAGCAAACCAGAGACTGCAGTTCATTGGCAGAACGCTTAAAAGCTGCAACAGCTTTAATTAAGGGACTGCTTACACCAGGCTTGTCCGTCCTATTCTGGAGTATTGCTGTGCGGTGTGGGATCCCCATCGGCAGGGACTGATGGACGACATAATAGTACTGCGCTCGTTTTTCATTCGTAATTGACTCTTGTCTTCCAAAGCTGAAAAATATGTATTTGGCTAAGGTGAAAGACGTAATGGCAATACACTGGCGTAAGTTTACGATTATTTGGTTTATTAAGGAACGGCAAGCCTACGTTTCTAGCATTTGTGGACTTAGAGAAAGCTTCTGACAATGTTGACTGGAATACTCTCTTTAAATTCTGAAGGCGACAGGGGTCAAACACAGCGAGTGAATGGCTATTTACAATTTGTACAGAAACCAGATGGCAGTTATAACAGCTGAGGGGCATGAAAGGAAAACAGTGGTTGAGAATGGAGTGAGACATGGTTGTAGCCCATCCCCAACGTCATTCAGTCTATGTACTGAGCAAGCAGTAAAGAAAACAAAAGGAAAGTTCAGACTAGGAATTTAAATCCTAAGAAGAAATAAAAGCTTTGAGGTTTGCCAATGACATTGGAATTCCTTCAGAGAGAGCATAGGACCTGGAAGAGCAGTCGAATGGAACGGACAGTGTTTTCAAAGGAGGATGAAAGATGAACTTAAACAAAAGCGAAACGATGATAATGGGAAGTAGCCGAATTAAATCAGGTGAGGCTGAGGGGATTAGATTAGCAAACGAGGCACTTAAAGTAGTAGATGACTTTTACTATTTGGGGAGCAAATTAACTGATGATGGTGGAAGTAGAGAGGATGTAAAATGTAGACTCGCAATGACAAAGAAAGCGTTTCAAAAGAAGAGAAATTTGTTAACATCGAGTATAGTTTTAAATGTCAGGAAGTCGTTTATGAATGAATTTTTATGGAGTGTAGCTGTGTATGGATGTGAAACATGGACGATAAATAGTTTATACAAGAAGAGAATAGAATCTTTCGAAATGTGGTGCTACAGAAGGATGCTGAAGATTAAATGGGTATACCACGTAACTAATCTGTAGGTACTGAATAGATTTGGGGAGAAGAGAAATTCGTGGCTCAAATTGATTAGAAGAAGGGATCTGTTGGTCTGGTTTTTTTTTTTTTTTTTTTTTTTTTTTTTTTTTTTTGAGGCACCAAGGTATCACCAGTTCAGTATTGGAGAGCAGCGTGGAGGGAAACCAAGATATGAATACATTAAGTAGATAGCCGTAGGTACTTTGAGATGAACGAGCTTACATAGGATAGAGCAGCATCAAACGAGTCTGTGAACTGAAGACCACAACAACAACAACAACATGTTTACGATAGAAATCAGGAAGGAAAGTTATTCACACAGGGTGACAATTCGAGATTGAAATTTTCACACTGCAGCAGAGTGTGCGCTGATATGAAACTTCCTGGCATATTAAAAGGGAGTGCCGGACCGAGACAAGAACTAAAGACCTTTGCCTTTTGCGGGCAAGTGCTCTACCATCTGAGCTACCCAAGCAGGACTCACGTCCCCTCCTCTGGGCTTCAGTTCTACCAGTACCTCGTCCCCTACCTTCCAAACTTCACATAAGCTCTCCTGCGAATCTTGCAAGGCTAGCATCCCAAAAACGAAAGGATATTGCGGTGACATAGCTTAGGCACAGCCTGGGGGAATGTTTGCAGCCTGAAATTTTCAGTCTGCAGCGGAGTGTACGGTGATATGAAACTTCCTGGCAGTAGTGCTAGTGAAGTTTGGAAGGTAGGAGACGAGTACTGGCAGAACTGAAGCCCAGAGGACGGGACGTGAGTCGTGGTTGGGTAGCCCAGTCGACAGAGCAGTTGCCCACGAAAGGCAAAAGTCCTGAGTTCGAGTCTCGATCCGGCACACAGTTTTAATCTGCCAGGAAGTTTGAGGGTGACAATTATTGACCTACATGAAATGAAATCGTCATAGCTTCTGAACGGTTTGCTTTACGACGTTCAAATTGCACCGTTGGCTGCGGTGGATGATGGGAATTAGTTTGCGTATGTATGTGCGGCTTGTTGTTGTCGGCTATGTGCACGAGAAAACGTCACGGTACAGCGTACCTGAACATGTACCACTTGTGAAGGCCTACTACACGAGCAATAACAGCCCAAATGCGGCTCAAAGGAAGTGGTGCGACCGAGATCAAGATGAAGACAACCGGTCCGTGTGTGCTAATAATCAATATGATTCGCAATTTTGAGAGAACGGGTAGCTTTCGTGCTGACAGTGTTCGCAGTGTCGGTGGACCAAAACGGATGGAAACGCCTGAAAACATCAAGACGACAAGCGCTGTGTTTCAAACCAGCCCCAGGAAATCTATCAGACGAGCTGCACAACAGCTGGGAATAAACTGGGAAGCACTGCGACGTATAGTTGTTGAAGACATGCGTCTTTTCCCATACAAAATTCAAACTCCTCAGCCATTAAGCCAGAGGGCCATGGAACAGCAGTTTTGTTTCGCTTACGCTCTTGTCTCCAGAATTGACGAACAGGACTTTGATGTGAATATGGTTTCGTTTCGCCCCTAAGCCCACATTTATTTGGATGGGTTCGTCAATAAGCGAAATTGGCGCATGTAGTGGACTAAGACTGCGCATTCGGTGATCGAGAAGTCTCTTCACCCTCAACGGGTGACTGTGTGGTGTGCAGTCTCCAGTCACGGAATAATCAGTGCAATATTCTTTTGGTGACTACCGAATGGTACATAAAGGTTTTGGGAGATGATATCATCACGATTATCCAAAGTTACCCAGGAGGCACAGGCATGGGCCTCGATCGGCCTCCATATTCTCCAGGTCTGAATACATCGACTTCTTTCGGTGGTGCTGTATTAAGGTCAAGGTGTACAGCAATAGCCCAGAGACTGTTGCTGAGCTGAAAACAGACATTCAGGAGGTCATCGCCAGCATCGATTTTCCGACACTTCAGCGGGTCACGCAGAATTTCGCTATTCATCTGCACCACCTCATCGCCAATGACGGCAGGCACATCGAAGATGTCATAACCTTAATCCGAATATATGTAGTGACGTTTACATTTTGAATAAATTGTAACACGCCGAACTTTGTAACTAATTAATATTTTTTTTATTCTTCTTTATATACAGTCAGCCAGAAAAATGTTTGCACACCATAAGGAACGAAAACTATTACTTATATGTTTATTTTGCAATTAATAATTCATCACATATGTTGTACAACTTTCAGCTTAGCATACGGTTACTTTAAGTGTTAAAATGTTTACAGTCGGCGGCTATACACATAGCAGAATGACGAGCGCTCGTTAAAATTCTCTAAGCACTATGGTACTTAACATTTGATGGCATTACTCCCTTAGACTTAGAACTACTGAAATCTAACTAACCTAAGGACATCCCACACATCCATGCCGGAGGCAGGATTCGAACCTGCGACTGTAGCACGAGCGCGATTCCGGACTGAAGCGCCTAGAACCGCGCGGCCACAGCTTCCGGCTCGTCGCAACTATGTCAGTCACTGTCACACTGTAGATCGCTGCACATGTAGCTGTAATCTCCTGGCGAAGTTCCTCCAGCGTGCGAAGTTCCTCCAGTTCCCCACAAGTAAAAGTCCGTAGGTGTTAGATCTGGCGACCGTGGAGGGAACTCAATGGGTCTTCTTCATCCAGTCCAATGCCCCAGCCGCGGGAAACGATGGGAATTAGAATGCCCATCGAACACCCCATGTTGTTCTCGGCCACTTTTATTTGAATGGATTCGTTAGTAAGTGAAATTGGCACGGTTGCGGGCTGAGAGTCAGTATTTGGCGATCGAGCCACTAGTATGGGCCTAGACTGTATTCACTTTCAGATAAAACAGCTATGCCATGCATACCTGCTCTATTCTCCTGTATTACTACATGTAACACTTCTCCGCCTTCCTAAGTACCTGTTCGTTGAACAGATTAAAGATAATTGTTTATAGTACACCACCCAGCCGGACTCATTTGTGAACATGCGTAGAACCTGTGTAGAGAGCACTCCAATGGAAGTCTTCTCTTTTATTATACAGTTTCCACACAACATATCACTCTCTATGCATATTCCTACTCTCTCCTGTACCTCAAACTTTATTTGGCCATTTTACATCATGAGACGTTTCCTGTATACCTACCAAAGCTATGTATTTACAATTACAAATTAAGTTTAATGATATTACTGCTTCTTGGATTCTTCGTTTTTTTCCGAATCCTAACTGACTTTCTGATATTCCTGTGTCAACTGTTCGAAGATAGTGGAAGCTTTTATTTGATAAGGCATTCACAACTAAGCTAAGACTTCGGTAATTTTCGTATTTTAGGACATTCCTCCATTAAGGCCAAATATCGTATAATGTTTTTCTAGAATCTGAGGGCAAATTCCCCTGTTTCTATATGTTATGCTAGGAAGTATTTAACAGATTTCTAATTGCAATTCTTCCACGTTCGACATAGTCAGCTAGAATGTTGTCTTTCCCAGGGCTTTTTTGTTTCTTGGATTTTCAGAGCTAGCTGATAGAAAATAAGTGCAATAAATAATAGTAATTTAAAATGTCATTTAAAGGATCAACCTGATCGTCTAACGTAGTAACTGGAACTGTGACTATTTTCAGCGCTAATAACAGCTTGTAATGAATAACTTACACCAACAAAGGTCAGTTATCAGTACCATCTGCAACAATTTGGTAGGGTGTCATCAATTATCAAATGATGGAAAAAATGTGTGTTGAAAATATGGCATAATCTCTATGACTGGCCCTGACATATCCCCCTACAGTAATGGCTCCCAACCTTCCTGAGACCATTATCCCAGAGTGCAAACAGACACTAACTAGAGCTCCAACTCCCCCACCCCACCCCCCTACCCACCAAAACACACACACTAAGTCATCTTCTTTAGTAATTAACTTAACTCCACTAAGAAGAATATTTCCTTTGAAAATTTTTATTTTGAAAGTGATGAAAGATAAATGATACTTAGCTTTTGTAGACGTTTTATTAAACCTCAGACTAATGTGTCAATTATACAATTGGTACTTCTGATTTGTAATGATGTATCCTTTCTCATGGCGTCTAAGACTACTCAAAAATGGAAGTTAACTAACTGTCTGCAGTAAAGTTATGCACATGTTACAAAACTTGTTTCCTCTACACCACTTCTCTCTCTATTGACACTTGCGTCACCCTCACCCTGCACCTTTACTTAAAATCAATCAAGTGAAAATTCGTGCACTCTACTTACTGTTTCTGAATCACTTGATTGCTGGACTCCTTACTTCTGCAGTGTCAGAAATCGAACGATTTTAACTTGCCAACGCTTTGTGTCTGACTAGGTGCCACAAATAGTAACAAAAATAAAGTACTGTACACATCTTACACTACAATAGTAGCCACTACATAGTAAGTGTTGAGTTGAAGTTTAATATTTTTTCATTTCTTATTATGAACTGAGTGATGACGAAATTTCTGGTCATTTGCTAGAAATTTTTATGAGATATTGAAGCATATGTGATCTACATGTCTCGATTTCTCCATCATGGTACAAAGTGAAAACTATTGTGTGCAGCAGGAGGATTATGTGTGGAAGATGAAGTTCATACATTCGTTTGACAAGCTGTAGCATGCACCACATTGTGTATTTCATTACTTCTATTATTTGAAATTAAAAATTAATTAATGTTAACTTATGTAATAACTATTACATTGTTGTGAAATAGTAATGATAAACATGATCTTTTAGAAATAATTTAGTATTGTGAGCGAAACACAGTTGGACACAGTTGTTTGTACCTCACATAAAATTTAATATTATCCACTGGGGGAGGGGGCCGTTATGCCACTACCCTACAAAATATTGGGTGTTGTCATGTTGGAATATGTGAGAAGTTGCCATCAAGCTATGCCAGCCACCTCTATATCATGTTTCTAGAAAGTCATTCCAGACTGTGACAGCAGTTAGTTGATCCCCTGTGTCAGTTCCTGGAGAGCAACATGCTGGGCTAGCAGTTAAGGGCAGAGGGATACAGATTTCAGACATAAAATATCATTGTTTTCTTAAATAAGTACAGAAATTTGGACTGTGTGTTGAATAAAATATGCTCTTAGTTTTGTGCTAGAGCAAGTAATTGTACAAAGAGACAAACGATAGGAGGCCTGTATTCCTTCCGTGGCATTTTTTACAAGCAAATACGGAAGTTTTAAGAGGAGATGTAATAGATTTTCAAAAGTATTATTTCCTTCACCTACACACTTTAATCTATGTTGTGTGCGAATTTTATCCTGATGGAAGCTTTATAAATGCCTTGAAATTGATAAAATGAGTAACTCTGCACTGGCAGCCACTCCCACCTTTCCCTTGGGAAACTGTGTTCCAGAATCCCTCACAGTGGGACGAGTTCAGGAGGCTGAGGAGGCCACGGCCGTGGATCTGGGTGCCCTGCTGGACGCCGGGGACGGCGCTGTGGTGACTCTGCTGGCCGGGGACAATACGCAGCTGGTGGCTCACAGGGCTGTCTTGGCCGCCAGGAGTCCCGTGTTTGCGGACATGTTGCGTCACGTCACCTTAGAGGGCAGCAGCAGCCAGCTCGTACTCTCGGACACAGAGGGTCCTGTGCTGCGCCAGGTGCTGGCATACCTCTACACCCTGCAGGTGCCCCAGCTGCCCAGCATGGCCCCACAGCTGCTGGTCGCCGCCGACGTATACGGCCTGTCGGTATTGAAAGCGCACTGTGAGCAACAGGTGGTCGCCCAGCTGTCTGTCGAGACTGCGGCAGCTGCAGGTGTTATCGCGATTAGGCATTCCGCTAACAGGCTGAAGCAGGCTGCCGTCGCCTTCATAAAGGCGCACTTGCTCCATGTGATGGCGACGCAGGGCTGGGCTGAGGCTGTAGTTAACGACCCACAAACTGTTGTGGAGTTGGCTCACCTGATTGCAGAGACACCAACAGACACCAGGTAAGCGTGAGACAAGTTACAATTCTACGTTACACAGCGATAAGTGTGTTTACTGCCAGGCCGACAATGTCCACCACAAAGTTTAATTAGATGTGCATGCGCAGTAAAATACACTACTACTGGTATCCATTTCCTTGTATACAGTATGTGATCAAATGTATCCAGACACCTGGCTGAATATGACTTACAAATTCAATGAAGCCCTCCATCAGTAATGCTGGAATTCAGTCTGGTGTTGGTCCACCCTTAGCCTTGATCTCAGCTTCCGCTCTCGCAGCCATACGTTCAATCAGGTGCTGGATCGTTTGTTGGGGAATGGCAGCTCATTCTAGACGGAGTGCTGCATTGAAGAGAGGTATCGATGTTGGTCGGTGAGACCTGGCACGAAGCTGGCTTTCCAATATATCCCAGATGTGTTCTGTAGCGTTCAGGACAGTACTCTGTGCGGGCCAGTCCTTCACAAAGACGTTACTGTCATGCAACCACTCGGCCACAGCCCATGCATTATGAAAAGATGCTCTTTCATGTTGAAAGATGTAATCGCCATCCCCGAACTGCTCTTGAACAAGAAGGCGCTTAAAACATGAATGTAGGGCTGTGCTGTGATAGTTCCACGCAAAACAACAAGGGGTGCAAGCACCTTCCATGACAAATACGGCCATATCATAAAACCACCGCCTCCGAATTTTACTGTTGCCACTACACATGCTGGCAGAGAGAGTTCACAGGGCATTCGCCATACCCACACGTTGCCATCCGATTGGCACATTGTCTACCATGATTAGTCACACCACACAACGTTTTTCCAATGTTCAATCGTCCAATGCTTACGCTTCTTACACCAGGTGAGGCGTCATTTGACATGTACCATCGTGATGTGTGGCTTAAGAACACCCGCTCGACCATGAAATCCTAGTATTGTCACCTCCCGTCTAACTGTCATTGCACTTGTAGTGGATACCGACGCAGTTCCGATTTACCGTGTCATGTTCTGGATAGATGTGTGCCTATTATAGATTATGACCCTCTTCAACTGACAGCAGTCTCTGTCATTCAGCAGATGAGGTCGGCCTGTACGCTTTTGTGCTGTATGTGTCCCTTCACGTTTCCACTTCGCTATCACATCGGACCTACGCATATTTAGGAGTGTGGAAATCTCGCGTACAGACGTATGACAAGTGAGAAATCAATCACCTGACCACATTCGAAGTCCGTCAGTTCCATGGAGTGCCCCATTCTGCTGTATCACGGTGTGTAATGTCCACTGAGGGCGCCAATATGGAGTACCTCGCAGTAGGTATCAGCACAATGCACCTAATATGAAAAATGAATGTTTCTGGGGGTGTTCAGATACCTTTGGTCAATAATGTATGTCATACAAATACCGGCGTTGTCTGCATTGGATTGTCACACACTAACTGAATAGCTTGTCTAAATGCTCTCAAGGAACACGCATGCTCGAAGTAAGCCAACATAAAGACATTGTACTTCGCAAATAAGCAGGTTGAATGCCACAAACAAGTGCCGATGTCGAACATTTCAAATATGGTATCTCGTGAACGACTCGTACTTGGATCCTGCAACAAACACCACTGACATTCTGAACTACGCTACTCTTCGTTTGTTAACGTCACTAGGAGTAGGTCTAATTAGAAAAGTGTATCTTGTCACAACAAATACACTTCCTAGGTATTAGCACAATCTATGGATTGGCTAACAATACCAGCTCCAGACTACCAATCCATTGTATGAAAACAGCAGATGAATAGCACTTTCAATACCCGCAATATTTCTGGAGGAAGCATTAGGTGATTTACCCTATATATTGGCAAAATAGTAAAATTTCTTCCATACTGACACTCTAATCTGGATCCTGGAAGTTGTTAAGGCCACTGCTCGCATAAAGTGGGAAATCCAGGTTCGGGTCCCAGTCTGGCACAAATCTTCTAATGTCATGAGTAAATTGTAGAGTGAGAATCTCATCGTATTTTAAACTGCAAACACATTTCTTATGCTAAATACAGCTGTGAACTGCAGCAGGGTCTGTTCCTTCAGACATGCATCCTTGTCTGAAGGACATGCCATAGGAGGTTTTTAAACACAGACACTGTTAGTAGTATTCATATGCCCAGGCACAGGTCGTGGCAACAATAAGTAAGTTTCTTCCTGAGCGAGAGTTACAGTGATTGTCCTACAGCAAGACATGGAAACTCACGGTGATGTGTGGAGTTTTAGGTCGGTCACTGAAGCATCCTCGCATAGACGAAGTTGTTCGGCGATCATACTTGCACATTGGGAAATTCAGAATTCCAGTCCAGGTCTGAGATCAAGCTTTTGACATCACCAGTAAACTGTACAGTTGGAGTCTCATCGTATTCACGATTGTGAATACGTTTCTTGTTCTTCACGCAGCTGTAGCTCAAGCAGTACTTGTATCTTCAAACGTGCATGGATGTCTGAAGGCCATTTCACAGTAGAGCCATAAACACAGACACTGGAAATAGAAATAGCACTTTCTGATGGCTCACAATGCTTTCATTGAATTCTAATAACATTTTCATCAAATCTTTTGTTGGCAGATAAGTTAGCAAGAAGAGAATCATGCAATAGCCAAGATTTCCATAGCTTCGTGGATTATTTAGGTCTTATTTGCAGTCAACATTTCTATTGAATTGCATGTGTACAACAAGCTGTTATTTACGTTAGCTCCTGCAATGTTTGAAGAAAAAGGAAAATTAGCTGTGGCCACTGCAGGTTCCGTTCTAGTGATGGACACAATGATGGACTGCTCAGATCACAGACAGACACCACAGTCACATGTGCTGTTGGCAGCTAGGGAAAGCCCACTCTGTTGTCTGTGCTGTACATGTTACCCTAAACCTCATCCTTCAAAGTACCCTCTGTTCTCGTTTGTTGTCTCCCCTGCTTCTGGGAATGAGATACCTATAAATGGCGTTATACTGTGTAAAGTGAAGGTGAAGAAGCGGAGCAGGTCTGTCGCTCCTTACCAGGACCAGGGAAACATCTACACTATGTGGTGAAAAGTATCCGGACTCCCCATAAAACATACGTTTTTCATATTAGGTGCATTGCGCTACCACCTACTGCCAGGTACTCCATATCACTGACCTCAGTAGTCATTAGACATCGTGAGAGAGCACAATGGGGCGCTTCGCGGAACTCATGGACTTCGAACGTGGTCAGGTGATTGGGTGTCACTTGTGTCATACATGTGTACGCGAGATTTCCATACTCCTACACACCCCTAGGTCACTGTCTCCGATGTGATAGTGAAGTGGGAACGTGAAGGGACACGTACAGCAGAGAAGTATACAGGCCGACCTCATCTGTTGACCGACAGACAGTTGAAGAGGTTCTTAATGTGTGATAGGCAGACATCTATCCATATGATCACATAGGAAATCCAAACTGCATCACGATCCACTGCAAGTAGTATGGCAGTTAGGCGGGAGGTGACAGAACTCGGATTTCATGGTCGTGTGGCTGCTAATAGGCCACACATCATACCAGTAAATGCAAACAATGTCTCGCTTCGTTTAAGGAGAGTAAACATTGTACGACTGAACCGTGGAAAAACGTTGTGTGGAGTGACGAATCACGGTACACAATGTTGCCATCCGATGGTAGGGAGTGGGTGTGGCGAATGTCATCTGCCAGTGTGTGTAGTGCCAACAGTAAACTTCGGAGGTGGTTATGATTAAGAGCAATTCGTGGGTGGTGATTGCATCTTTCAACCCGATCAAACACCTGTTCTTAATGCACGGCCTGCGGCGGAGTGGTTACACAACAGTAACATCCCTGTAATGGACTGGCCTGCACAGAGCGCTGACCTGAATCCTACAGAACTTCTTGTGATGTTTTGGAGCAGCAACATCGTGCCAGGCCTTGCCGATTGACAAAGATACCTCTCCTCAGTGCACCACTCCATGAAGTATGGGCTGGCATTCCCCAAGAAACCTTCCGGTACCTGATTCAACGTATGTCTGCGAGAGTAGGAGCTGTCATCAAGGCTAATGGTCGGCCGACACCATATTGTATTCTAGCATTACCTACAGAGGGCGCCACGAACTTGTAATTCAATTTCAGCCAGGTGTTTGGATACTTTTGATCTCATAGTGTATCTTAGAATGCTGCAGCACAGTTCGAGGTTTGCAGCAACGTATTTTAAATTCCCTATTCGTGACGTTTCCATTCTGTAAATCCTGAAATCTTCGTTGTAGTGGAGTAGTCAATCACATTAGTCGCTACACCCAAATCAGTACAACAGTTTTGTGTGTTTTGTATCTCCCTTTTACTTTCTAGATATATATGTGGGATTCGCTGACAATTTCTGTAACAAAATTCATCAACTCTAACGAACTATTCGAGGGGAATTAGAAAAAAAGTTTTTGAAGTTCACTAAGCTCTAGGGAAAATGTCATTCTCAATCGGAACATATATGGAAAATTTCTCTTAAAGAAGGTGATATAAAAACATAATTCTTGAACACCACATGACCACCTCACAAGAAAGGCGACAGGGTTTCACAACAGCTCTGCCGCTTCAGGCAGTTTCGCATAATTCTCTGTCTTCCTTCACATTTCCTTCCCACTTCTAGTCCGTTGTTTCTCCTGATATTGCCATACTTCAGTGCACTCCCTTGTGCAACACAAAAAGGAAGGCGCTTTTTTGTGTGAAAACTCCGTACTTGGCTCTTACAGGAGGTTCTGTCAAATATCTACTGACCATTCTTTGCTTAATTTTCCCTGTGGCTTTTGTAAATATTTGTCTTGCAGTGTTTTCTTCTGGTAGAACTTAGTGTTTTCCTTTTCTGACCTGATCCAGTTATTGGTCCATCCCCAACCACGTCAAAATGAAAGAGATCTTTATATCCTTCTATTCCTTTTTATGAACATATCACATTATAAATACTCACTATAATGTTACTGACTAGTAATTACCATAAATTACTTTCATTTTTAGATATATCTGAATATTTATGCACCACTTACTGAGCTGCTTCAAAAACTGGAATTCATATCCTTCACATAATAATCCTTACACTCAATGATTCATTTCTCATTTACTTTTATTTTTACAGAAATGTATTCCATAATTATAAACGAAAATCAATGTTTGAATGAAAATGCTTATCGCCACAGCCATGTTTTCAAGATGCCTATTATTTACACATTAACCTTAAATATGTAATTCTATCTGAATTATTTAGAAGTAAAGTTGGGAAATCCACTTCTTAACTTAAATAGCGTGCATGTCACAAGACCTAACCAGTATCTTCTTCATTGCCTCAAGCTATGTACACTATTGCATTGTACCTATTCATCTGCTTACCATGACAACCAGTTCACACACAAGTATCCATCCACATTACGTGCATATACATGAAGCCTCTCTTCTTATGTCAATCGTAAATTCATCGCCCAGTTTCTTCGTGAGAAATCACAAACGTTAACCAACACACACACACACACACACACACACACACACACACACACACAGAAAAACACACATACACACACAACTACAAGAGCCAAAAGTAGAAACTGCCACATCTTCAGTAACATAGTTCTCATTTGATACACGTATCTCCAAACAGTTACTGCCATTGAACACTGCTGCTACATGTAGCATTGTTTGCAGAGCTCTAGCAAACATTATTATGCACTAATATAACACACACAGACACACACACACACACACTAATCACAGTCTGATGAATATCATTACACTGAACACAGTAAAGAAACAAAAATCTTGATTTCAGTGAGTGAGAACCTGTGATCAGCCCTTAGGCGTAAATATATATTATATAATTAATGTGTCTGCTTATTTTACTGATCATACTCATAGACTCGTTCAGCATCCCAGTCAGGTACCATTCAACGTTCACCTGTTCCGTGTGAGTACTTATTGGCCAGTGTGAATCAAATAAATCTTTTGGCCGAACTTTCAATTCTGGGATAAAGGTTTTAATGGAAGTTAAATTTTTACTGCAGTAGCTTCGTAATATGACAAATACTGTGCTCCATTTTTCTCTGAATTTCCTTCCCTGGTCATTTCAGAAGTATCTGTCATCATATTTACTGTATGTTCCCCCTACCGCCCAGTCTGTAGCATATGACCTACGAACACCATCTGATGGACATAGTAGCCAATTAAGTACATTAAAAGTTTTGCCAATCTAACTTCTGAGTGACTGTAACTTGGTATATTAAACTGCTAGTATGAGGAACTCAAGAGAAGCAGCGCGTGAACTGATTGTCTCACTAGTAAGTCATTTATCTTAGTGGGTTAGTGGACTCACTGTTGCCTTTGACTGTATTGGTCCCATTATCTGTGGATGGATAGCTGCCCTGTGGTCCCTGTGTGAATACATGTATCGAAACAGTCTACCTCTGCACTGTGGGGCAGCCACTGGACACAGCAGGACCAACCCCCAATATACAGCCACACAGTGAGTATGGCTGGACCCTTGTCACAGTTGTGCAGACCACAGGTCCGAACTCAGTCCCCGTCTGTGGCATTTCGTGAGTTCTGTCACTACATAAGCATGTCTTTAAACACATTAGAGGATGGTGGCGTTAGCGAAGTGTTATGGTGAAAAAATCGAATTTTAGTTTCTAAAAAGGAGAGATGGTGATGGTTAACAGTAAACTTATTGTGTTAATCGATGTCGACATCTTTCTTTGGATTCAGAGAGAAAATGGCGTTCAATTTCTAGATTTAATATCAGGACTTTGACTTTCCACTTATTAATCTGGACTGACGGAGTAGATTATTTTTATGCTAAATGTTCATTCAGTGTAGTAGTATGGGGATTGTTTCCTAAGCTAAAATTCTTTTCCAGAGTTTCTGTATATATTAATGCAGTGGATGGAGCATCTAGTTTCAGTGTTGGTTATTTCATCATCATCATCATCATTTATGACTGATTATGCCTTTCAGCGTTCAGTCAGGAGCATAGCCCCCTTATAAAATTCCTCCACGATCCCCTATTCAGTGCTAACATTTGTGCCTCTTCTGATGTTAAACCTATTACTTCAAAATCGTTCTTAACCGAATCCAAGTACCTTCTCCTTGGTCTGCCCCGACTCCTCCTACCCTCTACTGCTGAACCCATGAGTAACCTTGCTTCTCCCATGCGTGTAACATGGCCCCACCATCTAAGCCTGTTCGCCCTGACTGCTACATCTATAGAGTTCATTCCCAGTTTTTCTTTGATTTCCTCATTGTGGACACCCTCCTGCCATTGTCCCCATCTACTAGTACCTGCAATCATCCTAGCTACTTTCATATCTGTAAGCTCAACTTTGTTGATAAGGTAACCTGAATCCACCCAGCTTTCGCTCCCATACAACAAAGTTGGTCGAAAGATTGAACGGTGCACAGATAACTTAGTCTTGGTACTGACTTCCTTATTGCAGAAAATGTTGGTTATTTATCTCCCAAATTGATCTTGAAGGGAATGGTTGTGGAAGTAGGTTGCTGGTGCATTGCTATATGAGTATGATACATGAACATAAGCTTATGGACGTTATCAGCTGCAAAAGAGAAAGGTAGAGTCTGGTGAAAGTGAAGCATGTAAGACTGGAAAGATAACTTCCACGTAAGAGTATGAACATCGCTTGATGTAGAGTTTATGTTTAAATATACATTGCATCAACAAGAACTGAAGTATTCGGAAGGGCTGACGAAACGAAATGATACTTCACAAATGTTGATACAGTATGTGACATTATATCAGTCATTGAAAAATCGAGTCAAATTTACACAGATCTTAGTGGTATGAACCCATTTATAGTTTGGCATTGCATCCACACGTACCTGGACACATGCGTTGGTTCTGTTGGGAAGTAAATCTTAAAGTCATTTTATCCTCTCCTGAGGGAAAGTGGGCCATAATCGTTGCAACTCGTCCTTGATATCGCCGTTACTAGCACTGCGATGGATTGACACCCGACATGTTAGATCTGGATGTCTTTCGGGACATGGGGGTATTTCAACATCAGGCAGACAATTTATGGAGATACATCCCATGTGTGGGTGAGCATTTTCCTGTTGATTGTTGATGTCACAATACTGTTGCATGAGAGGTAGCAAACAGGGACATGGGATGGCAGTGGCATACCATTGTGCCGACAGCGTCCTCAGTCACTATGAGTCTTGAGCTGAGGTCATACCCAGCGGATCCACATACCATGACCCCAGAAGTAACACTGCTGCATGTCTCCAGAAAACAGAAAGAATGCGACCAAGGTCGCCGCCATAGTGCCTGACGATGCTCATCTGGGCCAGTACAAAATGTGATTCATTGCTGTAATGCGAGTAGTCTATGCATTATATTGACAGAATCACTCCAATTTAAGTCTTTTTTGTGTTGGTAGTAATGACAGCTACACGTGACTGAATAATTCCATAGTCCATCTGCTAGTGGCCTCTGACACCAATGCAGGGACGATGAAAACATGTTCATGGTCTTAGGGACTGTGAACAAAACAATACAGCACTACGATTGGCTGGTCCAATAACAAAAGTGTTAAGCGAGATGACCACGAGTGTATCTAAGAAGATTAGAAAAATGAGTGAAATACAAGTGATACACTTTGATTGGTTGCAATGCTGTCTCGAGGCAGTAAAATATTGCCGGACATGATAGCGTGGCCAATCTGGCTCCAAACCTAGAGAGACCTTAGATACTTCTGTTAGTACAGGGTGGAGCAAATGAAAGTGGCCTGGGAGGTTGGATACGATTGCACGTGAATATATGCATGTAGCCACACCCTGTGACATGCACGCCATGTGATCCTCCACGTGATCCACATCAGTTCAGATTGTAGTGCGGGCTGTGCCAGTGTGAGTGGAGCAGAGCAAAGGGGGCGATGGTACTCGCAGTGGAGCAGCAGGCGTTCGTTGTGAAAAGTTATGTGAGAACGAAGTCGTGGAAACGGTGTGGTCAGTTGTTTTCTGCGAAATTTAGTGGTGTTAAAGTGTGAGCAACGAGTCCTATGCAACGCTTAATCCGAAAGTGCTGTCAAACAGGATCTGTTTTGAACCAGTAAAAAAAAAAAAGCCTTAACTGTCCTGCACACCACAAAACATGGCTGCAGTGCGCCAGAAAATGTTTCAGAGACCTACCAAATCAATCCAACACCTGTAACAAGAGGCCAGGATGTCACACTGATTATGCAGACCTGCATATTCAGGGTGGTCCATTGATTGACTGGGCCAAATATCTCACGAAATAAGCGTCAAATGAAAAAACTTGTCTAGCTTGAAGGGGGAAACTAGATGGCGCTATGGTTGGTCCGCTAGATGGCTCTGCCATGGGTCAAACGGATATGAACTGCGTGTTTTTTAAATAGGGACCCCCATTTTTATTACATATTCGTGTAGTACGTAAAGCAATATGAACGTTTTAGTTAGGCCACTTTTTTCACTTTGTGATAGATAGCGCTGTAATGGTCACAGACATATGGCTCACAATTTTAGATGAACAGTTTGCAACAGGTAGTTTTTTTAAATTAAAATACAGAACATAAGTACGTTTAAACATTTTATTGCGGTTGCTCCAATGCGATACATGTACTTTTGTGAAGTTATCATTTCTGAAAACGCATGCTGGTACAGCATGATTACCTGTAAATACTACATTAATGCAATAAATGCTCAAAATGATGTCCGTCAACCTCAATGCATTTGACAATACGTGTAACGACATTCCTCTCAACAGCGAGTAGTTCTCCTTCCGTAATGTTTGCACATGCATTGACAATGCGCTGACACATGTTGTCAGGCGTTACCGGCGGATCACGATCAAAAATATCCATCAACTTTCCCCACAGAAGAAATCCGGGGACGTCACATCAGGTGAACGTGCGGGCCATGGTATAGTGCTTCGACGATCAATCCACCTGTCATGAAATATGCTATTCAATACCGCTTCAACCGTACGCGAGCTATGTGCCAGACATCCATAATGTTGGAAGTACATCGCCATTCTGTAATGCAGTGAAACATCTTGTAGTATCATCCCGTAATTTCTCTTGTGCCCAGGGCAGAACTGTAGAAGACGTTCAAAGTCGTCACCATGCAATTCCTGGTGGACAGAAATATGGAATGGGTGCAATCGATGTTGATGTAGCATTCTCAACACCGAAATTTTAGAGATTCCCGTTTCTCGCGCAATTTGTCTGCTACTGACGTGCGCATTAGCCGCGACAGCAGCTAAAACACCTACTTGGCATCATCATTTGTTGCAGGTCGTGGTTGACGTTTCACATGTGGCTGAACACTTTCCTTAAATAACGTAGGCTAACTATCCGGCGAACGGTCCGGACACTTGGATAATTTCGTCCAGGATACCGAGCAGCATTCATAGCACACGCCCATTTGGCATTTTGATCACAATAGCCATATATCAACAAGATATCGACCATTTCCGCAATTCGTAAACGGTCCATTTTAAAATGGGTAATGCATAACGAAGCAAATACCATCCACACTGGCGGAATGTTACGTGATACCACGTACTTGTACGTTTGTGACTATTACAGCGCCATCTATCACAAAACGAAGAAAGTGGTCCACCTAAAACATTGATATTTCTTTACGTACTACACTAATATGTCATAAAAAATATGGGTTCCTATTTAAAAATACGCTGTTGATATCCGTTTGATCTATGGCAGCGCCATCTAACGGGCCAACCATAGCGCCATCTGGTTTCCCCAGTTCAAGCTAGACGAGTATCTCTTTTTGTAGTGTTTCCGTTTGATGCTTATTTCGTGAGATATTTGGCCTGATCACTATCAATGGACCACCCTGTATGTCCCTATCGCATGTCTGTTGGTCGTGCATTAAAACCAGCAGATGTTCCTAACCACCTCCACATTTGTGGATGTCCATTCACTGAGATAACAATGAATGGCTTGGACATGGATCTTTTCTTTATGTCTGATGGAGACTAATTTCCGCTGAGTTGTTACGTCAACTAACAGAATCACAGGTCCTGGGTAGCAGAGAGTCAGCAGAACTTCCACGAAACACCTTTGTACGATAATAAGGTTGGATTTTTGTGTGCAAGGTCTGCACGCAGCATTACCGGTTTCACCTTCTTCAATCAGCTGCTGACTTTGGCCCATCACATTGCCAACATTTGGGAGCTATTTGTGGCAGCATTAATGGAGGAGGGAAAGGCGTTCAGTTACTTCCAAGAAGATGGAGCAACTGGCCATACAGCAAGCCGAACCTTTGATCACAGATACACAATTTCATGATTCACAGTTGTTAGCAGAGGTCAGCCTGGTTGGGGCCCTACATGGCCATCTTTGTCACCTGATCTGTCAGTGTGTTATTACACTGCACGAGAGCGCTCAAGAGCAGAGACAATCACAACAACCCTCACAATCAAGAACTGCAGCAGAACACTCCAGATGAGACTGCAGCAATTCAAGCATCCAACCTTCGATCCGCCTTCAGCAACCTACCGACCAGAGCCCAAAAGCATCAAGAGATGAATGGTGGTCATTTTCAACAGCTGATATAATCATCTTAGTGCTGCATTTACTTTCCTCTGTTGTATTGCTTCGTATTATAGAACTCTAATCTCTGGCTGCTTGTATTTGACCCCACCTTCTAATAAATTGCGTGTGTATGTGCATCCACCTTAGACTACTGTACATGGAAAGAGCTAAGCTATACAAGTCAGTAAGCTAGTAACCTTTCTCTCTGAGTCAGAAAATATAATGTTATCTTTTGTAACTGCAGTATAAGTATTTGTATTAGTGTTAATATTAGTAACAAATGTCAGTAGTAACATAGTAGTAACAGAAGTAGTTGTAGCTTCTAGAGAAAATTCATGGTGATGTAGTATTAATAGAGACTTTCAATAGTTGTAAGAGTTATATTATTTATTACTGCAATTACAGTATCAGTTCTCATTGTAGTGTTAATAGCAATATGTAAAATGAAATAGTAAAATTAGGCAAGATGATTTTAAATAACGAATGCCACTATGTAGGGCACCACATCGATATCCATATAAATGTTGGAGCATACTAGTAGACAGAAATAAGGTGAAAATCTTATATTTTAGACATACCATATTATAATGTTCAAAATAAGAAAGAAACAAGGAAAAAACAAGCTTGACATATTTGAGGTACCTAGTAGTTCCCCTAGAGCATGGCAGAGGTACTGAGGTGGTACTGTGTACCAAAACCAGTAACCAGTAGACTAAATGAAAACTGCTACTAAGGACTAAAACACTCATCAGCCAGAACATTATAATCACCTATGTAAGACCTGATACGTCCACCTTTGCAATGGATAGCAGCAGTGACACATCATGGTCTGGAAGGGAATTGGCACCACACTGCCCACACAAGGCACCTAATTCCCAATAATTCCTCACCAGAGGAATGAGCTCTTACACCCCATCGAGGCACATCCCAGATGTGTTCGATCGTATTCCCATCTGGTGAGTTGTGGGACCAGCACATTAATTGAAACTCGCCAGTCTGTTCCTCGAAATACTTCATCACTTCCATTCCTAGTGATATGGTGCATTACCTTGTTGAAAAACGCCACTGCCATCGTGAAACATGATCCTCATGAAGAGGAGTATGTGGTCTGAAACAAGTGTATATTATTTGTTGGCCATCATGGTGCCTTGAACAATCTCTACTGGACCTATGAATGTGAAGGTGAATTTCCCTAGAGCACAAAGGAACCAGCGCCAATTTCTCTCTGTCCCACAGCATAGGTTCCCAGGAGCTGCTAATGTGCCCATTTCAGTCATAGTTGCTGATGTCATGGTGTTAACATTGGCAAATGTATGGGTTGTCAGCTGCAGGGGCACACTGTTAGGAATCTTGAAGGTACTGTGTGTTCAGACACACTTGTAGCCTGCACTGTCTGTCGCGTTCTGCCAGTCTGCCCGGCCTACAACATTCGCAATATGTAATGAGGGACGACCACCCAACCCCATGACGTCTGGACATAGTTCCACCTTGGTTTTGCCGCATGTCGAAGGCACTCACCACAGCGCTCCTCGAACATTCAACAAATCATGCATTCCGAAATGCTCGTGATGAGCGTTCAGGTCATCATAAAATTCCCTCCTTCAAACTGAGACATATAGCATACCTTCCCCATCTACAAATGGACAGCACATTTGCTGATCCTACATCGACTGTGCATGCGTCTGACTAGCAGTCATTCCTCATAAAGTGGCGCTGCTATTGTCAGTACACGTTTAATCGATGATTGGCAGGTGATCATAATGTTCTGGCTAATGAGTCTGTTATTTATAAATTGCAATGATCGCTGTTCCACCCAAGAGGGTATAGCGAAAATGACATAAATAAATAAATAAACCAATAAATGAATCCCTGAACCATGGTGCAGGATAACACATTGCTGATAAAAGACCGTTATTTGGTCTCAGATGGTAGGTACAGTTGTAAAGGGGTCACTGTGGGCCCGGTATGCAATATGGCATTCTTCCCTTGTCCTGACCAGACGTGTTAGACTGTAACCTTAACAACGATAATGCCTGCCCTCGTGGTCATGTGCAACTCAACACTGCTACATTGTAACATCTAAATGCCCCTAAATCTCATTGCTGCACTATTTGACCAGCCACGCAACTGGAGATCAAAAGTGGAGCAGCTTCCAAATTACGTCAGTTGCAGATAACGCATGCGTAGAAAGTGTCTCTGTATCCTTCACAAGTATCAAACAACATCTGACACTGTTCACGGGCGTTAAATAAACGTGCTGTGGTGTCCGGTCTACCTGTCATGGAGATCTGAAACCCTGATCAGTTACACTGCAGCTGATGGTGTGTTTGTGTAAGAAGCCAGAATGACATCTCACCACTTTTTCGGTATGCTTCAATTTTATCTGTCACGCATAGCATTATTAATTCTGCACCAGTGACTTGTAACACTACACTTGTTTCAATCGGTATCTTCACTCTTCTTTGGATTCACAGACTGAATAGCGTTCGTTTTTGAATTTGAATGTAACACCTTTTATTTCACAGATAAGAGAGACATCAGAAACTACCGACCTGTTTCACTGCTTCTATCGTTTACCTACATTTTTCAGAAGGTGATGTATTGTAGAAGATTATCTCACCTTGGCAACAATAATATTGTCATCAAATCACAGTTTGCCTTTCAGAAGGGGCGCTCTACTGAGAATGCCATTTAAATGTTCACACACCAGATAGTACAAGTATTAAATACCAAAACAGCACAGGTGGGTATTTTCTGCGACCTATCCAAGGAATTTGATGGTGTAAATCATAATATACTGCTAGATAAATTTTGTAGGGTTGATGGTGTAGTCAACCATTGGATCTTATCATATCTAACCAAAAGGTTGCAAAAAGCTGTATTTAGTAGTAACTCAACCAACAGAATTCAGGTACATAATTCTGTCTGGGTGGATATCCCATATGGGGTTCCCCAAGGCTCTATCTTAGGCCCACTACTGTTTCTCATATATGTTAATGATCTACCGTCTAATGTACAGCAAGCAGAATTAGTTCCTTTTGCAGATGACAACAGTATTGTTATCACTCTCAGTATTAATACAGAACTGGAAGAAATGGTAAACAAAGTTCTCAAAAGTATCATTGTTTGGTTTTCTGTAAATTATCTCACCCTGAATTTCACAAAGACACATTATATACAGTTCTGCAGCTCTGGGGGTACTGCATCAGTGATAAGTGTAACACATGGTGGTGAAGTAATACATAGGGTGGAAATTTTTAAAATTCTTAGGTGTCCGTCTTGATGGGAATTTTAATTGGAAACATAAATTCGGGAACTCCTAAAAAAACTTAGTTTAGCTACATTTGCACTTAGAATCATAGCAAATTTAGAAAAGAGATAAATCAGTAAGTTGACATATTTTGCTTCTTTTCATTCAGCAAGGCCATATGGAATAATGTTCTGGGGTAATTCATCTTTAAGGAAGAAGGTCCTGATTGCCCAGAAACGAGTTGTAACAATAATATGTCGCGCTCACACGCGATCGTCTTGTAGCCATCTGATTAAGGAGTTGGGCCTACTGACTACTGCTTCATAGTACATTTATTCCCTCATGAAGCTTGTTGTAAACCATCTACTACAGTTCAAAAGGAACCATGAGGTACATGATTACAATAATAGAAGAAAAAATTACATTCATTATTGAACATTAATGTTTTCTTTAGGTTGCCATTAAAGTTTGAACAAAAAATTTTGACCACTTACCCTGTGATATAGAATGTCTAACAGACAGTATGGTAAAATTTGGAAATAAATTGAAAAAGTTTCTACTTGAGAACTCCTTCTACTCTGTAGAAGACTTTCTATGTTTGTAATGCGTAAAAGGTAATGGGTGGGAATCGATAACTCAATCTGTATTTCTTGTTACCATTTTGGTGATGTTTAGAGTACAAATAGACATATAAATTAACTGGCAATTTGAATCTAAAATGACTCATTCCACGACATGACAATCTATCGTGCAATTTGATGCATAGAACATGAAAGTAAGTAACAAGCGTTTCTTTCCATTGACCGTGAGTGGGCAAAATTCACTTAAACATCTGAAAATTCGGTAACTGTCTTCTGTCGTACCTCATTCGTTTCATATTATGCAACATTTATGAACGACATTGTACCTTGTAGACATACTGTATTTGGCTGTTTTGTCACCTCCTTGTGAGGCATTAAAATACCAAAATACAGAAAAAAAACTCGCAGTGTAGCTATTACTCGGTAATGGCGTACGAGCATTCTGTCTAAGACTCGAGGAAGTCTAACGACTTGATGGAACAGTAAGTGATAAGAATTAATCCCTACATGTTAAATGTCTACTTCTAGTACTCATAGATCAACTTTTTCATTATACCATAAATACCTTACGCCTCAGTTGTCTTTGATGGCGAGTAGCGAGCGGCGTGACGGAAATGACGTCCCTTGTGACGGTAGTCTGCTTGGCAAAGGAGCAGTTCTGCGCTTTCGTGTTTCTCTCGCTGTACACAGACATATAGGTCGATTCCAGTTTTCGGCGCAGCATTCGCCTCACCCAGTGGTGACCCCCGATGCAGCCACCGGGCTGTCTGCCGTTCACCCAGGGGGCGACGCGACGCCTGGGGCGGCTGGCGACTTAGGCTGTCGTCATCCTGGCCCCAGGGCAGAACTGGCGCCATTCACCGTGTCATCTCACGTCACGCGAGCGTTGCGGTCCTTGTGTTGTTTTGGGCCATCAATAATGTTCGGAAGCGACATCCCACAGACTAACAACCTTGCACAACATCATATCACTGGCATAATTCTTGATTTATATCCCATTTCTTCGTGTTCTGGGATTATTTTCGCATCATTCTGACAGACAACAGCGACGAAAGAACCCAGAGAGATTTTTAGATACCTGTCTCCAATTTCTTCCCACTATGGTCCGATTCCTGTCTCCTAAGTGGGTAGGAAGTCAATAATTTTTAAAAAAATCGACTTTTCGAAAATATGTCTGTTTTGTAGAGTACATCTTTCTGAATAGTTTGATGTATAAAACAAATATATTTCAGTGATTATAAGGCACGCTATTTGGTCCTACGTGTACCAAGATGAAGCACTACACCCCTTACCACAGACGTCTGCTGTCATACATACGTGTATTTCACTGTGTAGAACTCGAATGTTTATATTTGCGCCAGAGATGGCCATACGTGTAACAAAGGACTATTGACATAGAAGAAATGTCTTGATGGCGGCACCCAAACATGATGCAGGTACATGTTTTAATGATGGTGTGCAAAGCCGGATATGTATTTTAGAGAAAATGGGAATCAAGGCCAGAGCGAACTGCATCAAAGCTTTATATGCGATAAATAGAGAGCGTGTAGTGAAAGCACGTAAATCATTTTTGGAAGTGGAGGAATGTGGAAAAGACGAAAACTGATTTACAAAATTGAAAAAAACCTCTTTATGGTGCTGGACAGTTCTAAAAGATGCCAAATGCAGCCAGAAACTTTAATAGCCATTTTCTGCAAAACACAAATTTCTGTACTCAGGTACATGTAACATCCAAAATAAATATCCCATTCCTTTTCCAACGTGGTGTCCTTATTAAATACAAACTCCTTAATGCAAAACTCTAGAATTTTCCATCTCTATTAAAAACTGTGGTAAAGTTTGAGATAATTAACTATAAAATTTGAGTTTTTTTCTAAACATGAAGTTTAAAATGTAACAGGTCATTCATTTTCTTGAAAATTAAATAAAATCTAGAATTTCATACACCTTTATGTATGGATTGTATGCTGTGCAAAATTAATCGAAGAATCTCTCTTACTTATGAAGAAAAATGTACCTATAGCAAAAAATGCAGCCAATAGTAAGTGAAAAAATTATAAAGTTTCACATGTAAAAAAAATTTATTTCGTTATGTTTTTGATCTTTCACTGCTATGGTTGTGAACCCTGGTCATACTGACAAAAATTCTGTGAATTTATTTGTAAAAATATAGACAGTAGAATTTAGTATCTTGTGGTGCCTCTTCTGCTCCATGTTGGCCCGTTTGACGTCCAACCCGCTTAACATACGAGCTACAAACACCATCTCATAACGGTAGTACCACATTAAGTGCATTTAAGGGTTACGGTCATTCAAATTTTTTTTGTGATTTACGCTGTTGTGTATTGAAATTATGTTGACCAATTGGTGTTGTAAGCACAGTTGTTGAGCTTTGTACACATCTTATATTTATGCTTTACTTTGTACCAGATATTGTGTAATATGCTAGGCTACAGGTATGAGAAAATGAGGAGAAGGGAGATGTATGATTACCTGAATGCTGTCATTCATCTTACATGGGCCACTACTGTCGTTGGCAGTGTGTGTTCTATTATCTGTGTGTGGACAGTACCTCAGCTGTACAGTCTGTGGTAATCTGCCCATTGGACTCGATATGAAAACCGTTTTTGAGGCAGTGTTCCTTCTGTGCAGCATGCCAAGCGCTGGAGAGAGCAGGACCGGCCCCTCCTCGCAGCCGCACAGTGGCCACAGCGACGACGGCCGGAGCTCAGCCACAGCTGAGCCCCCCACCTCTCCCCAGACGACTCCCCAGCCTGATGATGCTGCCGTCTCTCACCTGCGGTGAGTTCAGCCACTTAACGTGTAGACTGTCGACAATCACAGTGCGACATGTTGGGCAGTTAGCCAAGTGATAAAGTCAAGAACTCGAATGTCGCTATTTTACATTTTTGACGAAGCAGAAGTTGTAGGTCTCGTATAAAGTTTTTCCTTTCATTAACTGTTACGTTCGATGAGGCAAAGATATAAGGGGATCTCTACACCATTCTACAAGTTTTTAGCATGACTTGTTTTCCGTTCCTGTCACAGCTCACTTGTGTAAGATAACACTGAAGACTAAAACATAAACACTCGTCAGCCAGAACATTATAATCACCTATGTAACAGCTGAAATGTTCACCATTGGAATGGATAGCAGCAGTGCATGTCATAGTGTGGAAGGGAATTGGCACCACATTGCCCACACAAGGCACCTAATTCCCAATAATTCCTGCCCGGGGAATGAGCTCCTACGAGAAGTCGAGGCACATCCAAGAATTGTTTCATCGCATTCCCATCTGGTGAGTTGTGGGGCGAGCACATTACTTGAAACTCGCCACTCTGTTCCTCGAAATACTCCATCACTTCCATTCCTTGTGATATGGCGCATTACCTTGTTGAAAAATGTCACTGCCGTCTTGAAACATGATCCTCATGAAGGGGAGTATGTGGCCTGGAACCAGTGTATAATACTTGTTGGCCGTCATGGTGCCTTGCACAATCCGTGCTGGACCTATGAAAGTCAACGTGAATTTCCCTAGAGCACAATGGAACCAGCGCCAGTTTGTCTCTGTCCCACGGCATAGGTGCCCAGGAGCTGCTAATGGTCAAGTGCCCATTTCAGTCATAGTTACTGATGACATGGTGTTAACATTGGCAAATGTATGGGTGGTCAGCTGCAGGGGAACACTGTTAGGAGTCTTGAGGGCACTGTGTGTTCAGACACACTTGTAGCCTGCACCGTCTGTCGCGTTCTACCAGTCTGCCCGGCCTACAACATTCGAGATATGTAATGCGGGACGACCACCCAACACCATGACGTCTGGACATAGTTTCACCTTGGTTTCGCCACATGACGAAGCCACTCACCACAGCGCTCCTCGAACACTCAACAAGTCATGCATTCCGAAATGCTCGTGATGAGCGTCCAGGTCATCACAGACTTCCCTAATTCAAAGTCAGACATTAGCATACCTTCCCCATATATAAATGGACAGCACATTCACTGATTCTACATCGACTGTACATGCGTCTAACTAGCAGTCATTCCTCGTGAAGTGACGCTGCTATTGCCAGTATACGTTTAATCGATGATATTTCATACTCCTTTAAGTATGGATTGTATGCTGTGCAAAATTTAACGAGGAATCTCTCTTAATTATGAAGAAAAGTGTACCTATAGCAAAAAATGCAGCCAATAGTAACTGAAATAATTATCAAATTTCACATGTAAAAAAATTTATTTCGTTATGTTTTTGAACTTCCATTGCTATGAATTGTGAATCCTGGCCATGCTGACAAAATTCTATGAATTTATTTCTAAAAATATAGGCAGTAGAGATTAGTGTCTTGTGGTGCCTCTTCTGCTCCAAGTCGGCCCGTTTTACGTTCAACCCCCCTTAACACACGAGCTACAAACACCATCTCATGACGGCAGTACCACAAGTGCATTGATGGGGTACTCTCTTTCAAATTTCTCTGTGATTATGCTGTTGTCTATTGAAACTATGTTGACCAATGGTTGTTGTAAGCACAATTGGTGAGCTTTGTACAAATCTTATATTTATACTTTATTTTGTACCAAATATTGTGTAATATGCTAGGCTTCGGGTATGAGAAAATGAGGAGAAGGAAGATGTATGATTACCTGAATGCTGTCATTCATCTTACATGGGCCACTACTGTCGTTGGCAGTGTGTGTTCTATTATCTGTGTGTGGACAGTACCTCATCTGTACAGTCTGTGGTAATCTGACCACTGGATTTGATGTGAAAACCCTTTTTGAGGCAGTGTTCCTTCTGTGCAGCACGCCAAGCGCTGGAGAGAGCAGGACCGGCCCCTCCTCGCAGCCACACAGTGGCCACAGCGACGACGGCCGGAGGCCAACCACAGCTGTGCCTCCCACCTCTCCCCAGACGACTCCCCAGCCTGATGACGTCGCCATCTCTCTCCTGCGGTGAGTTCAGTCACTTTACGTGTAGCCTGTCCACAATCACAGAGCGACATGTTGGGCAATTAGCCAAGTGATAAAGTCAAGAAATCGAATGTCGCTATTTTACGTTTTTGACGAAGCAGAAGTTGTAGGTCTCGTATAAAGTTTTTTCTTTCATTAATTGTGAGGTTCGACGAGGCAAGGATATAAGGGGATCTATACACCCTTCTACAGGTTAGTTGCATGACTCGTTTTCAGCTCCTAACACAGCTGACTTGTGTAAGATAACATTAAATATTTCCCCAAAAATAACGACTGTGCTGGTGTGTTGGGAGCAATTTCAGTTTTCAGCGAAAACTCTGTCTAGTAATCTCGCAGAAAGCCCTAAGATATTCTGGTAATACATTAAGCACACTAGTGGAAAGAAGCAGTCAATAACCTTCACTGTGTCATAACAATGGTGAAGTCACTGGTTACAGTGCCACTAAAGCAGAGTTATTATACATAGTTTTCCGAAACGCCTTGACCAAATAAGAAGAAATAAATATTCCTGAATTCCTATCATGAATAACTTCAAAGTGAGAAACATAGAAGTAGATATCCTCGGTGTAGCAAAGTAGCTGAAATCACTTAATAAAGGCAGGGCCTCCGATCCAGATTGTATGTCTGTCAGGTTCCTATCAGAATATGCTGTCACAAAAGTTCCATATTTAGCAATTACATACATCAGCTCGCTCACAGAAAGATCCGCACCTAAAGACTGGAAAATTGTTCTTGTCACACCAATACCCAAAAAGGGAAATACGAGTAATTCGCTGAATTACTGGCTCATATCACTAACGTCGACTTACAGTAGGGTTTTGGAACATATGCTGTGTCTGAACATTATGAATTACCTCGAAGAAAACGATTTATTGACACATTATCATCAAGGGCTTAAAAAATATCGTTCCTGTGGAACATAAGTGGGTCTTTATACTTGTGAATTAATGAGTGCTATCGTCAGGGGATGTCAAAATGATTCCATATTTTTAGATTTACAGAAGGCTTTCGACACATTTCCTCAAAAGCGTCTCCTAGCCAAACTACGTGCCTATTGAATATTGCCTCAGTTGCGCGACTGGATTGGTGATTTACTGTCAGAAAGACATCGAGTAAAACAGATGTAATATCCGGCGTTCCCCAAGGAGTTGTTACAGGCACTGTCTCGTTCCTGGTCTTTATTAGTGGCAATTGACCCTTTTACTAAAAGAAATCCACAAAATTTCGATTACGCGATAAGTGTCTCAAACCTAAATGCTGCAAATTCAATTAAATACTTAGGGATTACAATTACAAATGACCTACACTGGACCGATCACGTAGATATTGTTGTGGATAGAGCAAACGAAAGACTGCGGATCATTGGCAGGACACTTGAAAGGTGGAACATGTCTGCTAAAGAGGCTGCTTACACCACGCTTGTTCTCCCTATTCTGGAGTATTGCTGTGCAATATGGGATCCATATCAGGTGGGACTGACGGATGACATCGAAAAAGTTTAAAGAAGCGCAGCTCAATTTTTACTACCGCGAAGTAGTGGAGATAGTGCCACGGACATGATACGTGAATTTGGTTGCCAATCATTAAAACAAACGCGTTTTTCATTGCGACGGGATCTTATCATTAAATTCAACTACCAGTTTCCTTCCTCCGATTGCGAAAACATTCTGTTGGCACCCACCTACATAGGGAGAAATGATCATCACGATAAAATAAGAGATCTCGCACAGAAAAGTGCTCATTGTTCCCGCGCGCTATTTAAGAGCGGAATTGTAGAGACACAGCTTGATGGTGGTTCATTGAACCCTCCGCCAGGCGCTTTATTGTGAATAGCAGAGTAATCACGTAGACGTAGACGTAGACGTAGATGGTTTCCTATCTTATGAATTACCTATGTAGGGAAGAACCCTTCACTTGCATTTCCACGATTATTCTCCGAATGGTATGATGAGAAATTCTCTCACAGGGTGTGTGGTAACACCGTAGTTGAGGGAGTGAAATGAGCTGAGATCCGTGGCTTATCCTACTACGAGAGACGTATGTGACTACGTCTATTGGCAGTTTTTGGAAATCATTCGTGGTAACATGAGCTTCTACGAAAGTGGAAGTCGGACCTGTCGGTGTCCAAGTGATAAAGGCAGCCATTTTGGATCTATAAAAATGAGGTCAATCCTATTGTGTGGGCATGGTTGGGTGGAGATGGACACAGTACCCATATATCGACAGCTGTAAAACCTTCTGTAGCTCAGGGAGTTTTACAGGAGAAGTGACAAAAGTTTTTCTTTTTATTCATCGCAGACCAGTTTCAGCGTAAATTCGTCAGCACTTCACTTTTCTTCTTTGAAATCATTGATCTATAGTGGTAGTCACCGATGTTTTATTATCGCTTTGTGAAATAATAACCCTATCTGATAGTGAACTGATATTGTTGGAAGACACAGTTCAGTTGATGCCTGAATTCAACAGGCCCAAAAGTGGCAATTCAGAGTATTCAATGTGCCTTTACAATTAATCAGAACAAAATCCAACAAGTTATTGGGTAATAGAGGAGTCTGTACCTATTCAAGAGAAAACAAGGAACCCTACCAGGTATTTTAACAATGACAATGGGATCAGTAATGTTTCAGTAGACTTATGAAAACTTATTCTCTCCCAGTGATTCAAGGATTTTGGGTTTTAATTACCTATTATGGTCAGCCACAGATGTACGATGTCTAACGATCCAGGTGGCCAAATCATTTACTCGAGTGGTCCACAAATTGAGCAAATACTTCTCAGAATACTTTTCCCAATCTAAAAGCTTTTATGCACACAGGCAGTCAACAAAAGTTCATCCATGGGTCTGATAGTATAGAAAGATACAGAGAGTGTACGCTGAAATTTTATAAGTAAGAGAGCCTGATAGGTATTTACCCAATTTGTCGTATACAAATAGCATCAGACATTTGATATAAGAAGACAACCAACGAGAAGTAAGTGTAACAGGGAAGACTAAAGATAGAGAGTACCTCGAAGAATACTTTGTAGATAAACCAGAAACTCATCAATGTAAGATGATGCAGCATAATCAAAAATAATTAATGTCTATGATCTCAGGCAAAGTCTGTAAATTATGTTACACGTACTAGATATAAAATTAGCAGAATATCAGTAGAAAAGGAGCTGAAAAAAAATTAGAAAATAAAATATTGTTGTTG
The DNA here is from genome assembly GCF_023864345.2 of Schistocerca serialis cubense. NCBI lineage: Eukaryota > Metazoa > Arthropoda > Insecta > Orthoptera > Acrididae > Schistocerca > Schistocerca serialis. Next base: position 135,330,845 of record NC_064648.1, on the reverse strand, counting down.
AATAAGAGACAAGACATGGAACGGGAAAAATATTTCTGCATAAAAAGACTAATACAAAAAGAGGAGAAAGCTGGCTAAAATGCGACAGAGAAACATAAGCATGAGGAAATAAACTATTAAGAGCAGGAAATGAAACATATTAAGACAATACTCGATAATGGAGTGAAAAGTTTGTTGAGAGTGAGTTAAGAAAACCAGCCTGGAGAGCAGATCGTGTGTAACATGGTAGTAATGTGAGTAACAATGTACAGGGCGAAAGAGAGCCAAAGATTCCTTTTTTCTTCGGCATCAGACGTCTGTGGTGACTAGTAAGAGGTCCTACATAAATATAGGCTTTGGAAGACTAAAAACCAAAACAGCTTTAAACAAAAATAGCTTACAGTCATAAATACACGAATTTAAAAGAATCACAAAACCAAAAACTTGTTAATATAGAACAGTGAAACGTCGGGAATACATTTGCCAGGGTAACATATATAACTGATTAACATTGCAGGATCGCAAGTTAATATAAGTGCGAGATAAGCCACTGGAAACGTGAAATGCTGGAGCACTGCCAAAAGGTCGAATGCAGGCATGCAAACATGTATGGATTGTGTTGCTCAAGTATCAGATATCAGTCTTTGAAATGGAGTTCGATGCCTGATGCAGCTGGTTGGTCAGTACAGGGACGGTTAATGTTGTTGGTGAATGCTGCTGGAGTTACTGTATGATGATGTCCCATATCTGCTCGGCTGGAAACACACCTGATGATTGAGAATGCCAAGAGACTTGTCAACACTCTATAGAGCATGTTGGGTTACAAGAGCGGTAAGTGAGCGAGCGTTATCCTGTTGAAAAACTCCCCCTGGAATGCTGTTCGTTAATGGCAGCAGAACGGGTCGAATCACCAGATTGAAACTGACACGGTGTGTGGGATAGCCATGAGAAAGTTCCTGCTGTCATACGAAATCGCACCACAGACCATAGCTCCAGGTGTAGGTCCAGTGTGTTAACACACAGAAAGGCTGGTTGTAGGCCCACAACTGGCCTAATCAAAACATGACCAATACCGGCAGCGAGGCTGGTGGTTTGGGATCAGTGAAACGCATGCTACAGAGCATCTGGTTCGGAGCTGTCTTTAAAGTAACCGATTTGTAATACTTCATTGTGTTACTTGTGACACCTGCTGCTCAAACTGCTGCTGGAGATATATTACAATGCGCCAGAGTAATACGCAGAACACGATGGTATTCCCTCTCAGTAGTTCCACGTGTCCGTATGGAACCCAGACTTCTTGCAACCGAATATTCTTGTAATCACCGCTGCCAGTAGGTATGTATTGTGGCTACATTACTGTGAAATATTTCTGCATCACGGAAGGAACAATCAGCATCTCGTAGCCCCATTACAGACTTCGTTTAATCCCTATGAGATGTTGATAAATGCGTCTTTGTCCTCTCAAAGTCATTTTTGCCCTACATCAACTCACTGCGTCCTATCTCAAAATGTAACTAACGCTCGAGCACGTTACAGCGTATAATTAAAGCAGGCTTCATTTGCTCCCTCACAGTGGTGCTACTAGCGCCACTCTTAAGCGACGTGACTGCCGCGAAAAGTCATCATCATTCAGATGTAGAAACACGCCTACCAACTTTCGTTTATGTCGCACTGCTTCTTCTTGGTGCTGCAATCCTTCATTGTATGTACTATTTCGAAAGTAAAAGACGTTGTTAACAATGATACCAAAATCTCAAAAAGTTCTTGTACGACTTAGTTCACATTTTTATACGATACTCTATTAAACGTTGGGACAGTGTTTGCTTTTATATACCAATGGCTTAGGAGTGCGTCATTGACTAGTGATCAAAATTTTTAGTGTCCCAGTTTTCAACACAGCCACTGCTTAACCTCTGAACAAAAATTAACAGCAGTGTCAGCAGAAGACGTCCAGCATAAGAAGTCACCGTTTTCCTGATAAAGGTTTTGTCAAATATGGTGGAGGAACGACAGAGCTTCAGGGCATTCTCTTGCCCTTGGGGTGGGAAACTGACCTTAAAAGGGAGAAGAGTCAGTGATGATCAATGACGCGAGGATGCAGAAGGCAATGGAATCGAATAAATTAAAACCACATAACGTGTATCCATAGGACATACGCCGTTAACAGGGAAACTGTCTTGAAGCAATCTGCATTGAGAAAAGATTCCGGACAAGTTACCCTTTTGGATCTCTGGGAGTGGACTACCAAGGTCGAAGTGACCATGAAAACGAGACGGAATAATTTACAAAGGGATAACCTTCTACGACTTGGAGCTTTGAATTCAGAGGTTTGATAGTAATTGGAAAGCTAGGGAGTCTAAATACGCAGGTTCAAAGGCCCCAGTCTAGTTACGGTGGGGGTCATTGATGTGAAACAGAAGAAGGCTAAGGATTTGTCATAAGACACATTGGGGTAATATCAACAGCAACAGAAAATGGTGTAACGGGAGTAGGAATCGTTATGTATAAGAAGTAGGAGAGAGAGAGTGGGCCACTGGGAACAGCTCTATGCCAGAGTTTTTCTCACCAGATTCGAAATCAAACGCCGACAACGATAGTCAGATACACATGGAAACGACACAAGCAAAAGGAGAAAAGAGAGGAAATATGGAACTGAAATGCAGTTGCAGGGGAAAGAAAAGAAGAAAGGGTCATGGGGTATACAGGCTTGGCATAGGGATGAGACAGGTGAAAGCCTAATTGATTTCTGCAATCAAATTCAGATGGTAATAACGAATACTCTGTTCAGCAATCACGTGAGAAAAAAAGAAACTTGGAAATGACCCAGAAACACTGGAAGATTCCAGCTGGATTACATCATAGTCAGACAGAGATTCCGAAATCAGATATTGGAATGTAAGGCGTTCCCAGATGTAAACATAGATTTAATAATTATGAAGAGCAGAGTGAGGTTTAAGAGAGCCGACCAGAAGAATCAGTGTAGAAGGATGTAGCATACTGCAGTACTAAGAAATGAAATTTTAAGCTTACCAACGATGTGGATATTGCGATAAGGAATATCACAGTGGGCTGTTCAGTTGAAGAGGAGAGGACATCTCTAGAAAGTAAAATCACAGACGGTGGATAGACGAACACAGATAAAGGGAAGCTAACTTCGAAGAAACATTCAGTAAGAAAATAAAATACAACTGATCGGTGAAAGAAGAAAGTATAAAAATATTCAGAGAAAGACAGGAAGACAGCTACATTCACTGAGGTGGCAACAGTCATGGGATACCTCCTAATATCATGTCAGACCTCCTTGTGCCCAGCCTACTGCAACAACTCGACGTGGCGGCGAACCAAGAAGTTGTTGGAAGTACCCTGTACAAATAATATGCCATGCTGCCCCTATAGCCACCTACAAATGCTAAAGTGTTGCTGGTCCAGGATTTTGTACAGGAACTGACCTGTCGATTATGTCCCATAAATGATCGATGAAATTCATATTGAACGATCCAGGTGGCCAAATCATTTACTCGAGTGGTCCACAATCTTCCCCAGGCGAGTGGTGAACAGTTTTGGCCCACTTACATGATGTCGTTATTTGAGAGCATGAAGTCCACAAATGGCTGAAAATGGTCTCCAAGTAGCTAAACATAACCGTCTGCATTCAATGATAGGCTCAGTTGTACCAGAGGACCCTGCCCATTGCATGTTAACAAAGCCCACGCCGTTATGGAGCCAACACCATTTTCCACAGTGCCTTGTTGGCAACTTGGGTCTGTAGTTTCATGCGGTCAACGCCACACTCAGCTCTCACCAACTCAATCCGAGACTTACCTCACCAAGCCACGCTTTTTCACTCGTGTAGGATTCAACCAATATGGTCATGAGACCAGGAGCTGCAGGTGATAACATACTGTTAGTAAATGCACTTACATTGGTCATCTTTTGCCGCAGCCGACTGACGCCAAATTTAGCCGCACTTCCGAACAGATACGCTGGTAGTACCTTCTACATTGATTTCTGCGGTTATTTCACGCTGTGTTGCTTGTCTCTCGCACTGACCAACCTATGTACAAGCCGCTGCTCTAGGTCGTTATCTGAAGGCTGTCAGCCACAGCATTGACCGTGGTGACAGGTAATGCCTGAAATTTTGTATTCTCGGCACACTCTTGACACTGTGGATCTTGCAATACTGAATTCCCTAACGATTTCCGAAATGTAATGTCTCATGCGTCTAGCTTCAACTACCTTTCGGTGTGAAAAATCTGTTAATTCTCGCTGTGTGGGCATATGGCCACAATCACGTCGGAAACTTTTCACATGAATCACCTGATTACATACGATAGCTCCGCCAATGCACTGCCCTTCCATATCTTGTGTACACGATACTACCGCTATCTTCGTATGTGCACATCACTTTTGCACAACTTGTCACCTCGATGTAAGTAATTTAGGAATGACATAAGTACCATGTTCTAGGTAGCCAAGGCTAAATAACTGCAGAAAACTTAAGACAAAACTTTAAACAAACAGTCGTAGGAAGGACTGTCACAGAATATAGAACAGTCAAAACAATAATTACCATGGCAATTCCATTCCCAACGTCAGAAGAGAGAGCAGATAAATGGAAGGATTACATTGAGAGCGTCTATGCAGGAGGAACTTTTCTGGTGACATGGAAGACGAAGCAATCTGTGTTGGCGTGGAAGATAGAGAGGATGTACTGTTAGAGGCAATATTTAGAAGAACTTTGGTCGATTTGATAACAAATAAAGCTAAAAGGATTCATAAAATTTAATCATGACTACTGAGTTCATAGGGGAAAGTGGCACCCAACGACTATCCAAGTTAGAGTGTAGAATCAATGTACCTTCACACTTTCAGAAAAAAATTATCCAAATATTTCCAGAGGTAACAAGGGCAGATAATTGTTAAACAACAGCACAATCGTCTTTGGAACTCATACATCCGAGCTGCTGATGAGAATGATATAAATAAGAATGGAACAGAAAATTGAGAAACTGTCAGATGACGGTCAGTTTGGTTTTTACCTAGAAAAAGCGTCCGATAATATAAAATTCTGCAGGATCTTCGAAAGTCTTACATAAATGTAAGTAAGTTACAGGGAAAGACAGGTAGGTACAAGAACCAAGAGGGAAGAATACTGGAAAATAAAGAACAAAGTGCTCAGATTAAAAGTGTGTAAGACAGGGTGCAGTCGTTTCCCCTACTATTCAATCTATTCATCGAAGAAGCTATGATGGAAATATAATAAAGGTTCAAATGTGGGATTCAGATTAACAGTGAAAGGATGTCAATGAAAAAATTTGTTGATGACACTGCTGTTCTCAGAGAAAGTGAAGAATTACAGGATCTGTTGAATTGAATGAAGAGTAAGGAATATTAATTGAGAATGAACGACGGAAATAAATTTCTAATGAGAAGTAGCAGATATTGGAATTTTTTACATTTAAATTGGTGGTCATGAAGTAGACGATATTAAGGAATTCTGTAAGCAAAATAACCCATGATATACAAGACAATAAGGACATAAAAAGCATGCTAGGAAAGGAAAATTAATACAACTAGCCAACATAATTTTACTACTATGAAACAAAGGTCATAATTTGAGGAAGAAATTTATGAGAATCTATGTTTGGAGAACTACTTTGTATGATGCTGAATCGTAGACTGTGGCAAAACACCGTGACTGAGGAGACTACGAGCGTCTGGGATGTGGTGTTAGAGAAAAGTGTTGAAAATTAAGTGGACATGTTGGATATGGAATGAGGGGTTACTTTGCAGAATTAGTGACATGGGGAAAGACTGACAAGACGAAGGGGATGTAGAAACTGAAGAGAAAGACAGATTGGCCTACATCCAGGAGTTAATTGAGCATGTAGTGTGTAACTGCTATTTTGAGATGAAGGTTGGTGCAAGAGAGGAATTCGTGGCAGGACACATCAAACCAATTAGATAACTACTGGCTAAAACAATTTCATTTGACAGATTAATAGAATTTGTTTGTACTTAATTGTCTTTAGTTGACAAAGAAAGTTTTACATGTTATTCCTGAGGCTGAAACACACAGTTTGTAACATCAAAATGTAGGTGTTGCTGTCACATGCAAATAACATGGCCCATTTATCAGTAGACATTCAGTTGCATCGACAGTTTCTGGACACTCATTAGTGAACATTAATCAGGGATGTGTCAAAGTTTCATTTCTATGAAGGCTTTGACTCTGCTGAGGAAACTTTCAGTAATGGGTCTGAACTTCAGTGGAAAAATGAGAACCTATCCTTCCTCAACGTTGGACTCTTCAATCTGCAGCGAAGTCAGCTTCTAACTCATCCCAAAGCAGTTACATTGGATTCAGCTTGGAATTCATGGCAGAATAGTACATTCATGGAATGTTGTTGCCCACAAACTCTCTCATGACAGATAATGATTTATTACAAGGAACACTGTCTTGCTAATACAATGATACTGTATTGTATGCAGTATATAAAGCTGGAAAACGTGATTCATATGCTGTCGAATTTAGTGTTCTCTTAAGCTCAATAGGGGAATAATAACATAACCATGGATATACCCCATAATGTAACGCCATCTTCTCACTCCTTCACTTTTGGCATTACACAAAATGGCAGGTATTAGTCATCAACCAAAAACAGAACCTTCCATCGGACTGCCACAGATGGTTCATCTGTCTGGACCATTCGTTTCCACGCATCCATCGTCCAGAGGCGTCACGCTTTACACCAACGTAAGTGTTGCTTAGCACTGACTGCAAATATGTGGCTCATTTTGGGGGGGGGGGAGGGGGGGCTACTCGACCAGTTTATCCCCTTCTTTTTACCTCCCTGTGTACAGTCGTTGTGCTGGCTGCAGTGCTTCATGCGATTTTTTACAAAGACCCTCCATAAAGCTCCATGATCCCTATTGGTCGGTACATGGATCCGCCTCCTCTACCTTTTGCTATGGTTGCTCCTTTGAATTTCCACTTCACAAGGGCTACTGTGTAAGGGTCGAAATATTACTGGTGCATTTATTACTCAGGTCCACATTCGAAATTTCTTAACCTCCCTGATGGACCCATTCTGCTATTTCTGGTTCTCTGCTGACATGAGTCTCTGCCTCCTTTTGTACTGGCGGATCGTCCTTTCATTACATTTGTTGGCCAGTCACACATTAGATAGAGCTGTTTAGATAGTTTTGATCCTATTGTGCAGCTTGTCCCCAGTGTTATTCAATCTGTATATTGAGCAAGCGGTAAAGGAAACAAAAGAAATATTTGGAGTAGGAATTAAAAGAAATAAAAAGGCTGACGTTTGCTGATGACATTGTAATTCTGTCAGGGACGGAAAAGGACCTACAAGACCAGTTGAACAGAATGGACAGTGTCTTGAAAAGAGGATATAAGATGAACATCAACAAAAACAAAACGAGGATAATAGAATATAGTCCAGTTAAATTAGGTGATGCTGAGGGAATTAGATTACAAAATGAAAGGCTTAACGTAGTAAATGATAGATTTAAGTGTCAGGAAGTCGTTTCTGAAAGTATTTGTATGCAGTGTAGCCGTGAATGGAAGTGAACAGAAGGGAATAGAAGCTTTCGAAATGTGGTGCTACAGAAGAATGCAGAGGATTACGTGGGTATATAATATAACTGATGAGAAGGTACTGAACAGAATTGGGGAGAAGAGGAATTTGTGACACAACTTCAAGCAGGGATCGGTTGCTAGGACATGTTCTGAGGCATCAAGGGATAACAAATTTAGTACTGGAGGGCAATGTGGAGGCGAAAAATCGTAATCAGAGACCAAGAAATGAATACACAAAACAGATTCAGAAGGATGTAAGTTGCAGTAGGTACTGGGAGATGAAGAAGCTTGCACAGGATAGAGTAGCATGGAGAGCTGCATCAAAGCTGTCTCTGGACTGAAGACCGCAAGAACCTTAACAGTGTATGTACATGCTGTCAGGTCTTGAGTGTGTTCACGTAGCCAAGATCCAGATTGCCTAGTAATTTGAATGGTATGAAAAGTGCATGAAATTCGATGTACACTGGTGTCCAAAATTAAAGCAACAAACTGAAATTTTGTGAGGTAGCGTTTATTTTGCCATAAAATTGTACAAACAGGTGATAGTGAAGTAGGAACAATGTTAAGAACAAATAACATAAATAACTACAATATTCATAAAGGTAGAAAAATATGTTCTTCGTTTTTTCCAACTTAACAGATTTGCACACACAATCAAACAACTGGGTAATGTGTTCAGCATGGGCCGTGACCACCTCTGGCTCATACAACCCTGACATCGACAGGGCAAGCTGTGAATGATGTCATCAATCTCATGTGGAGACAATAACACCATTCCTCCTGCAGAGCTACTCCCAAGTTTTATGGAATTGTTGGAGGATGCTTGTGTGATGCAACTCATCTCACTACAAACAATTTACAATAAATCCACACATTATAGAATAATTTGTTCTCTATGAAATTTACAATATTACAATGCTAATTTATAAAATAAAATTCATGGAAAACTATATACAGTATAATAAATTTTTTTAGTCTTTGTTTCACATGTCATTCTTCCAGAAGTCCACATATGCCCTCGCTACTTTGCTGCACGCCATCAGGTCTTGGGCCGTGCACACTCTTGGATGGTTTACTAACGGACATTCAAGCAGGTGGTTCATCGTCTGGATGTTACCACATGGACACAAAGCACTATCACTAATTCCCCACTTGTGCAAATTTCTGTTAATCTGTCCATTCCTGAACATAGCCTGTTCAGGGTTTTCCATCTCTCCCACACAAGTTCCGCATCTGATGGCAGCACTTCCTCAGAATCGTGTGCATATTTTTGTTGTTCCTGCCACAGTCTTTTTCTAGAAGTTTTTGGTGAACCTGTGAGCGGTTCGGTTGAGTGGAGAAAACTACTTCTTGACGTAAGGCGTACCATATGGTACCGATGAAGCAGATGACATTGATTTTTAACCTGTTTTGTTCGTTCAATTCTGCTCTGTATTGAACATCGGACATTTGGCGGAGCAATTCCTGACCAGCAGTATAGGTGTTCTACTCTTGTTGACTTAAGACATCCAGTAATATGTCTACACATCTGGTTCAGGACAGTGTATAGCTTGCAAACTCAGCAGCAGGGTAACAGAGTGCCATTGCAGTGGCGCGTAAAACTTTTGGATTAGGTCGACATTTGGATGTTGTTAGTTTGCCAAGTAAGTTATTCTGCGATTGGATTTCTGCCCTGCTCTTCTCAATGTGCCACTTGAATGACAGTGTCCTATCAAGAATACCTCCCAAGTACACTGGGAGAGGGCAGTGTGTTAATCATGTGCCATTCCACCAAACATTCAGTTCTTGTTTCGCATCTCTGTTGTTAAGATGGAATAGCCAAGTCTGGGTCCTACTTGGATTGGGTTTCAACTGATTTTCATTGTAATAGTTGGTGAGATTTTCCAGGTTCTCAGCTAGTATTTTCTCAATATCCTTGTAGTTTTATGCCTGAGCTGCTATTGCCCTATCATCAGCATAAACGAAAGAGCTTGACCAGGGACTAATAGGCTGGTCATTTGTATAAATATTGAATAACATGGGGGCAAGAACACTGCCCTGGGGAAACCCATCTTTTTGTAGTCTCCATCTGCTCTTGTTACCTTGGAACTTAACAAAATACCTTCTGTTAAATAGAAGTGATTTGAGTACAGCAGTCAATTGAGGGCTTTTTGTTGTTTTTTGCACTTTTGCAATGAGATTTCTGAGGTTGATGGTATCATATGCTTCCATAAAATCTATAAACACCATCCCCGTAGTAAGTCTTTTCTCAAACCCATCTCCAATACAGTGGGTTAGGCTGAGAGCTTGACTGGTACAAGATTTGCCAGGCCGAAATCCTGCTTGCTCTTTTATTAGGGTGCCCTCAGTAAGCTCTTTGAATCTGCTTAGTATCAAACAGTTTGTGTGTTGTGCACAACAGAGAGATTGGCCGATAACTCTTAGGATCTCCTGGGTCCTTATCAGGCTTAAGATTTGCAGTTATTTTTGTTTGTCTCTAGATTTCAGGAATTCGTCCAGATGGCCAACAGCAGTTCATAAACTCCAACAGCCACAATTTAGAGTGAACAACAAGACGTATCATCTGTTCATTTTCAATATCATCTAGGCCTGCGGCCTTACCAGTCTTTAAACTTTTGATTGCTTCTTTCAGTTCTGATATTGTAAATGTATGATCGAGTGTATCATTATTTTCTTCTTGGACAGCATTTAGTCTACTTGTTTGCCCTTTCTTTAGTCTGTGTTTCGCTTTACCGTTTTTCAGCAGTTGGGAGGCTATTTGGTTTGCTGTACCGCCAGCAAAGCCTGGTGTACCTGCAGGTATACCATCTAATTTTTGAGCGGTCTCTACGCTTTCCGACTACTGTGAGTCATGTTAATGCTTTCTACAGTGTGTTACCACTTCTATCTCCTATTTTCTATCATTGTTGTTATCACTTCTTCGCCTGCCTCCATTGTTTATGGGGAGAATGGGTTGGCGTCATAAATACCACAATACGTTTCGAATTTCTCTTTTGTCTCTTCGCTGTAGCCTTGAATGTACGATTTTCTACATCCTCTCGTGTACTCTGCCGTGCACAGTATTTTAAAGCTTTAACAAACTCACTGAAGTTTTGTGGTAGAGGTGTGTATCCGCGATATGCTCTATGGGATTCAAATTGAGAGATCGAGCTTACCATCCCAGGTGTGCAATATCTCCCATTTCCAAGAAAACTTCAATTAGCTGATCTCTATGGGGCATACCTCTATCGTCCATCAATACGAAGTGGTAGGCCACAGCACCTCGCACCGACGGCATATGAGGTTCCAAGATCTCGTCACGATACCTGACCGGAGTTAAGCCTTGCCAATTCACCCATACAATGTCATGAAGAGGTGTTCATGTAGTCCACGTAATCGCTGAGGACACCATTAAAGAACCTCCCTGATATCAGTCTCTTTTTCACGATATTTGGGTCACGAAATCCTGTTACACGTTCCCTCCATATGAAAATCCGCCGAGAATCACTCTCCAGACCATTTTGGGACTCACGTGTGAAGATAACATTGGCCCACTGTTCGGCCATTCCGTGGGATGCTGACGACTTCACTCTACACATTTCTTTTTGTGAAGTGTCAGAGGTACATAAACAACAGGCCCCTCACAATAAGTGGCACTCTGGTGAGATCTTCTGTATAACGTTTGCCTAGATACAACACATCCAGTGCATCCTGCGAGATGAGGTACCAGTTGCTGTGCAGTAGTAAGGCAGTACCGTGAAGCCCTTTTAACCAAATAACGGTCCACCCTTTCTCGTATCACACGTGGTCTGCCCTCGTCTTCGAGATACAGTTTCCATCTCTATGAACAGTCGCCACATCTGAGAAACAACAGTGCGATTCACATTAAGCCATTGGGCCACATCAGGTTGTGACTGTCCTCCTCCCATTCTTCCTATGACCCTCCACTGTGGAGAGCCTGGTATGCGTCTTCTCTGTACCATACTGCACCATCTGTGACTGTGTCTACAGCGATTGCAGATGTGGGAGTACACAGCAACCACTACCCCATTGCTAGCTGCGCTGCCTTCGTCGTGGGCGTGGTTGTCCGTTGACTGGAATGCTAACTTCCGTGTAGAACACGGTTGTGCAGACATCTGTTGACAGTTTGCATGATTACATCGTGGATTGGGAACAGGACGGAAAATCGCAGTTAGAAGCTTTAATTTTGGACACCAGTGCATTGCGGTAACCTTCTTGACTTTTAGGGACTCATCACAGTTCTGCTTCTGTCATAGTGTTTCGTTCTCGGGCGTGTGTGTTTGGAGCAGTTTGTAAGTATTCTCCTTTTGTTGCAGGGATCTTTCTGGAGAAGAGAAGGGCAAGATGCTGATTGCGGCAGCTAAGGAGGGGACAGTGAGCAAGGTGCGAACGTTGCTGACAGTGGGGGCGGACGTGGAGGCGATGGACGAGAACCAGCAGAACTCACTGCACTGGGCAGCAGCCAGGGGACACTTGGAGGTGGCGAGGCGTCTGCTGGAGGATGGAGCTGATGTCAACGCCAGGGACCGCTGGCAGAACACGCCTCTGCATCAGGCTGCATGGAAAGGCCATGCACCCGTGGTGCGGCTGCTGGCAGCATCCTCTGCCGACCGAAACGCCAAGGATTTCAGAGGGAACACGCCACTGCACGATGCGGCACGGCGTGGCCACCCAGACGCGGCGACTGCACTATTGGAGGCAGGGGCCGACAGAGAAGTCAGAAATGACAATGGGGACACGCCGCTGGACCTAGCCAAGCGGAACAACCACCAGAAGCTCGTAGACATCCTAGGATCAAGCTAAATATAGTGCAAACGACTCTGGAGTAAAATAAAAAAGGCCTCCTATGTGACCTTTGTTACTTATAAAATAAATAGTACAGAAAAGTTTATCCCGCAGCCTTGGTTTGCACCCATATTTACATAGTACATACAACGACTCAAGTGCCATTACACCAAGAGTGCTTATAGACTACTATAAGTTCAAAGAGGGACTCTCCTTTTACTGAAAATTCAAAACAAACTGAATAATTCTCGATTACTAACGAACACCAGTTTTCTACAATATTTTTTTACTGAAAAATACTTTTTAGGTGCATGTTTGGTGCTATGTAGAACTTATACAAAACTTTTATATATTTCCTTGTATCCAGACTGCTGACACATAAGCTCTCTACTTGAAATACATCTTTCACTGAATTTACTTCTTTACCTAATGAGCTGACAGTCCAGCAACTTGTGTCTGCAGTTAAAAAGTGGCATTATTACCAGTACTTACAACACATTAGTTCCGATTCCAGACTGAATTTTGTTGTATCCTGTCTAGTTGTTGAGTATGGGGTGCCTAGGAAATCTCCTTCTCGGATCGCTAGACAACAGTTCAAGGAAATCGTATTAGATAGTTTTATTGCGAAATGAATCAATGACAATACTTAACTCTGACAATAACACAGAAGTGTTGCAAACAAAGGGCGACATACAAGAAAGAAATCTCTTCAGTATACACAATTCCTAAGTCACTGGTCTTGATGTGATTAATCTCTGCTGTAGAAGTGGCCGTGACAAGTTGGGAGTGGCGCTCATGTTCTCTTCCACTGAAGGCCGCAGCTGTCGCGTTGTCGTCCTAGACAGAGGTCGGTCAGCGTGCTATTGGGTGACGTCTTCTTCACAGCCCAGTCTGCTCTATCGTTCCCGACAGGCGTGCCGGCGCTCGACTTTACGCCATAACATTCCTCCCGCCAAAACGACGGACCGTCGTCGTATAAGGAGTGCGACAACAGGAGGGAAGGCATGAGCGTGGATGCAGCGATGGACTGGAAACTGTGGTTGCAGCGGACGTCAGGCTTCCAGTTGTAGCCCGCCATCTGGCCTGCGCTCAGGTGCAAACGTCCCCCAGAAAATGCACAGAAGGGCACGCATCCAACTCCTGAGACCCATAACCAGATGGAGAAGCCGCAAGCTGCTGCGACGTTGGCGGGTCCAGCTCCATGGGTAGGACGAGAGGAGGAGGCGACGCCTCCATCTCCACAGGGTCGTCCTGTGGTGTCGTGATGACACCCTTTGACAGCTGTTGTGGCCACACCGTCCTCGGGATCTGTGAATCTGTGTGAAGAGATACACAAGTATCACTGTGCACATTATAGTGGCGAATTTGATCCTGATGTCGGCGCTGCAATCCATCCGGGCCTGAAATGAGATACACGCAAGCACCAAGTCGACGAACGATCTCGCCTCGCGCCCACTGTCTGCGTCAATACTTCGACGCCGGATATTGAGGATGGTGGAGCAGGTGGAGCAGTGTCCGCCAGCGATGGTCCATCTTGTGGATGCGAACGATAGGAGGTGAGAAACCGTTGCTATAAGCGTATACCACAAGCAACCAAAAAGATCCCACAAAATCTATGTGCACATGTTGCCATGGTGATTGCGACTTAGGCCAAGAAGAGAATTTTTATTTTGGAGCTGACCGAACTTCCCCACATGCGTGACGCTGTTCTATTTGGCTGTCCATACCCTCCCAAGTACAGTCTCGACGCGCTGTTTGGTAATTATCCCCCAGTGTCAGTCCACTATCATTTTGAACAAGAATCACCCCTCGCTTTATAGCGAGGCTATGCCAACGTGCAAAGTATTGGCGCGCTACGGAGTTCTTAATGCTATACTATGAGTGAGGCAAAAATTGTGCGAATGTAGTTTAGCAGAATCTCCAAATCTGAATCAGCTTCCGTGGCCTGTGCAATTTTCCTGTTGTTCAGAGGCAAAGGTTGAAGCAATTCAGAATCCTGACCATCGATGTGACAACAAAATGCTGCAGAAGCGTCAAAGTCTGTATCACGGTCAATCGTAACACGTGAAAATACGTTCGCATTACCATGTTGATCTGTCATAAGATTTACAATCTCGTACTGATATTGAGACAACAACAAAGCCCATCATTGCACTTTTTGGCCAGTAGGTACAACGACTGAAAAGGCTTGTGATACGATACTAAGTAGAATTCATGCCATACAAACAGTGGTGGAATTTGGTGACACCATGCACAATAGCCGGTGCCCCTCTCTCTATTCGTGAATAGTTACACTGAGCTATGGAAAACACTTTTGATGCGAATGCAACAGGCCTGTCTTTATCACCAAATCTATGTGAAAGAACTGCACCGAGTCCATGAGAGGAAGTGTCAACTGGCAATACAGTTGATTTGTCAGGATCAAAGTCAACTAAGCATCGATCACTGAGCAACGCATCTTAAAGTTCTCGAAAAGCTATTTGGCACTTATCTGTTCAAACAAAGGGGACATTCTTGCGACGCAAGCGGTCGAATAGAGCTCCAATTTCTGCAGCATTCGGTATTAACCGAGAATAATAGTTGATTTTCCCTAAAACTGACTGCAATTCTGTGACATTGTGAGGAACTGGCAGTTCTCGTATGGCTAACAAATGCTACTGAAGAGGATGTAAACCTTGACTGTTTATGACATGACCAACATACTGTAAGTCATGTTTAAAAAAGAATCACATTTTTCCGGTCTACACTTTAGTCCTGCATCAGGTAACACACAAAGCATGCAAATTTGCAGTGTGTTCTTCAGGTGTATGACCTGCTACAACAATATCGTCTAAATAGTTTGAACAGTTTGGCACTTGAGCAGTCAGCAGTTCCTAATAACATTGGAAAACATCATATGTGGAAGCACTGCCATTAGGCAAACGCAAATATTTAAACAAGCCCAAATGAGCATTCACTATACACACTTTTCGAGATTCTTCATCGAGCATTATTTGAAGATGCGAATCACACAAATCAATTTTTGAAGAGTAGCGACCAGCGCCTAATCTATCAAAGAGATCCTCTGAGCGAGGTAAGGAGTAAGTATGAATCACAGTTTGTGGGTTGACCATGCAATTGAAGTCGAAGCAGAGGCGAATGCGACCTGAAAGTTTGGAAGAAAAACCAATGGGAACAATAGCTGAGCTAGCTTCCAATTCTTTCAGCGGCTATTTCGTCCAGTAATGCAATAGGAACAGTTCTAGCCTGGTAAAATTTCGGTTGACCATAGAAATTCATAGTAGACCAATATGTGGAACAAAACTATTAGCCTTGCCTAAACGTTCAGAAAAGAAATAAGGGAATTGTTTTAGCAAACTAGCTACACTGTCTTTAGCATTGAATGCATTGTCTGCCAACACATTGTACTGAATTTGAAATCCAAACAAATCAAATGAATCAAGGCCAAATAAGTTCTCACAATCGCATGATTGTAACACACTGAAAGTTAAAGTTCATGAATGTGAGCGATACATGGCAGGCAAAGTACATTTTCTGAGAACAGGAATGTCTTATCTGTTATAAGCCATCAGGTACATGCTAGGTTTATACAGGCGTGGGGAACTTAAAAGTTACGATTCAGCGATGTTACTGAGACACTTGTGTACAACTGAAATTTCACATGTTTTCCACTAATGTGCAAATGAACAATAAGTTCTCCCACAAACTTTTTGTGCCCACTGAAGAAACTGCACTGAAGAAACTGTTCGCTTGCTAGTTATGCTGATGCCTCCAGCAGGCTTTGACTAGACTGCATTGATTACATGGGCCTTGTGACTACAATTTCGTTCATGTTTGTTCTGTTGCATACATACGGATTGTACATGACCTTTCTTTCCCAAGCATAACACTGTGCTTGTCTAGACAGGCAGTCTTGGCGTTTGTGAGTAGCACCAAGGGCATGACTTAACTCTGTTTGCCTGTGTAGAGAGCTGGTTAGGCTGCATTGAGAACTGTTTACATGGCGTGGCGCTCGCAAGTGGATGCTGCCTAATGTGCCTGTCGGGAGCAAGGGACTCAACCTGACAGATTGGCGGCTGCTTACATTTATCAGCCGACATGGTACATTGTACATGATCGCATCACATGACATAACATCTGAATATAAAGCACCACAAGCACTTTTGAATTAGTATTTCCTCGTCACACCATGAAAATCTGTTACCCACTCACAGCAAGTTTGTTCTGACCGTTTCTTGCAACAAAAGAATTGATATCTATCTGCTACCATATTTACTTGTTGGTCTTAATAGTTAATTAGTGAATCTACAACCTTATCATAGGAAAGTTCACTCAGAGTTGCGGTAGGGCATAATCTCTGAATGAGACAAAACACAGCACTTCCTACTGTTGATAAGAAATAATGAAGTTCCACAGTACCTAGTATGTTGTGACCAATTATGTGGGCTTCAAACTGTTGCAACCCATCTAGCCATTCGTCTTGTTGTTAATTAAACTGGTAAATAGACAGCATGGCACTCGGAGCAAGAGGTGTGGTATTTTGCGTTTCATTAGTGGCTTGAGCGGTGAGTAGCTGCAGTACTGGACTCACTAGAGTTGCGATTTGTTGGCTCTGAACCTGAAACATCTGTGTTAGCTGCGTTGCACTTCTGAGGTCATCAGTTGCCTAGAACGTAAAACTAAGTAAACCTAACTAACCTAAGGACATCACACATATCCATGCCCGAGGCAGGATTCGAACCTGCGACCGTAGCGGTCGCTCGGCTCCAGACTGCAGCGCCTAGAACCGTACGGCCACTCCAGCTGGCATATCACTAGCAGCTGTACCGCTGGAGCAAGGGGTGGGAGAAGTGGGTTGTTCGTTTTGGAAGAGAGAACTGCAATAAACAGACAAAGCAAGTAATAAAAATAAGTACAGAAGCAAAGAAAATCTTCGCAACGCCCACCTAGAAACACTGATTAGCGAAAACAATATGAGAGAAACTATTAACCCTGTGGTGCATGAATTTCACTGCAGTGGACAACTTATAATGGTCAATGTTCTGGCATTTTCAGTCAGTCATGCGGCTGCAAATGCATGAAGGACACAACACCAGTAGGGACTGACGACTGCAGTGAACTGTGTGTATTAGGAGCCTCAGGACTGATTGAAAATGCCGAAGAAGCGACCATTAACAGCTGTCCATTGTAGTTATATTCAATAAAATATGAACACAGATCAATTTGGTTTAGAGTAAAGAAAGATGAAGGAGTGACCAGATGCACTAATACAGTAGTGAATGAATGATGGCGTATGCAGAAAATAAAATGAGTGTTTTCTTGATATTATCCTGTCAATTTTGCGACATCAAAGTACAACCGTCAAAAGAACTGAAGTTGCACTTCAGACAGAAGGCAGACTGCCAACTATGAACACAAAAGAGCAACACATAGTCCACAATGCTGGACGTACACATCAGCCAGTAGGGTGCAATTATGGTTGTAATTAAAGTAATTGAAATAAAATTCTATACTTTGGCCCATAAATCAAGTACATAATTCAAATGAATTTATTGTTTCATTAATTAATTGAAAGGTCCATACATTTATTAATCACAGTTATAGACTTGCCCTGCCAAATCAGAATTTTTTTTTCTCATTTTTGGTGCAAAGTATGGTGTCGAATGCAGCTCCAAGCAAAATCAGCTGCAGACAATGAGTGCCTCATACTTCAGTATCTAGATCGTGTATAACTTATGTCTTTCATATAATCACCTGTCCCATGTTCAACAGTGAATAAGGAGATTTCATTGCAAACATACTTCAGAGTTATCTGCAGATAATTCAGGTTTTGTATATATTATGTGCTGTTGGAATGTCATTAGGACTACTAATATAGATTTATCTTGGTTTAATGTACTAATCGGCTGAGTATCTCCAAACATCTGACCTCATCCATGCCAATCTGTACAAACCATTAAAACACTGATCACACAAATTCCAGCTTACAGTTTCCTCGCAAGTACAGTTATCCAAGATGGGTGCGATTACATCATCCAATATGGCGGATTTTGGTGGGAAGTTTGAATTTTGGCGCGAAAGTGCCAAGCCCCCCTTCCCCCCAGAAAAATGGCGGGAAGTTCAAATTCCACCATATAGTAGTCGCCTTCCCTCCTAAGGACACCTTGCGACAAAATAGCGCAATAGGACTAGAGTCTAAGCAGAGTGTATGACTGGAAATCATGTGACCGGAAGTGCAGTCATCTCGGATTTGTAGGGTATAAAAGGACGCATGACATCCGCATCTAATCAGTCTTCTGTGGTAGTTGAAAGTGTCAACATGGATTCCTCCGAAGTGCTTAACATGCCTCAACTATTACGGAGGAGGACGAGACCAACTGATGAACGCTTTGATTTATGGTTACTACTGGGGAACCTCGACAGTCTGGTTTCTGACATTGGTAACATAAATTACACCGAAAATGGTACGCTCCTTAGCAAGAAGAATTTAAATGTGCTTATTCCTCCTACGGAACCCTTTTGCGATAATATTGTGGTAGTTAAAATCTGTGATCAAGAGGACTGTCAGGAGCAGTTAGAGAAGGGATGATCTGTAATGTTAAAATAGAAGATGTGTGGCTCATTTAACTATTATCTACGTAGTAAATTCTCCGTCACTGCAAGACATGGTGTCAAGTCGAAGCTACCATTTCTCCTACATGAAAGCGACAGTGTGATAGCTAGAGGAGTTTTTGACAAAATCGGCAAAGAAGCACTGGAGACGATTTCGAAATAATATAAAAATCTTGGGGCTTTACCATACAAAGTGGAATTAGCCGACGTTAAATTGGTTTTTCTAATGGAGGAGTTGCCCAGAATATTGTAGCAGCCACTTGTGGACGATTATTAACTTTTGGATTTTGACATAAAGCTAGACTTTGCCGGAATTTTTAATGAAATGGAGATGTGCGAGTACCTAATATCAACCCGCGACTTCTGCATGGAAGGAGACCATCAGGGAAGCAGCAGTGTGATTGTGGACAACGATACAACAGCTGGAAGAGACTTTTCAACGTGGATGAGGTCCAATTGTAGGGTAAAAGCATATACCAAAGTTATATGTCAAATCACAAGTCCAGAAGTAAATAAAGTTATAAGTGACCATCTTATAGATGTTACAGTGTCCAGACACACGACGTCAGGAAAATTGTACGTCTTCTTAGGCTAAGGAGCATGGCATTACCAGGCTGGAGGCCACAATATACAAGTACAGAATGGATCGTGTGTTCGACCCAGTGCTAAGTTGTTTAAATGTATTGGACACCAACAAGCAGTATTTATGATGTGCCCCACTTTATTATATGCCAATTGCATCCATATGGTGTCAGCTAATTAATAATTTACAGAACAGTTGCTGTGTGATGTTTAACAACGTTCTACAATTTGTCCACTGAGGCAATAAGAGCACCCAAAAATTGACAGGTGTGCAAGTAAGTCTGCCGGACCCTCAAGACCGAGAAAAGCTTATAAATTATGCTCTGTCTACATACAGTTTTAATTATCTACCTGTAAACTACGTGGAGATTCTTAACTCTGACTCCGACAAAGACAATATAAGTATTACGCAGAAGTGTTATGTTAGAGCAGGAGAAACTTATTTTTTTCAGTCTAGAACCCTGTTCTCCACAGTACCGTCCTATATAGATATCGCTGAATTGGGACTGGTTCCTACAGATAATGTTATACCCCACGTCTTAAGAAAAAGGACCAACGTATCAAACAAACTTAAACCATTCCCCATTAAATAAATTACTGCAATAAGTGCAGTTAATGTATTAAGTGTACGGAAACGAAAACTGGAAATGGAGGAACTCGAAGTAAACAAAAAGAGACTGGCATGTATGGAGAAGACAACTGCTATAAAGCAAGAGTATAAGCTGCAATTGGAAAAGGAAGAAGCTATTGCCGATGTGCAGGCCAGGTTCATGTAAGGATTTAAACATTCTGTATGGAAAAATCTACGAAAGGGAATACAAAATATTGGCATTTATGATAAACAGCCATGGAAACTGGTCACGTGTTGGAGTACTGGCCGAAATCGGTGGAATCGAGAACGTTTACTATATTAAGAGATACACGAAAAATGTGTTTATTAATCTATATTCCCATTTGGATCAGCTGAAAAAGGATGGTTATATTCTAAGTGTGGCGAGCTGGATGTTGTCCACCAAGCAACAGAACAGCCATTTGCCAAGTATAAAACTGATGGAATAACTACATTTAATGGCCACTCGCTTGCAAAAATAGTAAACTTAAAGTTCTATACAGGTATCCCTCAAGAATGTGGAGCAGAAGAGTTGCCGAGATACACACAGGAGGATGTGGAAGTCTTTAACAGCAGCGTCATGGAGAATATATGAGGAAAAATTAAAATCCTCGAATGCTCTCGCCTAGAAGAACTGCAGGAAGGAACAGAGCTAGTAGTTAAAGCCATAAAACAATTATTTTACAGGAAGAAAATTATATATGTATTAGAATTCGAGAATACATCTTCTCTGTATTTGTCAAGTTAGTGGTTGGAGAAAGACATAGATGATTCAGATGTGGATTTAAGCTACAAGTTAAAAATTAAGTTGGACACCTAAAAAAAAAAAATAATGAAAGAGATGTTTTCTGTGTGTAAATGTGTATGCAAAAGTTAATAAAAATTTTGTAAGAGGATATTTACGTGTCTTACTCGCTAACCCACCAAAAAATCATATGACATTTCCTACATACATCGATCTATGTGCCAGTATTTTGGATGTGGAAGTGAGTGGTTGGATGACCTTGAAAAGTAGTTGAAAGCATTTCAACCCTTTTTCTTGCCTATATGAATATTTTGGCAGTTTGTACATGCACATGAGCATGTGCTGGTTATGATATGCATCCTGGCTCCATCACTCTGCATTGCAGAAATCTGCTGAACAGAATTCTTGTACTTATTCTCCTATACTCCTCCATTATCATACTCTTCCATACGTGACGTAGTGAACTGTGGTTACAGGCCTCCCTCGAATGTGTGCATGGAATGCAGCTATTGAAAGGTGCTCTATCATTCACATTCATCTCAGTGATCGAACACATGACAATGGTTTGACAACGACGGCTCAGCAAAGACTGAATGTGCACCACCAATTCCAGGCATCTGAGTGGAGAAAAAAAAATTGTCGCCATCTTGGATAATGGTACTCGCGTCATCAGCTGGCGTCAAGACAGCGTCCTCTGTGTACCAAGCCACGTGGTGGATACACTGGGTGCAGCCATCTTGAATAACGGTACTTGCTCATGATCTGACATCATGGTGGTGTTCTCTGGTGGTGGCGATATGAACTAAGTCAGTTGGAGTCCAGACCTAGTGGCGAACACACATGCTTGAAATTGGTTACATAATAAAGGCAAGTAAATTTTTCCCGCCATTTTCC
Organism: Schistocerca serialis cubense; assembly: GCF_023864345.2. NCBI lineage: Eukaryota > Metazoa > Arthropoda > Insecta > Orthoptera > Acrididae > Schistocerca > Schistocerca serialis. Next base: position 135,309,041 of record NC_064648.1, on the reverse strand, counting down.
TAGATGTGACACATTATCATTTTGGAATTTGAACTTCCCACCATTTTTCTGGGGAAAGGGGTGGTGGCACATTCCTGTAAAATTCAAACTTCCCACCAAAATCCGCCTTCTTGGATGACGCCATCTCTCGGATAACGGTACTTTGTCCCAGTATCACTGTTGTTCCAATACTCACTGGTGTTCATGTAGAAATGTTGAGCTTCGCAGCAGAGCAATGTATGGTAAATGGTAGACTGGTGTAACGTTATCAGACACGAAAGACCTAGATTTGCTAGTTAATTTAAGCAAAAGGCTTCAAAAATAGCTAAGCTTTAAACATAGTAACAAGTACTGTCACCAAGTTATTACTGAACAATAGGCACTCATTTCTAGAGCCGCTGCTGGGACTCCCTGCTTCGCCGATCTCTCGTCTGCTGCTGCTCTTTCTCGCTGTATTTTAATTTCATCTGCTTGGAAACTATTAAGGCTATAATGCTGACAAATATGAAACAAATTGTTCACAACCATTTTGTAAATATCCTTAACAGTGCTTTTACACACTTGGAGGTTTTCTTAAAATTTCTTTGTAAATCTCATCGCACACGAAAAAAAAAATCCATAAGCCTTAGGTTATAGTTTGATGGTATTGTTGCTGTTTGCTTGAAAGTAATCCATAACTGCCTTTTTAGCTTTCCCTATGGTAAAATGGCAAACAGGCAGAAGACGTCGATTTTAAGGCAAATTTAAATATGTTAGTTCAAGGTATGAATCTCCCAGAGTTTTTTTCGATAAGGCTTCTCAAAGCTGGCTGTTACTAAAGTTGTGGTTCTTCAATGGAAACAGACTTTTATATCTTACGTGCTGACACTTGGAATAGGAAGCGCAGATATTTAGGAACACAAAGCTGGTACTGACATTTACTCTGACATTTGCATGTTAAAATATCGGCAACTAATCTTACATCTCTGAAAATTTTTCTTATGTTTCTGGAACACGAACAGCTGTTCATCTTTCCTCCTGTCCTGATACACTGCTCTAGGTTGTTACCTTAGACTGCAGTGTGGCGAGTATGTTACACAATGGCCCATTCTGCACAATAAATTCTCTCAGAGACAATAAGCTCAATCTTGCTACTAAAGTAGGGGGCATATTTCCTCACTCTCCTCAACAACTCAAAAGTAATGTCCGCAGCTCGTGGTCTAGTGGCTAGCATTGCTGCCTCTGGATCATGGGGTCCCAGGTTCGATTTCCAGCCCAGTTGGGGACTTGCTCTACACGGGGTCTGGGTGTTCCTGATGTCCTCATCATTTCATCATTATCATCATCATCATTATTCGTGACAGTGGCTAGACTGGACTGCGAAAAAAAGAATTGGACTGTGTAAAAATTGGGAATTTGTATGGGCGCTGATGACCATGCACTTGTGCGCCCCCAAAACCAAACATCAACTCCAAAAGTAATTTTGGCAGCACTGTCAGCGAACATCAGTCCAGGCAAACTTCACGCTCTAGCAGGTCCAGCTGTCAGACCACTACAGTGCTGGACTGGGTGGACGGCAGCTCACTGCTCTCCCCTCACCAGATGGCCTCTGGCCGTGGACCACTCCCTGATGCTGCTGTGGGCTTCAGTCCCAGCTCCAGTCTGATGCTGTTCTCCACACTACTCTACCCTCTGTAGGTCCCTCCATTTCTGCATAGCTCTGAAACCTACATCGATTCGAGCCTGTTTCCTGTATCCAAGCCCTGGTCTCCCACTGCAATGTCCATCACATCTCCCAGACCATCACAACTTTCCTCCACTACCAAACTGATGATTCTTGATCCGGATCCAATTTAGTACATCCTCACTAGTTACCCAGTCTAGACACTGTAATAGTACTACAGTAATTGTTTATATGTCTGGAACAGTTTTAAGGATTACTAACACAGTCATTTTGTCGGGTATCCTACATCTATAGACTTATTTTTCCTAAATGGATTCCTTACTGGTCCCATTTTCTATGATTTTTCATAAATATTTCTTAGTTAGACGTCTGCAAAGAATTTACCCAATGGGACCATGCTGAAAAGTGTCCCAAACCATAGCTTTCGGACATATCCCAAACTATTGGTTTTTATCTCCCTAATTTCCATTATTGTGTTCTGCAGATTCATTGTCGAGGAGCAACGAAGCTTTGTTGCTCAAGTGGCGCAGTTTTTGTGGCCGACATTTCAGTTGTTTCGTAATAGTGGTTCACGGAGACGGTTTGTCTGATGAACAAATTTTAAAATATTTGATCTCAATGTCAGATGGGGAATACGAAGGAGAAAATCCTCATGATGTTTGTGAGGCTGGAGAATTACGAGAAGACGACGCTGCAAGCGCTGTTGATGATGAGGAATATATTCCTCCCATCAATGAAATCAGTGACAGTGACAGCAATGTTGCAACTACTGGACAAGAGCAAGCCAAGCAGTTGCAAACCAGTGTTGCTTTACCTACAGCAGGTACTTTTATATAGCCATTGTACTATAATTTTATATTCTATCGCAACTGATATTTCAGCAAGCGTTATATATGTGTTCTATTTTTCTGTATTACAATCTAAAATTCATGGTTCTACTAGTGACCGAATTATTCTATTATATACTGTATATTTAGGTACATCAAATAACACTGTGCGCTTACCTCCAGCTAACAGCACTAGACACGTTCGTGGCAGAGTGAAAGCAAAAATTCAGATGGAATGAACTCCTTCCATTGGGAGTAGTGAGGTAGCTAATGACAGAACAACGTAGACTGTTACACATACAGAAAGCTGTTCCTGGAAGACGTCCTCAGCAGAACAACTTGAAAATAGCACCGAGGCCTACAGGCTATGCGAAGAAGATTGTCAGGAAAGGTGTATATTGTAGTGCAGGGAGACTGCTAATTGATGACAGGGTGCAACAAAATATAAAGAAATGTAAAGATGATAGAGCAATCCAAGAGCTACATGATGATGATCAGACCATTAGCGTCGATTCAATAGAAGCCACAATATCACTTACGTATTTACGAGGCGTATATATAGAAAAAAAAATTCCGTTGAAGCTGTTATGGTTGAATACATGGGGGGCGGGGGGGGGGGCAGCATTTTTTCGGAACACAGAGAGCAGAAATAAGTTCACCGAAATATTTCGGTTTATGCGATTTGACGAAAAGAGCGAACATCACATAAAGACAGAGGGTTTTGCACCTGCTACCCCTGCGTGGAATCCTTTCATTACCAATTCCTTGGTGTGTTATATTCCAGGTGAAAATATCACTGTGGATGAGCAACTGTTTCCATGCAACGATAGATGCTCTTTCATTCAATACATGAGCAACAAAACAGACCCATTAGGAATATGGTTTTGGCTAGCAGTTGATACGAGCTCTAAGTATCTGGTGAATGGGTTTCCTCACCTCGGCAAAGATGAGAAGCATCCCACAGGTGTTCCCCTTGCAGGGCATGGTGCAACGTGTCTTACGCAGCCTTTTGTTTCTGCGGGAAGAAACATAGCCTGCTGCAATTTTTTCACAATGACATGCCTTGCAGAAATTTAGAAACGTAAGAGTACAAGCATTGTAGGCACAGTGAAGAAGTCTAGAAGGGAAATACCTCGATCAGCAAAATCTGCTATGGCACCTTTGCACACAACTATTCTTTGTAAGTTAGGTGACATAACTCTAACATGCTATCAGGAGAAAAAGAACGAAAATGTGCTTATTTTGAGTTCAATGCATGACACAGTAACTATCGATGAACGACATCTTAAAAAGAGTAAGTGGCCTATTGCAGTAGCACTAAGTATGGCGTTGAGGTATACGATCAAATGGATCGGATTTGCACGGTGAAGCATGGATGCCGCAGATGGCCCATGCACGTTTTGTTCAATGACTTGGGCTTAGCAGCTATAAATGATTGGGTACTCTGTAAGGAAGTAACAGGAGAAAAATTAAGCAGACGTTAATTTATATACAAATTGGCAGATGGGTTGGCTTCAGCGTATAAGGACACAAAGGTACAAAATACTCTTCCTCATACAGCATCACAACATCGCAGCATTCGGTAGACTGGTCAAATTGGAGGATGTAGAGGCAACAATAGAAGCAAGCATTTATATATAATGTGTGTCAAGTATGTTTGTGGACCATGTTTAGGCAAGCTGAATATACCGGTGTGAGGTGTCCGACGCAGCAGGTGGTTCACAATGAGTAAAAGCAGTGTTATAAATGTTTCCTCTACAATACAGGGTGGTCCATTGATCGTGATCGGGCCAAATATGTCACGAAATAAGCGTCAAACGAAGAACCTACTTGTCTAGCTTGAACAGGGAAACCAAATGGCGCTATGGTTGGCCCGCTAGATGGCGTTGCCATAGGTCAAACGGATATCAACTGGTATTTTTTTTAATAGGAACCCCATTTTTTATTACATATTCGTGTAGTACGTAAAGAAATATGAATGTTTTAGTTGGACCACTTTTTTCGCTTTGTGATGGATGGCGCTGTAATAGTCACAAACATGTGGCTCATAATTTTAGACGAACAGTTGGTAACAGGTAGGCTTTTGAAATTAAAATACAGAACGTAGGTACGTTTGAGCATTTTATTTCGGTTGTTCCAATGTCTTACATGCATCTTTTTCAACTTATCATTTCTGAGACCGCATTAATGCAATGAATGTTCAAAATGATGTCCGTCAACCTCAATGCATTTGGCAATACGTGTAACGACATTCCTCTCAACAGCGAGTAGTTCGCCTTCTGTAATGTTCGCACATGCATTGACAATGCGCTGACGCATGTTGTCAGGCGTTGTCAGTGGATTGCGATGGCAAATATCCTTCAACTTTCCCCACAGATAGAAATCCACGGACGTCAGATCCGGTGAACGTGTGGGCCATGGTATGGTGCTTCGATGACCAATCCACCTGTCATGAAATATGCTATTCAATACCGCTTCAACCGCACGCGAGCTATGTGCCGGACATCCATCATGTTGGAAGTACATCGCCAATCTGTCATGAAGTGAAACATCTTGTAGTAACATCGGTAGAAGATCACGTAGGAAATCAGCATACATTGCACCATTTAGATTGCCATCGATAAAATGGGGGCCAATTATCCTTCCTCCCATAATTCCGCACCATACATTAACGTGTGGTTCCTGAAGAGGGGCAGCAGCCTTTTCAATAGTTGCAAGGGCAACAGTCTGGATGATTGACTGATCTGGCCTTGTAACAATAACCAAAACGGCCTTGCTGTGCTGATACTGCGAACGGCTGAAAGCAAGGGGAAACTACAGCCATAATTTTTCCCGAGGGCATGCAGCTTTACTGTATGATTACATGATGATGGCGTCCTCTTGGGTAAAATATTCCGGAGGTAAAATAGTCCCCCATTCGGATCTCCGGGCGGGGACTACTCAAGAGGATGTCGTTATCAGGAGAAAGAAAACTGGCGTTCTACGGATCGGAGCGTGGAATGTCAGATCCCTTAATCGGGCAGGTAGGTTAGAAAATTTAAAAAGGGAAATGGATAGGTTGAAGTTAGATATAGTGGGAATTAGTGAAGTTCGGTGGTAGGAGGAACAAGACTTCTGGTCAGGTGACTACAGGGTTATAAACACAAAATCAAATAGGGGTAATGCAGGAGTAGGTTTAATAATGAATAGAAAAATAGGAATGCGGGTAAGCTACTACAAACAGCATAGTGAACGCATTATTGTGGCCGAGATACACTCCTGGAAATGGAAAAAAGAACACATTGACACCGGTGTGTCAGACCCACCATACTTGCTCCGGACACTGCGAGAGGGCTGTACAAGCAATGATCACACGCACAGCACAGCGGACACACCAGGAACCGCGGTGTTGGCCGTCGAATGGCGCTAGCTGCGCAGCATTTGTGCACCGCCGCCGTCAGTGTCAGCCATTTTGCCGTGGCATACGGAGCTCCATCGCAGTCTTTAACACTGGTAGCATGCCGCGACAGCGTGGACGTGAACCGTATGTGCAGTTGACGGACTTTGAGCGAGGGCGTATAGTGGGCATGCGGGAGGCCGGGTGGACGTACCGCCGAATTGCTCAACACGTGGGGCGTGAGGTCTCCACAGTACATCGATGTTGTCGCCAGTGGTCGGCGGAAGGTGCACGTGCCCGTCGACCTGGGACCGGACCGCAGCGACGCACGGATGCACGCCAAGACCGTAGGATCCTACGCAGTGCCGTAGGGGACCGCACCGCCACTTCCCAGCAAATTAGGGACACTGTTGCTCCTGGGGTATCGGCGAGGACCATTCGCAACCGTCTCCATGAAGCTGGGCTACGGTCCCGCACACCGTTAGGCCGTCTTCCGCTCACGCCCCAACATCGTGCAGCCCGCCTCCAGTGGAGTCGCGACAGGCGTGAATGGAGGGACGAATGGAGACGTGTCGTCTTCAGCGATGAGAGTCGCTTCTGCCTTGGTGCCAATGATGGTCGTATGCGTGTTTGGCGCCGTGCAGGTAAGCGCCGCAATCAGGACTGCATACGACCGAGGCACACAGGGCCAACACCCGGCATCATGGTGTGGGGAGCGATCTCCTACACTGGCCGTACACCACTGGTGATCGTCGAGGGGACACTGAATAGTGCACGGTACATCCAAACCGCCATCGAACCCATCGTTCTACCATTCCTAGACCGGCAAGGGAACTTGCTGTTCCAACAGGACAATGCACGTCCGCATGTATCCCGTGCCACCCAACGTGCTCTAGAAGGTGTAAGTCAACTACCCTGGCCAGCAAGATCTCCGGATCTGTCCCCCATTGAGCATGTTTGGGACTGGATGAAGCGTCGTCTCACGCGGTCTGCACGTCCAGCACGAACACTGGTCCAACTGAGGCGCCAGGTGGAAATGGCATGGCAAGCCGTTCCACAGGACTACATCCAGCATCTCTACGATCGTCTCCATGGGAGAATAGCAGCCTGCATTGCTGCGAAAGGTGGATATACACTGTACTAGTGCCGACATTGTGCATGCTCTGTTGCCTGTGTCTATGTGCCTGTGGTTCTGTCAGTGTGATCATGTGATGTATCTGACCCCAGGAATGTGTCAATAAAGTTTCCCCTTCCTGGGACAATGAATTCACGGTGTTCTTATTTCAATTTCCAGGAGTGTAGATACGAAGCCCACACCTACTACAGTAGTACAAGTTTATATGCCAACTAGCTCTGCAGATGACGAAGAAATTGAAGAAATGTGTGATGAAATAAAAGAAATTATTCAGATTGTAAAGGGAGACGAAAATTTAATAGTCATGGGTGACTGGAATTCGAGTGTAGGAAAAGGGAGAGAAGGAAACATAGTAGGTGAATATGGATTGGGGGCAGAAATGAAAGAGGAAGCCGCCTGGTAGAATTTTGCACAGAGCACAACATAATCATAACTAACACTTGGTTTAAGAGTCATGAAAGAAGGTTGTATACATGGAAGAACCCTGGAGATACTAAAAGGTATCAGATAGATTATATAATGGTAAGACAGAGATTTAGGAACCAGGTTTTAAATTGTAAGACATTTCCAGGGGCAGATGTGGACTCTGACCACAATCTATTGGTTATGACCTGTAGATTAAAACTGAAGAAACTGCAAAAAGGTGGGAATTTAAGGAGATGGGACCTGGATAAACTAAAAGAACCAGAGGTTGTACAGAGATTCAGGGAGAGCATAAGGGAGCAATTGACAGGAATGGGGGAAATAAATACAGTAGAAGAAGAATGGGTAGCTTTGAGGGATGAAGTAGTGAAGGCAGCAGAGGATCAAGTAGGTAAAAAGACGAGGGCTAGGAGAAATCCTTGGGTAACAGAAGAAATATTGAATTTAATTGATGAAAGGAGAAAATATAAAAATGCAGTAAGTGAAACAGGCAAAAAGGAATACAAACGTCTCAAAAATGAGATCGACAGGAAGTGCAAAATGGCTAAGCAGGGATGGCTAGAGGACAAATGTAAGGATGTAGAGGCCTATCTCACTAGGGGTAAGATAGATACCGCCTACAGGAAAATTAAAGATACCTTTGGGGATAAGAGAACGACTTGTATGAATATCAAGAGCTCAGATGGAAACCCAGTTCTAAGCAAAGAAGGGAAAGCAGAAAGGTGGAAGGAGTATATAGAGGGTCTATACAAGGGCGATGTACTTGAGGACAATATTATGGAAATGGAAGAGGATGTAGATGAAGATGAAATGGGAGATACGATACTGCGTGAAGAGTTTGACAGAGCACTGAACGACCTGAGTCGAAACAAGGCCCCCGGAGTAGACAATATTCCATTGGAACTACTGACGGCCTTGGGAGAGCCAGTCCTGACAAAACTCTACCATCTGGTGAGCAAGATGTATGAAACAGGTGAAATACCCTCCGACTTCAAGAAGAATATAATAATTCCAATCCCAAAGAAAGCAGGTGTTGACAGATGTGAAAATTACCGAACTATCAGCTTAATACGTCACGACTGCAAAATACTAACGCGAATTCTTTACAGACGAATGGAAAAACTGGTAGAAGCCGACCTCGGGGAAGATCAGTTTGGATTCCGTAGAAATGTTGGAACACGTGAGGCAATACTGACCTTACGACTTATCTTAGAAGAAAGATTAAGGAAAGGCAAACCTACGTTTCTAGCATTTGTAGACTTAGAGAAAGCTTTTGACAATGTTGACTGGAATACTCTCTTTCAAATTCTAAAGGTGGCCGGGGTAAAATACAGGGAGCGAAAGGCTATTTACAATTTGTACAGAAACCAGATGGCAGTTATAAGAGTCGAGGGACATGAAAGGGAAGCAGTGGTTGGGAAGGGAGTAAGACAGGGTTGTAGCCTGTCCCCGATGTTGTTCAATCTATATATTGAGCAAGCAGTAAAGGAAACAAAAGAAAAATTCGGAGTAGGTATTAAAATTCATGGAGAAGAAATAAAAACTTTGAGGTTCGCTGATGACATTGTAATTCTGTCAGAGACAGCAAAGGACTTGGAAGAGCAGTTGAATGGAATGGACAGTGTCTTGAAAGGAGGATATAAGATGAACATCAACAAAAGCAAAACAAGGATAATGGAATGTAGTCTAATTAAGTCGGGTGATGCTGAGGGAATTAGATTAGGAAATGAGGCACTTAAAGTAGTAAAGGAGTTTTGCTATTTGGGGAGCAAAATAACTGATGATGGTCGAAGTAGAGAGGATATAAAATGTAGGCTGCAATGGCAAGGAAAGCGTTTCTGAAGAAGAGAAATTTGTTAACATCCAGTATTGATTTAAGTGTCAGGAATTCATTTCTGAAAGTATTCGTATGGAGTGTAGCCATGTATGGAAGTGAAACATGGACGATAAATAGTTTGGACAAGAAGAGAATAGAAGCTTTCGAAATTTGGTGCTACAGAAGAATGCTGAAGATTAGATGGGTAGATCACATAACTAATGAGGAAGTATTGAATAGGATTGAGGAGAAGAGAAGTTTGTGGCACAACTTGACCAGAAGAAGGGATCGGTTGGTAGGACATGTTCTGAGGCATCAAGGGATCACCAATTTAGTATTGGAGGGCAGCGTGGAGGGTAAAAATCGTAGGGGGAGACCAAGAGATGAATACACTAAGCAGATTCAGAAGGATGTAGGTTGCAGTAGGTACTGGAAGATGAAAAAGCTTGCACAGGATAGAGTAGCATGGAGAGCTGCATCAAACCAGTCTCAGGACTGAAGACCACAACAAAAACAACATTAACCCGACAACGTCGCTGATGTTCCACTTGTCGCAACCATCGTGGATTTTCCGTTGCCCAATAGTGCATATTATGCCGCTTTACGTTACCGTTGTTGGTGAATGACGCTTCGTGGCTAAATAGAACGTGTGCAAAAAATCTGTCATCCTCCCGTAATTTCTGTTGTGCCCAGTGGCAGATCTGTACACGTCGCTCAAAGTCGTCGCCATGCAATTCCTGGTGCATAGAAATATGGTACGGGTGCAATCGATGATGATGTAGCATTCTCAACACCAGCGTTTTTGAGATTCCCTATCTCGCGCAATTTGTCTGCTACTGATGTGCAGATTAGCCGCGACAGTATCTAAAACACTTCCTGTTTCCTTAAATAACGTAACTATCTGGCGATCGGTCTGGACACTTGGATGATGTCGTCCAGCATACCGAGCAGCATACATAGCACACGCCCGTTGGGCATTTTGATTACAATAGCCATACATCAACACGATATCGACTTTTCCGCAGTTGGTAAACGGTCCATTTTAACACGAATAATGTATCACGAAGGAAATACCGTCCGCACTGACGGAATGTTACGTGATACCACGTACTTATACGTTTGTGACTATTACAGCGGCATCTATCACAAAACGAAAAAAAGTGGTCCAACTAAAACATTCGTATTTCTTTACGTACTACACGAATACGTAGTAACAAATGGGGGTTCCTATTTAAAAAAAGAACGCAGTTGATATCCATTTGACCTATGGCAGCGCCATCTAGCTGTCCAACCATAGCGCCATCTGGTTCCCCCGTTCAAGCTAGAGGAGTTTCGTTCTTTGTAGTTTTTTCGTTTGATGCTTATTTCGTGAGATATTTGGCCCGGTCACTATCAATGGACCACCCTGTATATTGTACTTTTCAGATGTTTATGATAAAACACATGGTTTTCTTTTCTACAGAAAGTTATCCATTCCACATTTTGTTACATAATATTTTGATTAATTTTAGATTAAAAATTTTCATTGTACCATGCGATTCTACAGAACAATCTAAAATTGTATCTTGGTAAACTGTGTAACTTGTCTGAAATACATTGTCTTCTATTAGTGTAAAGGCTTATTACATTTAGTGGTACGAACAGTGCTCAGCATCTCGCAGTTCTGTCTTAAATCGTTCAAATGGCTCTGAGCACTATGGGACTTAACTGCTGAGGTCATCAGTCACCTAGAACTTAGAACTACTTAAACCTAACTAAGCTAAGCACATCACACACAACCATGCCCAAGGTAGGATTCGAAACTGCGACCGTAGCGGTCGCGCGGTTCTAGACTGTAGCGTCTAGAATCGCTCGGCCACTCAGGCCGGCAGTTCTCTCTCACATTGATTGGTTGGTGGCTGTAGTAATTGTCATTCAACTAATCGGTTGAAACATCATCAGTGAACTTTCTAGAGGCTCTATTAGTTTACACTACGAGTTGCCAAGATCATCAGGTCACATAAATATTTACATAAAATGATTCAAGATAAGCGTTAGTTATCAAGCGAAATGAACAATAAAGATTAATTCTGGGTTAGCTCACTATGTAGTATGACGACCATTTATTAATCTCTTGTTGTAATCAGTGAGACAGTTGTGAATTGTACATTGTCGAAATGGTGTAACTCATGCTTCTAATTCAACTACACAGCCTTATATCATGACCTACAATATTCGCATTTTAGATTTAAGTATTCATACAATACTCGTTTGTAGTTGTGATCCCGGACAACTGAGCAGAGTCAGTGATAACCATGGGCAGCGAGTGCTTAATACTGTGCCCCCAATTCGGTAACTACACTCTGGAATGCATAAAGCATTTCACATTATTTATAATATACTGTATGGCACCTGAAATCTTAAGAAGTCTTAAATTCAATGTACCTGCTGCCACTCAGCGTCAGAAAGAATTTGGCTGAAGGCTATAAAAATTTGTCTTTGTCATTATTAAGATACTTGTGACACTACAATCTTTAACTGGACTGGATATGTGCTTTTAACATTTACGATATTTTACTAGTGACAATCGCGGGGTTCAAGGTTGGATTTCACTTATTCCCTGGATTTACTGGAAGTGTGCTCCCCATTTAGGCCAGTTTTAAGGAAAAATCAAAGGTCAAAAACCCCAAGCAAATTGGAAGATCTCATCAAAGTTATCACTTTCTGTGTCATAACGAGATATTGCTGTGATAATGACTTCTGATCGGCTATTAGAACTTTAAGACAGACACTATCAACTGTATACTTCATTTCATTTTTCTTGAGTTTTGCGATGACTGCATCAGTTGTACTTTCATTAGAATGTAGGCAAGCAGTAAACCATTCCTGCAGTTAATCAGTCTTCTTCTCCTCTGGGGATGGAAATGCTTGACTCTTCACATCACTACATCACTGTGTCATCGGCGATATTGTCGGTTGGGTAATGTTTGAGATCGTTTGTTGAACATTCAGAAGAGCCATAGTGGATTCTCAGCTATGGGTGTGTGCCATTTTGTAACAGCAACACTGTCAGGGACGGACAACACAACTCTAAAAGGTGCCATGCCTGACATGATGCTGTATTACATCAATATTTTAAGACGAGTGCAAGCAAAAACTCATGTTAGTGCCCTTTGAAAAGGAATCGATTAATACATCGCACTGGTGTTTCCTCAAACAATTTAACTTTGAAATACCGTCTTTACAGGATTTATGTTAAGAGCAATTACTTACATGAATTGATAGTTTCAGAATACTGATCATAAAACTGTCCGATTTTAGGCAACAAGTCGGCCGCTGTGGCCGAGCGGTTCTAGGCGCTTGAGTCCGGAACTGCGCTGCTGCTGAGGTCGAAGGTTCGAATCCTGCCTCGGGCATGGATGTGTGTGATGTCCTTAGGTTAGTTAGGTTTAAGTAGTTCTAAATCTAGGTGGCTGATGACCTCACATGCTAAGTCCCATAGTACTTAGAGACATTCCAGACATTTCAGGCATCATGTTGAGATTGCCACACCAGTTACTTTCATTCTTGACTATTTTTCGACCGTGACTGTCTCAAGACAAATGTAAAAGATTTTTTTAAAAAAAATTACCACTACCAGTCACAAACTTTGTCAACTATTGTATTATTTATTTAGCGACATGTTTGGAGGGTTAAACCTCATCTTCAGGGTAAATGGCACTACAACAACAACTTTACAATAAGGTCATACTGATATTACATAGTCTTTTCGTAAATGCTGTGGCCATCCTGTGAAAGAAGAGAAAATTTAGAAAGAGGCGATGTCACTTTGGAAGCTGGACTGATGTTTGCAAGAAAATGTTGTGTAACGGTCATTCACTTTCTTCTTCTTGCGTGGCAGTCTCATTGTGATGTGTTGCGGTGTATCCATTTCCGTGAATCTTTTGGTCACTGTTCACAAAATGTCACTAATATAAAATAAAAAAACCCTTACATACTTTCCTGCTCGATATTCAGTTTTAGTTTTGTGCGTTTACAGTACAGACATAAGTGTCTTTCCAAGCTGCACAACATCAGAGGTGACTTAGAAAAATTCTCAAATGAGCCACACTCACATTCCTCTTCTGTTGCCACAACACAGTTCCATATGAGGTGATTCTCGAGAAGCAGGGTTGACACACACAGCATCAGCTTGTAAGCAGTCAGTGAGCACTTCACATTTTTTTCCCATGACGCTGCCCATAATATGTTCATCACTGATACATCAGTCCGCGATATGTGATTTCAGAACTGTACTACGTGAGACCCCCTCCAGTAGTTCTACACAACTCTTTGTTCCTTATCAGTTACATACAGTAGTTAATTTAGACAGCCCCAAAACCACTTATGAACTCCGTTAGTTGAATATACAGTAAGTGCAGTCATGTTTTCCCAAATTCCTTTTCAGATATGCCTGTTATTTCAGTAGCATCTTCAACCTCTGCATATGGCAACGTCTTTGTACTACACACTTGACAGCCTCTCAGGCAAACGAGCGTAGTTGTTTGGCTACAGGAATGGCTTCTACAGAGTGCGATCTTTTTTCTGTATTCACTCCTATGACATATCATACTTGTATTAAGGTCATCAATTCAGACCGAAGTCAGCTCGCCTAGCATGAAAAAGTTCTTCACATCTGTTTACAAATAACAGAATATAAGATAGGCAAAACTGCCTAGCTAGACAAGATTCTACATGATTAGCACCTTCAAAACATCCAGGTAAACTCACTCTCTCTCCCTCTCTCTCTCTTTCTCTCTCTCCATCTCTCTCTCTCTCTCTCTCTCTCTCTCTCTCTATATATATATATATATATATATATATATATATATATATATATATATATATATATATACGGTGAGTCACTTAACATTACCGCTGGATGTATTTCGTAAACCACATCAAATACTGACGAATCGATTCCACAGACCGAACGTGAGGAGAGGGGCTAGTGTAACTGGTTAGTACAAACCATAAAAAAATGCACGGAAGTATGTTTTTAACACAAACCTACGTTTTTTTAAATGGAACCCCGTTAGTTTTGTTAGCACATCTGAACATATAAACAAATACATAATCAGTGCCGTTTGTTGCATTGTAAAATGTTAATTATATCCGGAGATATTGTAACCTAAAGTTGACACTTGAGTACCACTCATCCGCTGTTCGAGCGTGTGTATCGGAGAGCACCGAATTACGTAGCGATCCAAAGGGAACTGTGATGGATCTTAGGTACAGAAGAGACTGGAACAGCACATTACGTCCACATGCTAACATCTTTTTATTGGTCTTTTTCACTGACGCACATGTACATTACCATGAGGGGTGAGGTAAACGTACACACGTGGTTATATATATATATATGATGTAGTATGAAACAAGGGAACAAAAAATTCCTGTTACTGTCTGCTATCACTAAATCACTACTCTCAATGGTCACCATGTCTCTGCGTTAGTCTCCACAAGATGTGCTCTGTGTCACCACCAACAATTTTGATGCATCCTTCCATCCAACATCAGATGAAATCATGCATTTAATGGTACAGTTCTGATTGTTGCCAGATTGTGTCACAGACATTGAACAAGCATTATCTTAGTGTATCGACATCATTTGTGGCACTGCATATGGCAAGGTCCTTATTGATCTTCAAAGCCAAAATCCCACAACATTAAGGTCAAGAAGCCAGTCAGGCAAAGGTATTGGTCCTCCCCAACCAATCCATCACTCCTCAAAGATTCATGTTAGGTATCACCTCACCTAATGCATGTACCAACATTCTCCAGCAAGACATGGAATTGGTTCCAAAGAAAGTGAGAATTCCGAGGACAATTCAGTGTGTGGTGTATAACGTAAGGACACTGTGCTCCAATGGATGTCTGCCTAAATGTTGATACCAAATGTGTGGTGGTGTCACATCTCTTCCACATGGGTTGGTATTGGCCTATATGTGTGTGTATTATGACAATTTATGGTACCATCTCTTCTGAAGCCCAGTCCATTAGTTAAAAACACTTTTGCTGTCAACTACAGTGCACCTTTGTAAAAACCAATGGCAAAATGGCAAAATGGCCGCAAATCCAGAACTCACTGTACTTGATAGGGATGGAGCAACTCTTCATGGACGATTGTCCACACAACACACTTTGCAAGCCATTCTTCAGACCCTCGTTCCAACATTATTCTCCATCCTTCCAGCATTATTTTCCACACATTCTGATATCCATTGCTCCAAATCAGGTTTGGGTTGTTGGAGGTGTGCCACTATCCTGATGCAAAGGATCACGTTTCCGATTGGCACTGGAACAGGGTAATAAACATATGAAGTTGGTACCTGTACAGATCCCACTGGTGATTTTGCAGTTCTCGAAGATTGAAATTATAATGAAATCCAGACCATTAGCTGCTTACAGGCGTTGATACATATCAATGGGGACAGTTGGAAAATGTGTGCCTGAACCAGGATTTGAACCCAGGACCTCCTGATTACATGACAGACACTCTCACTGACTGAACTACGAAGGACAGAGTAGTGTGTGGACAATAAGTTGGGAATGTGGGTCTCACGGGGAGCATGCCAGAGATAAGTCCCTGCAGTCCCACCATCCTCTGTGTCCTGCGTGGCTCAGTCGGTTAGAGTATCTGCCATGTCAGCAGGAAGTCCCAGCTTTGAATTCCAGTCACGGGCACACATTTTTCAACTGTCCCCATTGATATTTATCAATGCCAATAAGCAGCTGAAGGTTTGGATTTCATTACAATTTCATGGTAATAAACATATTTACAAATGGTATACCATGTCATGCATATTTCGTAACATAAAGATTACATGCCCATAAGCTGTTTCCAAGTGCCTGCCAGAAGGAGAAGACCATATGTGCCATCTCCAACGCAGAGTAGTAGGCCGGGCCTCCTTTGGATACTGTACATACAGTGACAGAATTGCAAACAAATTACAGGAATGTACTGCCCTGTCACAGCAAACAGTCCACCATACGAGCCCTATGGATACACCAGATGAAAATAACATACCTGATCAATACATTACATACTGTAGTATGCTGCAGAATACTGTAAATGTCCTTGGGTTTGGGTGGATGCTTGATACGAATGCAAACACACTGTGCTGCAAAAATGTCTAGTACATATGCTGTTTCCTCATTTGCATTGGGTAAAAGTATATGGTGGGCTAGATATGCTCTTTGTAAACACACACAGGCCATGACGCTAAAGATAAATGTTTCTGCGAACATTTTTTCTTTTCTTGGTGCACACTACACCCTCTGCAAATATTTGAACCTCTTTTCTGATCGCCCTTTATATACACATACTGAAAGTTAAGTTCTTATACTTCTATTAGTGGCTGGGTATGATGTACTGAATCCATTACATCAGTATTTACGCCTTTTACTGACTAACGATTATAGCAATTACAAATTGTATGTTTTTAGGTTGGGTAGTAACTCCAAGTACTTTTTGTGGTGTCACCGCCAGACACCACACTTGCTAGGTGGTAGCCTTTAAATCGGCCGCGATCCGTTAGTACACGTCGGACCCGCGTGTCGCCACTATCAGTGATTGCAGACCGAGCGCCGTCACACGGCAGGTCTAGAGAGAGTTCCTAGCACTCGCCCCAGTTGTACAACCGATTTTGCTAGCGATGGTTCACTGACAAAATACGCTCTCATTTGCCGAGACGATAGTTTAGCATAGCCTTCAGCTACGTCATTTGCTACGACCTAGCAAGGCGCCATATTCAGTTACTATTGATATTGTGAATCATGTACCGTCAAGAGCGACGTCCATCATTAATGGATTAAAGTTAACTATTCCACCAGCTACGTCCGTTTTTCTAAAGTCTAATTTCTTTGTCCTGTTCCAGACCTCACGCCAGCCTGCGTGAGCTAAAACGCGTGCATTTCGGCCTCCTCTAGTAACACGGTGTTGGCTCTCCTGCCAACCACAACACTTTTGGCCAGAGCAAGCCATAAATGATTATTATCTCCTGGGCAGAAGGTAGGTGCTGAAGTATAGACCTGTGGACCCGAAATGGGTAGTCATTATAGAGTAACAGGGATAGTCCGCTTAAAGGTGCAGCTACAACCATGTAGAAAACATCAGACAATAAATTATATGACATGTTAGTATGACGACTGTTCATTGCAGGGAAAAAGCAATCACTTTACTGTGGCGTGTACGTATTAAGGCACCACATATAAAAGAATCTTCATTTATACACAGCACACAAAATTTCTAGGACTTGTAGAAGGGAGTTAGTATGTAATACCTTGAATAGGAATTCATATCCCGAAATGAACTGTTCTATCGCAGTTTCACTTCAGATGTGTAACGTGTCCTCATCTGCTGAGGGGAAGAGAAATGTCTCAGAGTTTTCTTGTCCTTGTGTGCAATAGGGTAGACAGGATAGTGGTCATCTGATGTCATTAATGTCGTGTGCAAGGTCTGCCATATAACACTCCTGCAGAGACAGAGTAAGATATGCTGGCACAAGTTCGGGCCACTGCACTAGGAATTAAGGAGACACTAGGTGGGAAGGAGAGTGTGTATCAGACAATGCTTCATAGGCACAGTGTCTTTAACAACGTAGGTGGTCGCCACATCAAGCACCTGTTGTAATGCATCAACAGTGTTCTGTGCATACAGCATGCTGGGTTCTGTTTTGTTTCGGTTTTATGTAAACATTTAAGGTTAAAGTCCTAATACAAATAAATCTACGTAAATAGTAAATTCATGTCTCTTTATGTTTCATTTCGAATTGTTACTTGATAACCACATTGTCTCACGGATCATTGAAATCGTCAAGTATAAGTCGGTGTTAAATATCTGAACTGAAACTGTAATAGAAGAGAAACAAAATGTTTCCAGATATGGCTTCCTGTTCTAGATATTATAAACTCCCTCCCCTCTACAAGTCCTAGAAGTTTGTAATGGATATTTCCAAGCACCCTGTATACATACGAGTTACATTTCTGACAGAAGAATCAATAATTAATTACCGAAAAGCACAAGTTATTAACAGAGTCTGTTGAAAAAACAGACCAGTTCTCATTACATAAATTCTTAACTACACAAAAATGAGATATACATTTGATGATGCTTGCAAAACCATTTAAATTCTTTTTGTGCCTTCACAACGCTGCATTGGTCTTAGACTTCCCAGAAGTTTCCTTCTATTGTACCCTCTCGTTTACTTTCCTTCTCCAACCTCTAAATCCTAGGGCCCTGGTGTTTCCTTCCACATCATCCAGTCATCCCTTGGTCTCAACATCATAACAAGAAATTCACCTCACATCACCAGCTATGATTATTTTAAAGAACATCTCGTTCTCATTTGTCCAATCGAAAAGCTGTGGAACGAACTTGGCGTCAACAAGAAGCATTCCAAGTTGCTGTGTGAGGATTTCGTGATATGAACCAACTGACATGTTACGTTCTTCTGCAATCTCTCGGACCATCAGTCTTCTATTGACAGGCACAATTTCGTTCACGTTCCTGACATGAGCGTCGTCGGTAGGCGTCGAAGGGCGTCCTGAACGATGATCATCTTTAACTTCCGTCCAGCCGTTTTTACACCATGTGAACCATTCGTAACGCCGAGTACAGCTTAACTACTCATCAGCGTAGGCTTCCCACATCACTTGCTGTGTCTCTGTAAAGGTTTCTTTGAGTTTGACGTAAAATTTAATGAAGACGCGTTGCTCCTCTAGCTCTGCCATCTCCAAATTCGCACACTGTGCGACACAACTTTCTACTCACTACAGCACTGAACCATAACTAACGGACATACAGCAATGAAACTTCAGCAGTTACACGTTTAACATAGGCGTGTTCAGGGATGCCAACCCAATTCGTTCCAGCACAGCACTGGTCCAAAATTACAAACGTTACCGAAATTTTTTAACAGACCTCATACAGAAAATGACAGCTCAGCAGAAACCTATGTCCTACTATGTGTGTGTGTCGGAAGACACTATAGAAGGACCCCCAGTTATCTCGACTTACATAAACCATGTGTGAGACAATGCGGATTCCCAGCCCCCCAAATCTGACGGTTTTTCTTATTGACGAACCCAACCAAATGAGGTGGGTTTCGTCGCTAAGACAAACCATGCAAGCGCATACTAATTCCTATCTTGCACCGCGTAAACCGTTCAGAAGTTGTGACAACTTTGTTTCATATAGTCGAATAATTGTCACCCTGTACCTACATTTCCTTAGGTATCGACTCTACAATCTCGGACGCTTTTCGCAGGTCTGCAGGTCTACTGAAAATGTACTGTTTTTCTTTAATTACTTTCCACTACTAAACTAAATGCCAGAATATCTTCTGTGACACTTTTTATCTCTCCTTTAATACAAAGTTGTATAAATAAATATTTTTAATCAAGAAATGGAAAAGGGTCGTGGGATGAGCTGCTGACAGCGGAAATCTGGTAGAAACCTTCTGGTCAACTAACTAGAGATCGTGTGGGCTCACGCAAACACATAGAGTGCCATTCGTGGCTGTAAGGGTGAACTGCGCAGCCTCTGCCTGACAGCAGGGCACCGACTCGAGTGTACGAGAGTCATACGGAAGGATGAGCTGGAGAGGCGGAGAAGATTCGATGAAGGGTTGCGCGTTTTG
The DNA here is from genome assembly GCF_023864345.2 of Schistocerca serialis cubense. Classification (NCBI taxonomy): domain Eukaryota; kingdom Metazoa; phylum Arthropoda; class Insecta; order Orthoptera; family Acrididae; genus Schistocerca; species Schistocerca serialis. The sequence goes on along the minus strand of NC_064648.1, from coordinate 135,289,161 downwards.
CCACGGGATCGTTCACCCGCAGCGTGAATCTCACAGAGATTCCCAGCAGACAGCAGTGGCAGTCGCTACAAGTCAGGCGCTTCGCTCCATGGAGAGGGCTCCTGTTGGAAGTCCGAGAGCGCGCGATCAAAGAAGAGACGGGGAGCTTATTACTTCCTCCGTCATGTAAATCAGCACGACCAGAAAATCAGAGACGTCAGAGCTCATACGAATGTTTATTAGAAGCCATTCTGGCCACGCACCGTTCGCGAATGGAATAGGCGAAGGGAGCAAACAATCATAGCGGTAGTAGAAATACACTTCGCCAACGTAAGTCACTTACGAAGTGGAGACGTAGATATGGAATAGAAGGCACTGATCGTATTGAGGCTCGACACAGGAACGACTTGGCAGAATCTGATAGAAACCACAGTGTCCACATGGAAAGCACAAAGGCATTTAATAGAAGGAGCCTCTATCACTCACTTCAAACCTACTACTGAGGGAAGTAGCATAACTAATCTTACCGAATTTTCTGGCATCACGTCGTTATTTGAAATATTTATGTTAGTTTGACAGAAACACCTGTTAAATGAACATGTGGTGCCTGTTCTTTCGGACATGTCCGGAAGAACAGACACCACATGCATCCTGAAGCGACAAAGCAAATGGTACGGGCATGCGTATTGAAACACAAAGATATGTAAACAGGCAGAATACGGCGCGGCGGTCGACAACGGCCATATGGGACAGCAAGTGTCTGGCGCAGTTGTTAGATCGGTTACTGCTACTACAATGGCAGGTTATCAAGATTTAAGTTTGTGAGTTTCAGCGCGCAGTTACAGTCACTGCACGAGTGATGGGGTAACAGCATCTCTAAAGCCGTCGGCACACGGACCGTGCTGTCGAACGTTAACGTTGAGCGTGCCAAGTTCAGCGTGCTGCTGAACGCTCGGGAACGATGCGACTTGTGCAGAGGGTGCATTGGCCCTAACGTGGTATACGCGATCGCAACGCACTCCAGCGGCAGTTGTGGGATGTTTCTAGTTCCTAAATCACACTGTTTACTCAACGGGCGTGCGTAAAATTCCCACGTTAGCTCTATTAAAACGCACATTTCCTCCATCGTTCATATCCTAGTCACGTTGGCCGGCCGAAGTGGCCGTGCGGTTAAAGGCGCTGCAGTCTGGAACCGCAAGACCGCTACGGTCGCAGGTTCGAATCCTGCCTCGGGCATGGATGCTTGTAATGTCCTTAGGTTAGTTAGGTTTAACTAGTTCTAAGTTCTAGGGGACTAATGACCTCAGCAGTTGAGTCCCATAGTGCTCAGAGCCATTTTGAACCTAGTCACGTTGTTCTATATGTAACATACACATATAAAAACTTCAATGTTTTTAATACAAAAAGGAAGTACTATGTCCAATCAATAAGGACAAGTTCCATTACAAACAATGTGACACAAATTTGCAATAGTTCTCCACTTAAGATAAACACTATTTTATCTTCCCCACATTTTAGTAAAACCTTAAAGTCATTCTTACTTGATCACTGTTCCTACCCAGTAGCTCAAAATTTACAATATGTAAATCACGAAACTCAAAAGAAAAAGGAACAAAATATCTTTATACAAGTAGCGCAAGCTGTCCTGTAGATTAAGCCAATCGAACTAAACTCACTCCTTAAAAATAGGTGAACTTATAATTACATAACATCAAATATTGTAGTATACACCTACATTAAACTAAGAATAAAGCATCACAACCTATTATATACGCGAATATTATGAAAAAGATATTTAGACTTTGCGAGCTGCGAACCATCATGAGATCACGTATCTGGTCCTGATTTATCAACGCTATTCACTACGCTTTTTTTCCGATATAGTTCGTTGAGTTTGGTCGGGGCGGACGTCACAAGACATCTGTTCAAATTGATCGTTGGTTCCTTGACTCAGTTTCTTTACTACAGAGAGTACTCAGCTCTCTGACCGAACACGCCGAGCTACCGTGCCAGCAACGCTAAGGTGACAACTACTCACTTATACCCTCGTACAAGAACTTTCCACTTGCTAAAAGCTTTAATCGTAGCTATGTTACTAACTGAAATTTAATTATAACAAATTGTACCAAGAACAATGTGTTTTTCATGAATCGTCAGTGTGTCGCTACCTTCAAATGATATACTCTCATAATATGAAAGTTACATTAATTCTTTTGCCACGAGTGTGGTATGACTCATTATTTTATTGCAACGAATCACGCAGTTAACAACAGGTTTTTGGAATGATTATCAGTTTGCTGGTGCTCAGAAGCGACATATATAGGTGTAGGCTTGAACTGAATGCCAATATGGCGCCTCACAGCTCAATGCTGAAGGAATTTGACGTGCATGTGACGTAGGTAGCGTTGTGCCATCTGATTGGTCAACGCTCAGACGCACGCTCAGGATATCTGACATGCTAGATATCGCTCTGCACATTCGGAAATACTCACGAACGTGCTGTTCCACGCAATGACGTCAGAAACTGGGCACGCTCAACGCTCAACGTTCGGATGCACGGTCGGTGTGCCGATGGCTTAAGTTAGTAATGAAATGGGGATTTTCCCGTACGACCATTTCACTAGTGTATCGCGAACATCAGGAATCCGGTAAAACATCAGATCTCCGACATCGCTGTGGCCGGAAAAAGATCCTGCAAGAATGGTGCCAACGACGACTGAAGAGAATCGTCGAATGTGACACAAGTGCTGCCCTCCCGCAAATTGCAGCTGATTTCATTGCCGGGCTATCAACACTTGTCGGCGTGCGAACCATTCAACGAAACATTTTCGATATGAGCTTTTGGCAACCAAGGCCCTCTCGTGTACCCTTGATGAGTGCACGACACAGAGATTTACGCCTGGCCTGGGCCAACACCAACGTTGCACTGTTGATGACTTGAAACATGTTGCCTGGTTGGACGAGTTTCAAAGAGTATGGAGCCGATGGACGTGAACAAGTTTAGAGATAGCCTCATGAATCCATGTACCCTGCATGTCACAAGGGGAATGTTGAAGCTGGTGGAGGCTCTGTAATGGTGGGGCGTATGCACTTGGTGTGATATTGACCCCTCATACATATACACTCCTGGAAATTGAAATAAGAACACCGTGAATTCATTGTCCCAGGAAGGGGAAACTTTAATGACACATTCCTGGGGTCAGATACATCACATGATCACACTGACAGAACCACAGGCATATAGACACAGGCAACAGAGCATGCACAATTTCGGCACTAGTACAGTGTATATCCACCTTTCGCAGCAATGCAGGCTGCTATTCTCCCATGGAGACGATCGTAGAGATGCTGGATGTAGTCCTGTTGAACGGCTTGCCATGCCATTTCCACCTGGCGCCTCACTTGGACCAGCGTTCGTGCTGGACGTGCAGATCGCGTGAGACGACGCTTCATCCAGTCCCAAACATGCTCAATGGGGGACAGATCCGGAGATCTTGCTGGCCAGGGTAGTTGACTTACACCTTCTAGAGCACGTTGGGTGGCACGGGATACATGCGGACGTGCATTGTCCTGTTGGAACAGCAAGTTCCCTTGCCGGTCTAGGAATGGTAGAACGATGGGTTCGATGACGGTTTGGATGTACCGTGCACTATTCAGTGTCCCCTCGACGATCACCAGTGGTGTATGGCCAGTGTAGGAGATCGCTCCCCACACCATGATGCCGGGTGTTGGCCCTGTGTGCCTCGGTCGTATGCAGTCCTGATTGTGGCGCTCACCTGCACGGCGCCAAACACGCATACGACCATCATTGGCACCAAGGCAGAAGCGACTCTCATCGCTGAAGACGACACGTCTCCATTCGTCCCTCCATTCACGCCTGTCGCGATACCACTGGAGGCGGGCTGCACGATGTTGGGGCGTGAGCGGAAGACGGCCTAACGGTGTGCGGGACCGTACCCCAGCTTCATGGAGACGGTTGCGAATGGTCCTCGCCGATACCCCAGGAGCAACAGTGTCCCTAATTTGCTGGGAAGTGGCGGTGCGGTCCCCTACGGCACTGCGTAGGATCCTACGGTCTTGGCGTGCATCCGTGCGTCGCTGCGGTCCGGTCCCAGGTCGACGGGCACGTGCACCTTCCGCCGACCACTGGCGACAACATCGATGTACTGTGGAGACCTCACGCCCCACGTGTTGAGCAATTCGGTGGCACGTCCACCCGGCCTCCCGCATGCCCACTATACGCCCTCGCTCAAAGTCCGTCAACTGCACATACGGTTCACGTCCACGCTGTCGCGGCATGCTACCAGTGTTAAAGACTGCGATGGAGCTCCGTATGCCACGGCAAACTGGCTGACACTGGCGGCGGCGGTGCACAAATGCTGCGCAGCTAGCGCCATTCGACGGCCAACACCGCGGTTCCTGGTGTGTCCGCTGTGCCGTGCGTGTGATCATTGCTTGTACAGCCCTCTCGCAGTGTCCGGAGCAAGTATGGTGGGTCTGACACACCGGTGTCAATGTGTTCTTTTTTCCATTTCCAGGAGTGTAGATACAAGTCCGACAGCTGACACATACGTAAGCATTGTGTCTGAATACCTGCATACATTCGTGTCTATTGTGCATTCCGACGGTCTGGGACAATTCCAGCAGGACAATACGACAAATCACACTTCCAGAACTACTGCAGAGTTGCTCCAGGAACACTATTCTTAGTTTAAACACTTCCACTGGCAACCAAGGACATTATTGCCTTGGAACGTGCTGTTCTGAAGAGATCTTCAGCCCCCCATACTCTTACTGATTTATGGACAGCACTACAGCATGTTCCCTCCAGCACTACTTGAGACATGAGTCGAGTCCATGCTATGTCGTGTTGCGGCACTTTTGCGATCTCTCAGGGCCCTACACGAAATTATGCAGGTGCACCTGTTTCTTTGGCTCTGCAGTGTATATGTAATTAAGGTGAGAGGGCCAATGATCCCTTCAGTGCAGATGGACAACAGGCTCCAACTCTTACGGGAATCGGCAAAATGCCGCGAGAATTGTTGACAATGGGGAAGGGGCACTACGTCAGTAGTATGTGGATAAGTTGAATATGTGGGTTTGACAGAAGGCATGTTAGGTTAATTCGTGCATCTGCAATGACCAGCGCATCTGGAAGGTTTAATGATCTGAGAATCTACCTATAAGCTACAGACCCGGGTTCAAATCCCAGTCTGCCACAAATTTCCTACTTTTCTCGTTGATTTGAATCAATACACGCTTGCAGCCAGGGTCTTTAATTCCTTAACCCGTATTAAAGTTACTACCACAGTGTATATTTGCTGTCTGCAAAAGAAAGAAGACACAACATCAATTAGCAATAAAACAGTAGAGAAAGTTTTAAAAATTACGAGACCCTCAGAAACATACAAGTTATCTCTAACTGAGATTCTTTATCAACTGAGGACATCTCTGGCGTGTGCTATCTCTTGATTCGTGTGAGTTCACAGTAGTAATGAAGACCAGCGGCGCCAGTTAGCTATATCAGGCCATTATCAAGTACTGAAGTGTGTCTAAGTACACTCCCGACGTCAGAATGATATGAGTTTGAATTGATACTAGCCACACGTTGCAGAGGTTTAAATTCTTTAAGTTCTTGGGTTTAGCAAATGATACTGAAAGATCAGAATAAGAAGCGGTTTTAAAACAAATTAAAATCAAATGAAAACTGAGAATTGTTAAGAGCAGGAAATGAGAAAATGAGTGAAGTCGTAGATGTGTCACAATTAGTTATTTAAAGCTAATATGTCTCCCACAAAAACCTGGAAGGAACGGGAGAAAACAACAGGAGAAGACGTGGAGACATTCACATTCAAACTGGGACTCGTTCCATTATAAGAGATGGTATGAGGCGCTTACATAAAGTAAGCTCCAATCACGTCCTGAGATGGCCTGAGTCGTGTGATAGGGATGCACACTCGCAGGAGAGGAGATGCATGGGAATAACGCAGTGGAGATGTTGTGTTGTGACGGCGGTGGTTGCCGCACAGTGCTACAATAAAATGGATGCCCCAATATTGTCTCCCACCAACTGCGAGTTTCGTGCAGTTATCCGATTTCGCACTCTCGGAAGCACACTCCTGCAGAGATTCATCGCTAGGTGTGCCACCTGTGCAGACACGACACTATGAGCGACAGTACGATCAGAAGATGGTGCATGCAGTTCGCTGAACCAGTATTCACGAAGAAGACCTCAGTGGTCGGTGGTCGGCGGTGCCTGGTCACACCAGAACAGCTCGAAAGGAATTTCGCAGAATCGGTGCTTCAAATTTACTGAACTCTCTCGTCAATTCCCCAATTGTGTCGCTCGCTGTTGCATGAAATTGTCTCCCACTTGATCGATTTTCGTAGAGTGTGTGGAAGATGGTGCCAAGGCAACTGGAAGATAAACACAAAAATAAAAGTCTGGCTGAAACATTGGTATTCCTACAGTGGTATGCAGAGAAAGTTGCCAGAAACAGTCTGTCAAAAATTCATGTGCACTGTCTTTCAGGATCGACGGGTGTCTTTCTGCGTGACTTTCTACCGCGAGGGTAAATCTTAAATACTGTTCGATATTGTCAGGCACTGAAAAATTTGAGGAGGGTGATCCAGAACTAGAGACATGCGATGTTGACAAGAGGCACTAAGCTTGTGCCAACGCCACAGGAAAAATGTTGAATCTGACTGGCTGGGTGATCTTCAACCATCCACCCTACGGCTCCGACCACACCGCTAGTGACTTTTATCTCCTCCACCAGAACGAAGCTGACGTGCAGACTGGAGTGACTCCGTGGCTAGTTACGTTTGTGGCTGAATCCTATAGCATAGGTATACAACCGTTAGGGCACTGTTAGGAAAACGTCTCCTCGGTGGTGATGACTATAGTGACAACTAACTTGTGAAACTCTAAATGTTCTTATAAATATACAATACTGGCCATTAAAATTGCTACGCCAAGAAGTAATGCAGATGATAAACGGGTATTCATTGGACAAATACATTATTCTATAACTGACATGTGACTACATTTTCACGCAATTTGGGTGCGTAGATCCTGAGAAATCAGTACCCAGGACAACCACCTCTAGCCGTAATAAAGGCTTTGATACTCTGGGCATTTAGCCAAACAGAGTTTGGATGGCGTGTACAGGTACAGCTGCCCATGCACCTTCAACACGATACCACAGTTTATTAGGAGTAGTGACTAGCGTATTGTGACGAGCCAGTTGCTCGACCACCGTTGACCAGACGTTTTCAATTGGTAAGAGATCTGGAGAATGTGCTGACCAGGGCAGCAGTCGAACATTTTCTGTATCGAGAAAGGCCCGTACAGGACCTGCAACATGCGGTCGTGCATTATCCTGCTGAAATGTAGGGTTTCGCAGGGATCGAATGAAGGGTAGAGCCTCGGGTCGTAACACAACTGAAATGCAACGTCCACTGTTCAAAGTGCCGTCAATCAAACAAGAGGTGACCGAGACGTGTAACCAATGGCACCTCATACCATCACGCTTCCAATGTGCGTTCACCGCGATGTCGCCAAACACAGATGCGACCATCATGATGCTGTAAACAGAACCTGGATTCATCAGAAAAAATCACTTTTTGCCATTCGTGCACCTTGGTTCGTCGCCGAGTACACCATCGAGGGCACTCCTGTCTGTGACGCAGCGTCAAGGGTAACCGCAGCCATGGTCTCCGAGCTGATAGTCCATGCTGCTGCAAACGTCGTCGAACTGTTCGTGCAGATGGTTGTTGCCTTGCAAACGTCCCCATATGTTGACTCAGGGATCGAGACGTGGCTGCACGATCCGTTACAGCCATGCGGATAAAATGCCTGTCATCTCGACTGCTAGTGATACGAGGCCGTTGGGATCCAGCACGGCGTTTCGTATTACCCTCCTGAACATACCGATTCCATATTCTGCTAACAGTCATTGGATCTGGACCAACGCGAGCAGCAATGTCACGATACGATAGATCGCAATCCAGATAGTCTACAATCCGACCTTTATCAAAGTCGGAAACGTAATGGTACTCATTTCTCCTCCTTACACGAGGTATCACAACAACGTTTCACCAGGCAACGCTGGTCAACTGCTGTTTGTGTATGAGAAATCGGTTGGAACCGTTCCTCATGTCAGTACGTTGTAGGTGTCGCCACCGGCGCCAACCTTGTGCGAATGCTCTGAAAAGCTAATCATTTGCATGTCACATCATCTTCTTCCTGCCGGTTAAATTTCGCGTCTGTAGCAAGTGACCTTGGTGGTGTAGCAATTTTAATGGCCAATAGTGTAGTTTGCTTAGTGATGAATTGGTTTTCTGTGCGAGCATCGGAACGTACTTTCTGGATACACCTTGTATTTCTCAAACGCTGCTTATTTAGCGCTTCTATTACCAGCAGACAGTATCTCATTGTGGAGATGATAAGTAGGTGGTTAATTGGAGCCAATACAGCAATAGGAGGTTAGTTATTTGTTCTTCTAGAGAGGAATGCAGATAATTATAATTTTTGAATTACAGCTGCAGGATGTGAGCTGGTCAAGCCGTTTATTTAACTAATGAACCATAGTTTTGTTGTGAACTTCTTATACAATTAATGATTATGATGTTCAATGGAAAATAAAATTGAATGGCTGCTGATAGTATCGCTTCACAATTTGTATTCGGCGGTGAGAGCCGAGGACCTTCACCAAAGTATCAGTAGGAAGTTCCCAAATCAGCTTACTGATTTCTTTAATTTTAATGTTCCAAATAAACGTTTTAATTTCCTACCGAAAGTATTGCCTACATCACCAGTGTCTTAGTTTCCGTTGAAGTGAGAGATGGTGACAAAAAAATTCTTTCGTGTCTGAATAGTCTGTGTTCTTCACACTTAGCAATGCTTAGAGATTTTCAGTGGGCTCTTAAAGTAGCAAATACAGCATTTGTTACTGAACATATTAGTTTTGAAATTTTTACACTCAGTATTTGCGGCGTCTCCATTGAAGTATATCTTGACCACCTTTCTTTCGAACTCCAATGTGATTACTTTTCAGTGCCCAAAGTAGTCGATAAACCACAGACTCGCTGCTACACAGAGTAACTCAGCAGCACATGGTACACTTCATTAAACAGCTAAGTATGAAAAGTGCTGCCATCTACAGCCGTCACCTGGAAGCTTTTATCTAGGGCAAGGACGGCCGCGGCGTGGCCAACTTAACACGTGCAGCGTGTGCATGCCACGTGTGGGACGAGGTTCGGATTTTCTCGGACCCTCTCAAAGTTCGCAGAACAGCGCGACATTTCATTCAGCAGAACTGTGCTGCATTTTTCGGTCGCCAAACCTCTCCTTCTTCGCCAGAATCGTGTTGTAAGCGCGGTTTAACGTTCGCTATTTTTTCGTTGCATGAAGGATGTTCACGAGTCCACTCACTGTTTGCAAAAAAGGAGGGATGAGAATACTGACTTTCCATAAATGGCAGATACTACATGTTCGTTACAAAAAGACTTTACAATGGATGCAGAAGGTTTAACTAACAATGAAAGGGCGGAAAATTGGAATGGCCGACAGATGGAATTAATTGTTCTGTACATAAAAATGCAATGTATAATAAATTTTCAGTCCTGGAGCACTTGAAGAATGGTAAAATATCTGAAGTCACATGGATTGTCAGCTGCAACAGTTTTCAGTGGAAATGAACGAAGAGTATGGCCGTTTCATATAACGAAGAGCCAAAGAAAGTGGTACACCAGCCTAATATCGTGTTGGGCTTCGGCGACTACGCAGAAGTGCCGCAAAACGACGTGGCATGGACTTGGCTAATGTCTAAAGTAGTGCTGGAGGGAAATGACACCATGAATCCAGCAAGGCTGCGATAAATCCGTAAGAGTATGAGGGGGTGGAGATCTCTTCTGAACAGCACGATGCAAGGCGTCCCAGCTTTGATCAATAATGCTCATGTCTGGGGAGTTTGGTGGCCAGCGGAAGTGTTTAAACTTAGAAGAGCGTTCCCAGTGAGAAATTGTAGCAATTACGGACATGTTGGGCGTCACCCTGTCGTGTTGGAATTGCTGAAGGCCACCAAAATGTACAATGGACATGAGTGGATGCAGGTGATGAGACAGGATGCTTACGTACGTGTCACCTGTCAGAGTTGTATCTAGGCTTATCAAGGGTCTCATATCACTCCACCTGCACACGCCGCACACCATTACAGAGCTTCGACCAGTTTGAAAAGTCCCCTGCCGACATGCAGGGTCCATGCATTCTTGAGATTGTCTCCATACCAGTACACGTCCATCCGCTCGATACAGTTTGAAACGAGCCTCGTCCGACCAGGGAACATATTTTCAGCCATCAACAATCCAACGACGGTGTTCATGGGCCAAGGTCAGGCGTAAAACTTTGTGTCATGCAGTCATCAAGGGTACACGAGTGTGCTTTCGGCACCAAAATACTTTATCAATGATGTTTCGTTGAATGGTTCCCACGGTGATACATGTTGATGACCCAGCACTGAAATTTGCACCAACTGGCGGAAGGGTTGCACTTCTGTGATGTTCAATGATTCTCTTCAGTGGTCCTTTGTCCCGTTCTTGCAGGATCCTTTTACGGCCACAGCAATATCGGAGTTTGATGTTTTTCTGGATTCTCGATATTGCTGGTAAACTCGTGAATTGGTCGTACGGGAAACTCCCCACTTGATCGCTAGCTCGGAGATCCTGTGTCGCATCGCTCGTGCGCCGACTATAACACCACGTTGAAATTCACTTAAATCTTGATAACCTGCCATTGTAGCAGCATTAACCGATCTAACAACTACGCCAGACACATTTTGTCTTATATAGGCTTTGCCGACCGCAGCGCCGTATTCTGCCTGTTTACATATCTGTCAATTTGAATGCTCACGCCTGTACCAGTTTATTTGGTGCTTCAGTGCATATTACTGAAAATCACGTTGACAATCTCAAGAGGCATGCCTGGGACGATTTTTCAATTAAAATTCGCTGTTGTTCAATTTATGAAGCCAAAATGGATACAGGAACGAGAATAAGGCCATCCACTTTTTCGTTGACTGGACTGCTCACTGCCCGCGAATAAGACACTACAAGTTAGCTTTCTTCTGGTTTCAAGAGTTGACATTTAAAAAGAAAATGGCGTTGTAGAAGGGAGACGTTCTGACAAAGACGGTGCGGTACCCTACGTCCAGTGTTGTCAAAGAAAACGCGAGGTCTGAGGGATTCTTTGTGACCTTGAAAGAATTGCAAGGATACTTTTAAAAATATTTTGAGGATGCTTCCCATGTAACATCTGTTTCGGAGCTCTTTTCGAGACCATTTGCCGTTTCAGTTGGAAGCGGCCATGTGCATCTGCCTCAATCATGTTACTTGTTTTCAAGCACAGTGCGAATCTCACAACACCAAGTTTAGAAAGGTATACTGAAAGCCTTCAGGCGTTCCTAATAATAAGAGCTGTCCTACGGCTTTGACAGATGAATAAGCGGAAACATAATTTTAAAATCTTACAAATATCGAACTTACTGTGAAATAAATTTACATTTTACTTATTTATTTTTTTACTCAAAAAGAGAAGAACGTCTTGTCTACTTCGTTGCCTGTTGTGAAGTTCACAGGGATTTATCTACAAAGGGCGCACCTGACAATCAGCACTCCCAGTAAGAGATAAGCTGATACTCGAGTCCCCGTTATCGGAATTCCCCACACAGGTGATATCAGTCCAGTACTGCGGCGCTATACGTCCTTCTGTAGCAGTGAGTGTCGAACTGAGGGAGACGGAGCAGCCGAGAGGTCAGCGCCTGCAGGAGCAGCGGCCGCACGCCGTACTCTCCGCCACACGCGATATCCCGCAAACAGCAGACACAGGTACTCTCGCATTACGAACATATGTCGTGCTGCACCTCTTTTAGAATGGTTATTCGCAGGAAATCGCCTCAGACATGTGCATACATCATGTAATTAGCCACTTATACAGCCCAGTTCGTTATACAGACAAACCGTACTAAGACGCCTTGCAGGCCTAACGGTACCGATCGGCCGCCCTGTCTTCCTCAGCCCTTGGGCATCACCTGATCTGGATACGGGAGAATGGGGTGGGAACGCCTGCACGGAGCGACACTCGCACGGAGCCTGGGACTCTCGCCGGTCTAGCCGGCCGCTCACAGGCACAGTAAGGCACTCTCAACAAGTCCAGCAGTTCAGCGCAGCTATGTAAAGAACATTTACAGCTAAGCTAGTAACAGGATATTTCCTACGACTGCCCGTTTAGGACGAAATTTAAAATGACAAATTTATATTTTGTTAGAATTTTATTTGCACGTGAAACATTAACACACAAAATGTCAATGACTAGTACTTATATTGCTGTTCACTAAAGGATCGAATGTCTGTTACCGCTTGTCTAGTATTGCTAATTCGAAGACAAGCTCGTAAGTTGAAGTCTGCCAGTGAGCCCCTGTGGTGCATTTCGTTCTCTTTACCGTGTAAAGAAACAGCATGTACACGTAAGCCTACACAGAGACATAATCATAGCTACGGATTTGCAATCTTGTAAAATAACTGCTTTGGGGAAACAGCAGTCTAGGAGACCACTTTCGCTTTAGAATAACTCACGCTAACGTCACGTCTGCTGTAGCAGAGTTTCCACACTGTCAACATAACCTCAAAATCAGAGAAACTGCACAATCCTTTGCAACTTCAAATAGAGCATTGTAACTAGATGTGACTGCAGATTCACTCGCTGAGTGTGCCTCCTGAAAACAAAAATGTATTTTTGTAGTGAAAGTGTTGGGCAAATAACTGAGACGTCCTTTCTCTGCTCCCATATGCACTCTCTTCAATCATACTGCTTAGAACCGGATCTTTTTTTTTTTTTTTTTTTTGCCTTCCAAGTGTCCTTAATGTTTTGCACAGAAATCTATTGTAATGTAGTTGTAAGCTTAATTTTTTGTCTTCTTCAGAGTTTTGAAACGTCTTTATAAAACACAAACTTTTCAGACACTGTCGCATATAATATACTTATAGATTAGGCATCCTACACTGATACGTAGATGCTGATGTGTTTGACCTCTTTGAAGTTCCTAACCCAATCATCAGTCTAGCTTTCATGCCTTTAAAAACAGCTGCTCTCCGTTTTAAGAAAGAATTCAGCCTAAAAGTTGAATTTGGTTTATACAAATTTAATGGCTACTCACACCATTGAAGAATTTACCCTTGAATCCCATAACTGTTTGGCTGTATCCGAATTACAAGGACGTATGAGAATTGTCTGAAATATTCACTATGTAAGGGGCTGCGGCTCACCGAAACATGCCAAAAATAATTTCTCAGTACTATCACCATCGAACAGAACGATCTCTACTTCGGCCTTGGCATAACTCAGACTCGGAAAAATAAGTTGCAGGATTTACAGGAAAACTGAAGCGATACAGTTGCCAGCCAGTGGAAGTGAGTTACTTTGCCTATTGACCGAGTAAATGTAAATGTAGGGAATACATTGGACTCCTGATCAGCAGAGTCAGTAAGCTTGAAAGAAATTGGCATTAGCTTACTATCAGATATCACCAGCATTGCATCTACTCAAGAAGACTATGAGTAGACTTTCATTCAGAAAATTCAAGGGAAAGTTTACCCTGATGTTGAAATTAAGACAAGAAGACTCGTATGACTAGAAAGGGAAGCAGTTACGGGGCAGGTGAATTTTAATGGGTATATGTCTTGTAGAAACACTTTTTTTTTTTGATAAAATTGTAAAATAGGTTTTTGTTTTTTGTAAGCTGAGTGCCAAGATTTTTATTTTTAATGTTCACCATCCTGAAGGAAATTTTCGCAGGAAGTAGTCTTGACGTGTTTGCATACTTCTGTGCATTTATATCATCGAAAATGTAATTTTTTTTATTCCATCATCATATTCATGGGTCAAAATTAATAATACAAGTGTAGACCAGATGTGGCTTCAATTTAAAGAAGTAGTATCGGCAGCAATTGAGAGATTTATACCAAATAAATTAACAAACGACGGAGCTGATCCTCAGTGGTACACAAAACAGGTTAGAATACTCTTGGAGAAACAACGAAACAAACATACCAAATTTAAACAGACGCAAAATCCCTAAGATTCGCGATCCTTTACAGAAGCTCGAAATTTAGCGCGGACTTCAATGCGAGTTGCCTGTAACAGTTTCCACAACGAAACTTTGTCTCAAAACCTGGCAGAAAATCCAAAGAGATTCTGATCGTATGTGAAGTATGTTAGCGGCAAGAAACAATCAATGCCTTCTCTGCGCGTTATCAATGGAGATACTATCGAAGAGAGTGCTGCCAAAGCAGAGTTACTAAACAAAGCCTTCCGAAACGCTTTCACAAAAGAAGACGAAGTAAATATTTCAGAATTGGAATCGAGAACAGCTGCCAGCATGAGTAACGTAGAAGTAAATATCCTCGGAGTAGAGAAGCAACTTAAATCACTTAATAAAAGCAAGTCTTCTGGTCCAGACAGTATACTAATTAGGTTCCTTTCGGAGTATGCTGATGCATTAGCTCCATACTTAACAATCATATACAACCGTTCGCTCGACGAAAGATCCGTACCCAAAGACTGGAAAGTTGCACAGGTCACACCAATGTTCAAGAAAGGTAGCAGAACTAATCCACTAAATTACAGACCCATATCGTTAACGTCGATATGCAGCAGGATTTTAGAACATTATGAATTACCGCGAAGAAAACAGTCTATTGAGACACAGTCAACGTGGGTTTATAAACACAACTAGCTCTTTATTCGCATGAAGTGTTGAGTGCTATTGATAAGGGATTTCAGATCGATTCCTTATCTCTGGATTTCCGGAAGGCTTTTGACACTATACCACACAAGCGGCTATTAGCGAAATTGCGTACTTATGGAATATCGTCTCAGTTATGTGACTGGATTTGTGATTTCCTGTCAGAGACGTCACAGTTCGTAGTAATTGACAGAAAGTCATCGAGTGAAACAGATGTGATTTCTGGCGTTCACCAAGATAGTGTTATAGGTCTTTTGCTGTTCCTTATCTATAGAAACAATTTGGGAGACAATCTGAGCAGCCGTCTTCGGTTGTTTGCAGATGACGCTGTTGTATATCTACTAATAAAGTCATCAGAAGATCAAAACAAACTGAAAAATGATTTAGAAGAAATATCGGAATAGTGCGAAAAGTGGCAGTTGACCATAAACAACGAAAAGTGTGAGGTCATCCACATGAGTGCTAAAAGGAACTCGTTAAACTTAGGTTACACAATATATCAGTCTAATATAAAAGCCGTAAATTCATACTAAATACCTAGGTATTACAATTACAAACAACATAAATTGGAAGGAACACACAGAAAATGTTGTGGGGAACGCTAACCAAAGCTAGCATTATATTGGCAGGACACTTAGAAAAAGTAACAGACCTACTAAGGAGACTGCCTACACTACGCTTGTCCGTCATCTTTTAGAATACTGCTGTACGGTGTGGGATCATTACCAGATAGGACTGACGGAATACATCGAAAAAGTTGTACTATCGCCAAATATGGGACAGAGTGTCACAGAAATGATACAGGATTTGGGCTGAAAATCAGTAAAAGAAAGGCGTTTGTCGTTGGGACGGAATCTTCTCACGAAATTCCAATCACCAACTTTCTCCTCCGAATATGAATATATTTTGTTGACACCGACCTACATAGGGAGGAACGATCACCACGATAAAATTAGGGGAATCAGAGGTAGTACGGAAATATATAGGTGTTGATTCTTTCCGCGCGCTATACGAGATTGAAATAATAGAGAATTGTGAAGGTGGTTCAATGAAACATGTGCCGGGCACTTAAATGTGATTTGCAGAGTATCCATGTAGATATAGATGTAGATAAATAAAGAAAATTTAAAGCTGAAATTTAAAATAAACACTGAAACCAAATTATTAGTATTCCTCATTAGGTGAATGCACAGAACCGTTGGACTATGTCTCGTGAATGTACGTACAAAATCCAGCATGTGAATATTGTGGTGTTAGTAACAAAATTTGTTTCTCAAAAACACTATTAAAATCATGTTAAAAGTTCAGAACTCGAAAACCAATGAAGCTGTATACTTCAGAACTTACGTGTTATTACAACTTTACATAATACACGCCATTTTAAAATTCGACTGCTATCGGGAGAGCGGAGGAGAAATAAAATTTTTGAGTGGAGTGAGCGGGTAAGCACCGCGCCGTGTAAACTGTGTGTTTATCTTTAAGGCTACAACTTAATTTTACTCACTCCTCTGAAGGCTGCACAATATTTAGCCGGCCGCGGTCACAGAGCAGTTTTAGGCGCTTCAGTATGGAACCGCGCGACCGCTACGACGCAGGTTCGAATCCTGCCTCGGGCATGGATGTGTGTGATGTCCTTACGTTAGTTAGGTTTAAGTAGTTCTAAGTTCTAGGGGACTGATGACCACAGTATTTGCACTCCTCCTGCGCTACCAGTGAGCCGTGCTGCGGCGCGTAACGGCGTCTCGCCGTCCCATTCTACGGCGAGCGCCCACAGCCCACGCGACCAGCAAGCGTGAGCGCCCTTGCTCGCCCAGCCGCGTTCTCAACAGGCCTGTTGTGGTCAAGCGTTACTAGAAATTAGTTTTAACGTATGTTGAAGGGTTGGAAAATTGTGACCAGTCACTTTTTTATGATAATTTATTTTGTCTTTACGAGTTTCATGCTGGTTCACTCATATTGCAACGGAGAGAGAAAGTATGGGCTTAATTGTTTGTCATTTGCCTGCGTTTTTGTAGCGCAGATTTTGTATTCGATGACCGCCCACACAGATTGTTGTATTGCACTGTATTGTATTTTAACCGGGAACCTAGGAACGACGAAGAGGCTCCGTCCCTGCCGCAGCCGCAGTGGTCCGCAACCCCACGACGACTACCGCAGTCCACTTCACCCCTCCGCCGCCCACACCGAAACCAGAGTTACTGTGCGGTTCGGCCCCCGGTGGACCCCCCCCCCCCCCCCACCACAGGGAACGTCTCACACCAGACGAGTGTAACCCCTATGTTTGCGTGGTAGAGTAATGGTGGTGTACGCGTACGTGGAGAACTTGTTTGCACAGCAATCGCCGACATAGTGTAACTGAGGCGGAATAAGGGGAACCAGGCCGCATTCGCCGAGGCAGATGGAAAACCGCCTAAAAACCATCCACATACTGGCCGGTTCACCGGACCTCAACACAAATCCGCCAGGCGGATTCGTGCCGGGGACCAGGCGCTCCTTCCCGCTTGGAAAGCCGTGCGTTAGACCGCACGGCCAACCGGGCGGGCTACACAGATTGTTACTCTCATTCCTCAGTAAATTTCCTTCTTGGAAGAATACTCTTCCTGAATCGGTGTTCTTGAACAGGTGCCACAATTCTAGGTAAACTGACGAAAGTGCTGCGTCTGTTTCTTCTGCCCTCGTCTTTGCGCTGACAAAATTTTTTAGCACATTATTTGCTGTTTCACCTGGGATACAAACATGGCTACCTTTCCCTAATATTGTGTTATTCTTTGAGGATAATGTTCTTCAGCATTTATTTTTTTAAAGTTCATACAATGCCAGTAAGTCACTTCTTGTTTGTTTCGTTAGTACACTGTATGCCGATGTCTGTTATAAATCACCAAAAGTTTCACTATGGTGGTCTCGGTGGGCTCCATTATGCAAGCACTAAAACACGGAACACTACTTGCCAGTCAGAGGTCAGCTGCAGTACTGAACTTACGGAGGATGCCACGCACACTGAGAACTGTTGCAGGGGCATGGGACTCTGTGCATGAAATTGGGTGTGGCATTCCTCAGAACACGTCGCAGGTAGCGGCGGGCAGGCTGGTGTATCCCTTCTTCTAGAACAGCCTGCAGTGTCCTCGGATCCGCGCAAATGTCTACGCATTCCCTCTCCGTACAACTTTCACTCCGTGCTTGTCTCACAAACAGGGATAATGAGGGCCACGTGGTCAGCACACGGCTCTCCTCACCGTTGTCAGTTTTCGTGGCCGGTGCCGCTACTCCCCATTCAAGCAGCTCCTCAGTTGCCTTCACAAAGGCTGAGTGCTCTCCACAGCATTTGCCAGACCGGGATGGTCACCCATCCAAGTGTTAGCCAAGCCCGACACCGCTTCACTTCGTTAATCTGACGGGAACCTGTGTTACAACTACAGCAAACGCGTTGCCGTTGACCCCTGTACATTATATACACACCGAAAACTTAGTAGAAACTAAAATCTTACGTGCTTCACAAAGAGGTATAAGATGATGTTATTTTTTCAGCGTATTAACCGGTTTAACAGAGACCACCAGCTGCAATCTCAGACAACGTTCTCCTCTACAAGGATCAGTGACATCTGGATGAAGGAAATGTGGAACAGATCTGACGTTTCCCTCTCATTTTTTTCCTAACAGAAAGCCTCTACTTAACTATGTAGCATTGCAAAACAGCATAATATCTACTATTAATAGAAGAAATATCATTTTATCCAGTTACTAAAACTGGGGAGCTAGAGACGATTGCACGAGGAGCTGCTCACGTGGTAAAAATGGGAAATGGCAGAAAACGTGACGTTAAAAAACGAAAGAGTTAGTGCTCTGGAAATGTGCACCATACATGGTCGGTTCGTTGATATGGGATATAAATTGACCAAACTACATGGTCATCAGTCTCTTTTTCCTCAAGCAAACAAGTCCCAAGGTAATACAATTAAAAGAAAATGAACTTCGGCAAAGTGAAAGGACATACAAGTAACGGGGAACCACACGAAAAGAGCAAACGAAAGAAGCGAACCAAGGGGAAAACTACACTAAAATAATGTTGAGGAAGGAAATAAAATCATATAGCAGATGGCCTGGGCTGGCTGATCACAAGAGTAGCAAAGGATGAGCCAGCCACTCTGCAACACACTTATATCGCCAGCCTAGAAGACAAGGCGAGATGAACACACACAGGGAGAAGACGAACATCAAGGCAAACAAAATGCAAGGAAAGAGTTACGAAGGGATAGAATGTAGGGAGGGTGGAGGCATGGGAGAGAAGGCCAGACACCCACCCTTAGACTACATGATAAAAGCCCTCTCACGAATAAAACGTACAACTAAATCAGCCTTCAGGCATTGTCGCCCAACACAATAGGTTGGGAGCTGGGAACGGCACTCCAACAAGATGTGGACGTCAGTCATGTGGGAGCCACAGCGACGCTGTGGTGGGTGCTCGCAGCGGAGGAAGTGACCGTGTGGTGGCCACCTGTGGCCAATGCAGAGCCGGCAAAGGGGGACAGAGTCACTGCAGGTGGCTCGCATGGATGACCGTCCCACATTCGTTGTCGCCACGGAGTTTATTTGGCGTACTCGGGGTGTGCCATTCAGTATCACAGTTCGCGAAAACTTTGCGGTGGAAGCGGCGGAGGTAGGGGCCACGTTTTCGTGGCTGTAGTAGATTAATGCTGATAATATAGGTAGACAATAAAACGAAGTAGTCAATTCTATTTTAACAGTTTATTTTACAGTCTTTTTCAGGCTTTAGTTGTTGCAAAATGACGAAGAAGTACCGTTAAATGCATAGTTGATGTGGCCTTGTTTTCGATTACTATGAGTGCAAAAAGTCGGAGTCGAGCTAGACCCACACAGTTCCTTAAATAAGTTTTGATTATTTTCAGTTTTCTGAGTGGTCATTTGACTGTTGCACAGGAGACAGGTATTGAGTAAAATAATAAAACTGCGGTAATCACTTTCGTAATGTCGCTTTCTCGCATTCCATATTAGTTATAATTTTCTTATCCAAGTTGGAGTCAATTTAGGTAGAACAAAGTGGGATTTGTTGATAAATTGAAGATAAATAGGAGACATATTATATTAAAATATGTACAGGTCACATTTTTGTAAAGAAGTTGTTTCATCCACAGTGAGGGGAAATGATGGTGTCAGGAAATTAAATATCTGACAGACTGCTGTCATGCAAGTAAAACGTGTATTTAACTAAGATGTTACTGTGTCCAGTGCATTTTTGAAAATAATAGCTTTAAATATTTCATCCCTGTTTCAAAACTGGTGCTCAGAAGCTGGTACATTCAAATGGTTTTCAACTTTCTTTTGCAGTTTTTCGTGAAAATTCGGATCAGTGTCATACCATTTTGCAGTTTCACTGTCTTTCCACTTGAATGATTCAAAATCATTTCTAAAAAAATATCAATTTTGTTTTGACATCTGCTAAAGCTCTACTTGCCTCATCCAAATCGATATCGCATTTTTGTAAAATTTTGGAAGCATAATTGATTTCATTCAATATTTGGTGAATGAATTCACAAGGAAATACGGACTCGAAACTTGGTTTGAATATCATGCTTCGGTATGGTCGTCTTTACCGGAACTTTTAAATACTGTCTCTGACAATTCCTTGATTATATTCAAAAATGAAATTTTATTGGAGATAGCGTATTAACTCCACTAGACAATTTGCTCAGATTTAATTTGCTTTCAGTGTGCTTTCTCATGCCCCAGTGAATTTAGACACTAGATCCCAACGCTAAATGCTATTCCCAAAAATCTACGTGAGTTTTGCATTGCTGCGAAAAATGTCTGTATTTGCACTCAACTGCTAACGGCATCATTTACCACTAAATTCGAATTACGACTGGTGCAATGTACATACTTGACTATTCTTAATCCGCTTTTTTAAGCCATTATAAATACTACTCGTCACACTGGCCCCATCATAACCTCGTCCCAACACATTTAATATCAATATTTTTGTCATTAAAAAATAATTCTGTCATCTGCTTGTCTATATCTGCCGTGTCATATTTGATGACTGCATAAAGACCTAGAAATAATTCTTTTACTTCTGTATGCACTGTTTATCCATTTTCCGATCTGGTTAGTACAGCATATCTGAGTACAATGCGTAGCTGATTTATCTTCGATGCATCCATTGTAGTGTCTATTACGATGGCGAAATCGTTGATGCTCTAATTGGTTGTAGCAACTTATTTTGAGGTTCGTTCCCTAAGCATCGATCACTTCGTTTTGTGCTGCTATGGTATCCTTCCTCCTGAAAAGTTCTCTCGATGTCCTCTCAAAGCGAATGAATTCCTTGTTAGAGTCAGTGTGATTTCGAATAACCTTGTGAGAACCATTTTCCAAAATGATACTTCTTTACAAATTTCAGTTTCAGTTTCCTTCTCGATGATATCATTATTTTCCAAAATTTGTACACGCCACATGCTTCCTTATGGCCACATGACAAACTGTTTCCTTTAATTCTATCTGGTAAGTACTTATAGTCCGGATTATCTGTTTACCTGTACACCTTACATTATTCCTTTGCAAGGCCAACAACCAGCAAGGTTGACAATAGGCATCATCTAGAATTGGGGAATTAACAGCCAAAATCAATTAACTGGTTCATACATAGAAATTGAAACATAGTGGGATGTGAATAACATCTGTTGATCTGGTGGAGATCTTTAGGAAATGGTCCTTAAAGCCATAACGGTCCCATGTCAAGAATTAGACGTTTTTATTTGTCACTCAATGTTTTCTTCACGAAGTTTTCCACAACATGGGAAGCTTTATTTAGCCTTTTGAAGAGTGTACAGGTCGTGGGTTCTTTCCCTGTGCCGTGGAGATTCCATCAACATGATCGTTGACGTCTTCGTGGCTGGCGGTATTTTTAAGTGCAATTATTATCGGATCGTCCATTTGGCTTCTGGACACATACCACATTGAGTTACAATCCACAAAAATGATTGGAGCGGAAGTACTTGAAGAAGACTGAGTAAACGATTTGTCAATTTTGCTCAAGGAACGTAGGATAAGAAAGTTATGCTACATAGGGTTAGCGTATTCTCATTGGTCAGCGACTTTTTACATCAACCTGCAGCCAGGCGGCAGGAGTGTTGGCTTGTAGTGTATGGCACAATACAACATAAATTTCTTCACGTCCTTTCTCTTTCCCTTTAGCTTAAAGTTTTGCGCTGAATGGGTTCACAGCACTTAGCGTTAATGTTATATTACAAGTTTCAGAAAGAAATGCGTTAAATATTGAGAGCAATGATGTATCGCTATGCAAAACTAGTTTCCAGTTTACACTTAGGTATATTTCAGCATTACTTCATATTTACAACTTTCCGCTGAGTTTTGATGTTCTAATATTTTCCTTCTAATTCGTCTTTCATACTACTTCTGATTTATTAGATTCACAGTACGCTCAAGTAACATTATGACGAGATGAGTCGTGCTGCAACGACGGCCATCAGACCGAGAAAACTCTCACAACAGCACAGATATTGCCGGCACATCGGCGCTGGCTGGCCAGCCGCACCAGCTAACTCATAGTTATGTGAACAGCTGCAGATAATTTATAGAAACGACGACCGACAGAGAAATAACAAAACACCAATTGCTAACTGGTTTTAAGACAGTGAATCAAACTACTTTAAAACTTCACAAACAGATAGTTTAACTGCCAGTTAGAAGCATATGTCAGTTGAGAAAAAGACCAGATAAAGAAAGTGAAGCCACTGAGGCCAGTACTCACCGTCATTGACTCATCCAATAATCTTTCAACGCCATCGATATCTGCATCCGATCGAAACAGCCCTACAGGTCACCCCTGGAGCTGTTATTTACTCAACTGATAACGAACCGATCACTGAAACAATCCACAAAACCACCCATGACCAACTTCCACATTTTCTCTTCTTTTGTCAACTTCAGAGTACATCTGTTTACAATACTTTATCGGGATCTATGATGAACGATCATTCGCTTAGTGGAATTCCTTACACAAACTGTTAAGTTATTGGCTGATGCTCTGGAGACGTCACGGACCAGGAGTAAGATGGTTGGGTTGGTTGGTTTGGGGAAGGAGACCAGACAGCGTGGTCATCGGTCTCATCGGATTAGGGAAGGATTGGGAAGGAAGTCGGCCGTGCCCTTTCAGAGGAACCATCCCGGCATTTGCGTGGAGCGATTTAGGGAAATCACGGAAAACCTAAATCAGGATGGCCGGACGCGGGATTGAACCGTCGTCCTCCCGAATGCGAGTCCAAACTGTTAAGTTGCCATGCTTATTGCCATATTATTGCTTGTATGTTACAACATGGGCCTCGATGCCACAGAGGACTCTGGGACCATATGGAGCAAAGCTTTCGCAGACATGGGGAGAAAAGGCCGGGGCTTTGCAGGGCGTGCAATTTCGCATGAAATATCTATAGTTCTCGACGTTAGAAATGACGCATGGCAGCAACAATGTTCCTTAAAAATACACAATAAAGACTTCATATCCGAACGTAATCACACACTGTATTGCTAAACCCAATCCTTGTTATTCCGCGCCGGCCGCGGTGGCCGTGCGGTTCTAGGCACTTCAGTCCGGAACCGCGTGACTGCTACGGCCGCAGATTCGAATCCTGCCTCGGGAATGGATGTGTGTGATGTCCTTAGCCCTTAGGTTAGTTAGGTTTAAGTAGTTCTAAGTTCTAGGGGAGTGAAGACTTCAGATGTTGAGTCCCATGGTGCTCAGAGCCATTTGAACCATTTTGTTATTCCGCGTCACTCACTATTAATTCACAAAGATTGGCACCCACGGCAACTCCGAATTCAAACGACAACACCCGACCAGAGCCAGGGTCAAGTCTTAGTGGACAAGAAATACGCCCTCTTATGTTTATGCTATATAGGTCGGAGTTATTGCTGTGTTCACAGCTCGTGCCGTTCGAGGTTTCTTAATCAGGGTCCATAAAATTGGAAGTCGAAAACACTCGACTCAGCTCAGGTGATAGATAGCTTTTTCGAACATCGTTCATGGAAGCCGAGGGACCCTTCGTCTTGGAGGATCCAGGGCACTGATGTGCTTAGACCTTTAATACAGTAGCTATGCGACTGCTGTCCACCTGTGGCTTCAGTCAGACTCAGCATTCATATCATATTGTTGCAACCGACGTACAATGAACATCATTTACCAAATATTGCTTGATACAATCCGCCTGAATCTCACAGAATATGTAGGTTGAACACCATTAAAACCGAAACACTGCAGGAAAGGCAAATAAACTGGTACTCCTGCCTAATATCGTGAATGGCCCCCGTGAGCATGCGTTGCGCCACAGTATTATGTGGCATCAACTCGACTAATCTCTAGAGTACTGCTGGAGGGAAATAACGCCATGAATCCTGCAAGGCTCTCCATAAATCCGTAAGAGTGCGAGGGGCTGGAGATCTCTTCTGAACAACACGTTGCAATGCATCCCACATATGCTCAATAAATTTCTTGTCTGGGGAGTGTGGTGGCCAGCAGAAGTGATTAAATTCAGAAGAGTGTTCCTGGAGCTACTGTGTAGCAATTGTGGATGTGTGGTGTATCGCATTGGCCAGCTGTGATTGCCCAAGTGGACATGAATTGATGCAGGTAATCAGACAGGATATTTACGTATGTGTCACCTGTCAGAGTCATATGAAGATGTATCAGGGGTCCCATATGGCTCCAACTTCACACAACCCACAACATTGCAGAGCCTACTGCAGGGAACAAAATAATATGTTATTCATGCAGAGAGGAAGCCGATATGGTGTTTGTATACAGGCAAGCAGATGAAAACGGTCGAGGGACAGTATGTCTTACGCCATCCAGATCTGTTGTATGCACTGTCCGCTATATCCCTGCACATTTGTCAGTCTGAAAGGACTCATGATCACACAAACGCCCAAAACGGGCTTCAAACGTTGAGTGATGTGTTGGGTGTCTATGAGTGTACTCGTTTTGGTATAACTGTGCGGCCTCTCGGCCGCCTACATTTTCTTGGCGATGCACGATCACCATGTTGGCTTGTTCCTGACATGAATACCAGACCATTCTGCTGCTTATAGTACGCTGAGTCAATCACACGGCCCCAACACAAGGAACACACGGGACCTGGTCAGACGAAGTGCCAGTCATCAGCGACAGCTATCATAGCAACGACACATTTCCAGACCCCTATTCATGGGGACATTTTTCTTCCATTTCTAGTCAGAAACCGTCCCATTAGTTTGCCAGTTTCATTAATCTTCACCGTGTTGAGAGTGCTGTGTAAGGGCAAAGCTCTTCTGAGTTAGTCTGTGTTTCAGAATCGTCCACAATGGAAGCAGTGCAGGAGGTCAGCTTGGGCGCCCTGCTGGACGCTGGAGACGGCGCCGTGGTGACTCTGGTGGCCGGCGACACGCGGCTGGTGGCGCACAGGGCCGTCCTGGCCGCCAGGAGCCCCGTGATTGCCGCCATGTTCCTCCACGGCACGCCGGAGGCCAGCAGCGACCAGCTAGCACTCCCTGACGTGGAGGGCCCAGTCCTGCAAGAGCTGCTGGGCTACCTCTACACCCTGCAGGCGCCCCAGCTGCCCGGCATGGCCCACCAGCTGCTGGCGGCCGCTGACAGATACGGAGTGTCCGTCCTGAAGGCAGAGTGTGAGCAGCAGGTGGCTGCACAGCTGTCTGTCGAGACTGCGGCGGCCACCGCTGTCCTCGCGATTAGGCACTCTGCTGACAGCCTGAAGCAGGCTGCCGTCGCCTACATTAAGGCCCACTTGGTCAGTGTGATGGCCACGCAGGGCTGGGCAGATGCAATGCATAGCCAGCCTGAAGATTTGATCGAAGTGTGTCGCCTGGTATCTGATCCACCAGTAGAAGCCAGGTGAGCACAAGACAAGCCACTCATCTGTGTTGCTCAGTTTTAAGTATATGTGTACATCTGAGTCATAAATCTTTCCTATAAAGATTGCTTACCTAGGTCTATGATGTTAAATGTATCGTTAGCAATGGCCTTTCTCTGGTAGTTTATGCAGCCTTCATTAAATTCTCATAACAGTTTAATCGAAAGTCTAAGATGAACTATGTTGATTAGCAGATAACTTAGCTAAAACAGGTCTTGGAAGATACTAATGTTCTGTAGCTTCTTAAATTAGTTTTAAATTACTGCCAATCAATCTTTCTGTTATTTGCATAAGTTCAGGAACATGCAAAGTAGGTTTGTTAGTTAATTGGTTACATGTTCTGTAAATCATTTGAATGATTTTTTTATTGAAATGATTTGAACGAGTTAGTTTACAGGATGTGTATACATGACTAGTGCTAAGAGTAACGAGTGCATTGCTCCTGCTCATGCAGCTACAGTTAAAGAAATATATTTTGTCTTACATGCTAATAGTTTTGAAGTACAAATTCAACCATGGAATGGAGGGAGCTATCTTCTTGTTTTTGGCCCAATGGTATATACTGTATTATATTTGTCTCAGTATGTGGAAGATATACCATTCTTGCCGTTTTTCTCATTCGGTACACATATCTACCAATTCATAATTTTGATGCCAACCATACCAAGTACACATTAACTCTTGCAATGTTCTAGATGCTAACATAGTACTGCAAACCTTTGACAGGAGATCATAAATTCCTTGCCTGTACTTTTCAGACCATTCTGATAAGGTTCCTCGTATTTCAACCACAACAATTGTAGTAGATGAGGGTCTGTCATTCGCATTACTGTTGATTGGTCTTGTAGGTCACTTTATACATATAAGGATCTGAGTACATCATCCACTGGATGCTTGTCATATTTCCTGATTGAAACTTCCTGCAGGAGAGCATCTGTACAGTTTAGCAGGTAGGAGACGAGGTAATGGCAGAAGTAAAACTGTGAGGACGGGGCGTGAGTCGTGCTTGGGTAGCTCAGTTGGTAGAGCACTTTCCCGCGAAAGGCAAAGTTCCCGAGTTCGAGTCTCGGTCCAGCACACAGTTTTAATCTGCCAGGAAGTTTCATATCAGCGCACACTCCGCTGTAGAGTGAAAATTTCATTCTAGATATATTTCCTGATTATTTACTAATGCTGTTGCAAAGGACTAGATATTTTAGCATAAAGTTTAGATAAACCAAGAACTTTATAACAGGGAAGTAACTACCGCTAGTATTTAATAATTCTTGCACTGACGTGGCTAAATAAGAGAGGCACTCCCCTTCTGGCATGTATAACTTCTCATGGGATCGCTATTAATTCCAATTTCAAACAGAAGTGGGCAGTAATATAGATTGTGATTCCAAACCATCTCAGCCACCAAGTCCAGATACCGTAGGAAAGGACTGAGCACAACCACATCACACTACTTGCAGCTGCACAAGCTAATACAGCCAGTTATTCCCAAGTCCTCGCGTCAGCATGCTGCTCCCCGGCTCTCAGCAAACAGTGTGTTGTCACCACTCTAGACCTGCCTTGGCAACAATGCTCTCCAGGTGACCTTAGCTACCTTAGTCAAACTTGCTCATGGATACTGGAATCTGCAGACATAAATTCAGTCTCTAATTACAGTATCAATTCCTTGCACAGTTGATTCCTTCTCTGAACGCAATAAGTACAAAATTCTGTAGTCAACGTAATCATTTTCATCCAAAGTCCCTGCTATATGTCTGGATGGCACTAAGAAAATAAATGAGAATCATACATTCATATCGTTTTACTCCAGACACAATGGTAATGTTACTCTGTAGCCACTGATACGATACATACATAATTTGCAAACACAGACAGATGTATAGATCAGTGACCATCTTTCAGGATTCAGTGTTCAGCCTGTATCATTTCCTCACTAGCTGAAGTCGCACCTGACTTCAACCGCGCTTGTTGTTGTTGTGGTCTTCAGTCCAGAGACTGGTACGATGCAGCTCTCCATGCTACTCTATCCTGTGCAAGCTTCTTCATCTCACGGCAACCAACATCCTTCTGAATCTGTTTCCTGTGTTCATCTCTTGGTCTCCATTTACGATTTTCACCCTCTGCACTGCCCTCCAATACTAAATTGGTGATCCCTTGATGTCTCAGAATATGTCATACCAACCGATCCCTTCTTCTAGTCAAGTTGTGCCACAAATTTCTCGTCTCCCCAATTCTATTCAATACCTCCTCATCAGTAATGTGATCTACCCATGTGATTTTCAGCATCCTTCTGTAGCACCACATTTCGAAAGCTTCTATTCTCTTTTTGTCTAAACTGTTTGTCATCCACGTTTCACTTCCATACATGGCTACACTCCATACAAATACTTAGACAAAAGACTTACTGACACTTAAATCTATACTCGATATAAACAAATTGCCAGTCTAAATTTTATATCTTCTCTACTTCGACCATCATCAGTTATTTTGCTACCCATAGAGCAAAACTCATCTACTACTTTAAGTGTCTCATTTCCTAATCTAATTCCCGATTTAATTCGACTAATATCCTTGTATTGCTTTTTTTTATGTTCACCTTACATCCTCGTTTCATGACACTGTCCATTCCGTTCAGCTGCTCTTCCAGGTCCATTGCTGTTTCTGACAGAATTACAATGTCATTGGCGAACCACAAAGTTTTAATTTCTTCTCCATGGATTTTAGAAACCGAATCTTTCTTTTGTTTCCTTTACTGCTTGCTGGTCATAGTGCCACACGAAATACATCTGATTGTTATTGGCCTTCTGATTTGTGAATGATTTTTATTATTACGTACTTAGAGCTTGCACTCCAACAATTTTTCTATCACTCTAGATACAATATCTATCTTTCATTCGTGCTTTGTTTGTACGATCTGTATTTTGATATGCTAAGCTACAAGGAGTTGAAACTCAGGACAATATGTATATAAACACATTAGTTCAGTACTAATTGAATATAAATTTTGTTTCGTGTATATTTGAAATACTTTCAATTGTAGTACAGAATATATCGATTATTTAAATTTTATTTCTCAGCGTACAGTGGAATAGCTATATATTGGACTCATCTTTATGTTTCAGGCTAAGAAAAAATATCGTTGCGCTTGGTAACACGTTATTAGAAGAAACATGGCTGCAAGAACTGACTGCTGATAATCCGAAGATCATTGCAGACAAATCAGCGCATTTTGTCGGAAATAGTGTTGAAACACATGTATTTTGTACCCAGGAGAAGAGATCGTATGCTACAAATATCTGCAACTTAGAGGAAAAGGAGTATCAAGACATTGGCTGCAGTTCACGCAAGCAGAGCATTTCGTCAGACAAGAAGCTCAACACTGATGGTGTTCAGTCAACAGCACATAAGTGTACATTGTCTGATGAAGTACCTCTCAGCAATAGCAGCTTCAGCACTCATTGTGTGACGATGCCAGGGATTAGTAAAAAGGAAGATCAATGTGGCAAAATCACTGATAAACTTTGTAGAAACCAGTCCCATGAAATAATGTGTGCTGATGAGAGACCACACAAATTCCACTCTTCTACAAAATCCTTCACTACAACTGATAATCTCAGTCCACAAAGATCTGTCGTTAACGAAAAATCAGTAACTGAATCAAATCTTCTCAAAGAACCAGCTTCAGTACACGACAGTGAGGAAATCAAAAAATGTGAAGTTGATGGGAAATACATTAATCAGTCTTGTAATCCGAAAATGAGCAATTTAACTCACACTGGCGAGAGGTCACACAAATGTGATGTCTATGGAAAATCTTTTAGTAAGTCATTCCATCTGAAAACGCAAACCGTAAGTCAAACTAGCAAGAATCTACACAAATGTGATGTTTGTGGAAAATGCTTTACTAGGTCTGATAATATGAAAGTCCATTTACGAACACATACTGGATACAGACCACACAAATGTAAAGTTTGTGGAAAATCATTTACTCGCTCTTGTAGTCTTAAAAAGCATTGCTTAATCCATATAGGAAAGAAACCTTACCAATGTGATGTTTGTGGAAAATGTTTTATTCAGTCAGCCCATCTCCAATTGCACACATTAAGTCATACTGACCAGAGACTGTACCTATGTGATGTGTGTGGGAAATCTTATGCACGGCCTAATGTTTTCAGGTCACATTTATTAAGACATCATAAAGAGTGACCACATAAATGTGATTTTTTGTGAGAAATTATTTATTAGGACTAGTATAGTCAAAAGGATCATTAGTGCATACTGTCGAAAAAAACTCACAAATATCGTGTTTGTGGGAAAATGCTTACCTACATCTAAAAATCTCAAAAAATATTTACTGACACATACTGTACAGCGAAAAGAAAAATGTGAAGTTTGTGGAAAATCATGTATTCTCTCTAGTTATCTCAATATGCAATCCTTAATACATATAGGTAAGAAACCCTACAAATTTGATGTTTGTGGGAAATCTTTTACTCAGTTAGCTCATCTCCAATCGCACACTGTAATTCATACTGGCTAGAAACTGTATCTATGTGATGTTTGGGGAAATCTTTTGCTCGGTCAGATGTTTTAAAAGGGTTTTAATACATAGTAGAGACAGAGCACACAAATGTGAAATCTGTGAGAAATCATTTACTTAGCTTACTTGTCTCAAAAAGCAGGCATTAGTTCATTCTGGCTAAAAACCACACAGATGTCCTATTTGTGGGAAACCCTCTGTTGTGTATGATGCCCTCAAGAAGCATACATTAATACATAACATCAAGAAGCCATCCAAATGTGGGGTTGAGGGATATTTAGCATGGCTAGCAGTCTCAGGACTCATGCCCTAGTACATATGGACGACAGATCACATACAAGTGTCATTTGTGGGACATCCTTAATTAAATCTATTGATTTGAAGTAGGGTATCCTTATACATACCAGTAGGAAACCATCCAAAATCATGGAAACAGGATACGAAAGTGACATAGTTCAAATGGGAGACAGACCTCACATGAACCTGCCAGTAAGCTTAATTAGATCGGTAGAAATTGGCAGAGAGAGATTTTATAAATAAGTGTTAGTTGACATCCATAGCCCATAGATGAATACTCATTTCAGGGAAATTAACTTAATTTTCTATGTAAACCTTATATCGATATTTGTAATTTTTGTGGTAGCGCCATTGTGTATAGTGCAGAAGATTCAAATATCTGGTTGTTTTGTAACAGATTTTATTGACTATGTTCTAAAAGTGACAGCTTTGTATGTACTGAACAATGTTCACATTACTATATTTGTATCATTTTAAGTGTGGCAAAGTATATACTTTTCCTCTTGTGTGAGCTTCTCTATTGGTTAACTAATAAAATTACATCTGAATTTGGCATAATGTATACAAACTCTCCAATTTACCTATATGCACAAAGTTTTCAATGTCTGATAACTATAGCTGTTTAATATACTGTTACTCAATATTCACATATGTCTTCCATTTTTACCAAAGCTGGAGTGGAACAATGTGAAGAAGATTGACAGCGATATAAAAGGAGACCTGACAGAATAAAAGAGGATACTGTTCTTCTTGTGGCACATTTGGCTAATGTATCAAATTTTAGTTTTTGAATTTTTAAGACATGATCATGACATTTTGAGATCAGTGATCTAACCTTATATGTCTTAGTGTTAATGTTTTATCGATTTTTTTCAACTTTTACCTTTTGATTTTCATAAATTTGTATTTATAGTTTCACCAGTTTGTTAGTAAAAGCTGCTTTGACATTAAACCTTGTGGAATTATTGTTACAACAATTTGTGGTATCGTTGTCAGCATTAGTATGATGGATCCAATATTGCTGTCAATTTACTTTAAACCATTGAGCTACTGTTCTTTTAATCATGGTGGTAAGAAGCATAAATAACTATTCCCTTTGTATTAAAACAAAAATAAGCATAATTTTGTGCTGGATACTTTTCATATAATTTGGAAATATTGGTACACTTTACAATATGAGTTTGTAGTTTTGAATTTCTTGTAGTTTCTCAGTTGTAAAACAATTCTTTTTGTGTCAACTGGGAATGACATATGTCATCAAAGCTGGAAAATGGAAACGAAAATGATGTGTTCCTTCTAACGATTTTCTCGTTATCTATGAATAGTACATTGCTATTTGTCCATTGTATACATAAATCATTTACAACTGGCTCCATACTGTCTTCCTAAAAAGTGTTAACAATTCTTACTTACCATATTATATTTGCATATAATGTAACATACTGTAGTAATTTATATAAGACTGATAAAGGCGCTTCAGGGAACCTGAAAAACTGTTGAAAGAACCAAACAATTTTGATACCAAGACTGGAGTTTTTATTTTATTTCTCCTCCAATGACTCATTTCACCAAGGCATCTCCAGACTGGCCTATGAGAAAAAATACAACTTTTCATATAAATGCCAAGGCCTTGATTCATCAAAATTCGACTAGCAAGGGAAAAAATAAGTTGTTACTGTCAAAATATGGTGTTAAGCACATATGATGCCATGCATACAAATGTCCCAGCAGGAAATACTGTGGTCAGGATTTTAAGAACGTTGTGCAGTGTTCTATAAGTTAAGAGCAAACTATACCAGAATATGCATAAGAAGTTCTCGGTTAACTTGCCACATCAAATTTGAATAAAATCCCGAGCTTTTAATGACTATCTCCATCATCTTTGTCAGGGGTCCTGTCAGTTTTACCCCTGACGAAGATGGCGGAGGTAGTCATCGAAAGTTCGGGATTTAATCCAATTTTGAGATGGTAAGTAAACCAAGCACTTTTTATGTAGGATTCCATCACAAAAGTCTTCATAGTTATACCATAATATGGCTAATAAAATGTCCAGAACCCAGTAAACAGTCTAGTGCATTAAGAGACCAAAGCACACTCAAACAAAATTTTAAAAAATGTGTAAAGGAGCTTACTGATATAGAAATGTAAAATATAGAGGACTGCATCTAAACCACATGAATGCCTGAGGAGGTAGTTCCTCTTGTCAGATACTTAAAGTAGTTCAAATGGCGTCCAAATGAAACTCGTCAGCTTGAGAATTGTCAGGAAGTATTCGAAAGCAAACAACTGACTTCATCTGCAAGAAGTATGTATATCTGTGTGTAGAGGCAGCAGATTGCCTTTTGAGATATGCGGGACCATCTACATCCACTAAAACGGGATGAAGCCTGCACAGATGCATCACGCAGTACAGGAGAAGCAGCTGCTCATGCTTCCAGCTGCTTACACAGTACTCGGCATAGAAACACACAAAAAGTATATGGCTAGATCATGCAGCCCACAGCATATGGTACAAGAGGGTGATGGTTGGCGAAAGTATTTTCACAAAGAGGAACATGAGAAGTAGTAGACCCATATAAGAGAATTTGCTTAAAATTGGAGATAAAATATTTATACAAATGGGTCGTAATAAACAAGAGTAAATAAGGTTGTAAAGAATCGAAAAGTATAAAACTATGTACTGGCGTGGCACAAACGAATAAGACAAGCCCGAGGGACCCTAGAGAACTAATTATGTAAAAGAATCATTTCATACACTTTCATCCTCTTCAGTCTGTTGTGACCTACCTATGCTAGCCGTTTGATCTCTAATGTTGTTACCACTGATTGCTCCACCACACTGGTCTGTAGTGGAAAAAGAAATACTGGTCCCCAAAACTACAGTGGTTTATCGGTAAAACCAGTTGACACTATAGTAGTTAGCTCAGTCAATAGGTAATTTTTGTTGTGTATCATCTACATACTATAGATGTATCAGTTAGTACGCACCCATACACATATTTGGTATTGTTATGATGTGTGCTCGGATTCATGACCCCTCTGTACCTTGATCCACCAAAACAAGCGACATACATATGACTCTACAGATTTTCCTGCAAGTTCAGCCTAACATACCATAGGAAAACTTGTGATTCACGTAATCCATCAGTTTATAGTTAATCACAGCTTCAGTAAACACAGTATAGCGATTCGAGCTTTTCTTCTACCAAGCCAAGATGCTTTTAAAGAACTGTTAAAAAAGAAGTGTGGATAACGAATTGATGAACAGGGAAGGGCAATCACACAAATTCGTTTTGAGAATACATTTAATGTCAGCTGCATCTGTCACAGTTCCTGTGTCCTTATCAACACAGTACATCTGAAAATGAGTCCCAGTGAACATCTTGATCATTCAAGATACTCAGCAGCTTATAGTACCATAGCTGTTTCTCACTCATTTCGAGAGAACCACAATACCATATCCAAGATAACTTTACATCCTTCAGGCCTTTAGTACTTTTGTGTAATGGTGTTTATTTTGAAAATTATTGTATATTTTCTTCAAGTTCCAGTTTTTAATCTGCATACAACACTCACTTCAACTGCAGACCATTATTTTTCTGACTCATTTATCACCATCATGAGTGCTATCAGTAAACTCATAGACGCATCCTTTTTAACTTCATGACTTCTTTCTGCAGTAAACCTGTGCACACACTTCAGTTTACATGAACAATACAGGCCACACACGCAACAGTGAGAGTGTAATACTGAAATGTGTGCTTTTGTGTTGGTAATTTCATTTCTTCACTCCATATGCGTCTTCTGGTGAACACACTTCTACGTTTCCATAATGCATAATGTGGTTTGATCGCAAAGACTCAGTTGTCCAGACAAATATGGCTGGTCTGTTACAAGTTGTGATACGGTCTTAATATCAATTCTTTGTTGTCATCATGTCAGTGGACTTGCGACATTTCTTCATTTTCTTTTTATTTTCTATTTCTGTAGACTTGACAGTCTTATTTCTTTCTGTGGTTCCTGTAAACTCTATCGTTTCTTCTTCTCAAATTTATTTGATAAAGTGACATTTCTGTATGACCAATCTGTGAATACATTGAAATTTGGACTTCTACACTGATTGTTCTCACAAATGCAAAACGATTCATTTTGTGTGTGTCATGTTTCCTACAGCCTTTACTTTGTACACCTGCTGTAATATGGATTTAAAATAGTTCCCATCACTTACGTCATAGTTGAAGAAACAATGCATTTCACATTTTCGATTATGATTTTACCTTCTGATGTCGACATATCTTTCTTAAAGTGTTGCACATCTTCGTGCAATCCACAAATGCAAAATACAAGCTGTTATGAAGTGACGTAACTGTGGATTTATTTATATGTGGGCAATAGCTTATTTTTTACATACTCAAAGAAACATACAAACAAATTGAAATGTAATGATGTGTTTAAGTGCTAATAAAATTGTTTGAGAGTGCAATTTGCTAAGTTAGCTGTTTTATTGTGGTCGCTTACAGACTTGTACAAGATGTTTCATATCATGCAGGTGTATCCTGAAGTGTATTTAAGGTCTAATGTTCCATGACGCAACAACTGACAGAAGTCAAACTTAAACGTAAGTTGTTGGTGACAATAGGCTTTATTAACTTTGACCTCCGTTGGTGCTTGTGTCAGTATTGTTCGTCATTACATCCTGGAGAATGTGATAAACAATTTAGGTAACTTGGGATATTGAACCTGAAACAAGCCTGAAGGTGTACCTGCGTGGTTCAAAACCAGTTGTACTAGTATCTGATCGACTACAACATAACAGCGAATGTGGCAGATTGAACTCTCAGTCAATTTTAGCAACATTTCAACACGTCAGTATATTCTAACTTGTTTTAGTGTTCTTTTCAGTATTTATGATCATTTTATCTGTTGATACCCTACTCAGGTTTTTTGCAATAAAATTTTTTGCACTGTTGCACAATTGACACTGTATGGTTCATCTTTCTTCATTATGAAGCATACTGATCATTGCTATTTCCTTCAGTGATTTATTACACAAATTAACATTTTAAGAATCACCATGTGACCCACTGTTAAACCCTTGACCTTCCAAATCACTGATTTCACCGCCACCAGCATTGAGAAATTTCTTAGTACCGATTAATACAAAACGAACGTATTTCAACAAGAATGGCACTGCCACCCTCATGCCAGGAAAGAGTGACTCTTGAGTTATTTTCAAGTGATAAAGAAATAAATGTAGTGCTGCTGCAATTTCTGAGAAGCTATATTGTGGTAATGGCTCACAAGATGCCATCAGAATATTACATGGCTCACACCTGGTAAAAAAGCATTCAAGCATGAAACTGCTGTGAAAGGAAAATTTATCTGTGTGAGTGGAACTGCAAAATTTTGAATTTCTGATAGGTGGAACACAGCATCACACATGGTAATCATGGTTGTAAAGAGTAATCCTCAACGAAAGTAAAATAAGGGTAACACAGTGTAGTTACCATCAATAAAGCTGTACTGAGAAAGTTAGAAAACAAAAGAGAAAACATAGTAGATCTAGTTTACTATTTGGTAGCCATTTAATGGATGATGGGTGAAACAAAGAGGGTATCAGTTCAGGTTAACTATTGTAAAAAAATCATTTCCAAAAACCAAAAATCTTTAACTTCAAATCTAAATTTACGTAGAAACTCTTTTCTTAAAGACTTTCTCAGGGCTGTTGTCTTGTACAGAAAAGAAATGTGGATGATATTCAGAGAAAAGATAATTTTTTTTAAATTTAGTGTTATGGAAGTTAACTAAAAGTTTAACAGTAAAGTGAATAACTATTGAGGAGCCAGTAATCTGATTGGAAAGAATAATTTTTCGACACAGTGAGACTAAAAGGAAGGCTCTATTGATAATACATATCACGACACTTCAAGGAATCACCAGTTTTCGGATGGAGCAAGAACTTGTGTGCAAAAGTTGTCGAGGGAGACCAGGCTTCGAACTCAGTACGTAGGTATGCTCTGTCGTATGTAAATTGCAATGGTTTTCCAGACATGAAGACATTCACATGAAATAAGATAACATGGAGACTTGCATCAAAACAGTCTTTAGACTGAGGCCCACACAAGAATAAAGGGCTATACTCAAATTATGTAAATGTGCAGTCCACAGCGTAGGTCATCGATACACCTGTAAACATAAGTCAATACGTATCACATCTGCAGTATATTGTCGAGGGAGACCAGATACTAAATTCTGTTGAAGCTGTGAAAATTATTCACAAGTAGCGACCAGTAATGTATGTCTATGTTGAGACACCACAATAGTATCCTATGACAACCCCAAAAACTTCCTGATGCATCAGTCTATGTTTTACTGATAACTGTATCCCTAAAGTAGGCCATGAAATTAGCCATTGCACACAGACAGTAAAATACAATGCTGGACTTTAATTTATTATATGTATACATATAGACAAACTTTCTTACTATTATTGAAAACCATATCAAAATCCTTACAGTAGTTCCTGAGATTAGCCTTCAAATACAGACAGAGAATACAGTAAGGGATTTTAAGTTATGGTATGAGTAGACGACATGAACCTTTTTGTCTGTTATTGCAACCTTAAAAGGTAGTGAATTTTAGTTTCTGGGTGAGCATAATGTTACACAGTTTTATATGTTCGGTCTTATACTCCTTCAAGACATTTTCATTCTCATTCCCATTTGGTGTCCACTACGTCTCAATAAATTCATTTCACAAGCTGTGTTATTGCATCTTCTGCATTAATTGTCCAGGCTTTACTAATATAGTACAGCACAGGTCATCACAAGGTAAAGAGGTATTCTTATGTGCCAGTGGACTAGGGAGGATAACATTATCAACACCACCAATTATTTTGTTTACATGTGACTTCCGCCAAGGAAAGTTTATACCCTATATAACTGTTCATTCTGTCTAAAACTTTACTTTTCAAACTGCTCTCACTCTGCACACCTTCTTTAAACCAAACTCCAAGATAAGAGAAGAAAAGGAATTATCAAAATAGGACAGAAATCAGTAGATATGATGTACAGACCCTATGAAATTGCTCTGCGCATCTCTATGCCTAGTACAAAAGTATGTAACTCAAACAGAGAGGGATGTCCCCAGTCATGCAATCCATGGTGCTTATATTTCTAACCATGTAAACACTTAAAGGTGTTGCTGTATTCCACAGCCACTTACAATGTGCACACCTTATGGGAATGGGAATCGCAAGCATGTAACCAGATTCAGGTGCTTTTGGATGAATTGGCTAGTCTTTTATAAGTGTCACTGAAAAATGTGGCCATGTTGCAGTTTAGATCAAGATTTTAACTCTGCCAGTAACAGAATGAGAACCCAAGTAATTTGGACTGACGACAGTAGAGATACAGAATCATATGAAATCGTTATATGTGCTTTATCGAAAAATCACCTTGACTCACTAATCAGAGAATCA
Organism: Schistocerca serialis cubense; assembly: GCF_023864345.2. NCBI lineage: Eukaryota > Metazoa > Arthropoda > Insecta > Orthoptera > Acrididae > Schistocerca > Schistocerca serialis. The sequence continues at coordinate 135,251,139 of NC_064648.1, read as the reverse complement.
TCTTGTGAACATAATATTTTACACCTACTGCTGACAAACAGCCCAAACTTTTCGACTTATTTAGCATAGAACAGGAAATTAATGTTTATAAGGCAATTACATTATCAGTGACTGCAGCTATAATAGAAACACAAACCCAATATGTTGTTTAACCTATTCTAGAAGCAGTAAGTTTTATTACAACTGCAGTCAGTATAAGTTCAGAGAGAATAACTTTAGATGAGACACCATTATTTGTCTGATCCATTGCTATTACAGTCCTTCTCCCTCATCTTTCACTTCCTGTTCTAGCAGGTGCTATTACCATACTACTTACTTACCAAAATTGAATACATTATTCCTTGACTCTGAAAGTGGAAGTGACCCCATTCTGTATCAACATGTATTCTGATTCTTTGGACAACCAGTCGATTACATTTTAATTTTACCACAATGTGGTGTTATTTTAGAAATTATATGTCAAGGTAGTGGAAAAACTGAATCATTTGGAACTTTGGAGATAGTTTATGGTATGTTATCAATTGGACTAATATGATTTATTATGTGATTACACCACGTATTCACAGTGGGAGTGGATATTGATGCATTAGCATATTCTACATCAGCAACAATAATTATTGCCATATCAACAGGAACTAAGAAATTCAGATGATTAGAACACTATGCAAAGAAAGTTCAAATTTAACCCACCATTACTGTGAGTCCTATGGTTCATTTTATTATTTACAACTGGAGGATTAACAGGTTCAGTATTAGCAAATTCCTCCATTAATATTGAACTACATAATACTGTAAGTCCTATGGTTCATTTTCTTATTTACAAGTGGAGGATTGACAGGTTCAGTATTAGCAAATTCCTCGCTTAATATTGAACTACAAAATACTTATTTTGTAGTTCCACACTTCCACTATGTATTAACTATAAGAACAGTATTTGCAATTATAGGAAGTGTCACTTAAATGACACCCTTTATTTACAGTATTAACTATTAATAATAGATGATTAAATATCCACTTCACAACTGTACTTATTCAACTATACCTTACTTTCTTTCCTGAGCACTCCCTATCATTAGCAGGGATACCACGATAATACAATGCTTACCCAGATGTATGTACATCATGAAATGTAGTATCAAGCATTGGATTAACACTCACAATTGTTGGAATCAATATATTCGTTATAATTACGTAAAACAGAATGGTTGCAAGTCCACCTATCATAATATAAGTAGATCAATCGACTAATTACAAAGCAACCTTGGAACACAGTTTTTCAGAACTACCAGTAATTTCTAGAGTTTAATATGGCAGATTAGTGCAGAAGATTTTAGCTCTGCAACAGGTCTACCGTTTGCTGGAAACAATTGGCGGCAAAGTGACAAAATTTATCGCTCTAAGACAGATCTTCACCAATTATGGAACAATTACCATTGTTCCATCGCATATTATATTTGTGTTGTTATTAATTACAGTAATTGTATGCTATGCTTTTAGTTACATACTAGCTATTGCCTATACAAGCTGAAATACACTTCATATGCAAGTAACTGAAACCATTTGAACAGCATTACCAGCACTACTCTTTATTCCATTACCTTCATAATGACTTATACCAACTTGATGACTCAGTAGGTACAATAACTACAATCAAAACAACTCGATCTAATAAGATACTGGAGTTATGAATATTCATATTTTGTAGATTTAGAACTTGATGCTTATACAACTTCAGAAGAACATCCAGAAGAGATGGATTTCGATTACTAGATGTGAACAATCGAATATTTTTAACTATAAATGTTGAAGTATCAGTGTTAACAAGAGTGTCAGATGTCCTACACTCATGATCAATACCAGCATTAGGAATTAATATTCACACTACACATGTCAGCTAAATCAAGGAACATTAACAATACACCAGCTTGGGTTAGTCTTTGCTCACAAATTTGTTGGGCAAACCATACATTTATATCAATTGTAACCGCAAGAGATTCAGTAAATTTACTTATCAAATTATTATTTAAGATAATATAAGGAGTTTGTTAAAAAGTTACTGCAGAGTAAGTGAACACTTAGTACACCTAGGAACATGAGATGGCTCAAAATAGGTAAAGGCCTTTTAATAAAAAGAGTAGTAAATTAAAGGCTACTTCAGATGGGGAATTTCTAATCTGAATCTTTCAATTATCGCCAATCATACGATTCTGTCTGTTTATTATAGTATCAGATGCATTATTTAACGAAATAAACTTTTTATTTTTTGTACCAAATCTTTTTGAAAGAGAACAATGGGTAACTGAAAGGAAGAACCTATTCTGTAAAAGATAACAAATTTATTCTCCCCAATTCATCCATTTGTCACATCTCCAATTTATGATGAAATTGAACTAGAACAATCGTAGTATTACTATTAATCCCTTCACTATTTGGCTTACACTATCACAAATCAATATTGCCTGAAGTAACATAACCTTGATGACCATGAAGTCCCATACTCCTTGACAGAGCATAGGTGATGCACCGCTGAACTAGGCTAGGTCCTAGCAGAGGTGGTTTGCCATTGCCTTCCTCTGACCATAATGGGGATGAACGAATTATGATGATGAAGACAGCACAAAAACACAGTCATCTGAAGGCAGGCGAAACTCCCTGACCCCACTGGACGTCGAACCTGGGACCCTGTGCTTGGGAAGCGAGAATGCTACCACGAGAGCACGAGCTGCAGACAACATAACCTTACAGAAGGAATATAAAACTCATTAGGACCAAAATCGTTTAATGAAACAACATTTATCTTCATCTCAATTTTTGTTATTATATTGTTCCACAGTTTCATGCCTTCTATTTTCAGCACTATGAGACATTTAGCACTAACATTCGCAGTTGCCTTACCTATATGATTAATATTACACTTGTAGGATGAATAAATCACATCAGTCATATATTTACTCTTGTGGTACCTCAAGGTGCACCACCTTCACTAATGTCATTTATATGAGTAGTTCTAATGGAAATAGCTAGGAATGCCTTACAACCTGGAACATTAGGGATATGATTAACCATGAGTATAATAACTGGACACATACTATTAGCATTATTAGGAGAAACAGGATCTTCAATAGCAATAAATTTAATCTCATTGCTAATTGTTGGTCCAATACTAATGCTGGTTCTGGGATCAGCAGTAGCTGTATTTGAAGTTTATGTCTTCTCAGTTTTAAGAACCATATATTTTAGAGAAGTATACTAAACTTATGATAACAACCCACTCAAACAATCCATGTCACCTATTACATTATAGACCCTGACTATTGATGGGGAAATTGGAGCAGTAGTTCTAGTATCAGGTTTAGCAAAGTATTTCCACTTATTTAACAATATCCGGTTCATCACTGGAATTGGAATTACATTTCTTACAATAATTCATTGATGATGAGATGTAGACTGTGAATGCACATACCAAGGACTACATACAGAATTTTTCTCAATTGAATTATAGCAAGGGATAATTTTACTTATTGCATCATAAGATATGTTCTTTGAAACATTCATTGGCACTTTTTTTAGTACAAGATGAGCACCAGCTATTGTATTGGGAATATTATAAGGGCAAATAGCAGGTTAGCTTTTTAACCTATAAAATTTTTTCTTGCATCAGGAGTAAGAGTAACATGAACACACCACAGACTTAAAGAATCCAGTCAAACTTAGGTGTTACAAGGATTATTATTTATATTACTATTGTTATCATCTTTCGCTACAGTTCAGTCATATGAACATTGGTAAGCACCTTTCACCATTGCTGATATAGTTTATGGATAAACATTTTTGTTGCCACAGGATTTGATGTGGTTTGTATAGTTATTGGAACAATTTTCCTAATAACATTCATACTTCGACATACAATAAATTGGTTCTCACCAACACAGTGCTTTAGATTTGAAGCCACTACATGATAATGGCTGTTTGTATATTTTTATACATACCAATTTATTGATGCTGTAGGTATTGATGATGTAGGTAATAGCTTTCCCTCTATAAATAGTACATTTCATTTCCAATCAGAAAGCTTGATTATCAGTCAAGTAAAACAATCCTAGTATTATGTACAAAAATTTCTAGTAGTTTTATCACTCCAATAATTGTTATAATTATTGCAACAATTCTAACAAAAAAGTTAATTAATGATTGAAAAATCACCATTTGAATATGGATTTGATCAAAAAAGTATTAGCACAGATTTGTTTCTCCCTTCTATTTTTCTTAATTGCCATAAACTTTCTGATCTTAGATGTAGAAATTGCATTAATTTTAGCAATTGTAAGCACCAGATATTATAATCTGTACAGTATCAACAATATTCTACATTTCAGTTCTTCTAGAAAGATTATATCACAAATAAAATCAAGGAGCAGAATAAAGGATTGTAGTTAAACCTTACATTTGGGTTGTATACTTAATGTATAAATATAATCAGTCAACTTCATACTGAATAAGAAGTGAGTTATTGCTGTCAGTTTCGACCTGGAAGGTTGGTAAATACTTAGCTTCATTCTGTACTTATTGAGGATAAAAAGAAGTCTACTGTTGTCAATCATGTAACTGAACTATTGAGTTCCAATGAAGAAAATGTAAAGTCAATATGAAAACTGCTAATTAGCAGTCAAACGCCATTAACATTTCTAACATTTATATAGTGAAAATAAAAAATATCCTTTCCACTGCAAAAATAATGTATTTCTCCTTATAAAATTTACCTAAAAATAAAAGTATTTCCTTCACATCTTCAGTGTTAAAATTTAATTATAAGTTATTTATGAACAAAAAATGAAATACATAATATAAATATACAAAAAGCCGTGTTTTAAAGACATACATAACAATAGCTTCATGTTGTTGTTATTGTTGTGGCCTTCAACCAAGAGACTGGCAGCTCTCCATGCTACTCTTTCCTGTGCAACCTTCTTCATCTCCAAGTCCCTACTGCAGCCTCCATCCTTCTGAATTTGCTTAGTATATTCATCTCTTGGTCTCCCTCTATCGTTTTTACAGTCCCTATTGCCATCCAATACTAAATAGGTGATGCCTTGATGCCTCAGAACATGTCCTACTAACCGATCCCTTATTCTAGACAAGTTATGCCAATGATTTCGCTTCTCCTCGATTCTATTCAGTATCTCCTCATTAGTTTCATAATCTACCCATCTAATTTTCAGCATTCCTCTGTAGCAATACGTTTCAAAAGCTTCTATTTTCTTCCTGTCTAAACTAGTTATCATCTACATTTCACTTCCATACATGGCTACACACCATTCAACTACTTCCAAGAAAAGACTTCCTAACACTTAAATCTATGCTCGATGTTAACAAATTTCTCTTCTTCAGAAATACTTTCCCTGCCATTGGCAGCCTACATTTTATATCGCGACTTCAACCATCAATGGTTATTTTTCTACCAAAATAACAATACTCATCTACTGCTCTGAGTGTCTCATTTCTTAATCTAATTCCCTCAGCATCAACTGATTTAATTCCACTGGATTGCATTATCCTCATTTTGCTTTTGTTGATGTTTATCTTATAACCTCCTTTCAAGGCATTGTCCATTACATTCAACAGCTATTCGACGTCCTTTGCTGTCTCTGACAGCATAACATCATCAGCAGCAAACCTAAATTTGTTACTTCTTTTCCTCGGATTTTCATTCCTGGTCCAAATTTATTCTTTGTTTCCTTTACTGCTTGCTCAATATACAGATTGAATAACATTGGCTGTAAGGTGCAACACTGTCTCACTTCCTTCTCAACCACTGATTTCCTTTCGTGCCATTTGACTCATAACTGCCATCTGGTTTCAGTAGAAATTGTAAATAGCCTGTATTTGATCCCTGCTACCTTCAGAATTTGAAAGAGAGTATTGCAGTCAACATCGTCAAAAGCTTTCTCTAGGTCTACAGATGCTAGATATATAGGTTTTCCTTTCCTTAATCTGTCTTCTAAGACAAGGTGCAGGGACAATATTGCCTCACATGTTCCCACAATTCTACATAATCGAAGCTGATCTTCCCTGATGTTTGCTTCTACCAGTTTTTCCATTTGTCTGTTCAGAATTCGTATTAGTATTTTAGAGCTATGACTTATTAAACAGATAGTTCGCTAATTTTCACACCTGTTAACACCTGCTTTCTTTGGGATTGGAATTATGATATTATTCTTGGTGTCCGAGGGTATTTCGTCTGTCTCATACATCTTGCTCACCAGTTGTGGAGTTTTTTCATGACTGGCTCTCCCCATGCTATCTGTAGTTCTAATGGAATGTCATCTACTCCAGGGGTCTTATTTCCACTTACGTCTTTAAGTGCTCTGTCAAATTCTTCACACAATATCATATCTTCCATTTCATCTTCATATACGCCCTCTTCTATTTCTAAAATGTTAGTCTCAAGCACATCGCCCTTGTACAGACCCTCTATATACTCCTTCCACCTTTCTGCTTTTCCTTCTTTGCTTAGAACCGATTTATCCCTGAACTCTTCATATTCGAACAGGTGGTTCTCTTTTCTACATTTAATTTTCTTTTAGGCACTGTCTATATAATCCCTAGTGCCATATACCACTACATCCTTACATTTCTCCTCTAGCTATCCCTGCTTAGCCAGTTTTCACTTAATGTCGACCTCATTTTCGAGACGTTTGTATTCCTTTCCGGCTTTTCATTTACTGCATTTTTATATCTTCTCCTTTCATCAATGAAATTCACTATCTGTTCTGTTACCCAAGAATTTCTACTACCCCTCTTTTTTTGTCTGTTTAGTCCTCCGCTGCCTTCACTATTTCATCTCTGAAAGCTAGCCATTATTCTTCTACTGTATTTCTTTCCTCTGTTCTTGTCAATCGTGCCCTAATGCTCTCTCTGAAACTCTCTACAACCTCTGGCATTTTCAGTTTATCCAGGTCCCACCTCCTTAAATTCTCACCTTTTTACAGTTCCTTTAGTTTTAGTCTACAGTTCATAACCAATGAAGTGTGATCAGAATCTACATCTGCTCCTGGAAATTTCTCAAAATTTAAGACCTGGTTCCTAAATCTCTGTCTTACCTTTATATAATCAACTTGAAACCTTCCAGTGTCTCCAGGCTTCTTCCACATATATAACGTTCTTTCATGTTTATTAAATCAAGTGTTACCTATGATTAAGTTATGTTCTGTGCAAAATTCTACCACATGCCTTCCTCTTTCCTTTCTTACCCCCATTCCATATTCGCCTCTTACTTTTCCTTCACTTTCTGTCCCTTCTACAGAATTCCAGTCCCATATGACAATTAAATTTTCGTCTCTCTTCAGTAACTGCACAATTTCTTTTATTGCATCAGACATTTCTTAAATCTCATCATCTGTGGAGGTGGTCGGCTTGTTCTACTGTCGTAGGCGCAGGCATTGTGTCTACAATAATGCATTCAATATACTGGTCGTAGTTGCATACCAACTCTCCTATTTTTATTCATTATTAAACCTACTCCTGCATTACCACTAACTGATTTAGTATTTATGACCCTGTATGCACCTGAGCAGAAGTCTTCTTCCTCCTGCCACCAAACTTCATAATGTCGAACTTTAAGATATCGATTTCTTTTCCTCTTTTTTTTCTAACCTACCTGCCCAGTTGATGGATCTGACATTCCACTCCCCAATCAGTAGAATGTCAATTTTCTTTCTCGTGGTAACGACGTCCTCCTGAGTAGTCTCTTCCTGGAGATCTGGTATATTTTACCCAAGACGACGCCATCATCATTTAACTATAAAAAAAGCTGCATGCCCTCAGGAAAAACTATGGCTGTAGTTTCCCCTTGCTTTTAGTTATTCACAGTACCAGCAGAGCAAGGCCGTTTTGGATAATGTTACAAGGCCTGATCAGTAAGTCATCCAGACTGTTGCCCCTGCAGCTACTGAAAAGGCCGATGACACTGTTCAGGAACTGTTCGTTTGTCTGGCCTCTCAACAGATATCCCTCCATTGTGGTAGCACCCACTGTACAGCTGTCTGTATCGCTGAGGCACAGAAGCCTCCCCACCCATGACAAGGAAGAATAGAAACATATTCATCAATCTTTTGAGAATGGTTGAGGGGAGTTATTAGACCGTCTTCATTTATGTTGATCATTTATTTGTTTAACTGGTTATATAAAAGGTTGATATAATAGAGTCACATCGCACTACGATAACCAAAATGGGAACCTTAAGCATCAACAGTAATTGTTAAAAACTTCAAACTAAATGATGGAGAGGAAAAATTAATGAATATGTCTACCACCAGAAACAAAAACGAATAATAAACCTGTTACTCCAAAATCTTGAATAAAAATTACTATCACGGGATATTAAATAATAAAACGAACGAAAGAATAAGAAGCTTTAAACCGGTCTGGCGGTTTCCAGCGGCTAGAGGAAGCAATGTGGTGCTGGTGAGCAAGACTCACACGTCCCCTTCACCACTGGACTTACTTGGAGGTGCTTTGCCGATCTTCTTCACAGGATAGCCGGCTGCGACGATCTGCCCAATTTCTTGTCCGAAGATATGACACTGTTTGGAGGACTTTTCTGTTCTCTTAAAATGATTTCGTACACTCAGGATACTTTTAAATCAACCCTACTATATTTCACTTCCACAAAGAGAACACAACACAACAGTTTCACATCAGTGAATCATATTTCGTAAATCCGATGACTCCCAGTCCGGCAGAAACTATTGATTACTTTAACAATAAATACAGTTCCAAAAATCTCCGAAATTTCTCACAAGTCCACCATCCACAACTCTAGAGAGTGGGTAAGTAAGTAAGTAAGTAAGTAAAAGTGTCTTCTCGTTTCTTTCACACAGTTCAACTGTTCACAATAATGACTGACGTAGCATCGTCACGGAGTAAGGCGCACTTGCTGCTAGTGGTTGTCACGTAACTTCTGTGACGAGTGAGGCAACCACTTGCCCGCGCTGATCAACCGTTCACCTTGTGGCATTCTCTTGACACATGTCCACTCTGCGCACACAGAAATCCGGAGCAAGGTAGATACTCTTCCGTCTCTCACGCTCGTACGAAAATAAAGGGTGTTCAAGATGGTGGAAAGTGGAAGGTCTCTAGAATTTGCATCGAAATTCTCGAGGCACTATACATCCTTCCCCTTAGCTTGAACACTCGATATTTTATAGATATTCAATATGTACTGAAAGGGTACACTACCGCCCGACATTGAAAATAGGTACAACATACTTCATTATTTTTGTCAGAACAACACATTTTTTTGTAAAATAACTCAATTTCAATTAATACAGCGAAGCCGGATACCAGTGTAGGAAAGAATGACAATTTATTTATTTAATTTATCATATGTGCACTCCCACAAAATAAATCCCTACATCCAGTTTGGTGAGATCTTTTGAAATGAATGAATGTATGGTCGTCTGCTAACCGCAGATAGTGAATGTGAATATATGATCATCTTTGAGACGATCCTTTGGCCACCTTTGGTGGAACCAAAGAGATGAAATTTACCAGAGCTTTGAGTGCCTGAAATGTGGCTGACCAATAGGGTAGTAAGGTGCTCCCCCCCTTCGACAGAGGTGTGAGAGGACCTCGAGAACGGCCATGTTTCAGCACTCTGCCGCTGGATCCTGTGCTGTTAACACCTGTTTTTGTTGTGCTCCGTAATGACGAAAGAGTGGAGTCATGGTATGCATGTGGAATATTTAAGAGTAGTTTGAAATAATAATTTCTCTATTTCAGGAACTTTTGTGGGGAGAATTAAATGTCAGGCAGGTAATATTAATGGGATTGTAGTAATCTTCGGAAGTGACCAACGGTCACAATGAAACCACGTGTAGCAATAAGTTGAAATACTTCCGTGTGCTTAAGTTAAGCTGAATTACTAGCGTGTGTACAATAAGTTGAAATATTTAAGAAATAGCGTGTGCAGGACTTGAAATAAGAGACGAGTACTTCCACGTGGTGAGTACTGTGTGAGTCTCAATCTGTGTATGAGACACAGGATAAAAAGAAGTACTCGTCCATGGTATCAATTGAGGACTCGCGTGTGTGATGATTATGTTTTTAATGATAAATTGCGTGAAATGAATCCGTGTGACGCTAGATTTAAACTCTGAGAGAGAATCAAGGTGAGTCGGCCGTCTATCCAGCAACGCCACTTGGCTTGCATTGCACAGGAAGACGTGCATTTATCTCCAGAGTTCACAGTAGGAAAGTAGAATTACAAAGTGGGGCAGTGTCGTGTGAAACTGGGATCAATATTAATTGAAGTGGGAAAGCTGAAAGTGATAATGTTGTAACCATTCTCTGTGTAGTATTTCATATTGTTGTGTGGTGTATGTCATGTAATTTGGGTATGTGTGGTTTGCATGGGAGTGTAGCGAGGTAGTTTCAAAAGATTAGTGGGTTATGCTTGTTTCTTCTGTACCGCTCGGTCTGGAGGAAAGTTACGTGATGATGATTGTGAGAGTCGAAGGGTGAGAAATAATAAAGGATCCACCATCCTATCCAGAAAGTGCACTGTAGCGTTAAATAAATTACGAGACCATAATATAGAGATTCACTAATGTAAAGCCATGCCCACTGGGCGGAATTTCTCATATGTTATTGTTGTAGGTTATAGAATTTGTGTGTTTAGGTTAGAGAATTTATCGGAATAAATCAGATAGTGAAAAGAAAGAGATTGGTAGACTATTCCTTCAAATTGTATGTTGTCATAATGTCCCGAATTTATAATGTGTGCGCCATTCATATTCAGTGGGATGGCCACGTGCTAATAAAAGCCGTCAAATAAAAGACAAAAAGAAAATGTGGTACTGCCAGTGCGTAGTGTACAGTCAGAGTTCTGTAAATCACTGATAGTCAGATATGCGTTTCCGTTGCGTAGTAATCATATAGGAGGATAACTTGTAACGAAGTGTGAGTACTAGAGTTCATGTTACTCATGAAATTAAGAAAGAATCCACTCGCTTGGCAGACCACTCATCTTGCAGGCCTGACTGCTTGATGCCACAGTATGAGCAAGGCATGAGGGTGCCTCTCATAATTTCGACCCTGCCAGGATTCCGTTTTTGCCAGGATAATTTTGTTGCCGGGATATATTTGGCCAGGATATATTTTGCCAGGATATTTTGTTGCCAGGATATTTTGCCAGATTATTTTTGCCAGGATATTATGCCAGGATTTATTTGCCAGGATATTTTGCTTTTAGGGTTTGCTGTTAAGATTTTGTATGGAATATATTGTGATAGCGCTAAGAAGTAAAATTTTTTCTGTTTGCAATTTCTTTCTGGATTGGTGAGGATCTTTTATTTATTTTATGTAATTAATTGCTATATCGTCCAAGGTGGGAAGATCGTTGTATAATTTTTTTTGCGTAATGTCCATAGTAACTAGGTCGCAGTCGAAAAGTGTAGTCACCATGGAGAATAGCGATTCTGGCGGGAACGTAGCAGTGCAGCAGGAAGTAGCTGTTGACCATGGGTTAATGAGCGAGAAAGACAAACACTCTGAAGGGGCTGTATTGTTCAGTGCACCGCTGTTGGGTGATCCTTTTTGCGGCGGGCTTTGTTCACAATCGGAGGCTTTTCCCGACGACGCGGGATAGCCGGGACTAGGTCAGGTATGCAGCGAAAGTGCAGCTACCCTTAGCGAGGCTACGGTTTCTCAGGCGAACGAGGTGAGCACGTTGAATGTAGCAAATGACAATGTGATACTGCAGTTTTTACAGAAGATGGATAAAGATTATAAGGAAAGATTGGAAAAGATGGATAGGGAGTTTAAGGAAATGGTGGACGCGATGCGTAGAGGTAATAAGGAAAGATGGGAAGCGGTGGATAAAGATAGTGAGGAAAGTATGGAGGCATTGGATAAGGGAAATAAAGAGGCAATGAGGAAGCTACACACAGTTATCGATGAGCGTCTGCCCGCTGCTAATAATCGGTTAGATGAGGGGGAGAAGAATCTGGGTGCGTTGAAGGAAGTATGTGACGCCGTGAAAGAAAAAGCTAATAATTTGGAAGTACAAGTATTTGCAATAGAGGGTGATACTACCGAGCGTAGGGACGTGTTGCCGGATGAGCGAATCAAAGAGGTAGTGGTCAGAAGGAATACGATTAGTGCAGATGTAGAAAAGCTCAGTATAAGAGGCGAGACGGGCTCTGACAGTATGCAGCGAGAGGTTTATGCCGACCAGGAGGAGATGCAGTCACCATTACAGTTTAAAGAGGCGCAATTAGAAATAAGTAGGAAACATAGTGAAGAACTAGCACAGTTGCAATTAGCATGCAGTAGCGAAGGTGACACGCCACCAGGTAGATTGCAGAGAGAGAGAGAGATAAACTCAAAAAGCGAAAATAGGGAGGAAGAGGAAGACGAATTCAGAGAGTCAGAAGAACGGTTGTGCCGGATAAAACAGGTAGCAAACCCAACTGGGTATAGTCCAAGGCTTTCTCAACTTCAAGATTCATTACCTTCATCGTGGGGACCGCTCCTCAAAACGAAGATTGTGTATAACCATTTGAGGGACGAGGCTAGAGCGAAAATTCAGGAAGACATTAAAGACTGCAGTAGTTATTTAAATGAATTCTGGTCGAAAAGTAAGCAGGACCTGGTTAAGCAAAGCATATTGATGATGCCAAATTGTAGCGAAGATGGTATAAGATATCCAGTGTCGTGCTGTCAGGAAATGCTGAGACGAAACAGGTATTTGGATGTGCCATACGAAACTGTGGAGTTCATTAGGATCTGTATAACGAAGCTGCCAGTGAAATTGCGTAGAGATATAGCGATAGCAGGCAGAGGCGTAGAAGATTCTGCGTCATCTCAGCACTTGTTAGAGGAACTGGGTAATGAGAGCAACATTGTGAACGGAGACACGACTCATGGGTCACATAGTGTCGAGGATAGGAACGGCAGAAACTATCAGAATGACAGGAGAACATGGAATCCAGGCATTTCATTCTTGTCATAATGGATTGAAGGATAGGAGAAACTAATCCAACATATCAGCCCTTAGCATCTTGCCTTAAAACACATGCAGCTGGCACTGAAAATTGGCTATGTAGCAGACATACTCTACTAATATGTAGGAGTGCAAATACCATACTTCTGATCATAGAATAAAACACCAGTAATGGAATATGTTAGGCTGGTATCTCAGAGTAAAATTTGCAAATTTTTATTTGAAACACTATAATGCCAATGAGTCCAGTTTAATTAGTGCGGTTTGACTCTTGCAGGTAATGTAAAGAGTCAACATTGTGATCGAAGTTTTTAAATTAGATGCCATCTGATGTCATTGTCTTGGTGACAGTTATAATGAAGTGCTGTGTATGGTTGTTCGGAATCTGGTGTTAGTGAAAGAGGTCACTAGCACCAAAGTTTCTAACACTTGGGCTGTCCCATCTCTCCCAGCTTGTATACTCTCTGCACACATTTAATTTTCATGTAAGCTCAGATTCCTAACTAGCGAATTATTTACTGTGTACAGTGAACCATTTAGAGTGAGGCGGATTGTCCATGAAAATGCTGTACTGATTGAGACGATCAAGGGAAAACAATCGCGTGGGCTTCATCACATTTCTAACATCCGATTATGGAAAAGTGAAGGATAGATCGAAAGTAGGCAAGTTATGGTAGATAGTCAGTGTATTTATTTGTGGTGTGTAACGTTGTGTAGGGTCAAATCGAACATAAGAATTTTCAGGCGGGATGTCAGGAAGTATGACGGAATAGACTGGTCGAATGAGTCATGAACAGGAGTCGACAGAGTGGTGTATGGACGTATTTTTTGTCATATGAATAAGGATCAAGCAGAAACGACGCGATGATTAATGAGTGGATAAAGATGGTAGATAGAGAAGCGACGTGATAAATAGTAGCGGATAAAGGTGATATTTAAGGAGAGAAGCGACGTGAAGCAGTGTGATTAATAAAAAGAGATTCGACGTGATGAAACAGTGGTAAATAAAGGTGAGTAGAATTAATAATGTGGAGATGTCTTAGATGTATGTTACAGAGAGGCCTGTGTGTGCTGCAATAGAGATTGATGCGAATGGCGAAGGAAGACCAGGAAATGATGGAGTAATGGACGGACGGAGAGCCGAAATACGAATGAAGAGGTGAGGACAACTGCACAACGTACAGGGACATAAAGGGAGTATGAGATCCAGATGGTGAACGTTGTGGAATACTGACGTAAGATGTAATATAAGTGTAAATCTGATTCTTACCATAAGATTTGCAATATTGCAAAGATAATATTTTTGTTGTTGTTGTTGAAGCCTAGTACCAGTATAACTAATCAAAACGGTACCAAGAATGTGTACAGTTATTTTTCAGGATGAATAATTTGTGTATTTTTTGTTCTTAGATGAAATGTCGCAATTCTAAGTGATATTTAGCAGGATGAATAATCGGTGAAGTGAATGCAGAGGTAAGCCGATGGAGAGAGGTGCCAGAGTGAAAGGACGAATTTGGAGACTGGAAAGCTATCTCCGAAACAGCTTCATGTGTTATGTGGTTGAGTATAAGGGAGCGAAGGTATGGTATGTTGTCGTGAGAGTGGTGGTGTTATGAGTATAAGGGAGCAAAGGAATGATATGTTGTCGTGAGTGTGGTGGTGTTAAGGTTAGCTGACTTCTAGACCTATTCTGTTAGTGTATTAATGGACTGAATGAGAAGGAAAATGTGATGTCTGGTGAGTGAGAGTCGTAGAGTACTGTGATCAATGCGCACACTCCTGTAAAGGGGATGCTACCGATCTGTAAGTAAAACATTATTGTGTATTGTTTGATTTGGATGAACCTCGATGGCAGGTCAGTATCTAACATGTGGGTGGTACATACGTGTCCTAGAAATGTTGTTATATATAATAAAGTGTAAAATAGATAAAGAGATACTAATTTCAGTGTGTCACAAGCACAAAGGTGCATTGTATGTTGTAGATTTAGAGTCATCAGTTTCTAAAATGTTTATTGTGTTAGGATGTTAAAGTAGTTTACTATTTAATAACATGTGGTAGGTAATTGTGAGCTGTGTGGATTATTTCTTATTTTTTTGTTAGAACACTTTCTAGGGGTATTAATTTCAGCCTGTCACAAGCACAAAGGTGCGTTGTATATTGTAGTATTAGGAGCAACAGTTTCTAATATTTTCACTGTGATAGGATGTTAAAGTAGTCTACTATTTGATATTGTAATTATGAGCTGTATAGATTGTTTCTTATTCCTTTTTTTAACACTTTCATGTTTTGTATGAAGGACGACAGGTACAATCAGTAGCACAAGTATGGGCTGTATATAGAAAAGAGATAAATGTTGATGTTGTATGTGTAGAAAACTAGGGTGTAAAATTTTATGTTTTTTTAGAACAAAGATTCTTTTATTACCAATGTATCTAATAGATCATACATGTAATCAATGAGTATTTAAATAATGTAACAATATCCTTTTTTCGGTAATGTTGCGAGATGCACGGAAGGGTCTGACTGATTGGGTGTCGTAGCCCTGAGGGCTACACCGAACACGCCCGTACCACATAAGCCAAGCAGACGTCGGCAGCAGAACCGCGGCACTCCCCACTCCATTGCCGGTCGGGGTACGCTCCACGCGCCCGCTACAGCAGGTCAACGGCCTGGGGCGACACGCACGTACCACTGGCCATTCATAAGTTCCGCCACCCTGACGACTGGGGAAAGTATCCCACGGAGGCAACAGTGGGTGGTTTCCTCTGCTCAACGGCGTGAGCGGCAGCGCCAAGGCAGAATGAACGACGCGGGGCAGAGTCCGGCGGGCATTTGTTACCAGCAACTATTCACTAGTACTGGACTGTGGAGCCGTGAAACAAGACGACTGCTCGTATGTCTCCATAAGTTGGAAAGTGATGGACTGGTGTTTCCACGTTGTGAGTGGTGGAAAAGATTTTGTCTTTAGCAGACAGGACGATTGTTTTTTTTTTGCCTTGACCACTGAATGGTGGGATCCATAAACTTTTGGCAGTGACTTGTTAAGTGTGCTTTGTGAATTGCATGTGGGACGCTTGGTATTCTTGAAGAGGACAGTTGTCGTTTGGTGACTAATTATTGTATGGACGCAAGAAACTAGAGTGGGACATTGACATTTGCATCTGTAGTAGGAGACATTTCTTGAATTGGTGCGGGAATAAGTGCTGTTTGGTGGAACTTACGACTTTTAATTACAACATGAACTGAAAGGACAGAACCGTGGGTAATAGTAGTTGTAGGGCCATTTCTGGACGACCAGATTCGTGTGGATGGTACGCTGAGAGTGACTATGACATTTGTGTTTAATGTGAGATACAGTTTACTGTTCAGTGCGTGTTCAAAATGCCGATTTGAGTGACTTAAAGACTTTCGTCCGGGTAACCATGGGAGAGCTTTGACACCGAGACAGCGTTTCTAGGGAACCTGTCAGCAACTTTTTAGACCCCAAGAAAATCACAGAATGAAATGATCCCGTGTGACTCGCAAGATAAGGAATAATGTATTTGTACTTGTAATTGTGTAAATTTTTTTATATATGTTTCATTCCTGGAGGGACAGCAAGTGTAATTGTATTTTATTAACATTTGTGTGTAGAATAGTTAGTGTGTTTTTTTTTTGTTTGTTCTGGGTTATCAAGTACACGTAACATGTTTATTAGAATATTTGGTACAATGATGCTTTAATTATTAGCCAGTGGCGTAATACTAACGTAGCGGCTCTTGTTGCATTGGTCAATAAGGTTGTCACAGGGGACAAGAATTTGCATTGCACAACAAATATCGTAATTAACTGATGCATTTTGATGTCGTGGACAGTATTGATCTTGTTGGTGTGTTGACTGAAGCCACTTATTTTCATTATCACAGTGGTGATATTTCACATTAAAGTGTAACGAGGGCTAGTCGAAATGCAAGTTCTTGTCGTCTAAAGGTGTGACAACAGAGAAATGAGCAGTAGAGTAAGATACAAGAGCTACTGGTGGATTCAAGCACTTATTGCTAAACTATTTACTGCGTGTATTGATCAAAGTTGATGGACTGACTGGCTCAGCAGCAGGTATTTGTACTGATGGATAAGGAAAAGATTAAACTCACTGTCGAGTAGTTGTGGCAATTGCTTAAGTGATGACAGTTAACGAGGTATGACGTGATGTCTTAGGTTGACTATATTACGTAACCAGTATGTAACTTGTGGTATATTTCATTGTCTTTCTTCTCAGTTTTATTTCTCTGTACGTTTGATGTATATTTTAGAGTAATGGTATGGAGCCTGACATTCTACATGTAACTGGTGTACGCAATGTTTTTCTTTTGTTGATTTTGTTTTGTTGATTTTGTTTTGTATTTAGACTTTGCTGTGTAAACGTTTTTACCCCGCAATTTATGAATGTCAGATTACTTGCTCTGTGTTTGGATGGTGAGCTATTTAAAATTTCATGAGTACAATTAGTATTTTTTTTGTTTGTCATAGAATTAGTGAAGTTTGGATTACTCATAAAAATAACGAAGATCCCAGTAACTAAGCAAATTTTTATCTCACCATTATTTTTTATTTGTATGATGTAATATTTTATTTGTCATGTGGATTGTTGTAAATTTTTATGTGTATGATACTCCGGATTGTGGAGAGTACAATAACGCAACAACTGTGTCAATAATTTGGTAAAGTAACGACATTTGGTCGTCAGTTTTAGGTCACCAGGGGCTAAGGTCTCCTCCTGGTTATTTTGATGACTTGCTACGTTTGTTCTAATACAGTTTACTTAAAAAAAAAGTTCGGAACTACCCTCGCACTGCAAGGATAGTACCGTGCCATTTTTTTCTGCATGGGTAGCCGGTGGTGAAAGGGTACAGTACCGCCCGACATTGAAAATAGGTACAACATACTTCATTATTTTTGTCAGAACAACACATTTTTTTGTAAAATAACTCAATTTCAATTAATACAGCGAAGCCGGATACCAGTGTAGGAAAGAATGACAATTTATTTATTTAATTTATCATATGTGCACTCCCACAAAATAAATCCCTACATCCAGTTTGGTGAGATCTTTTGAAATGAATGAATGTATGGTCGTCTGCTAACTGCAGATAGTGAATGTGAATATATGATCATCTATGAGTCGATCCTTTGGCCACCTTTGGTAGAACCAAAGAGATGAAATTTACCAGAGCTTTGAGTGCCTGAAATGTGGCTGACCAATAGGGTAGTAAGGTGCTCCCCCCCTTCGACAGAGGTGTGAGAGGACCTCGAGAACGGCCATGTTTCAGCACTCTGCCGCTGGATCCTGTGCTGTTAACACCTGTTTTTGTTGTGCTCCGTAATGACGAAAGAGTGGAGTCATGGTATGCATGTGGAATATTTAAGAGTAGTTTGAAATAATAATTTCTCTATTTCAGGAACTTTTGTGGGGAGAATTAAATGTCAGGCAGGTAATATTAATGGGATTGTAGTAATCTTCGGAAGTGACCAACGGTCACAATGAAACCACGTGTAGCAATAAGTTGAAATACTTCCGTGTGCTTAAGTTAAGCTGAATTACTAGCGTGTGTACAATAAGTTGAAATATTTAAGAAATAGCGTGTGCAGGACTTGAAATAAGAGACGAGTACTTCCACGTGGTGAGTACTGTGTGAGTCTCAATCTGTGTATGAGACACAGGATAAAAAGAAGTACTCGTCCATGGTATCAATTGAGGACTCGCGTGTGTGATGATTATGTTTTTAATGATAAATTGCGTGAAATGAATCCGTGTGACGCTAGATTTAAACTCTGAGAGAGAATCAAGGTGAGTCGGCCGTCTATCCAGCAACGCCACTTGGCTTGCATTGCACAGGAAGACGTGCATTTATCTCCAGAGTTCACAGTAGGAAAGTAGAATTACAAAGTGGGGCAGTGTCGTGTGAAACTGGGATCAATATTAATTGAAGTGGGAAAGCTGAAAGTGATAATGTTGTAACCATTCTCTGTGTAGTATTTCATATTGTTGTGTGGTGTATGTCATGTAATTTGGGTATGTGTGGTTTGCATGGGAGTGTAGCGAGGTAGTTTCAAAAGATTAGTGGGTTATGCTTGTTTCTTCTGTACCGCTCGGTCTGGAGGAAAGTTTCGTGATGATGATTGTGAGAGTCGAAGGGTGAGAAATAATAAAGGATCCACCATCCTATCCAGAAAGTGCACTGTAGCGTTAAATAAATTACGAGACCATAATATAGAGATTCACTAATGTAAAGCCATGCCCACTGGGCGGAATTTCTCATATGTTATTGTTGTAGGTTATAGAATTTGTGTGTTTAGGTTAGAGAATTTATCGGAATAAATCAGATAGTGAAAAGAAAGAGATTGGTAGACTATTCCTTCAAATTGTATGTTGTCATAATGTCCCGAATTTATAATGTGTGCGCCATTCATATTCAGTGGGATGGCCACGTGTTAATAAAAGCCGTCAAATAAAAGACAAAAAGAAAATGTGGTACTGCCAGTGCGTAGTGTACAGTCAGAGTTCTGTAAATCACTGATAGTCAGATATGCGTTTCCGTTGCATAGTAATCATATAGGAGGATAACTTGTAACGAAGTGTGAGTACTAGAGTTCATGTTACTCGTGAAATTAAGAAAGAATCCACTCGCTTGGCAGACCACTCATCTTGCAGGCCTGACTGCTTGATGCCACAGTATGAGCAAGGCATGTGGGTGCCTCTCAGTACCAACAGTACCTATATCGTACATGGGTTGATCCTAGTAGTACCCTTTCTCTTTCCGTTTTGGTAGGTACGCCCCTTTTAACTTCCTAATCTATAGTACAGGTCGATGCCCTTCTTAGTGCCCCTGTCTGCAAAGTATAAGTCAGCCTCTCTCTTGGGTTTGCCTATCTGCCCTTTTCATCCAATAAATGATAGATGCGCCCTCCTCGTCGTTACTCAGTAGGCCTCCTGGTTCATTGCCCGTTCATACATCTTTATGAATACTATTCTTAAATACTCTCTGGTAAAATTACAGATCTACTTTACCCTCATATTCCACTTTCTAATACATCATCTTATGCCCTAGAGTCCTCTTTCACATCTCACTTTTACTATATTAACAGATATCATACATGCAGATAGTAGATGCTACGTCTACCTGTATTTATCAACTTTTCTCCAAGGACTACCACTGCACATGTGCCAGAGTAACGATGCGGGACCGTCACATATCAACAATGTAATATGTGCATCGATTCGCATGTACATATAGCTATACTCCCCTAGATCCCTTGGCGGTTCTGACATCACTTTCGGTTTCTAGTCCATAGTTTTGTTGTTTGTGTCTAAGTGTAGTTTTGTATGTATGTCGATGTGTGTTGGTGCACCCTGATTCTTTGGCCTACTTATCTGAAATAAATTGAAGGTAAAAGGAAACCACGCAGCGTAGGAAGGACTTCAGCAATAGAAGTGTATGCGTATGGAAAGAGGGAAAGCAAGACCAGTACTCAATAGAGAAGTAAGAAAGGAAAAAATAGGAACGTTTGCTAAGATCGAAGAAGTGAAAGAAGATAGCCCCAAAGGAAAACACTTCTCACCCCCCTCCCCATGATCCCTACTTTACCGGTACTTGCATCAGAAGCTGGAGAAGGTATGATGTTAAACGTCTCCTGCAGAACGGACTTCCTTATCTTCACCTTTGAAGTCCCCAAAGAAAGATCTTAGCAACTCCTATGGAACAGCAAATGGTGAAGAATCAGTTACACTTGTGTGAGAGGTTCGTTTGTACTTACACTACCCCCCCCCCCCCCTCTTTCAAAATCGATATAAACCCTCCCCATCTACCTCACTTCTCATAAAAGGAATAAAATATTCTATACTAAATGGAAAGTTACACACTATAATCAAATGTTAATTCGTCAGTCACTTCATATTATATTATTCCTAAATATAATACTCTATTCTGTTAATTCCATCTTAAAATCACTCTGTTTCCATAGTAACATCATATTATACATACTACCACAATATTATTTCGTTCGTTCCATTTTATGCTTACAGAACACTATTTATTCCTTGATTCTCTTAGATGAATCACAATCTTGCTGTCGTATTCGGTCACTTTATTTCTAATATGAGAGGATAGTTTAAGAGGTTGTTAATAGATTAAGAATAATTGAATATTTGAAGGAAATTTGGTGTAGGAAAACTAATGTGGAAGTAAAACCGAAAACAACTCACACACTGACAGCCATCACTCCTCCCCTTAACACAGAATGTTAACGTCCCTGGGGAATATACAGTTTTAGATCCTTTACTTTGTATTTTCTCTTTTCCGATCCAGTTATGGTATCTACTAAAAGTAGTGTCTTGGGATGGATTACTGTTTGTACCCAGTAAGGTCCAGCATATTTCCGAAGAAAATTATGTGTCTCTTTCTTCAGGTCCGAGCTCTGAAAATGGTGCTTTACAAGAACTACATCTTCAACTTTATATTGTGGTTCTATAGCCTTCTCGTTATATTTGCTCACTCGTTGTTGTGCTTTGTTAAGTATGTTCTTACAGACTATTTCCTGTTCAAGTTGGAATCGTCTGTAGGTTGCTCAGGCCACACTAAACATTTAATAAGGGGTTATCCGACAAAGGGTTTACCTATTACCTCCTAAAGTGTTAATCCCGTTGAGAAATGAGGTAACTCATTAAAAATAATCTCATAGTCTTTCATTTTCGTTGCCCAAGACGTACGTTTTTCCTGGCCGTGTGTGAGGCATAACTTCCCATTTTCTTTCATAACCCTTTCACATGGGTTAGAAGATGGATTATAGTTGGAGATTAATACTTGACGATTATTTTCGCACGTTACAAATTTCATAAACTCGTTACTAGAAAACTGCGTTCCATTGTCGAAAAGGAACCGTTTCAGTTTTCCTACCTCGAGAAAGTACTGTTGCAGTGTATTACTGTTGGTGTGTTTGCTTTCTTAATAGGGTATAACTTAACA
The DNA here is from genome assembly GCF_023864345.2 of Schistocerca serialis cubense. Taxonomy (NCBI): domain Eukaryota; kingdom Metazoa; phylum Arthropoda; class Insecta; order Orthoptera; family Acrididae; genus Schistocerca; species Schistocerca serialis. The sequence goes on along the minus strand of NC_064648.1, from coordinate 135,229,131 downwards.
TACTTAGGCCAACACACTATGAGGAGAAAAATATAGGCCACTCCTCCTTTTATCTTTTGAAATTGGTCCAATGAAATCTGCAGCTGTTAGATCGTGTAATGCCTTAGGAATAATTGGATACATTTTGTATTCAATGTGAGTGTTGCCCTCTTTTACCTTCTGAAAGATATCACAAATATTAATGACTGATTCTATTTCATGTCGTAGCTCTTTAAAGTAGTAGAACTTATTCATATGTGCAATACATTTCTTTATACCGAAATGCCCATACCCCTTATGAACGTACCACACTTACTCGTCTTCTACTAAAATTCGGTATACATAAACGCGAATGTTGCGTTGTCTTACTGTCTCTCCAGAAAATATAATGTCCTATAATCTTCTACCTTCCATCTCGATTAGACGGCAACGACTTCCTAACAAACATAGAAAATATGTCTGTAAAATAAGGATCATTTTGGACGTTATCTGTTACTTTCTGAGCCAATTCTTGCACCTTGTTTAGTGGATATTCTAGTGATAAAAAATTAATCGCAAAAACTACGCCAAGTCCTTCTGTACGATTTAGTTCTCTCATGTCTACTGGTAGCTGAGACAAGGCGTAGGGTACAGTATCCTCCGAACCTTTTATATACTGGATTTTAATGTCATATTCTTGAAGAAACGACATCCACCACATCAATCTACTATGTAGTAATCGAGCTTGGTGACCTGTATAGACATCTATTTCGGACCGCAATATCAGAGTTTGGAATCTTTGTACACTCCATACTATGGCCAATAATTCTCTTTCTGTGGCTGTATAGTTCAATTTATGTTTGTTGAGAGTTCTGCTAGCAAAAGCTATTGACCTGTGGTCTATAGCTTCTAAACCCCATTCGCCTTGGAAAAGTTCTGTAGCCATACCATAGTCTGATGCACGGGCTGCAATCTTGAATGGTTCACCCATCACTGGATAGTGCAATATCGGTGATTCTGATAGTACCCGCTTTACACATTGAAATGCATTGTGTGCCTCTTGGTCTCAAGTCCATGGAATTACCCTCCTTCTTCCTAACGCTCCGCGCAATACGCGTATAAATACTGATGCTGAGATTTTTAGTCCAAATGGAAACACATTAAAATGATAGGATTTCTCATCAAATAGAAATGTGGTACATTTCTTTGAATCTGGATGTAACCGGATTTGCCAGTACCAGCAGTCAGGTGCATCTAGCTTAAATACTGTGCTTTCTCCAATTTGGTCTATAACTCGTCGATATTAATAGCTCTATCTCTTCCAGTTTCTGTATATTTATTTAGATTGCGCGTCCAGTACCAATGGCACACATCCTGTAGCCTTTCTCACGACTACTAAGGGATTATTTATTACACTCCCACTACGTTCTATTATCATACTGTCTATCATTTTATCTACCTCCTCCTCAGCCCCTTCCTTTTATCTTGGCAGCATCGGATAAGGGTTACAAAAGAATGGAGTATCATCTCTGATCTTAAATTTATGTACGTAGTCAGTAATACTACCTGGACTATCCGAAAATACCATTTCATATTCCAATGGACTTTTGGTTAAATCTGATTTTTCGTCGTTGGTTAATATTGGGGATTCATTTACTTTGTTTCGTATGTCCGCGCAGTGCAATGTATGACTTACGTTTTCAATCTCTGGTGACAATTGTGCGGTCGCAGTTGATATCAAACATTGAGCTTCTGTTGTTAGCTTACCCTCATTATTGTTTGTCAGAAACGGTACACAGCACTTACCGTCTCCTTTTCAACAATGAAGCAAATTTTCTTCAAAATTTAACACGGCGTTAAATTCTGATAGCAACTCTATGCCAAATAACACATCCCGGTTAATATTTTCTACTACAAGAAGCGTATGACGGAACGAAATATCGCCGATGTTACAAGTTACTTGGGGTTCATATTTGACAACCTTAGAGCTGCATCAAACCAGTCTCAGGACTGAAGACCACAACAACAACAACAACTTTTAGTTCCAGTTATACCGACTATATATACTCCTGTTACTGGTAGTATAGGTAAGTCATGCTTAGCTGTTAATGTGCCAAAGAAATCCCGAGAAATAAGTGACACTTCACAACCCAAATCTATAAAGATGTTAACTCCAAGACCTTCTATTCTTCCAATTACAATTGGTTGTTGATTAATGTTGTTATCGGTGTGTTCTTCCAGTAACAACCACTCTTTGGTGCGTACTTTATGCGTAAAACTAACATATTTCTCATAATTTAGGCCTCCTAGCGCATTTCTACGACCTGGGCCCCGGCCCTGGGTCCAGATCGCACTACGTTTTCCTCACTATTTGTAAGCTCAGGCTGGTTATCAAATCGAGTTATGACGTTAGTACTTTGGACTGTATTATACTCAGTACAAATTCCTGCGACGTTGCTAGGCCTATAGTTGAAGGTTGATGCTTCTTTTGAAAATTTTATTACCATCATTCCGCCTATGCTGATGTACTCCGGCTAAATTTGCCTCATGTCTGTTAAAGTTGCCACTACTATTACTATTTCTTCGGTGATTTTGACTTTCATTTTGATGTATGCTCTCATTTCGGTCCCTATTTATGGCATAAAGCGCATCTACAAAGGTTAATAATTCTTCTACCGTTTTCCATCAACTATACAATATATCCTTTCTAGTATAAATGCATAAACGTCTTATAAGAGTCCTAACCAACCCTTATTCTTCCATGGGCTTATCTAAGTATTTCATCCTCGTTAAATGCCAATCAAAATATGTTTTCATTGCACCCCAGGAACTTTTGTATTATTTTGCGTCCCACAAATCCGATAGTACTTTCTCCTGGGCACTGGCTGACCAATACTTTTTTTTTAACTTCTTGTGAATGTCTGACCACTCTGAGGCTTCACCCAAAAGATACCCCACCACGAATTCCATCATTCTTGTGTCTTCCAAAGACTGGGTAATGCCTTATTAAATCGCTTCAGGAATGAGTTGGTGCACGTTGCCGTCTCGCTTAAATTTTGGAAATTGCCTAGGTAGTCATGAATTTGTTCCCCATTGTACGAGGTGCATTAAAGTTCTAAGGCCTCCGATTTTTTTTTTAATTAACTACTCACCCGAAATCGATGAAACTGGCGTTACTTCTCGATGTAATCGCCCTGCAGACGTACACATTTTTCACAACGCTGACGCCATGATTCCATGGCAGCGGCGAAGGCTTCTTTAGGAGTCTGTTTTGACCACTGGAAAATCGCTGAGGCAATAGCAGCACGGCTGGTGAATGTGCGGCCACAGAGAGTGTCTTTCATTGTTAGAAAAAGCCAAAAGTCACTAGGAGCCAGGTCAGGTGAGTAGGGAGCACGAGGAATCACTTCAAAGTTGTTATCACGAAGAAACTGTTGCGTAACGTTAGCTCGATGTGTGGGTGCATTGTCTTGGTGAAACAGCACACGCGCAGCCCTTCCCTGACGTTTTTGTTGCAGTGCAGGAAGGAATTTGTTCTTCAAAACATTTTCGTAGGATGCACCTGTTACCGTAGTGCCCCTTGGAACGCAATGGGTAAGGATTACGCCCTCGCTGTCCCAGAACATGGACACCATCATTTTTTCAGCACTGGCGGTTACCCGAAATTTTTTTGGTGGAGGTGAATCTGTGTGCTTGCATTGAGCTGACTGGCGCTTTGTTTCTGGATTGAAAAATGGCATCCACGTCTCATCCATTGTCACAACCGACGAAAAGAAAGTCCCATTCATGCTGTTGTTGCGCGTCAACATTGCTTGGCAACATGCCACACGGGCAGCCATGTGGTCCTCCGTCAGCATTCGTGGCACCTACCTGGATGACACTTTTCGCATTTTCAGATCGTCATGCAGGATTGTGTGCACAGAAGCCACAGAAATGCCAACTCTGGAGGCGATCTGTTCAACAGTCATTCGGCGATCCCCCAAAACAATTCTCTGCACTTTCTCAATCATGTCGTCAGACCAGCTTGTGCTAGCCCGAAGTTGTTTCGGTTTGTTGTAACACGATGTTCTGCCTTCGTTAAACTGTCGCAGCCACGAACGCACTTTTGACACATCCATAACTCTATCACCACATGTCTCCTTCAACTGTCGATGAATTTCAGTTGGTTTCACACCACGCAAATTTAGAAAACGAATGATTGCACGCTGTTCAAGTAAGGAAAACGTCGCCATTTTAAGTATTTAAAATAGTTCTCATTCTCGCCGCTGGCGGTAAAATTTCATCTGCTGTACGGTGCTGCCATCTCTGGGACGTATTGACAATGAATGCGGCCTCATTTTAAAACAATGCGCATGTTTCTATCTCTTTCCAGTCCGGAGAAAAGAAATCAGAGGCCTTAGAACTTGAATGCACCTCGTAGGTCGGTTATTGCCTCACTGGTTAACACTGCATTAGTAGAACTCCCTCTGTTCCCCACTCAGTCCTGCGTAAGTTTCAGTTCCTTCCATAACTCGTCAACATTTCTCTTAGTGTCATCAAGTTCATAGATTACCTTCGTAGATCCGTTGTCAGAGTCTACTTTCGTGGCAACTTTTCTATCGATTATCTCCTCTACCTGTCCCTCCAAACCGCTTATATTTAGTGTCTCAAGTTGCTAGTTTTTCTTCAAAATTTCTCTCCACGTCATCGGCTTGAGTGTTGAGACCTGCAGTTTGCGATTGTACCAAAGGAATTATGTTATCTTGTTTCTCAATACTATCCTTCAGGGTGTGCATCCTCTGATTTACCACGTCGAAGGTAACATTGCATACGCTTTGAAGTGATCCTAATTTTTCAACAAGTTCCTTCTCTACATTAGTACATTTGCTCTCAATGTCAAATTCTAATTTTTTAGTTACATTTTGAAGCTGCACATCCTGTCTTTGGTTAAATTCAGTAAACGTTTGATTAATTTGGACAGTTAAGGAATTACTTAATTAATCCCTCAAATCTAATCGCAAATTCTCTACTTTATCATGTGACACATCAAACTCAGAATATAAGGCTTCACCTTGTGCTTCTAACTTTTCACATAAAGTCGCACTTATCTCATTACTCAAAGAGGGAATTTGAGCAGCTGAAGTTACACTCTGTGCTTCTAACTTACCATCTAATCTAGTAATAGCTTCACTCTGTTCTCCTCTCTGGTTCTCTACTTTAAGGCTCAGTGCTTTAATTAAATGTGGTACCTCAGTCCAGTCTGGGATTTCAATAGTTACAGTCGTTGCCACGGCTGGCTCAGACGTTTCCCCAACTTTCTGAATATTATCCATCTGTCTATTTTCTTTCGCCCTACTAATCATCTGACCTAAAATACAATATTGTGTACAATAACGACACCTACAGTTTAGTGTCCCGCAGTTCTTTTAAGTTTATCAAACAGTTATTGGATTTTGATCACCCATCGTAGAGGTCCGGGCTGTGTCGGTGCGCAGGTGTTGAATCGGCACCGGTGAACAGCGGGGGCGCCGGCAGCGTCGAACGATGGTTGCGGCGTCTGCTGGTTATTGGGTATACGTCGAATGGGCCGACGTATGCTTACTTCCCCACACCAAATCATCTTACTCGAACTATTCTCTGCGTCTTCCTTTGTTCGGTGCATATTGAATTTTTCACCCTTTTTTCTTTTAGGCAGAATCAAATTCTGTAAAACAGTCTCTTTGTTTGATTACCCTCAGTTGCTGTGGAATCTCAATATCTTCTTATTTCGATTTCTGTCGTAAAATTACTCCTTTTCGAGTCCTGACCACGTTGGTCGCCACGTTCTGGCGGTTTCCTGCGACTGGAGGAAGCAATGTGGTGCTGGTGCGCAAGACTCACACATCCCCTTCATCACTGGACTTACTTGGAAGTACTTGGCCTATGTTCTTCTCAGGATAGCCCGCTGCGACGATCTGCCCAATTTCTTGTCCGAAGATATGACACTGTTTGGAGGACTTTTCTGTTCTCTTAAAATGATTTCGTACACTCAGGATACTTTTAAATCAACCCTACTATATTTCACTTCCACAAAGAGAACACAACACAAGAGTTTCACATCAGTGAATCATATTTCGTAAATCCGATGACTCCCAGTCCGGCAGAAACTATTGATTACTTTAACAATAAATACAGTTCCAAAAATCTCCGAAATTTCTCACAAGTCCACCATCCACAACTCTAGAGAGTGGGTAAGTAAGTAAGTAAGTAAGTAAAAGTGTCTTTTCGTTTCTTTTACACAGTTCAACTGTTCACAATAATGACTGACGTAGCACCGTCACGGAGTAAGGCGCGCTTGCTGCTAGTGCTGGGCGAGTAACTTCTGTCACGAGCGAGGCAACCACTTGCCCGCGTCGATCAGCCGTTCACCTTGTGGCATTCTCTTGACACACGTCCACCCTGCGCACACAGAAAACCGGCGAGAGGTGGACACTCTACCGTCCCTCACGCTCGTACGTAAAACATCGGGTGTTCGAGATGGTGGAAAGTGGAGGGTCTCTAGAATTAGAGTCGAAATTCTCACAGGAAAAAAGTGCAGAAATAACTAAACAGTTAATGCATCTTACGCAGACCATCTCAAGAGTTAAATCATTTGAATAAAATCTGGTTACGAGAGATGTACCATACAAAGACAAACTAGAAACATTAGAACAAACAGAAGTTAAGGGTATAAAATTTATATCAGATGCTACAAAATGAATATCCTGAGAACCCTTTAATTATGAATTATTTAACCTTCGGATATAAATAATAATGCCTTAAATAATGCATGAGCTAACAAATTAAAAAAGCACACTTTGGAGAACCTATTGCTAAAATTCTTATTATTAAACAGAGTCAGTTTAAAGTTGAAAGGGCAATGATCTTTTTAAATTAAATTGAAAATTAGCCCCTGAATCCAATATAAATATAGTTATACGACCAATCAATAACAAGACCCTCCTGTTTAGCAAGATTGACTAGAGACAAATTTCATATTTTCTAAGAGGTTAAGCTTTGACAATATAGAGCATCGATAGGTAAAGTTCAAGAGCATTGTACAATAATGCTTCGGCAGATATGTGTAACCAAAATTGTGAGGGATAGAATAGGTCTACCGTCGTTTGACAATCATTTCAGAAATCTGCTATAAAAAGAAGGTGAGCTTCACTGTACATCGAAAAGTAGCCGAAGACTGACAAACAATCGAAAACTAAGAGAAGCGAAAATCAGTGTGAGGGATGTGCGTGATCCGTCCAATGAATTCGAAAGTAAAATTTTATCCACCGACTTTGCAGAAAGTCCTAAGAAGAACCGGTATAACGTTAGATTAGTAGACGGATCGAAGCCAAGTGTCCTGACACCCTGTCCACAGAATGGCCCCAAAACAGAGGATGACTCATAAAGGCCGAGGTCTGTGCTTTTTTCCCAAAATTCTTTCACAGAGGAACATCGCACTGCAGTTCCTTCCTTAATTCGTCGCACGAACGACAAAGGACAGATATCGAAACAACTGACTTAGGGATAGAGAAGCAACTGAAATCGCTCAACAGAGGAAAGGCCAGTGGACCACAGGAGACCGACTGGAACCACACAGAGCGTGCGAGAGAACTCGCCCCTGTGGTCTCTAGAGGAGCAAAGCTTACCTAACGTTTCCAAGCAGAGTCGTCGAACAGACGCACGAAGCAGCAGGTCTACATCCCTGGCGTCGGTCTGTTATAGAATTTTGATATCTGCCTTACGCTCCGAACCTCCTCTATCGGAATTAATGTGGGTTCCGAATACAAAGATCGCGTGAAACGCCGCTCACTTTGTTCATACAGTGTAGGCTCTCACGGCCAGTACTGTCTTCACTAAAAACTTCTTGGGCAGACAGGGCGCAGTCGATGTACGAAACTCTCCCCTGACGTTTCGTCTCCGACTGCGGGAGACTTCCTCCGAGGTGAAGCGGCGAACCACAGAGGGCGCCACTGTCCATCACTGTGAGGCCGTCTCTGGCAATGCCAGCATTCTCGACTGCAAGTAATGTATCGTCGGTGCAACGCTGACCTCCAAACATTATCCAGTTTAACAACTTCGTCTTTACTGTTGAAATTATTACGTTGTTTATCAATCTCGATAGCCTCCCTATACATGCGAATATAATAATACGAGGTTTTAGATACGACAATCGTCTCGCTGAATTTTATTTCATGATTACCTTCCTGGTATACATGTTCTGCTACGGCCGATTTACCCGTGTGACCCAAGCGGCGGTTCCTCTTATGTTCAACAAGACGGGTGTTAACACTTCTCTTTGTTGTACCGAAATAAACCTGTCCACAACTACTAGGAGTTTTATATACCCCACGTGTAGCCAAAGGGTGTCGTGCACCTTTGCCAATATTTGCCGTTGCACGGCTGTTATTCGTCGTTGCTCATTCTCTGGCTAGAGCGAAGTGCTCGATCCATCTCCTTCCTAGAATGGCCATTCTTCACCAAAGTCTACAGGAGATGTTAAATCTCATCTTTTAAATAAACAGGTTCTCAAATTAAGTCCCCCTATCTACCAAGCTTTTTATTGTACCTTTTCTTTTGTCTATGTTGGTGGTTAGAATCTTTATGCAGATAACGATCCGTATGTGTGGCTTTTCTATAATCCTTATGACCCAACGTTCCGCCCCATCGTTTAATCACAGACACATCCAGAAAATTCAGCTGTCTATTACTCTTCGTCTCCATAGTAAATGGGATTTTCGGATTAATGCTGTTTAGATGTGTCAGGAAGGCATTCAACTCCTCTGCTCCGTGTGTCCACACTACGAAAGTGTCATCGACGTAGCGATACCATCTGGCTGGTCTCTTACAAGCAGTCTGCAACACCTGTTGTTCAAAAGTCTCCATAAACAAGTCAGCAACAGGAGGACTAAGAGGACTGCCCATAAGCACCCCGTCAATCTGTTCATAGAAGTCACTACTGTACTGAAAGTAGGTTGTCGTGAGGCAGTGTCGGAATAATGTCACAATATCGGTGGGAAAAATATCCGCTACGCATGAGATAGCTTCGTTTACCGGAATCACAGTAGGGCCTACATAATGACACAATACGAGGTGTGGCTAGAAAAAAACCGGACTAGTACTGGTGAAACAATAAAAAGAAATCCAATAAGGCTGAAAGTCGCGTGGCCTGTCACGTGACTCTCGCTCCGCTTACTGCTCGAGTTTCATCTGCCTCCTGCACTCAGTCTGCCCGTGGCGTCTGTTTTAAGTAGTTGACGTTTTGTCTGTGCGTCGGAAAATGTTGAGTGTACAGAAAGAACAGCGTGTTAACATCAAATTTTGTTTCAAACTAGGAAAATCTGCAAGTGAAACGTTTGTAATGTTACAACAAGTGTACGGCGATGATTGTTTATCGCGAACACAAGTGTTTGAGTGGTTTAAACGATTTAAAGATGGCCGCGAAGACACCAGTGATGACACTCGCACTGGCAGACCATTGTCAGCAAAAACTGATGCAAATATTGAAAAAATCGGTAAACTTGTTCGACAAGATCGCCGTTTAACAATCAGAGCAGTGTCTGAGTTAACAGGAGTTGACAAGGAAAGTGTTAGGCAGATTCTTCATGAAAGTTCCAACATGAACAAAGTGTGTTCAAAAATGGTTCCAAAGTGTCTCACAATTGAACAGAAGGAACGCCGAAGAATGATTTGTTCTGACTTCCTGGAAAACACTGAAAGTGATCCCACCTTCTTACAAAATGTTATTACTTGCGATGAATCGTGGTTTTTTACTTACGATCCCGAAACTAAACGCCAATCGATGCATTGGAAAACTCCTGGTTCTCCACGACAAAAAAAAGCACGAATGTCAAAATAGAAATTCAAGGCAATGATGATTTTTTTTTTGACATCAAAGGGATTGTGCACATTGATTGGGTACCAGAGGGACAAACAGTGAATCAGCATTACTACATTAGCGTCCTGGCTACCCTACGTGAGCGAGTACGGAGAAAACGGAACGATTTGTGGAGAAAAAAGTCATGGATCCTTCACCAAGACACTGCCCCAGCTCACAGTGCGTTGTCAGTGAAGACGTTTTTGGCAAAACACAACATTCCAATCTTAGATCATCCACCCTACTCACCTGATTTGGCCCCCTGTGACTTTTTTCTTTTCCCTAAAGTCAAGTCAGCTTTGAACGGAAGTAGATTTGAGACTGTTGAAGCAGTAAAAGAAAAAGCGACGGAAGTAATGTATGGACTTACCGAAAATGATCTGCAGCATTGCTATGAACAGTGGAAAATTCGTGTGGAGCGGTGTAGAGACCGAGGAGGAGAGTACATTGAAGGAGATAACATGAAATTGTAAATAATTGTAAATAATTGTTTTTTCCAGCATCAGTCCGGTTTTTTTCTAGCCGCACCTCGTATCAAACCTAACGAGCATATCATGTGGGCCGACGCTCATTTCTTTAACTTGTCAATAAAATGAGCTGAATTTTAATATGACAGTCAGTTGTACCAACATAAGGTTGTAGCAAAGACACAAGGTGTCTAGTTAACTCGTCGGTGGGACCGCCTACAGCACTGACAATTGGCCTCAAAGGAGCCTCAGGTTTATGCACTTTGGGTGAGCCATAGAGTCTCGGTGAGTACGCTTCTGTTTCACAAAGCAGCTCCTTAACGTCGGAGGAGCTGGATGGACAGTGGTGCCCTCTTCACTGACTATATAGCCTGCGCTTCCTCGAACTCTCTTTACAGTTCGCCTATTTACCTCGGAGGATGTCTCCCGCAAACGGGGACGAAACGTGAGGGGTGAGTTTTATACGTCGACCACGGTCTATCAGCCCGGAAGTTTTAAGTAAAGACGCCAGGACACTGTTCGCCACAGTTCGTTCCCGTCAGCTGCAAACACCGTTAAACTGTGAACAACCTGCGGAGTATGGAGTGACGCCGACAACGCTGACGTCACAATTTGCCTTACCTATTTTGCATAACGTTCTTATAGGAAGTCCGCAACTGTGTTTCACTACAAATTTTCGTTGCACTACAACTAGGCAATTTTGTTGCCCACAGCCTAATGAACGGCAACGGTCTTTAATTTTGTCGTTTCGGTCTCTTTTTCATGACCAGGAACATGTAACTGATTTGTACGCGATGTCTGTAAGCGTTACCCTAGCAGCCATGGAATAACCGCTGTACACGTGTGAGCCTTGTGAGAAAGAGAAACTAGTAGAGTGATTGAACTAAATGATTTCTGAACCGATATCTCGGTTATGTCAAAGAAATCCGTTCTAGCCTCGAAAACCTGTCAGCCTGATTCTTTAGAGACTCAAACTCCCATGTGTCTAAAACAGCTTCAGCCACAGAACCGGAACAGTCTGGGTAATTTACCCTCCATTTTAAAAGCAGCTAGCTTTCCACGCGGCCCAGTGTGTATGAAGTCATGTCTCCCGAACTGTGCGCCTGCGATGATTTATTTCTGCAGGTACTATTCGGGGCTGAATGCGGATACTGTTCGCAAGATATGCTGCGAAATGTTTCAGTAACAAAGCAGTAAGAAGATAAAATGTCATCCACGTTGTTGTAGCTTTCCGGCGGGAACATGGAAAACTTATTAAGCTCAGCGATAAATTATTGCCCTTTCATTTGTGTGTGTGTGTGTGTGTGTGTGTGTGTGTGTGTGTTGTGAGAGAGAGTGCGTGAGTATCCGCTCGCGAGTGTGCGAGGGGTGGGGCCGGATTGAAGGTGTTGCCCAGTGTTAAAATTACCGGAAAGGTTTGAAATTGTCTGTAATTTTTATTGGAAGTCACTAAGAGCACTCATTTTCGAATACTGACTTCAAGACATTTAAATACACTACTAGCCATTAAAATTGCTACGCCAAGAAGAAATGCAGATGATAAACGGGTATTCATTGGACAAATATATTATACTAGAACTGACATGTGATTAAAATTTCACGCAATTTGTGTGCATAAATCCTGAGAAATCAGTACCCAGACCACCTCTGGCCGTAATAACGGCCTTGATACGCTTGGGCATTGAGTCAAACAGAGCTTGGATAGCGTGTACAGGTACAGCTGCCCATGCAGCTTCAACACGATACCACAGGTCATCAAGAGTAATGACTGGCATACTGTGACGAGCCAGTTGCTCGGCCACCATTGACCAGACGTTTTCAGTTGGGGAGAGATCTGGAGAATGTGCTGGCCAGGGCAGCAATAGAACATTTTCTGTATCCAGAAAGGCCTGTGCAGGACCTGCAACATGCGATCGTGTATTATCCTCCTGAAATGTAGGGTTTTGCAGGGATCGAATGAAGGGTAGAGCCACGGGTCGTAACACATCTGAAATGTAACGTCCACTGTTCAAAGTGACGATAATGCGAACAAGAGGTGACCGTGTAACCAATGGCACCCCATACCGTCACGCCGGGTGATACGCCAGTATGGCGATGACCAATACACGCTTCCAATGTGCGTTCACCGCGATGTCGCCAAACACGGATGCGACCATCACGATGCTGTAAACAGAACCTGGATTCAGCCGATAAATGACGTATTGCCATTCGTGCACCCAGGTTCGTCGCTGAGTACACCATCGCAGAAGCTCCTGTCTGTGATGCAGCGTCAAGGGTAACCGTAGCCATAGTCTCCGAGCTGATAGTCCGTGCTGCTGCAAACGTCGTCGAACTGTTCGTGCAGAAGGTTGTTGTCTTGCTAACGTCCCCATCTGTTGACTGAGGGATCGAGACGTGGCTGCACGATCCGTTACAGTCATGCGGATAAGATGCCTGTCATCTCGACTGCTAGTGATACAAGGCCTTTGGGATTCAGCATGGCGTTCCATATTACCCTCCTGAACCCACCGATTCCGTATTATGCTAACACTCATTGGATCTCGACCAACGCGAGCAGCAATGTCGCGATACGATAAACCGTAATCGCGATAGGCTACAATTCGGCCTTTATGAAAGTCGGAAACGTGATGGTACGCATTTCTCCTCCTTACACGAGGCATCACAACAACGTTTCACCAGGCAACACCGGTCAACTGCTGTTTGTGTATGAGAAATCGGCTGGAAACTTTCCTCATGTCAGTGCGTTGTAAGTCTCGCCACCGGCGCCAACATTGTGTGAATGCTCTGAAAAGCTAATCGTTTGCATATCACAGCATCTTGTTACTGTCGGTTAAATTTTGCGTTTGTAGCACGTCATCTTCGTGGTGTAGCATTTTTAATGGCCATTTGTGTAGTTTGTAAGTTAGTGTAAGAAACGTTTCACATGAGACTATACACTGAAGCGCCAAAGAAACTCGTATATACATGCGTATTCAAATATAGAGACATTTCAATAGGCAGAATACGGCTTATGCAAGACAAAAAGTGTCTGACGCAGTTATCAGGTCGGTTACTGCTGCTACAATGGCGGGTTATCAACATTTAAGTAACTCTGGACGTGGTATTCTAGTCTGCGCACGAGCGATGGGACACAGCATCTCTGAGGTAGCAATGAAGTGGGAATCTTCCCCTAAGACCATTTCACGTGTATACTGAGAAATCAGGAATCTGGTAAAACATCGAATCTCCGACATAGCTGCTGCCGAAAAAAGATACCTCAAGAACGGGACCAACGGCGAATGAATAGAATCCTTCAACGTGACACAAGTCCAACACTTCCGCAAATTGCTGCAGATTTCTATGCTGTGCCACCAAAAAGTGTCAGTGTGCGAACCATTCTTCACAGATAGGCAGAATATTGAGAAAGTATCAAGTGAGAGTCATCTTTCGCCCTCCTTCCAAAATTTCATCACTGGTGGGATCCGTTAAAGACGACCTGGGCCTGCGTAAACCAGGTGTTTACAAAATTCCTTGTGAATGCGGCAAATCATATATAGGCAAACAACACGAACTGTGCAAGAAAGCATTGTGGAACACCAACGGCATACTTGTCTTCTCCAACCCACCAAGTCCGCAATCGCCGAACATTGTATTTCCACAGACCATTCCATGAATTACAACGACACAAAAAGTTTGGCCCATACATCAAACTTTTGGAGCTCGATTGTCAATGAATCTGTGGAAATAAGATTGTCTGACAACGAGACTCTCATCAATCGAGATAAAGGTTATCAGCTGAACTCTGCTTGGAATCCTGTTATAGAGAAACTTCGTAGTCGCATGCGCACTGTCGCCTCAGTACGGCTTTAACTAGCGGAGCTCATCGCGTACTCGCCAGTACTACTACAGTGGCACTCGCCTCAAGATGGCCAGAAGACTCTGCGCCGAAATATCGTGGCAGGACGTTACTGATATCCGGCAGTTCTCCCGTGCTTGTATGGAACATTCAACGAAACATCAGCGATATGGGCTTTTGGAGTTGCAGTCCCACTCGTAACCTTGATGACTGCACCTCAGAAAGCTTTACGCCTCGCCAGGGTCCGTCAACACCAACACTGGAATGTTGATGACTGGAAACATGTTGCCTGGTCGGATGAGGCTCTTTTCAAATTGTATCGAGCGGATGGGCGCGTACACGTATGGAGACAACCTCATGAATCTGTGGACCCTGTATGTCAGCAAGGGACTGTGCAAGCTAGTGTAGGATTTGTAGTGGTGTGCGGAGTGATATGGGACCCCTGATACGTCTAGATACGACTCTGACAGGTGACACGTAATAATCCTGTGTGATCACCTGCATCCATTCATGTCCATTGTGCATTGTGACGGACTTTGCAAATTCCAGCAGGACAATGGACACCGCACACGTCCATACTTGCTACAGAGTGGCTCCAGGAACACTCTTCTGAGTTTAAACTCTTCCACTGGCTACCAGAGTCCCCTGACATGAATATTATTAAGCTTATGTGGGATGAAACTTCCTGGCAGATTAAAACTGTGTGCCCGACCGAGACTCGAACTCGGGACCTTTGCCTTTCGCGGGCAAGTGCTCTACCATCTGAGCTACCGAAGCACGACTCACGCCAGGTCCTCACAGCTTTACTTCTGCCAGTATCTCGTCTCCTACCTTCCAAACTTTATAGAAGCTCTCCTGCGAACCTTGCAGAACTAGCACTCCTGAAAGAAAGGATATTGCGGAGACATGGCTTAGCCACAGCCTGGGGGATGTTTCCAGAATGAGATTTTCACTCTGCAGCGGAGTGTGCACTGATATGAAACTTCCTGGCAGATAATGGTAGAGCACTTGCCCGCGAAAGGCAAAGGTCCCGAGTTCGAGTCTCGGTCGGGCACACAGTTTTAATCTGCCAGGAACTTTCATATCAGCGCACACTCCGCTGCAGAGTGAAAATCTCATTCTGGAGCCTTATCTGGGATGCTTTGCAACCTGCTGTTTAGAAGATATCTCCACCCCTTCGTACTCTTACGGATTTATGGACAGCCCTGCAGAATTCATGGTGTCAATTTCCTCCAGCGCTACTTCAGACATAAGTCCAGTCCATGCTACGTTCTGTTGTGGCAGTTCGTACTCCGGGGGGGGGGGACACAATATTACGCAGGAGTACCAGTATCTTTGGCTCTTCAGCGTGGAAGGTCGCGCAATATGAAGCATGGAGAGTAATGACACACACTGGTTTTAAACTGGAAGGGAATATGGAATAAATGTATAGCTAGGAAAAAGATAACTAGCGCCTAGATATTACAAAATCACATACTGCTCGTGTATGGAAGTCAATAGAAAATACACAGTCATTATATGAATAGTTCCGCTAGTACTGTTTGTAGCAACAATGACACTCGAATATAGAAAGATTGATACCGCATACTGTGGATTGAAGCAATAGTTAAGTCAATGGGTGTTTGTACACTATGCTTAAAGCACGATTTTAAAGGTTATCTCAATGTATCTGTGAATCGCAAATGTAAATCTCTGTGTGAAAGATTTGAAAAGCATACAGGAGGCGCTGGTTGCGGTGTGAATCAGTGCGAAAGAGGGTCAGTAGTAAAAGAAGGTGTGGCAAGCACCGAGCTCTCAAGAATGCGAAGGGCAATGAGTGTGTGTGCACGTAAACGGTGGATACAGCTTTGATCAAAACAAAAATAATAAATGTAAATACCGTGTGGCTAGGGCCTCTCGTCGGGTAGACCGTTCACCTGTTGCAAGTCTTTCGAGTTGACGCCACTTCGGAGACTTGCTTGTCCATGGAGATGAAATGATGATGGTTAGGACAACACAACATCCAATCACCCAATCACCCAATCCTGAGCGGAGAAAATCTCCGACCCAGAAGGGAATCGAACTTGGGGCGGTAGGTATGACATTTCGTCGCTCTTACCACTCAGCTATCAGGGTAGAACACAAAAATTATGATAAACCACTCTTGTGGTATGGTATAAACAGTGACATTGTTATAAATAGCCAAAATCAAAACAAAACTTTGCGTAATTGGTACTTACATTGTAATAGCGTTTGAAAATATATTTATTTAAAATTTGCTTAAAGATATTTGTAAACTATTTTAAGGCATCTCGTATTTTTACGTGGAACTGCATTGGAGCTGTTTGCTGACGTTGGAGATGGGAGAATGGACTGACAGTTGTTGAACACAACATCAGTTGTGCATCTCTGGAATTTCACAATGCAGCACCACATCATGGACGACAAATCATAAATATTGATGGCTGTTGTGCGTTGCTTGTGTATGTTGTGGTAAAATATGTGAGAGTAATGATCTCCTGTGTGTACATATTTAGGAAATGTGTAGGTACTGTGTTTGTTTTATTTTGTAACCATGTGAGGTAGAAGCGTTTATGACGCATAACAAATGTAAATAAGTGCACAACAGCATAGTGCCGACATAATGCTGAAAAAAGGGTAAAGAATGGCATGATGAAGACATCTGATGTTGCAAATGTTCATCGAACTGAAAGAACCACAATGCGCTGACAGTAGTTGTATGGCAGTGTAACTTCTTACAAGGATAACAATTAGTTTTCTTCTAGTCACAAAATAATTAAGTCGGTGTTTATATCAGTTAATAGTTTGAGAAAGAAAAAATATAAATCAGATTCAAGTTTGAAAAATAACAACGAGTCACAAGTGTGGTGGAATGGTATGCCTTTTGAGATATGATAACAAAAACACATTTATAAAAATTTGAGTAAAGATTTGTTTCTTTCAAACATTGATTGTTATTTGTGAGAACGTCCCAATTTTTTGAAATATTTGAAGGAGGTGGATATTTCTGGCTTTACAGCCATCATATGCAGTTACAAGAAGCTGTTCTCAAAGTAACTGAGAAGGCAGCAGTAGGAAGATGACGTAATATGTTTGGGTGCCAGTGATAGATGGCTTATTCTATGGGTATCATTAGAAAGACCATCTAAATTGAGATCCTCCTCTATGGTTCGCTGCTGTGTTCAGAAGTAGAGCGCAAAAACGATAAACTTCTGTTATTAATATTATAAAAACAAAACTGTGCATTTAATTCCATTTCATGTAAAAGTATCTTTCAGTAGCAAGTTATCATTCCAATATTTCAAAAGTGTTAATTACCAAGAGTGCACACAACGACTGCTAAACGAAAAGGCAGACGAAGCACTTTGAAGACCTTTGGATCGTGCCTAACTTGGATGCTGGGTGAACTGTCAGTTCAGACCTGGATCGGCAGTCTCGGAAGACAGACATGTTGTATGCCATAGTATCACTTACGACTTAGTTATCAATCTCTGGTTTGTAAATGTAAGAGCTCGCTCGGCAGTTAAGGAGAATTTACATGTTGCCTGCATCAGTCGGCATTGATTAAGAAATTAATTAGCATACTTGGATTTCGACGTGAAATTGAAAACTAGTTTTATAGTAATTACGCAAACATGCAGTTAATTATACAGTTCATTCGCTGCGAAAATGTGAAGAACATGAACTATTTGTCATTCGTAAAGTAGCGTAAAATTTAGAAGTTTCTCGTATTTTGCTAATAAAAAAAGAGTGGCATCCTATTTAAGGAAATCAACTTAAAGTCTAATTATTTATACAAAACCAATTCCTAGTTAACAGTTGATAACTGCCTCAAGATAATGGATTCACGACCCACGTGCTGTTTTCTGCCCAGGGGACAACCACAGAAGACTCCACGTTGGATTTGTCATACACACATAAATTCGTGTCGCCATCTCCCTCTTTCACTTGCCATAACTCGCATTTCATAAAATTGTTAACTCAGAATAGTTATAGTCCTTTTTTTTTAAATTTAACTTGTAGTAAATTCCTTTATATTTAAGTAACTTATGTTTGAGCCGTAGTGGTAAATACCTGTCTTGTACACGTATTCACATGTATTTATAACTTAAATGAAGAACTGTTGCGTAACTAATTAGCCATTTAGTGTAAATGTCCACAGGGGAATGATGACGATACTGTCTTGTACCGAGTATTACTATCCAGTTCAGTTTAGTTCAATATTGTACGCTTATATGGTTTGCCTCGCTTAGTCATTTACACAATATTTAACAAAAAGTACCTGATATTAGTGATTCTTCAGTTTCTCCCGCCGTATTTGTTGCTCGAACAGTCCACGGGTATACTGCCGGTTCATAGTGTCCAACGGACACAATATTTCGGCCATCAGACATGTCGCCATCGTCAGGTGCGCACCTTACGATGGCGACATGTCTGATGGCCGAAATATTGTGTCTGTTGGACACTATGAACCGGCAGTATACCCGTGGACTGTTCGAGCTACCAGATATTAGTTTGCTACAACCTGGTTATGAAGGACAGCTGTCATTTTTGTCAGTAGACATATATCTAGTTACTTCGTTTCACTTTTAATTTCTTATCGAGTGTGATAGGAGAGCCGTATTCTCTCTGTTTTGTTTATTAAACTTCTGTTGAGGACCTGTTTCTTATAACTGCAACTCTGTTAGCCAAAATAGTAGTTTCATTTAATCGATATAGCATAATGTGCACCACGTAACAGCAAGGAAATATGTAACTATGTGTGATTAAAGATGCTATGTTGATTCATGAGAGTTTTGAGAAAATTATTATTCTCAAAATCTTCCTGTTAATTATACAATGCAGAGCCACAGAAACACATACACCCACGTAATATCGTGTGGGGCTTTCAACGTGACAGAAGTGCAACACTTTGGCAAATTGCTGCAGATTTCTGTGCTGGGACATCAACATGCGTCAGCCTGTGAACCATTCAACAAAACATCACCGAAATTGGCTTCGCAGCCGAAGGCCGTCTTGTGTACCCTTGATGACTGCACGACACAATGCTTTACACCTTCCATTGGCCCATCAATAATGACATCAGAGGATTAATGATTAGAAATATGTTGTCTGGTCGAACGAGTCTCGTTTCAAATTCTGTCAGGTGGATGGATGTGTATGGGTATGGAGACAACCTGATGAATCCATGGACCATGCATATCAGCGAGCTGGTGAAGGCTCTGAAGTGGTGTGGGCCGTCTGCAGTTTCAGTGATATGGGACCCGTGATACAACTCTGTCAGGTGACTCGCGAGGGCCGTACACGATACCAGGCAGGTGTACCAGTTTCTGTGGCTCTTCAGTGTGTAAATACGTAAAAAATATCCCATCAGAATAGCTTTTTTATTCAATTGAAACTTTCGATTGACAAGAACATCCCCTATCCTTAACTATCTCTCTGAGTTCGACCTGGCATTATTTCGTATTGAACTTATCGCCCCTTGAAAAAGTTCTACAATACTTTAAGTACTGACAATAAAGGATGTCGTCCACTTGTAGCGAGAAAAGTAATAGAAATGAATCTGCCAGCTTTAAATACAGCGCAATGGCATGGAACTCAACGCATTTAGGAAGGCCCTAAATTCTGCTGAGCTGCGGTGTCACCATATCGAAAACAACAGCGAAATCAACTGCTACTGACTGTTGCGGCTCCCACACCGTCGGTAGACGCTCGCTGCAGCTCTCAAAACTGCCTGCTCACCTGGACTGATATTGTCCGTAATGCTCCTCTCTGTGAACTGCTCTGGGGCCCCGTTCTGTATCTTTCGCCCGCTCTGCGAATCAGATCTACATCTACATCTACATTTATTCTCCGCAAGCCACCCAACGGTGTGTGGCGGAGGGCACTTTACGTGCCACTGTCATTACCTCCCTTTCCTGTTCCAGTCGCGTATGGTTCGCGGGAAGAACGATTGTCTGAAAGCCTCCGTGCGCGCTCGAATCTCTCTAATTTTACATTCGTGATTTCCTCGGGAGGTACAAGTAGGGGGAAGCAATATATTCGATACCTCATCCAGAAACGCACCCTCTCGAAACCTGGCGAGCAAGCTACACCGCGATGCAGAGCGCCTCTCTTGCAGAGTCTGCCAATTGAGTTTGTTAAACATCTCCGTAACGCTATCACGGTTACCAAATAACCCTGTGACGAAACGCGCCGCTCTTCTTTGGATCTTCTCTATCTCCTCCGTCAACCCGATCTGGTACGGATCCCACACTGATGAGCAATACTCAGGTATAGGTCGAACGAGTGTTTTTTAAGCCACCTCCTTTGTTGATGGACTACATTTTCTAAGGACTCTCCCAATGAATCTCAACGTGCTACCCGCCTTACCAACAATTAATTTTATATGACCATTCCACTTCAAATCGTTCTGCACGCATACTCCCTGATATTTTACAGAAGTTACTGCTACCAGTGATTGTTCCGCTATCATATAATCATACAATAAAGGATCCTTCTTTCTATGTATTCGCAATACATTACATTTGTCTATGTTAAGGGTCAGTTGCCACTCCCTGCACCAAGTGCCTATCCGCTGCAGATCTTCCTGCATTTCGCTACAATTTTCTAATGCTGCAACTTCTCTGTATACTACAGCATCATCCGTGAAAAGCCGCATGGGACTTCCGACACTATCTACTAGGTCATTTATATATATTGTGAAAAGCAATGGTCCCATAACACTCCCCTGTGGCACGCCAGAGGTTACTTTAACGTCTGTAGACGTCTCTCCATTGACAACAACATGCTGTGTTCTGTTTGCTAAAAACTCTTCAATCCAGCCACACAGCTGGTCTGATATTCCGTAGGCTCTTACTTTGTTTATCAGGCGACAGTGCGGAACTGTATCGAACGCCTTCCGGAAGTCAAGAAAAATAGCATCTACCTGGGAGCCTGTATCTAATATTTTCTGGGTCTCACGAACAAATAAAGCGAGTTGGGTCTCACACGATCGCTGTTTCCGGAATCCATGTTGATTCCTACATAGTAGATTCTGGGTTTCCAAAAACGACATGATACTCGAGCAAAAAACATGTTCTAAAATTCTACAACAGATCGACGTCAGAGATATACGTCTATTGTTTTGCGCATCTGCTCGACGACCCTTCTTGAAGACTGGGACTACCTGTGCTCTTTTCCAATCATTTGGAACCTTCCGTTCCTCTAGAGACTTGCGGTACACGGCTGTTAGAAGGGGGGCAAGTTCTTTCTCGTACTCTGTGTAGAATCGAATTGGTATCCCGTCAGGTCCAGTGGGCTTTCCTCTGTTGAGTGATTCCAGTTGCTTTTCTATTCCTTGGACACTTATTTCGATCTCAGCCATTTTTTCGTTTGTGCGAGGATTTAGAGAAGGAACTGCAGTGCGGTCTTCCTTTGTGAAACAGCTTTGGAAAAAGGTGTTTAGTATTTCAGCTTTACGCGTGTCATCCTCTGTTTCAGTGCCATTATCATCCCGGAGTGTCTGGATATGCTGTTTCGAGCCACTTACTGATTTAACGTAAGACCAGAACTTCCTAGGATTTTCTGTCAAGTCAGTATATAGAATTTTACTTTCGAATTCACTGAACGCTTCACGCATAGCCCTCCTTACGCTAACTTTGACATCGTTTAGCTTCTGTTTGTCTGAGAGGTTTTGGCTGCGTTTAAACTTGGAGTGAAGCTCTCTTTGCTTTCGCAGTAGTTTCCTAACTTTGTTGTTGTACCACGGTGGGTTTTTCCCGTCCCTCACAGTTTTACTCGACACGTGCCTGTCTAAAACGCATTTTACGATTGCCTTGAACTTTTTCCATAAACACTCAACATTGTCAGTCGGTAGGCGACCGCACCGAGCGGCGTTGTTTTCCAAGGAGAGCCCCCACATTATTCTGTAAGCATATTGGAAGCGACGCCGTATGGCTCCAGCGAACCGAGACGCTGAAGTCAGTTCTCCTCACGCCAACCAATCAAACGCAGTCTGCCTCAGATCCGCGCATCCGCACTGCGGCGCCACAGCGGCTCGAACCCCAAGCGGCTGGCAGCCGACGCAGCCAACCACTCTGTTCTCCGCAGTACCGAATAGTGTGTTTAAAGTAAGTAGTGCTGCTCAAATTTCGCTGACCACGTGTTTTCAGACAAGCATATTAACCCTGCGACATTTCACTATGTTCTGGAAACTGTCATAAATGGGTTATTATTTTATTCTCATTCATATCGACATATTGCTTTGGATTTAACGTTTCGGAATGTGAGTTAGGAATGTAGTTCCACATTGCACAAATGCATCTATAAAATCACCTGAAACAATCGGCATTTTTTCTGTTTAGCATCGTATCTTGGCTGTCTCAAAATTCGTGGAGTTGTGTTCTGTCTGTGATTTCCATACGCTTTTCTCTTCTTTTATTAGTGAAACATTTCTGTAAAACCTAAGTGCAAAACTATCCGAACCTGTCAACTTTTTTGTTTTCAACTCTTTCAGTTAACTCTCTACATCAGGGCTGCTTACTACCATATCATGTGACAGCCAAACGACGGTATGTTAGTTTGATTCTGCTGCGTCAGCGATACCTTAAACTCAAAATTCAGACCCTCAGCTTCCGTTTTGCTATCTTCTACTGCCACATCAGATTGGTCTATGAGTGACTGGAACGAATCCTTAGACCTGCTTAATGATTTCATATAGGACCGAAATTTTATCGCGTTCTCGATCTGTTGCTAAGCTGTGACGGTGGCAGTAGTTGTATCTTCGCCAGCTTAGTTCTTTTCACAGATGCACGAATCTTTACTAACCTAGACCGAACATACATTAGTGAACTCGAAAAATTATTTAAGAGAATGTTAAAGAAGAAGAAGATGCACAGAATATGGTTGCAACTCGCTCCTAGATATCCAGATAATGATGTAGCCTACTTACCTATATGGTGTATCTTCAAAACAAAATTTAAAACGCCTTTCCGAGAGCATGTGGGAAGTGCAGCTACTGAAGTTCGTCGTCGTGTATAACGTGCACCTGGTGAATCAAAATGTTTCATATATGGTCGTATAGTCTAAAAATATTATGGGGCGGATCTTTCATCTCTGTCTACTGTGGTTAAGGATTCGATCGTAGGTAAATACTTGTTGCGTCGGGGCGTGGTCGGTCGCCTGCGTTGTTGTTAACGCTATCGTCCAGTCCACCTACCTCCATAGGATTCTTGCCGATGTCCCTTCACTCTGTGGTAGCAGATACGTGCTAGGCAGTGTAAAACAGCGTTGATGAACCCACTACTTAATACCTACCACGCAAAGGCCGCGTAACTCTACTTGAAAGTAAGTTCCTGAAAATTCATGACTAAAAAGTCAGGCGTTTGGGTTATTCGGTCTACTTGCAGAAAAGCGTTTAAAACTAGATTAACTCAGTTATTTACTTATATTGAAACACACGAAATGGCTATCAAGTCCGTATTTAATATGGTGAAACGTTATCATTGAAAGTTCACTGTCTGTATAACAAATGTTCACTCGAAAAGCAGCCAGAATTTTTTCAAGTCCGACCCTACTAATTTTCACGTTCTACTAGTCACATACACACAACTATTCACGAGTTAAGCATTCGTTCGTTTCAGTGGTCTGCTTCGCAAGACGTGTTCGCCAAAATATTCCGTACAGAGCAAGAAACACGCCAAGCGATGTTGTTACTACGACCAGTAAGTTCACACGCTCATATCTCTCGAACTATTTAACTTTGAAACACCGAACTTTCATTAAAATGTTGGTAGCTCCAGCCCATTCAGTCAAGATATGTTCGAACCGAAATTATCTCACTATTTCCTCATCTTACAGAGTATTTTTATGCAGCGATCTAACGTCGTGTTATCCATAGGCCGGCTAGCAAGCGACTCTCCCGAGGTACCCTCCTCTCTGTACACTCCTCTATTCACACAGGAACAGCATACTTCTGGTTGGCTGTTGACCTAAACGACAAATCAGAACGTTCCTTCCTGATCATTCTCAAGGCAGGTCTTTCCTTATCCAATCACTAATTTGATGCTAATTAATGTCAGCAAGTCTTCAGTTTATTGTATTATGTTCAATCCAAATAAGCAAAGTGTGAAATATTCTTCAAATTGGTAAATTAACTCATTCCGCCTCTAACATACATTGTGGCTACTTTTATACAAAAGCATATTCACGACGACATACGTCACCTGAGTCGTGATTGCAACTAAACTTTCCCATGGTTCGTTTGTACAAGGTTTTAATTGAAATGAAAGATTAAATTTTAATTTATGTCCCACATACACTCTCTCAAACATTCTCACGCACTCACTCAACTGTCCAACTGTGTGTGAAATCTTATGGGACTTAACTGCTAAGGTCATCAGTCCCTAAGCTTACACACTACTTAATCTAAATTATCCTACGGACAAACACATACACCCATGCCTGAGGGAGGACTCGAACCTCCGCCGGGACCAGCCGCACAGTCCGTGACTGCAGCGCCTTAGACCGCTTGGCTAATCCCGCGCGGCGCCGTCACGAAGGAAAATAAAATCAAATAATAATTTTGACCGTTTTTTGTATCACTTAATACAAAGTTTTGAAAAGAAAATTCTAATTAATTCATTTTAATGCACTGATAACTTTTCAATGGCATCTAACTTTGTTTAAAAAAGAAGCGTAGTGTTTAGGACGTTTAGGTAATTCCCTTTATCTCCGGAACTACAATAAATAAAAATCTGAAATTTAGACAGAATCATTCCATTTATAACAAAAGGCTGTGCTCAAATTTGAACAAAATCGGATAACAGCTAAAATGGATTATTTAGATTCGTAGAAGGTATGAATCTTCGTATCGACTGAACGTTACGCTATGCAGTTATCATGGGAGGCAGCGTCAGCTGTGCTGTGAGCATGTAACACCATAACTCTAGTGCTCTACTGATTTATTTTGCTTTTGTTTCATTTAATGTTACATCGTTGAGCTTCTGTAAATGTGTTTGATCAGTAACACAAACTGGTATTCTCCTTTCTTTGTTAAAACTTTGATGTCATGGTCTGATTCTGTGCACTGTAGTATATCTGTCATTTAAATTCTTTGTCCCATTTGGAGGGAACAAAACTTACTGCATATAATTGTAATTTCTGTGTGAATAATTTTTTGTACAAATGTCAACATGTACAAATGTTCTGTCTTATTTAAAATGTATGTTTCCTGTTATGTTAACTGCTGACCTTCACCTAGGATTCTTAGTTAGTTTGTATGTAAAAGGTGTAGTGGTTCCCCTCGGGAACGGAAGTGGGTAGCGCGCGCAAAATGTGGCTGGCCTAGGTAGAAAAGGTGGAACCAAGAGTCCGTCGGGGACGAGCTACCAAACTGTGCACTGCCATGTTAAAGTTGTATATTGTGCCGGTTCCGAGAGAGGCTTTTTCTGCCACTTTCCAATGCCTCGGATGGATGGATAAATAGCGGGAACGATTCCGAAATTGGTATCCATCATCGCCACAAAGAATGGACAGGGTCCAGCAATCCTGCCTGCAAATCCAACTACCAACATGAAGTTGCCACCACACTGGGAAATCACTGTATCAGAATGCTATAATAATGTACAGTGAAGGATCAGCTTATTGGATGTGTTAGTGTGTTCAAATATAAGGTAACTAATAATTGAATTCATGTACCTACCTTGATTTTTCCCTATCACAACACCTTTCAGGTTCCTCTCCATTTAAACTATGATTACCGAGAGTCCTAGTTCGTGAAAAAAAATGAAAGCCTCACACGAGACTCAGAGGGTCATAGACACGGGTTCACAGGTAGATGCCGTGTTTCTTGACTTCCGCAAGGCGTTCGATACAGTTCCCCACAGTCGTTTAATGAACAAAGTAAGAGCATATGGACTATCAGACCAATTGTGTGATTGGATTGAGGAGTTCCTAGATAACAGGACGCAGCACGTCATTCTCAATGGAGAGAAGTCTTCCGAAGTAAGAGTGATTTCAGGTGTGCCGCAGGGGAGTGTCATAGGACCGTTGCTATTCACAATATACATAAATGACCTTGTGGATGACATCGGAAGTTCACTGAGGCTTTTTGCGGATGATGCTGTGGTGTATCGAGAGGTTGTAACAATGGAAAATTGTACTGAAATGCAGGAGGATCTGCAGCGAATTGACGCATGGTGCAGGGAATGGCAATTGAATCTCAATGTAGACAAGTGTAATGTGCTGCGAATACACAGAAAGATAGATCCTTTATCATTTAGCTACAAAATAGCAGGTCAGCAACTGGAAGCAGTTAATACCATAAATTATCTAGGAGTACGCATTAGGAGTGATTTAAAATGGAATGATCATATAATGTTGATCGTCGGTAAAGCAGATGCCAGACTGAGATTCATTGGAAGAATCCTAAGGAAATGCAATCCGAAAACAAAGGAAGTAGGTTACAGTACGCTTGTTCGCCAACTGCTTGAATACTGCTCAGCAGTGTGGAATCCGTACCAGATAGGGTTGATAGAAGATATAGAGAAGATCCAACGGAGAGCAGCGCGCTTCGTTACAGGATCATTTAGTAATCGCGAAAGCGTTACGGAGATGATAGATAAACTCCAGTGGAAGACTCTGCAGGAGAGACGCTCAGTAGCTCGGTACGGGCTTTTGTCAAAGTTTCGAGAACATACCTTCACCAAAGAGTCAAGCAGTATATTGCTCCGTCCTACGTATATCTGGCGAAGAGACCATGAGGATAAAATCAGAGAGATTAGAGCCCACACAGAGGCATACCGACAATCCCTCTTTCCACGAACAATACGAGAATGGAATAGAAGGGAGAACCGATAGAGGTACTCAAGGTACCCTCCGCCACACACCGTCAGGTGGCTTGCGGAGTATGGATGTAGATGTAGAAATAATGTTGTTTGAGCTTTGATGAGATGGGAATATTCAAATTTACTGTGGATTTAGTGAAATTGTGGGAGGCAGTAAATGTAGTTTTGTGAAGTTTCAAAGTCACCTATTTAATCATTTACTTGAAAGTAGAAGATTGTGGTAATAAAGACAATTTGCTGTTTCTTTTATAAATTCAAGTTCTTAAAATTGAGGCTTATAAAGTTTTGCTTAGTTAATGATCATAGTGCTACCTGTAGTAAAATTTTAAAGGTGAGTCAGTTTCTTGCAAAATTTGTCAACATTGTGTTTCCCTGTAGTAAAAGTGGAAAACTGCAATAGTAGAAAATTATATGTGCATGATTGCTAAGTGTTTGTCTCTCTTGTGTATTGGAAGTGCATATTAATAGTATAACAGGATCCACAGTTTGTCTATTGTGCTAATGCTAGGTAACAAGTAACGGGAAGACCAGCATTTGTGAAAACAATAATTTCTTTATTCAAAAGATAGTGAGAAGTAACCTGTTAGTGAATTCCATTTAACCTTCATTCTAAACAGAATAGTATATAGTTGGAGATACTTAACCTGTGACCAGTTCATAATTTTGCAGTATACTACATTTATTATTTCATGCCAGCTAGGAAAATATTTGAACAATGATACTGAACCTATGTCGAATTAATGGTTCTGCAGTGAATGATAATAGTAATGTTATAATGACCGTTTAGTTTGAACAACTCCTGAAAGTAATAGTGTGTTTCGGTATCTGTTATATTTTTGCAAATAATTTGTGCTGCTCT
Organism: Schistocerca serialis cubense; assembly: GCF_023864345.2. Lineage (NCBI taxonomy): Eukaryota > Metazoa > Arthropoda > Insecta > Orthoptera > Acrididae > Schistocerca > Schistocerca serialis. The sequence continues at coordinate 135,201,314 of NC_064648.1, read as the reverse complement.
AGCTGTTAGCTTCAATCTTACCGTAAATATATGTATGTGTCAGAGTTCATGGCACTCGCGTGTGACAAAATATGGGCTGTGTTTGTCTGTTGAAGTTACTCATACCTACTTTCTTAAACAAGAATGTTAATCTTTCTCTTGCCTAATTAGGCTGGCGACCGTTTCCCTTATTCTCTAAACAGTGTAGCTAGGTAAAACATTGTTTGTACTGTTTAAATATTTACGAAATTCTGACTTTCATTTCCGATAAGCCACCTCTGTTAGGTACAACACGGCCAACACAACAAAATTCCTTTCAGAGGGTAACACTGCTCTGTTGCTTTAGACCATAATTGCTTTTACAATATAGTCTTATTTCACGACCTGCCTCCAACTTCAAGGTTATGGTATAGCAGTAGCATATTGTAGTGTTATACGTGGCTTTTCCGTGACAGGACTAAATGTTCTGTTGGGGCATCGTACATACTAAGCCAAACTTGGTAGTTGATTGAATAAGCTACGTAAAAGCTTTTGCAGTGTTAAAAGCAGAGAGAAAAAAAAACATAGCCATCCTGCAGCCACCGTACTAGATGGCAGCGTACCTTATTGCACCGAATGTTATCTCTTAATAACTTGCTGCATTACACACCCCCTACGACCCTAAAATTACTTTTAAGTGCATTTAAGGTTAATATAACAGCGATGATGTTACTGAATTCTTTGACTGAAACGATAAATTTAACTATGGGATTTTTAGTGAAAATTGTTCCTACTTACAATTTTTTCAAATGAACGAAATACTAAAGTTACCCTACAGTTTTTACGATGTTACATCAGATTTCAAAGGCTTGGACTTGATAGAAGATAATAAAACTGATTTACATTAGCAAATACTCAAGTTTTCCTCGAAATCAAATTTTACTTTCTTCAATTAATTCACTAATTTCTATATTGTTTTGAAATGAAATAAACCACTTAATTCTCCTTACAGTCGCTATGGTAGCGTGCATGAAACCTAATATATTATTATACAGAAGATTCAACTTAATTAGTGTTATTTCACAAAGTTTTCTAGCAGGATAACATTAGGTTTAATCATCGCTGTGGGTAAAATGTTCTTTCGTTATATCATTACAATGTTTTTTTTTCACTTATTCTTAACCTTCTCGCTTTGGCGAGCGTCTTTCTTCCATACTTTAGTGAGAAAACACTTACTTTCTGTAGCAGCACTGGGACAGAACATTTTTTTTCTCACACTTACCCTTCGGTTGCTTTAAAGGCACTTCACTGTGATAGAGCATCCAGTCATATATCCTAGACCAGGTTTCTTATAGTCTCGGATCAGTTTTACCAAATTTTGTACTTGAAGAATACGGTGCATCTAAGCCACCGTTCTCAATTTCTGCAGCCTAACTTTACACATACACAAGTGTCATGATTCGTATTTTTGTTCTAAAATCTAAAGGGGAAACTTTATGAGGAACCTTCCAGTTTTTTAGTGTACTCAAAATTTACTGCTTATTTTCACAAAACTCATTTCCAAGGAAACTCAATATTCATTGAAATTCAACATCTTTCCTCAAATAGTCTTATACAGTACTAATTATTTTCAGTAAATAGTGAATTAGCCATTATTCAAAAATAACAACAATACCCAAATTCGTACTATTACTTTACTCTTTCTCAATAAATCATTATATGCATTTTGTAGTGGGAGAATTCCTAAGCAAGTTCCTGCTGAAAGCAATACTTATTACTATGTAAGCAAGCGAATAAAAACACTTTTTATCTTTTTTCAAAAATATACAAAGATTTTTAGCTTTTGTTTTCAGAAAAAAATAACTTTACAGTTACTATTAAATATCACATGACTTTACATAAAACAAGTTGTTATCCACAGGAATGCAAAATTACTGGGAATGTGCAAAATATTTTCTGAACTTATGTTGCTCTCAAACAAACATCAGATACATAATATATTTACTTACCTCTACTAGGCAGTTTCCTTATGTTTCTTTTCACAAACGTCTTCCAACATCATTCCTGCATGTTCTGAAAAGGCCTAGAAATCACATACTAAGGAGTCACATTACATTATTTTTTCAGTATACCTTTTTACACCACTTTCACTCCACATTCATTCGTGTTAGGCTTTAATAATCATTTACCACCTAAAATATCTTTCTTTTACCAGTTCTCCTATTTTCTGATGGCATTCACTCTCTGTGTAATTTTTATATACATTATTTACAACGATAGCGAAGAAGGAAAGAAAATAGCAAAGATTTTCCGAATGATGAAGAGTTTGGTTGACAATACGAAACGAAAAGGAAATTATATTGCCAACAACTCGAGATGCCTGGTGTTAGTCATACACCTGACAATGCTAAGAATGCCCATCCCCTGAGACCTATTAACTACTGCTGTCCCCATCATCCTTTTGTATGTACTTCTTCAAATCAATGATATTTCGTAATCGCAGAAGTTTGAGTGACTTGACATATTCTAATTTACATGCATTGGCATAAGGCTTGGCCACAAGTCTAAAGGGTCCCACATATTCATCTGTAAACTTTCTGCTTTCTGCAGTGAGCTTTTTAGATTTTTCCTTGGTTTTCACCAGCACTAAATCGCCTACTTGAAAACTTGTAGGACACACTTGTGGATCGTGTCTTCATTTTCTTTCCAGAGCCTTTTTTCTAATATTTCCCAATACTAGCCTCGTTTTCTGCTCTATGACCATTTCAGTAAGAGTAGGAAATTCAACTACGTCAAATAATAAGTTATTTGGTCGGATTCCACACATTAACTCTACAATTGCTTCATGTTTCAGGTGATTAATCACATCTTCAAAATATTCTAAGTAGCAGGACTAAGGTCAATGCTTCTTGTGACAATACGTCCTACAGAGACGATTTAGTTCCTTCACTGTTCTTTCGCACATACTTCCCTGGGGAATATAGGATGAAATCTTTGTATACTCTATACTTCTTTTGTATAAACATTCCTCAAACTTCTTGGGCACCAACTGTGGTCCATTATCTGATAATGTGGCTTTCGTCACTCCAATGTTTACAAAATAATATAACTCTAGTTAACTATCAATTACTTTGGAGTTTGCCTTTTTTATAGGATAAAATGTAACATACTTCGTAAATCCATCTACCAGTACAAATACATACTCACAACCCTCAATAAAACAGATCAAGGGCCAAAAAGGTCCACAGCTATGAGATCTAGCCTATTTTAAGGTTCTACAGAATACATTTGTCCCTGTACGATTCTATTATTTGCCCGCGCCTTCTGACATCTGTCACAAGATTCCAGCCTTTTCTGTACCCTGCGCCACATGATATAGAAAATTACTACCTCATTCAATTTTAAAATGCATTTTCTGGCTCCATAATGCCTGTGCATCCTATGCACATAATCTTTCAGGAAGCCCACCTGTTGTTCTGGGGAACAGATGCGCCATTTTTCCTCATTGTCATATGGATTTTGTTCCCTCTTGCAGTTCTTACAAATTAGTTCAAGCGGTCCTTCTTCCTCTAACTGTATGGTTGCCAGCAAGACATCACTCCTTTCCCGTTGTCCTAAAGGATCCACTTCCTTCCCGCTTTCTTTCACATTTCTAGACAATACATCAGCTACAAGGTTCTATGAGCCCTTTATGTATTTTAACTCTATATCAAATTTATGGAGATACATTGCCCACCTCATCAGTCTGTTGTGTTATAGTCGGCATGTCTGCAAATATATTAAGGCCTGATGGTCACTGTAAACTATTACTTTGTGGCCTAATAGGTAATGTTCAAGTTTCTGTAGCCCAAATATAATTGCTAGAGCTTCCAGCTCAGAAATGCCATGGTTCTTTCCCGCTTATTGCAACGATCGACTAGCAAACGCGATCGTTATGTGATCTTGGTTTTCTCCTTCTGTTTCAATTTGGAACAATTCTGCCCCCCCCCCCCCATTCCGGAACCACATGCATCTGACCCAAGACAGAAAGGCTTGGAAAAGTGAGGAAGGTTTAAGATATGACTACTTAGCAGCGCTCATTTAAGCTCTTCGACACTAATTCGTCCATCTATACGTTACATTTTTCTTTAATGGTTTTCTCGGACAAGAGGAACTGAATAATTGTCCAGGCACAAACTTTCGATACAATGCAAAAAGGCCAAACATACCTTTTAATTTCTTTTGAGTAGTAAATAATCCCTAATGGCTTTAATTTATTCGGGATCAGGCATAATTCCTTTTCCACTAAGAATTTTATTTATTTCCCCGTCAACTCCATTTTGTCTCATTTGAGTTTCATTCCACCCCTTTCTATTGCTTCTAAAGCCTTATCCAGCAACATACAGTGTTCTTCCCAATTGGGAGTTAAAATGAACACATCGTCCACATAAACTGTAATTCTTCTTAATAACTGGTCATCTAGCACTTGCAAAATTGCTCTAACAAATACACAAACGCGGATGTTTAACCCAAAGGCCACAACCTTGTACCAATAGCACCTTCCCTTGAACAGGAAAGCTGTGTATTTCCTAGATTCTTTCGCCAAGGGTAGGTTCTAGTAACTACAAGCTACATCCATGGATGTGAAGAATTTTGCACCGTTAACTCTTTGCAATGATTATTCAATATTTTCAGACCTATCACTCTCTTACAATATTATTTTGTTAAAAGTTCTAGCGTCCAACACGAGCCTAATTGAACCATCTTTTTTAGGCACCACAATCAAGGAGTTGTTATACACACTACTTCCTCTTTCTATCATATCCCATTTAAGCATTTTTTGAATCATATCTCTCATAGCTTCTTTATATACCTCCCGAACACCGAATGGCTTTCGGAAAAAATGTACGTCCTCTTTTACAGTTAGATAACATTCGTAATCTTGAACTAGTCCTGGATGGTCAAAAAAGACTTCCTGATGTCTGCTCAAAACTTTTTTTTGGTCATCCTTTGCTGTTTCTATCAAATCTGATAATCCTTGTATTTTTTCGTTAATTCTTATTCGGATGTTTTCTACCTCAGAAGGATCTACTTTCTTCCTTTCTCCATACTCATTATACCCCACAATATCGTCTTTCTTTCTGCAGTAACATATAGTCATGTCACTTTGCTCGTCGGATTCATATTGCTCTTTACCAATAAGAGAGATAGCTACTGTTCTTCCCCGCGCCACAATGAGCGCTTCACTTCCAAAATTCACTTTTCCTTTCTACTTTTGTAAGATATCTGCTCCCCACCGGCAGTACCACGCTTAAGCCATTTACTATCAGAAAACTCTGGTCCAACTGTACATCACCAATCCTGACAGGCAGCATAATTTCATGTTTAACTACTTTCTTACTTTTCCCTGTGGCTACAATAATATTTATGCCATTCACTGGCATTATAACCACATCCTTACTAACAGTGAGAGCATTCACAAAACTCTGTGACACTGCTCATAAATCGGAACTATTATCCAGTAAACAGTTGTTACTAGTTTTAATGAGAAGATCCCAACATCTACCATAGACTGTCCTGAAGTTTTCTCTGTGACTTCAGAATGAAGTTCGTTTAACAAATCTTGCACTACATCACGCCTACTGAATCCTACACCTTCTTTGGAAATTACACACGTATTCAGGGAGTCTTCTTCCTCATTAAATGTGGCAGCATTAATTAGTCTGTCCACTACTGACAAATCGAAACACTTCTCCAAACACTCTCGTTCTTTAATAATAATATCGGATTCTGCAACCCTTCCTATTATAAAAATAGCCCCTGCTTCCTCCACTTATGTTCCTTCTTCGTCACTATTAGACACAACTCCTTCTAATCTACATAAAACTTTCTCTGCTCTTCTACGTAGATTCTTCCTCAGACACCTCTAATACCGTCCCCCCCGTGCTAATTCTACAGATCACTCTAGGCTCCTCCTCTGCATTGCAGTGCTCACTCACACTAACATCCTGTTCTGAATCGTTATCTTCTAATAGCTGTTCCTCATTTACGTGGTTCCTGAAATCGCTATTATGACCTTTTCTTTCGCAAAAATCTACTACACGTCCCGCAAAAACGCATATTTCAACAGTTGCCGTCTCCTCTGAAACATCTGTTCCTGCTAAACCAATGCCAAGATTTTAATCTGGTGGCTGCCTTACAAAACGTATTGCTAGTGGATTTAACGTGTGCTGCCGCAGCCTGCAATTGCTAGCACCAATACAGACTGACTTCCATTAGTTTTCCCCCCTCTCCTACGCGGTCGTAGGCACTGACATTTCTTTCGGCTGGCTGGCTACGCCACTCCACCCAGTCAGCTGACTGCTTCTATCTACATTCAACGTTTTGGTCTCTGCCATTATGTCTACTTCCAACAGGACCCCCTCGCCCGCAGTACGTGCCCCTGTAATTACTGGATCTTTGCACTCCTATTCTACCTACATGTGCCTCGGCTCTGTTTCCATTTTGGTTAACGGGAGGCCTGTAATCCCTCCTAACATTCTCCTCCTCCTCTAGAAGATTTTCTACCTTCTCAGTGTAATTAATAAATTTACCAATATCGTCCCTAGGTGCCGAGATTTTTTTATTACGCCAGTACAAAGGCAACTCAATCTCTACCCCCATAATTATCTGTTCTATCTCTCAAATAGGACAAAGTTGTAACCCATTTTTGCACAAATCTCTTATTAGTATCTTTCTTCGGATCATTTTTTTCACCTGACCAGAATTTGTTCAAAACTTCCCTCTGCTTCCGTTTTCCCTAATATTCCTCAAAAAATGCCAGTTTAAAATCCTCTATCCTATTTATCTACTATCCAATTCCCCCCCCCCCCCAACACACACACACACTCTAGCTTCACCCATCAAATATGACGCTATAAAGTCAATGTTTTGCTTATCATTCCATGATTTGGGCAAATCGTCCTCAAAATCATCCAAAAATTCTTCACAATGTACTTTTTTACTGGGATCAAATCGCAAAAAATTGGCGATGTGTCACATATGCAATTTCTGATGAATTCACAACACCATTAGATATTACATAGCCACTACTGTTAGTAGCACTTTGTTCTACTCTTTCCAGTCTACCATCATGGGTACGCAGTTGTTCAACTACATCTGTACTAAATTGAGTTATGTTTGTTTCCAGGTAACGAAATTTAGCAATGAATTGCACATTAAATTTCTCACACACATCCTTTCCTTCCTTGATTTCATTTCCCATTACCGTGTGACTATCCTCATATTGCTTTTCCACATTATTTACTTGTTGCTGCATTTTATTTAAATCTCCATTTACTTGTCCCGCTAAGTGTTTGCTGTCATCAGCACCTTGCTTAATCTAGATGTCAATTCATTTTTTACTGTTGCAACAGGATTATTACATTCTTGTTTTACTTTACTAGTTTCACTTTACACTCTGTCACTAAACAAGGTCATATCGTTTTTCCACGAATCTCTTAGAAATTTTGTTTTCGATCTTGGATTCTGTTTCTATTGACATGTTAGTAACCCCTTGATTAGCTTCAGACACCAATCCGTCAGCTTCAGTATACCACGCATTTGTTTCAGAACTTAAAGAATTCTTTATATCAGAACCCATTTCCTTCATTTTAATGTTAATGTCAGAGGTTAATGTAATTTTAATTCTGGAACACAATCCATTCATTTATAGTATTTATATCTCCCATAAGTTTCAAAATATTTGCAAACATTTCTGAAACGCTGTCTTTCTTCTCACAAGCTGGTGATATCCATAGGCCAGCTAGCAGTCGACTCTCCCGAGGTACATTCCTCTCTGCACACTCCCCTATTCGTGCGGGAACAGCTTATTTCTGATTTGCTGGCGAAACGACCAATCAGAACTTCCTTTCTGATCATTCTTGCAGCAAGTCTTGCCATGTCCAATAACTAATTTGATAGTAATTAATGTCAGCAAAACTTCAGTTTCTTGTATTATGTTTAATCCAAATAAGCAAAGTGCGAAGTATTCTTCAAATTGATAAATAGACTTACTCCGCCTCTAATTTCCATTGAGGCTGTTTTTATAGAAAAGCATGCTCACACAGACATACGTCACCTGAATCGTGGTGGCAACTTAACTTTCCCACGGTTCATTTGTACACGGTCTCACGTAAAAGATTACATTTTAATGTATGTGCCACATACTCTCTCTCAATTATTGTCACGCAGTCGGACTACAAAATATAATCAAATAATAATTTTGACCGAATTGTGTATCAAGTAATGCAAAGTGACTAGTTTTAAAAAGAAAATTCTAATTAATTGATTTTATGCACTGATAACTTTTCAATGGCTGATAATGAAAGTCGATGTGTTATATTTCCTAACCTTGTTTTAAAAAACAAGCATAGGTTTTAGGACTTTTAGGTAATTCTCTTTATCTCCGGAACTATAACAAATAAAAATCTGACATTTTGACGGCAGCACTCCATTAATAACAAAAGGCTGTGTACCAAATTTGAACAAAATCGGATAACAGCTAACATGGATTACTTAGATTCGTAGAGGGTATGAATCTTCGTATCGGCTGAATGTTACGCTATGCAGTTATCACGGGAGGCAGCGTCAGCTGTACTGTGAGCAGAGGAAAAAAAAACAGCCATCCTGCAGCCACTGTAGTAGACGGCTGCGTGCCTCACTGCACCGAGTGTTATCTCGTAATAACATGCTGCGTTACACTGTGACAAGCAATGATGGTTACTGCTAGTTTATTCGCAGTAATTTATGTTGTGCTCTTAGATTACTGTCTGACCACATACTCGCAAATCGCTACGTATTCGGTAAGAATGGAGACATATTTCTGACAAGAAAAAATATAAATATCGCTGTCATTTGTTTCACGCACAGCAATTTCATTTCTGAAACATACGGAAGTACTTAACTTTCACGAATAACGAAGTCTCAGACAGTGCTACAAACACGAAGAGGAAAGAAAATTATATTACCAAGTGGTATACGAATTTACGACCTTCAGCACTGCAGCTTAGCCGCTTTCTTTCTTTCTTTTCTTTTTTTTGTTGACCTCATATTGCTCGTTATTGATCGTTGCGTTTATTCGGTGCGGCCGGCCGCGGTGGTCGTGCGGTTCTAGGCGCTCCAGTCCGGAGCCGCGCTGCTGCTACGGTCGCAGGTTCGAATCCTGCCTCGGGCATGGATGTGTGTGATGTCCTTAGGTTAGTTAGGTTTAAGTAGTTCTAAGTTCTAGGGCACTGATGACCACAGAAGTTGAGTCCCATAGTGCTCAGAGCCATTTGAACCATTTTTTTATTCGGTGCGGGTGTCCCATGACACCCGTTCGCTCAGTTTACTATTTATTACAGAGGGCAGCTGACCCTCTGACCGAACACGCACAGCGAGCGTGCCGGCTGCCACACGGTTGCTGCTCTCCACAGCCAGACTGGACTTTTTTCTTGCTAATACTAATCGAGAGAGACGCAGGCTGACTTCGTTGCCGAATGATGCCAGCGTAAGCCCCACATTTAGGAAGGTTTCCACTATCAGGCTTTACAAAATTCTTTTCCACTGCTACTTAAAAGTCTTAAACGGCTTTCGTTAGTTGATAAGTAAACCATTTGCGGGAAAAAGTACGTGGAGTCATTAGTATTTCAGCTAACACTCATGTAACATACGTAAGCAGAGCCGATTTTTAAAATTAGATGATTTTTAAACCCTTGATTACGTAAAAATAACAGGTATTTTGTGAGAATATTAACGGAAAATGTTTTTTATATTACATTCACAGTAACAACAACACAACCCATATTCCTAAAAAAGGAAAAAAGTCTGTCATGAACTCACTTTCCACTCAGACGTGTCCTGGTGACTTTTCAGTAAAAAATCATCACTAAATCCGAAACTAAAACCACTGATTCTAGCTGTAAGCAAATCACACCGAACCTAACTACCTCTCGCTTCAGTTGCCCGAAAATCGACGGTAGGACTGATCGGTAACAGGTCTCTGAAGCTTACAGAATAGCAACTTCAAATAAAGAACAGAAAATGACGTCACTACCGAAGATAACTTACAGCACCGATCAGTGTGAACGATACAGAATAGGGCCAGTGGTACGGTGGTCTGTGAGAGTGAGATCAGTTACTTGGCCACTGGCCAAATAAAGACAGAATCTCACTACAAGCACGATAGAATAAGGAGCAGTTCTAATGTTCAACTGCTCTTAGGACTTTTCAATTCTCTCTCTGCTTGGACAGTGAAAATATACAGCTCACAAAGACGCCCTGGTACATCTACTCGATATTCGGTCGGATTCTAAGTGCCTCTCTGTTCTGCGTAAGACGGCACACACAGACACAGCACCTCTCTGCTCGCGGAGAAGGCTCAGATCCGACTTCCCTTTTACACAAAACTCACAGCTCCAGTGCTGCAAAAGAACAGCAGAAGGACCGCACTTTCCTGTCCTACCACAGGGCTTGTCTCTAAAAGAGTGCCCCTGAGTCATGCAGCCTTCAGCCAATCTGAGGTAGTCCACGTAGCAGTTGAGTAGAAGTTTCCAGCAAAGATCCCACTCCTGCCTAGTTTTACAGAAGAGCCAACGGCTGTGGTTACTTTCTTCCCTTTTTTCTTTTTTTTAAGCTGTGGATGTTGGTCTGCACTTGGGCTGGAGCGATTTCGTCCCAAGAGGCTTTGCTTCTCACTCCACATTCCACAAACTGTCACGGCCCAAGCCCATATAAGCGCCTACTGCTAAGAGACGGCTTTCAGCATGTTGGCCTGCGTCCACTGCTGTGCCACTGACTCTGGAACACGGCCGTCCCCACCAACGACACCTCACGGAGGAAGGCTGTGCCAGAACGTTCGATACCTGCCACGCACCGCGATGTGGCCCCCTAATTCGCAATTCCTGTCTTCATATCCTGGGGTTTTCCTAGCAAAAACACTGGGCCGTTTCTGACATCCAGTCATTTATTGAGCATGCAATACAGGTGATTGGTTCCGTCGGAGGTTCGAGTCCTCCCTCGGGCATGGGTGTGTGTGCTTGTCCATAGGATAATTTAGGTTACGTAGTGTGTAAGCTTAGGGACTGATGATGGCTAAAATGGCTCTGAGCACTATGGGACTTAACTACAGTGATCATCAGTCCCCTATAACTTAGAACTACTTAAACCTAACTAACCTAAGGACATCACAAACACCCATGCCCGAGGCAGGATCCTAACCTGCGACTGCAGTGGTTGCGTGGTTCCAGACTGTAGCGCCTAGAACCGCTCGGCCACTCTGGCCGGCAGGGACTGCTGACCTTAGCAGTTAAGTCCCATAAGATTTCACACACCTTTGAATATTTTTTTGATTGCCCACATATGTCAATGTTCTAAATAACTTGTACTCGATCTCCTACCGCAATTAAAATACAAGTGCTGTTCTAATTACTTTATGGAAGATGTCCATAAAATCCGACACCTTACGTCGTAGCCGCAGTTACTATCATGACAAAATGATCACAAATCCCAGTCTCTATACTGATGTTACCAATATGACCTGTCCTATTTGCTACTACAAGGTCTAAGATATTTGCATTGGGTGTATGCTGCCGATGTAGTTAAACACAGTTTTCGGAAAATGTTTTCAAACGTACTGCACAAGACTGTCTGTTTGCATCCCCTCCAATGAATCCTTAGACGTCGCAGTGTATACAAGTTAGGTTCAACTAGCCTTCATCCCCCAATACACCATTATCTTGTATTTACTCCCTTATGACCACAGACAACAGCGAAACTTTCACTCTGCAGTGGAGTGTGCACTGACATGTAGCTTCCTGGAAAATTAAAACTATGTGTCGCATAGAGACTAGAAATCGGTACCTGTGCGTTTCGCGGCCAAGTGCTCTCCAAACTGAGCTGCCCAAGCATGTCTCACGCCCCGCCCTCACAGCTTTACTTCCGCCAGTACCTCGTCTCCTACCTTCCAAACTACACAGAAGCTCTCCTCCGAAACTTGCAAGACTAGCACTTCTGGAAGAAACGATATTGCGGAGACGTGTCTTAGCAACAGTATGGGGGATATTTACAGAATAAAATTTTCACTTTTCAGCGGAGTGTGCACTGATTTGAAAATACTTGTCAGATTAAAATTGTGCGTCAGATCTAAACTACAGGTCGCGAACTCTGTTTGTCTCGTGGAAGTTTTCTACCAGCTGAGTTATGCGAGCACAGTACAAGACCTGCTTCACAGCTTTCCTTACGACACTGCCTCATATCCTCTTTCAAACTTCCGAGAAGCTGCCCTGCAAGACTTTCACTCTTGAATGCAAGTGGGTAGGAGACAAGGTACTGGCGGATGTAATGCTATGAGGATGGGACTTGAATCGTGCTTGGGTAGCTCAGATGCTACAACATTTGCCTGCCAAAGGGAAAGATACAAAAGTTCGTTTCAGTCTGGCCAACTTCCAATCTGCTATCAAGTTTCAGTATAAAGTATCTTTGCATGACTCTAGAACTGTCATAGAGGAATCAGTTGATTGTTAAAAAAAATGATGAGTTAACTAGTTGAACACGACCAAATAACTACATTGTCACACTCAATTTCAACCTCAAAAGAGAGAGAATTTATGTCATCTGCAATGAACACTCCCTCCTCTATGGCGTCTAATCTGTTTTTCCAATATATGACCCATGAGTTGCTAAATATCTCAGAGCTTTCTACTTGAGGTTTCAGCCACATCTCGATCGCGAGAATAGTTTGAGGCTGAGATCTTTCGTTGTGGACAGTAGATTCGAGTACTTTGATACAAATAGTTTGGTAACTTACTAATAAAATTTTAACACTCTGAGCGAGGTAGCGCAGTGGTTAGACACTGGACTCACATTCGGGAGGACGACGGTTCAATCCTGCGTCCGGCCATCCTCATTTAGGTTTTTCGTGATTTACCTAAATCACTCCAGGCAAATGCCGGGATGGTTCCTCTGAAAGGGCACGGCCGACTTCCTTCCCAATCTTTCCCTAATCCGATGAGACCGATGAGCACGTTGTCTGGTCTCCTTCCCCAAACAACCAACCAACCAAATCTGAGTGTCTTTTCTCTGAGCATGGTGTGAATTCGCCATATGCGTATAGGCTTTAGATTGTTTATGAGAGCACCTCCAACTACCATGTAGCTTAAATAAAAAAGCATGTGCGCCAGCTGGGGTGGCCGAGCGGTTCTAGGCGCTACAGTCTGGAACCGTGTGACCGCTACGGTCGCAGGTTCGAATCCTCCCTAGGGCATGGATGTGTGTGATGTCCTTAGGTTAGTTAGGTTTAAGTAGTGTGTAAGCTTAGGGACTGATGACCTTAGCAGTTAAGTCCCATAAGATTTCACACACATCTGAACATCTGAACCTAAGCTGTTAAGTCCCATAGGGCTCAGAGCCATTTTAACTATTTTGGAAAAAAACATGTGCACTCCACAAATACTCTGCTAACATAGAAGCTGCTTCCTCTGTGTAGTGCACTCCTGATCTGTCAACAGGAGTCCTACAGTTCCCCACCTCATTACACAGATCCAGATATCTGCAGCCAGTTGTGTCACAGAATCAATTAAGCCTTTGTGCAAGACCCTCCACTCGGCACCAAACCAAAGGGTCCCGATCAAATCTGCGAACTATGCTGTAAGTAGCGAGCTGTCCTTGCACACTGGGCACTAGGACTGCAACCTTCAACATCTCCACCAGCCGCCTGTACACTCTGTGGATGGCCTCAGAGGCCAAGCGACAGGCGTCGTTGGTGCCAATGTGAGCCATAACTTGCAGACGACGGCACCCAGCAAGCTCGATAGCTGCAGGCAAGGCCACCTCCACATCCAGGATGTGGCCCCCCACTGGTAAACTAGCCGATTGCACATCTAGTTTACACTAGAACCCCTCTAGCGGGTGACCTGCCCATGTGGCCCACAAGCGCATGCGCTGTTCGAGTGAGAACGCGAATGCGCTTTTTGAATGTCAGCAGAAGTTGCTGAAGAGAACCGGTGCTGATGGCAGCCGTGTGGGCATACGCACACCGGCCATGCGTCTGGTAGAGGCGCGTGGGCGCTCGCCTGCAGCCACGCGGATTTCACGCGCCTGCCCTCATTTGCACGTAACCGGCGCATCCGCAGTGTGCGCATGCACAGTGCACTTCGCTTACCACCAGCGCTCGGCGGAATTTACACGAATGACGAAGAACGAATTCAGATATAAGATATGACTCGTTATTATCGAACAACAAATATATTCTAAACATCATTCTCCTACACTAATAACAACATTTAGTCATTCTGTGTGAATAAAAGGTGGTAAGAATAATAATAAATCTGAAGTCCAGTTCCATTTATTGCCCCAGTGCTTGGCCATTTATTGTACAGATGTACTTTCTACTTCTTTTTAACTAGTTTTAGGAACAACTATTATTTTCAAACATGTCATCACAAGCTGTACTTGGTTTTCTAAGATTTGCCATTGTGACACTAAAGAAAATACTCTCTACATATGCAAAGAGGTTATTGATGCATTATGTCTCCTGATTTCGTCTTTATTTCATTATAATGATACATGTCCTGCACAACACAGTATTTGTCAGAGAAAATTGAGATATCATCTATTCTGCTGCAGCTTTTGGCAAATACTTCGATCTCGATCTGCTGCCACATCAGCTTCACTTCTCAAATTACACTCCAAATAAAATTTTCCTTTTATGTTGTGATATAATTCTAAACTTGTGATCAGATTTCTTTGACTTTTTTTAGGCTGTGTCTCTGATTCGTTGTAATCCTCCTTTGGTTATGGATAGCTATACAGATGAATTTCTTCTTTTTAAATCTTTGGTGAGAGCTTACTGCAATAAGTGCAGTTGGAACAACTATTCTTTTCAAGCATGTCTTCACAAGCCTTACTTGGTTTTCTAAGACGGAAAGGCGAGAAACGTCTTACAATCGTCTCTTGTTTCTCCCAAAAGTTTTGAACTTAACATAAATTTATGTACCGTGTTTGTCATATTTATTGATGATTTGTGCGAGAGATTTCTCATAACATCAACATGCTTGCATCAGCAGAAGCTATGACACCTCGATAGTGATGTCATTTAATATAAACTCGTGCCCAAAATTAAAGCAACAAACGATAATTGTGCAAGGTTGCACTTTTTTGCCACAAAACAGTATAAACAGGTGATAGTAAAGTATAAACAATGTAAATAACACAGAACGGAAACAACTGAAACATGCATAACGGTAGAGAAAAATGTTATTCGTTCTTTGAACGTAACGGATAAGCATAAACATTCAGACAAGTGGTTATTGCGCTCAGTACGGATGTTACCATCTCTGGCACCAATGCACGCCTGACAACGACGGAGCATGTTGTGAATGATGTCGTCACTCTCATGTCGGGCAGTAACGCCCAACCTTTCTGCAGAGATGCTCGCAGTGTGGGAGACAGTTTGGTGGATGTTGACTCCCTGGTGCAATCCAGTAATGCAAGTTCCGTGCGGTACTACAGGGGTAATGTCGTATCCTTACAGCCAAATAGCGGTCCTCTCTTCTGAAGTCACATGTGATCGGTCCCACCCTTGCCTTTGGGATAAAGTTCCGGTTTCTATGAACTATCATCACACAGGAGGAACATTAAGCCATCAGGCCAATTAAGTTTTCTACTGTGCCGATTCCTTGCTTTGTACGGCTCTCCACCGCAGAGGACCTGGTAGGCATCTTCTCCGTGCCATACTGCACCGTCTGTGACTGCATACACAGCGAGTGTAGATGTGGGACTACCCAGCAAACACCACCTGGTTTCATAGATGCTCTGACTTTATCGTTGAGATGGTTGCCTGTAGACCAGATATCTTCTATGAGCAACGCGATTGTGTGGACATCTGGTTGATAGTTTGTATGATTATATCGTGAATTAGACGCAGAATGGGGAAACTGCGCTTTGTTGATTTAATTTTGGACACCAATGTATTTAAATGATCACATGCTATACAACACTTATCAGCCGGCCGCGGTGGTCTAGTGGTTCAGGCGCTCAGTCCGGAACCGCTCGACTGCTACGGTCGCAGGTTCGAATCCTGCCTCGGGCATGGATGTGTGTGATGTCCTTAGGTTAGTTAGGTTTAAGTAGTTCTAAGTTCTAGGGGACTGATGACCACAGATGTTAAGTCCCATAGTGCTCAGAGCCATTTGAGCCAACACTTATCAGTTGTTTTAAGTTCAGTAGAAACTGCCGTTTTGTAAAAGAAACTGAGCGACACTGTCTCATTTTTAATTATTTTTGATCAGTAAAACAAAGTAATTGTACTTACGAAGTGGATACCCTTTGGGTTCTCTTTATGGAAGACAAGGTGACCTTGCACCACAGAGCCGCGGGTAAAGCGAGGGAATGTATAACTGATGGAAAACAAGTCATGGATGCGGGTGCGAGTCGAGATCTGATGTCATCGAGACATGTTGACAGTTCTGAATTCTGAAGTAACTCACCCAAGCTGATATTTAGAAATGGCAGCAACAGATGTGATGTGAAAAACTCGTCTCCGTTCTTGAAGTTGTGCAACGCCAGAGTTTCCGAACTTAAATTGATGGCAACGTTGTTTGCAGCTACCTGGGGCATAATGGCGGGGACACGAACATTAGTGGACTCCCACACTGAAACGTTGAGACGTCGTTCATCCTCTACCTCATCACAACGGCAGCAACTCATCACCTAGATGGGCCTATTTGAGCCCAGGAAAATCTTGTACTTATTAACAGCTTCAGAATTGTTGTAGGGAGCTCAGGTTTTAATTCAGAAAATGTGGTGCAGTTTGGAAAACAGAATAACATAAACTAATTGCTTTAAAATGTTATTTGCCTTAAAAAGTTCCAGGTTCTCCTATTCAGGTAAAAGTAGGTAACATGTTCGGGTGTATAAATGTTTTTTTTTTCCAGCGGTCTACAATCAGCACATTTTACTTATCATCATAAACATCGCGAGAATATGATTTTGAACGCTCCCTCAGAGCCAAAGAATTAATAACATATTCAGTGGTTTCTTTTATTATGCAAATTTTCTGAGAACATATTTCGGTTTGAGTAACGTCATTAGGTAGACTTTTCGAAAGTGATATTTGAGCCGATACGGCTCTTTAAATTGTGAATAGGGGAAACCAATGAAGTTGATGGCGGAAAACGTGTGTCTGACGGCAAAGTGGTCTGTATCGTAGTCCGAGGTCTACATTAGTATTGAATTGAACATTCCGGTTATAAGTTGGCGAAACCCACTAACGTGATGCCCAAAATTGTGCTTATGACGAGAGACGGGTTTGTAGCGTAGACTTAGGTATAGGTTAGTTTAGATTTCAACAGTTTCGTTGTGAAGTGCCGAAATTATAATATCCAGAAACCTACGTTATAGTGCAATGCAACAGTTTTCGTGTTGGCTGTCAAAGTATGTCATAGCGAAAATTTGTCTAAGGTGATATACTGACCTGTAAATAGCCCGATGTTTAGACTGGGTTGGAAGGCTACAGTTTGGTTGTGAGATACCGGAGCCAAATTTTTACAGCGTAAAAGGTGTCTGCTGAGTTTGACTGTTCTGTATCATAGGCCGAGGTTTAGATTCATTCGGATTGTAACAGTCTTTTTGTAAATTGGTGGAGACAGCGAATGTGATAGAAAAAATGTGTCTGTGCTGACAGGTTGCGTCGTAACCCGAAGTCTGGATTACGTTCAGATGAAACGGTTAGGTTGTGAGTACACGAACCTAACGAATGTGATAGCAAAAAAAAGCGTCTGTAGCATCAGACTGTTGTGTACCTCTGGCGTGCCACAGGGGAGTGTTATGGGACCATTGCTTTTCACAATATATATAAGTGACCTAGTAGTTAGTGTGGGAAGTTCCATGCGGCTTTTCGCGGATGATGCTGTAGTATACAGAGAAGTTGCAGCATTAGAAAATTGTAGCGAAATGCAGGAAGATTTAGAGCGGATAGGCACTTGGTGCAAGGAGTGGCAACTGACCCTTAACATAGACAAATGTAATGTATTGTGAATACATAGAAAGAAGGATCCTTTATTGTATGATTATATGATAGCGGAACAAACACTGGTAACAGCTAGTTCTGTAAAATATCTGGGAGTATGCGTGCGGAACGATTTGAAGTGAAATGATCATATAAAATTAATTGTTGGTAAGGCTGGTACCACGTTGAGATTCATTGGGAGAGTCCTTAGAAAATGTAGTCCATCAACAAAGGAGATGGCTTACAAAACACTCGTTCGACCTATACTTGAGTATTGCTCATCAGTGTGGGATCCGTACCAGATCGGGTTGACAGAGGAGATAGAGAAGATCCAAAGAAGAGCGGCGCGTTTCGTCACAGGGTTATTTGGTAACCGTGATAGCGTTACGGAGATGTTTAGCAAACTCAAGTGGCAGACTCTGCAAGAGAGGCACTCTGCATCGCAGTGTAGCTTGCTCGCCAGGTTTCGAGAGGGTGCGTTTCTGGATGAGGTATCGAATATATTGCTTCCCCCTACTTATACCTCCCGAGGAGATCACGAATGCAAAATTAGAGAGATTCGAGCGCACACGGAGGCTTTCAGACAGTCGTTCTTCCCGCGAACCATCCGCGACTGGAACAGAAAAGGGAGGTTATGACAGTGGCACGTAGAGTGCCGTCCGCCACACACCGTTGGGTGGCTTGCGGAGTATACATGTAGATGTAAATGTAGGGAACTAGATTAGATTGGAGAACTATAGTATGTTTCACTTAGTGGAGGCAATAGATTCGATAGGGAAATACGTGTCTGAGACGACAGATAGGATTTATTGCAACAAGAGGTCTACATATTGTTGCAATGCTACAGTTTGGTTGCGAGTTTGTGAAACCAAGAAATGTGATAGAGAAAAAGGTGACAGAGCTGTCTGCACCATAGGCCAGGATCCAATTTAGGCTGGAATGCGACAGACTGGTATGAAATGGCGAAATCAACGAATGTGATGCCAAGAAACGTGTCTGTGGAAACTGGTCTGCAGTTTAGCTCGAGGTCTAGGTTAGACTTGAATGCCACAGTATGGTTGTGAGATAGCGAATCCAAATAATGTGATAGGAAAAAAGTATCTCTGATGACAGACTGTGTTGGAGCGTGGCGCTAGGTCTAGGTCAAGTGAAAGGATGAGGAATGCTTGCTAGTTGGGTTAAAGCAAAGAATGTGATGGCGAAGAGCATATCTGTGTAACAGATTGATCTGTTTAGTCGAATTCACCAATTTGGTTTTGAGAGGGCGAAAACATTGATGAGATGCCGAAAAACATCTCTGTGGCAACTGAATGGTCTGTAACTTAGCACATGGTCCACGTAATGTTCAAATGCAACACTGCAGTTGTTAGTTGGTGTAGCCAATGAATGTATGACGAAAATCTTGTCTATGTAAACAAAGTGGTCTGTAGCACTTTGCAGGGACTATGTTGGATTGAATGCAACAGTCTGGTTGTGAGTTGGCGATAACAATTATGTGATACTGAGAAAAGTGTCTTAGGCGTATCACTGCCCAAGGTCTAGGTTAGCCTGTAATGCGACAGACTGGTTGTAAAACGGCGAAAGAACAAATGTACGGGTGAAAACATATTTGTGGCAAATGTCTGGTCTGTAGCATAGCCCGAGGTGTAGGTTGGGTTTGAATGGAATACCTCATTTGTGAGTAGGGAATTCAACGAATGTCACAGCGAAATACGGTTCTGTTGCCACGGTGTCTCCTGTATTGTAGCTGGAGTTCTAAATTAAATTAGACTGCAATAGTTTGGTCGTTAGCTGGCGAAGTTAAGGAATGTGATGGCTAAATATATGTCAGCGATGACAGCTTTGTATCATAGCCTGATGTCTATGTCATATTGGTATGCAACAGACTGGTTGTGGGATGGTGAAACCAACGAAGGTGAAGGCTAAAAACCTGTTGCTGTTGGTAGACTGGTTTGTATCGTAGACCGAGGTCTACATCAGTTCTGTTTTGGAGAGTATTAGGTTCATTGTGACTTGGCGTAGCCAATGTACGTGATAACGAAAAACTTGTCTGTGTTCTGACTCTTGTCTGTACCGTCGTCTGAGGTGTAATTTATGTCTTGTTGAGAGTTGGCGAAGCAGACGGATGTGTCTGTGGTGAGAGACTTGTCTGTAGCGTAGCCTATGGTGTAAGTCAGGCTGCAATGCAACAGTGTAGTTGCGAGTTAACGAAGCCTAGGAAATGTGGTAGCAAAAAACGTGGCTACAGTGACAGATTGGTCCCGTCGTGTACCTGCGTCTAGGTAAGGTTGAAATGCAACAGTCGGATTGTGAGATAGCAGAACCAATGGACGTGGTAGCGAAAGATGTGTGTCTGGTGACAGACTGGTATGCATCATAGCCCGAGGTCTACATCTGTTGTGGATGCAACAACCTTGTTGTGAGTTGGCCAATCCAATGCACTTGGTGGTTAAGGTCGTGTTGGCGGTGACAGACTGGTCTGTAGTGTTGATCGAACTTTAGAAACCTTGTGGTTGCATCAGTTACGTTGTGATTTGGCGAAGCCAAGGTATGTGAAAGCAATATCTTTTCTAAGGTGGCCCGTTTGACTTATGTCTTCAATGGAATGCAACAGTTTGTTTTTGAACTGGCGATGTCGACGCTGTGATGATGAAAAACGTGTCTTTGGTGACAAGACAGGTCATTATCGTAGTCCGATGTCTACGTTAGGTTGGAATGCCAGAGGTTAGTAGTGAGCAGAATGAATGTGATACCGATAAACGATAAATTGGTGTGCATCGTAGTGCGAGGTCCATATTAGGTTGCAAATGAGACTTTACGTAGTGAACTGGTGCAGTCAACCAATGTGTATAAGTCCTGTCGGCTGGTCCCGGCGGAGGTTCGAGTCTTTCCTCGGGCATGGGTGTGTGTGTTTGTCCTTAGGATAGTTTAGCTTAAGTTAGGTTAAGTAGTGTGTAAGCCTAGGGACTGATAACCTTAGCAGTTAAATCCCATAAGATTTCACACGCATTTGAACATTTGAACATGGTCTGTGTCGTTACCCGAAGTCTAAGTTAATTCTGAGTGCTAGAGTCTGAGTAGCGCGATTGGCGAATCCATAGCACATTATAGGAAAAAACCTCTCCGTCGTGGCAGTGTGATGTCCATCGTGCCTCGAGGTCTAGGTAAGGGTGAAATGCTACAGTTACGTTGCGAATGTGCGAAGTTAGCGAATGTTACAGAGGAAAACGTGTCTGCGGTGACAGACTGGTCTGTTTAATTTCCCGAGGTCCATGGTAATTCAGAATGCAAAGGTTTGGTAGTGGAATGGTGAATCTAACGAATGTGATAGTGAAAAATATATATTTCATGACAGAGATATCTGTTTCGTAGCTGCAGATCTACATTACTTTGGACTGCACAGTTTGGTTGTGAGTTTCCAAACTAAAGGTATGTGATGGCGGGAAACATGTCTGTGGTGACAGACTGGTCTGCATCGCAGCCTGAGATCTTGGTTAGGTTGAATTCAACAGGTTGGTTCTGATTACGCAAGGTCCACAAATATCACAGCAAAAAAAAAAAAAACGTGTCTCTAATTACAGACAGGTCTATCGTAGCGCGAGTTCTATATTACATTGGAAAGAAACAGGTATGTAGTGAGTTGGTGAAGTCAACGAATATGATAGTGCAAGACATGTCTGTAGTGAGAGACTCATCTGTACCATAGCTTGAGGTCAACGTTAGTTTGGAACTGAACAGTTTGGTTGCGAAATGGCGGAACGTAGGTATGTGACAGCGAAAAACATGTCACTGGTGAAAGATTGATGCTATCGTAGACCAAAGTGCGAGTCAAGTGGGAAGGAACTTGTTTACTTGACAAATCTAATGAATATTGTAGCGAAAGACCCGTCTGTGGTGACAGTCTGATATGTAGCTTAGCCCGAGGTATAAATTATCATAGATTGCCACAGTTTTGTTATGAAATAGCAAAACTGACAATACATTTGCGACAAAAGTATCTATGGTGATACACTGGTTTGTGGCGTAGCCCATGGTCTAGAACAAGTATAGGCATGCAATGGTTCGATTGAGAGTTTTCGAAGCGAATGAATTTCATAGCATAAAACTTGTCTGTAGTGGCAGACTGGTCTCTGTCGTAGCTAAGATCTAGGTTGAATTCAATACAACAGATCATTCTGAATTGGCGAAGCCAATGATTGTGACATTGAAAAACGTGTCTGTGGTAGCGCAGCTATTGCAGCATGAGGTCTGGGTTAGGTTGGACTGCGAAACTTTTGTTGTTACTTGTCAAAGCCAACGTATGTGATAGTCGAAGACTGATCTGCATTGCAGCCAAGGAGTACATTATGTCATAATGTAGCAGTTTGGTAGTGAGCTCACGAAGTCTACGGATGCGTTAGCAAAAAACGTGTCTTTTGTGACCAACTCTTCGTATCGTACCCCAATTTACGAATTCACGGATATGATGTGTAAAAAAAATCTGTGGTGACATTCTGGTCTGTATCGTAGTCTGAGGAGCAAGGTCTAGGTTAGGTTGGAATGCTACAGTTTGGTTGTAGGCTGGCAAAGACAAAAAATGGGCTAGGTTGACACAAGGGTCTCTCACGTGAACTGAGGTCTAAGTCTGGTTGGAGTGCATTAATCTGTCAAAAATGGTTCAAATCGTTCTAAGTACTAAGGGACTTAACAGCTGAGGTCATCAGTCCCCTAGACTTAGAACTACTTAACCCGAGGACGCCCAAGCTTTTTTTCTGACTTGGACGCCTAGGGGGGGGGGGGGGGGGGGGGGTTTGGCGAACCCATAGGTATTAAATAAGTTTACTGATGAAAAATTACAACTTTCAAAATGGTTTATGTATTTTAACTAAGACATCGGTTTATAAATGTTGTTAATTGTTATAAATATTGGATTGAGTGAATAAAAATTGACATATTACAATACAAAATACAGATGTGTTCATGAACAATAGACTACTCTGTGTCCTCAACTTCAAGGCAAGAGACACAATTCACAATTTTTTCTGAATGTGTGTTACATACATGTTTATGACACTGTCCACAATACTGTTTTGGTTTACTTAGATTGTTGTACTTCTGCTTCTTTGTTTTAGCTTCTCTTACACAAATATGGCACCGACCTTTCCTGCAGGAGGCTGACGTGCTTCTGTTGTTACTTCTTTGATTTTCTTTTGTAGAATAGCCTCCATTGATTGAAGAATCTGGTCAGATAACCCTCTTGTATTGGCACTTCTTTCTTCTACCTGCAATTTCACTAGTTCCCTCCCAGATTGCAGAAGATAAAGTTTTCATTTGTTGTGTTTCTTTTCAGTCCATCTTGGATGTTGCTGAATGAATATGATGGTTGCACTGAGAGCACAAATGTCGGTGAGAGAGTAAAATACAGATAGAGGCCATCTCTTTGTTCCCCTCTTCCACCTTTAGTGGAATTATAATAGCATTTATCTCGGTTTTATTCTTCTCTCCTCCAGCAGTGCCTTTATCTTGGTGCATTGTTGACAACATCAGTAAGTTTTTACTTGGTTTCGTTTTTGCTATGTAGGGCACCAAAGTTACTGGAGGCCTACCTGTTGATGGGTCTGTGAACAAGAACATTGATGAATATAGCTCTCGATATGACGTGTCCTTCATTATGTCTGGAATATGCTTCCTGTTTGACTGAAGAGTTCCTACTGTAGTAGCTTTGTAGTCTTTGTATAACTCTTCCGCCAAATCCATCGATGTGTAGTATCGGTCTGTAGTAATATTTCGACCAGTATTTGTCACAGGTACTACCAGACGTTTGACGACAGCTGCTGAACCCTGTTCTTCTTTCGAGAAATTCTGAACATTACCTGCATAGAGTTCCATATTCAAGACGTATCTGTCTACTGCATCAGACATCATGCGTATAAGGATGCCATACTTGGCAGGTTTATCCTTCGTAAATACTTTGAAGGGACAGTGCCCTCTAAACAAGCTGTGTGTCAATGGTGAGGTCGACCCCTGGTTTATACAGTAGTGGAAACCTATCATTCACTTTGTAGAACTTGTCTACTTCCCTTCTTAGCTGGCGGGTACTTTTGTCATCAAACCTTATGATTGCAATAAGTTCCTTGAAACGTTCTCTAGCCATAATACCATTGTAAACTGGCCGACCCATTAGATCTGATCAAAGATCGTCTACACTGACAGAATTGTCCTTATTTGCCCCCATAAGTGTCAGGATTCCTATAAAGGCATACAATTCTTTCTCATTAGTCAAAGTAACATTTCGCCTAACTGCCTCTTCATTTGAATGTTATACTATAACATCCATGATGTCAGGCATAAGAAGTAACTTCAAGGCTTCTCCAGGTGAATGGCAAACACCACCTGGAGTTACTCCTGCCTGCTGTCTTACTATATTAGCAACAGACCTCCGAGGAATTAAAGGCTGTGTGGATACTTACCTTCTGCCAGACTCAGCCACAATAACATCCTGGTGGTCACTGCTTGAAGCTGCGCTATCTTCATCTTCTCTAACATTCACATCACTTTTCCGATCTGAATCATACTCCATAACACCATCCTCATATTCACTTTCACTCCCCAAATCAGAATCGTCATCTAAAATTTGATTCAGAACACTTTCTAAAGACGAGTCACGTATTCTTTTAGTCATTTCTAAGTGTGGGTGTGAACAGAACTGCACTAACTAACTGCAAATTTACAAGATAAATAACAGCTGACTGACATCAACAATCACTTCCTCTGAAAGTAAACCGATTGTTGTGAATATCAAGAATACCAACCAACAAGAAACTAGCTTGCATTGTTGTAGAGATGAGAAATATGAAATCCTAGTAAGGGAAATTTTCTATAGCATGGAGGCCTAAGGGGGGAGGGGCGTTGTAGGACCCATAATAAGTCTATTTATTTTTTGAGTGGTGAGTCATAAAAAAAATAACGATTTTGTCCATCTCTACTGCTGACCAGTCGCCTCACATGTGTTTGTTCACATCAGCATCGTTCTTACGGTGAATACAGTATGGAGAAGCAGTAACGTACATGCTAAATATTTAAATCTAGTCACGTCAGTGTTCACTGGAGAATGAGGATATAACTCCCGAAGACCAACATCTTAGGTTACGTCCTATGACGCTTGCGCAGACATCAATGAATCGAAATAGTAAGTGTAATATGATGCAGTTCAATCAGAAATAACATCGCCAGGAGGCTGTGAACTGTCAGATGTCGTATCGGACGTAAAGAGAGACAGGTCAACACTACACTTTGCGCCCATGTCGTCTGAAGTCGCCGCTATACATTCTCCCAGCGTTCTGGACAGCTAAGGTGGCCAGCACGCGGTGTACAAGAGCCATGAGCGCTGAGGAGTGACCCATATTGTCTCAGGTTATCTAGTTAACCCTCCTCAAATACTGTGTTCGTTCATATCATATGATGTGTCTCTTAGACCCAATTTGCTCTTATCTCCTATCTTTTAATGACTCAGAATACACACAGGTTTTACATTGATTTAAGTTGTACATATAATGCAAGCAAAAACGTTTTGCTTTGGGTTTGAACAAATATTTGTTTGTTTTACTACTTCGTTGATGGTTCTTCAGAAGTGACAGGGCCAGTTCGCAGCTCGTAAAACGGTTTCCCGCGGTTCTGTTCCTAGATGTTTTGGTTGCTCTCCAATGAACTTCCTAATTTGAGGTGTAAGCTGTTCTTGCACGAGCTAGACTGAACACATTCATTCCGTATTTGCCAAGTTTGGAAGGAATATACATTTGAAACCTACATCGTCCTCGAAATTTTACAAGCATTTCATGTGCAGTCATATATTCTCTAATAGAATAACGTGCCATGGATTTTTCTGTGAATAAATCATAGATATTTCGTAAAGGGGCTAATTTATACCGTATTTCTCTGTCACACCTAGTTGACTTATTATCAAATCATAGACATAATACCAGAAGACTGAACCTCTGTAGAGTCATTGCAGTATAGAACATTTATGATTCTGTGTCACTTCTGCCCCAGAGTTCTTCTATATTTACCCTAAGCATCCTTGTATGTTTCACCCAAATACAGCAGACCAATATAAAATTGATTTCAACTCTCTCTGTCTCATGAATAAAGGACTGAGAAGAAGAATATTTAGAATTAGCCGAGATTAGACCTCCCATTGCTTCATCCAATATTTCAGCAGTGAAATACATCCGCCATATTTCTGTTTCCGACTGCGCGGTGTAGCCGCACGGTCTGACGTGCCTTGCCATGGTTATCGCGGCTGTTTCCGTCGGAGGTTCGAGACCACCTCGGGTGCGGCTGTGTGTGTTGTCCTTAGCGTAAATCAGATTAAGTAGTGTGTAAACCTAGGGATAGATCATCTCAACAGTTTGGTCCCATAGGCACTTATCACCACCACTGTTTCTGTCTTTTTTTTTCCTTCGCAAGTCCAGTCACACCTGAAATATGTCGTAAAATATTGTGTGACCTAGTCCGGAAATGAGGATTAGCAATATCTTTCATCCATTTAGCATGACAGTCCTTACCAAAAACCTATGTATTGTTATTCCGATTTGTATCGCTGTCTTCACTTTCCATATCGTGTGTACTATATAGTTCAGAGTCTGAGCTTACGCCTTCTTCACCTGATTCTTCACTAGCCATTTCATTTATCAATTTATAGTGCAGAGAAGTAACTTTCTCATCCATTTTAGCTCCCATCTAAAGTAAACAGGGTGATACAGTGTATTTAATATGTGCAAAAATCGTATTTATGTTTCAAAACAAGATATCAGAAGTGCTACTGTGGGTCCTGTAGACCCAAACAGTACTTACGTGCTTGCTACCGGCAGTTCTGTCAGAATCAGACACGTCAAATTCACTCCTCGCCAGTTGAATTCAACCCACATCGACAATCAAATTTCACAACGGTGGAAGATAAGAAGCTTTAGCAGATATCGGACGGTGATAGTGTTCTAAACCTAACGAAAACTGATCACCAACGTAGAGCTGTGTCTGGCAGACCCTACTATAGTAATGGAAGGTAAACATACATTTGGCTAGTCATGTGTGTCTACTGAGAATTAGTCCAAAGTACCGACCTGCGTGTTACACGAGCAACTGAAAACATTCCCTGCTTTAAATCATAAACTGAGATTTCACTGGGATGAAAGAAAAATGAAAAAATTAAAACTGCAGGCTTTCTTTATATATTCTTAAAATTTTGCAGTCATGATTTCTTCCCCTGTTTCGTGACTTACTCAACAGCGTCTTTTTATGATTTTCCTTTGTTGGTCGTAATTATCAGTTTTCTTCCTTAAATTATATCCTCATTCTGGCCTAATATTATTTCCAGCAGAATGGCAAACTATGAAGGACACACTTTCAATTTATTATGCTCCATCTTTACAACACAAAATTCGATACCAGACATACAGTTGTTGCCAAGCGTATTTAGTGCTGTTTTAAACCGTTAATTTGGTCCAAGGTCAGTGTTACTCAATATAGCTAATTCGCTGTCTGGGTACATTTTCTGGATCCCTGGCTAGCCAAAGCGAATTCGTGAACTGCGTTCATTTCCTGGATCCACTATCAGCCAAGTTTAAACAGTTGACCCCGACAGTTACATAGTTCCCTCAAACACGCTACAGCTTTCGTAGTTGAAATGCGATGTATTTTCATAATGGACAGCAAAATACTCGTCACATATTTGCTCATCATGTAATAATTTTTCTGAATTCCTTGCACTTTGTTTTTCATAAAGGAATGCGCGTCAGGGAGTGGACATTGATCTCGGCCTGTTAGCGACCACAAACTGTTTCTCAAATTCTGTTCATTCGACAAATCAAAACGGAAACGCTATAGATCAGACTGTCACCACAACTAAGATTTAAAGAGAGAGACACTAACAACTTCTCATCCAAAGTGACGTGTGATTCCATTTGTTATAACTGACGTCACATTTTAGTTTTCATCCACGCTGATTTCCACTGGGCTGATATGAGAATGGACTTGTATTGCTTACATAACGCTATTGTAATTTTAGACTTATTATCTACAGCAGTGGCTTCAGCTACTCTTGGGGCATTAAGAGTTAAATTAAACACCTAAATAAAGTTTGGAACGAAAATTGACGTAAAAATCATGGAGGAAGACAGCAACGAGACAAAAATACCGTTAAGAAGCTTCCTTGTTTCGACCTGACCTGTTTAGAGCCATTGTGCCCGCTTCCACGTGGCTAGAGATGTTTCACCGCACTCTGAGAATAATCAGCACCACGTCGCCCAGTCGACTATTTTGTTTTGATGAGGAGTGTTTTGTTCCTCTTCAGCTACTTGGAAGGAAGCGCAAAGTGTCAAAATGTCCGCAGCACACATAGCGTGCACAGTGAACTGGGGCGTTCGTCTCGATACTTGCAGCTTCAGAAATGATCTTTAAACGCAGCATTATTACCTGCAAGCTTATACACTAAACTAACACAAGCGCAGCCATCAGAAGATGGACATGACGGGCAATAGGAATAATGTCAAAAAAATGAAACTTCTGAAAAATATTTGTGGATGATCGCAGTCACCAAAATAGTTATTTGAATAAAGGGAATGGAGAGGACTTTCACTCTGCTGTGTAATGTACGCCGGTTTCAAACTCTCTGGGAGATTGATACTGCGTGTCGGACTGGGGCTGGAACTCGAATACTTAGCCTTTAGCGGGCAGAGATCTGCCGGCTGAGCTACGCAGCCACGATTCAGTAGGCGTCCTCAAGGCTTTACTTCCACCGCAACCTCTTCTGCTGCCTCGCAGACCTCACAGGGAAGCTCCTGCAAAGCTGTCGGGGACAGCACTCCTGGAAGAAAGGATACTGTGGCTTAGCCATAGCCCCGGGGATTACTTTGACAATGGATATCCACTTCGCGGTGGAGTGTGCTCGGCTTTGAAATACCTTGCATGTCTCGCGGACTGTTTCAGTTTGGTAGGAGATACAAAGGGGCACTTAGTGTGATTAACATATGGGATGGATAAAATATCGTCCATTTTTGAAATGACGAGACGTAAGGAATAACATATTTAACTGTTATGTGGAACCATGATATGTGCCAGCGAGATGATTGGGGCTGTGTGTTTCTAACAGTCTTTTCATAAATTCTAATTGGTATTTGTCAGTGTGCGCCGTCAGGGGTAGGGAACGCCCCACCTTGACTCAGCGCCTTCTTGGTTCCCATTGCACCTTTCCACCCGCAAGCACTGTAAGTCACGTTCATTTCGTAGTGTCGTGTCCGGGTCCTCTTCTCCCTCTATGTCCATCAGTGCTGCCAATGATTAGCAATTATATTACCCACCCACGATCGTCATATTACTCCATTTTACATCAAAATTCTATCTGTTTCAAAAATATTTCGCAGAAATGCTAACATACAAGAAAATGACCTTGGGTTACACGAAAAATTAAAAATTAAACATTTTACTTACCTAATCCTAGTTTCCTGGCTCTGAGCGATGCCAAACACTGCTTGGCATTATTTCTCTCTTCGATTCGAAAGAAACACATTCTCCTTCGCCTTCTGTCTCCTCTTTTGCAGCTATAAATGATACAATGGTTTCAGTTTTCAGTCTTTTCCTGTGAGCCCCTTTTAAGTTTTTAAAGGTACTAATTACTCGTTCTGCCGATGTACTGGAGAAAGGAAGACAGAAAAGAAGGGGGATTATTTTTCTGTAAATTTGAGAAATATAGGGTTTTGGCTGCTGATTTCGTATCAAAAAACGTTTTTCCAAACTACCGTCATAGGTTTAGATATATCTAATCTAAGTTTCTCATGCTCCAGCCTAACATGATTTTCCCACCCAGCATCCAGCTGCTAACAGTTGATTAATTTTTGCAGAACAGGAAACCCCTTTACGAAAGGGAGCAAGGATTTCACAGTGTAACATGGGGCTACGTTTGCTTCCACTATGGAAATTATTTCAAAAATGACATCTGAGAAGTCAAATCGTCTTTTGACCTGTCATACAAGCTCTCCATATAAATTCAAATACCTTTTGTAAAAGCTATTTATGTCCTGTTGCTGGTCTTCAGTGTTGGCTCTACGTCCATGAAATGCTTCCTCTGCAGTGATACCCAAGTATATCTTACCTAATCTAGCGCAGTGCTTATGATCTGTATGGTCTAAGAGAAAAATTGGAGTTGTCTTAATAACATCTAAATTAGTTCAATTAGAACAAAGATCTTTAAGCATTTGTGGTACTTCCGTTATCTTTTTATGAAGGAGAGAGACTTCACTTTGAAAAAATATATTGAGGTCTGTAAGTATGCCTAAGACATGAATACCAAATAAGCCAAAGTAAATGTGTTATCCATAGTTGAATGCATACTTTCTGTACCTGAAGATAATTTTTCCAAAACAAGATTTCTGAGGCCTACATGAAGTGCGTCATACTGTTCCAATACCCTACCCACACACGATCTGACAGGCAACTATCGAGTTTCGTAGGGGTATAGAACACTGTGTATTTCAGTACGAAAAAACACTTGAAATTCTTTAAATGTATCCTTCCTGCCAAAACATCTACTGAAATGGGAACTTAAGTTTCTCAGCAAATCCTTGACGCTTCTTGGAAGTTTTAAGCATACCTCTGAAGCACGAATATAAATCAAATCACATAAGCATTCAGTACGTGCTACATGCTGGAAGTCTCTTTTTAGACTTGTAAAAACTGAATAATGCTCTCCAACCATTAAATTGGCTGTGTCCGAGAGAAAACCAAAGAGATTATCAAGATTAATGCTCTCTGGTTTAAAAGAATCTTTCATTTCCTTGTATAAGGCGTCAGCAGTACCCGATGAAACTTCAAACTTATCAAAGAAATTAGTTTTAATCTGGCCTGAATTCTTATCAAAATGCACGATTGTTAATGCAAATTATTTATCAACAGTTAGACCAGTAGTTTCATCCATGATCAGTGAAGAAAACTTACCTGGATGTCTCAGCTTATCAAACAACGATCCTGAAAACGACTTCCCTAACACATTCTTAATAACGCTTGGATATCGTACACTTTACAGCAATCTTCTGAGCGATTGCTGAATCCTTGTATCCGAGGTGCAGAATGTTAAGTTATTGCCAGAGACAAGTGCTATCAATGTAATTTCTTCTCTATCTACGTCGTCGGCGTTGCTATTTAGTATTGAAGATATATAAGAAGTAGATTCAACAGTTTTCAGTTGATTAATATATTTGGAAAACTGTCATGCGTCTTAAAATTTCAGATTTATGTGCTGTTAAAACACTACCACATACCCTTTGTTTGTTGCTCTTCTGTGACCAACCAGTGCAAACGAGCACGCCTAACAAGGCGTCACAAAACCTGTTGATATCTGATTTGCTTGATTTC
Organism: Schistocerca serialis cubense; assembly: GCF_023864345.2. Classification (NCBI taxonomy): domain Eukaryota; kingdom Metazoa; phylum Arthropoda; class Insecta; order Orthoptera; family Acrididae; genus Schistocerca; species Schistocerca serialis. Next base: position 135,169,969 of record NC_064648.1, on the reverse strand, counting down.
CCATTAGAAGAACACGATGTTGAGGTAGAGGTACCGTTATGGTCCTTCTCAATAAGCTCACATTGTAAATTAGGGATTTCAGGTAAGTTAGGTGAGACAGTAAATTCACGAGGAGTATGCAGATTGTCTACAGATTTTGCACTAACACTTTATATACGCCGGCCGAGTGGTTCTAGGCGCTACAGTCTCGAACCGCGTGACTGCTCTTGGATGTAGGTTCTACTTACTACGCCACTATAAATGAAACTTTAAGACATTTTGATGTATTAACAGCCATCAATGTTTTTCTTAATCATACTTTACCTACGTAATTTTCATTTCAAAATTCGTGTACGGTCACCGTCTTTTTCTAAGCGCTATTTGTGCTCTGATTGTCCTGCTGTACATACGTGCTTCATATGTGACTCTGCTTCCTGCTTCGTAGTGAAACACGCTGGCGGAACATCATTAATGGCTAGAAACAAGTTTTTCTTAATGTTTTTGTCAACATTACAGAGAAAAAAATCAGCGTTGACGTTTTGAGAGTAATATGATGTAGTAAATACACAGGACAATGTTGTACTATATTCATAGCGTAATCAGTAGCGGCATCAATTGGTAACGGAGGGGACTGATGGGCACCGGTTCGAAACCCGTTGCGATCTACGGTTCCTTGTTATTCGGTTTGAATACCTAAATTATTTAAATATGAAGTTTTCTCAAATACGTGGTAATTAATTCATGCTTAACCATCATTCTTCCAAGATAGACACATCTTCTAGTTTCTAATTATATGTCACACGCAGAATTCTAGTTATCGTTGCTAATACAAATTCTTAATTGTCAATATATTATAAAAGATAATTAAAGATTTTGAAGTTAAGAAAACATTACACAATTAAAGTTTTTGCAGAAAAATTAAATATCAAATAATCTTTGTCTGAATATGCGTCTTACTTTATAGTACAGAACTGGTCTCAGACGAGGCAGACGGCATGGAGCGCACAGTAAGAATGGTGCATTTCTACAGTTGTCACCTGAACGGTACAATCCGAACCTAACAGAATTGATCTGGAGCCTAGTTAAGGGTTATATCACGAGAAGCCGGCAGGAGTGGCCGTGCGGTTCGAGACACTACAGTCTGGAACAGCGTGACCACTACGATCGCAGGTCCGAATCCTGCCTCGGGCATGGATGTGTGTGATGTCCTTAGGTTAGTTACGTTTAAGTAGTTCTAAGTTCTAGGGGACTGATGACCTCAGAAGTTAAGACGCATAGTGCTCAGAGCCATTTTTCTATCACGAGAAATAACGAGACATTTAAGCTGCCAAACTTACTGGAACTAATGCACGAAGCTTTGTGACGCATCACTGTGAGCGATAGTGAAATGCAGAATGGCACGTCATAGAAGAGGAGGAGGAGGAGGAAATGTGGACTTTTTGGTATCTTGAGGTTCTATTGCTGATCACCTCGTTATCAACTTAGCAGCACTGAAATATACCGCATTCCTCGGAGTCCGATATGGAAGAAGTTCGGAAGCTTCAATTCAGCCCTGCATCGACTCGTGCTGCACCTTGTGTTTAGATTGCATTGGTTTTCCTTTTCTTCCCTTGACATTTTTTTAAATATGTTGTCTGTCATTAAGTGGCTGCTTGGTTGTCTTTTCCCTCTGCTATCGATATCTGCGTTTTTGCTTCCGGGAAACTGCTATGGAGGAAGCGAGATCTTAGACCAGTTGTAACCTCGTGTGGTGGCGCGCAAGTAGGGGGCTGCGTGCAGTGTGTGGTGGACACGGGAGGGCAGTGTGGCTCTCCAGCGCGAAGCAGGCGTGGTCGGCTGTACCGAGCCGCCACGTGGTGTGTGTCGGTTGTGTGTAACGAGCGGCTCGGGTCGGCGGAAGAGCTCCCCGCGTGTCGGTTGTATACAGAATCGCCCCACGAGTAGTTGCCGTTCATTTCGCCTTGGTGGGACGTTAGCAAGCGTCTTTAAATCCTCCGTTTCAACACTGGAGTTTAAAAGGAGACACCTAACGTGAAGGAGCGGTCACTACCCGTCGACGTTGCAGAGAAGACGTGAACTCCGGTGGCAGAGCGTGTTGTCGCGTGACCGTGGCGTGTCGGGTACGCTGGCGACGCGTGCGCAATCGGATGTGTCGATCCTTGCCATCGGAGGTCGTGTCCTGCCTGTTCGAGCATAATTGCAAGTTAAGTTCGTGGAATGTTTAATCATTAAGTAATGATTTTGTGTAACCAGCGTCTCTTCTGCCTTGTGGCCTCTGGCGACCGGGTTTCCTGTACCCGGCACCGTTGTAATTGAAGACAATGATCTTTCCACCTCCTCTCGTTACTGTCCGATGGGAGGTGTAGTTTTGGCAGTTTCATTGTTTCGCTATTCTGACGTGGGTTATGAGTAAATTCATGATTCTTGTTGGTTGATCATGTGGTCGCTCATTCAGGACTGTGCGGTGTAATGTTGCCTTGCACGAGGTTAGCTCTAATTCTGTCAGCAAGTTAAGCCATCTTATAACAAGTTTTCGCTGGCTAAAAGTCGGCGCAGTGACCCAGCCTAAGAGTGGCAATTGTGTTTACGGGCGTATTTAAATTGGTCAGTATTCTGCCTAGCCTGAGCATCCCCGAGTGGGTGATTTGTGGCCGCCTTACACGGGCCCGTCATATCTGTTACGTTCTAATGATATTCCAGGACACTTCAGTTTAAAATTTCTTTAAATTCCTCCAAGTTTGTAAATTCCTTTTATTGTCATTATTCGTGTGTTTGCTGAGACCTGTTTAAATTTTTTAATGGCGGTGTTGGTAGCTTCACTACCTCACCGTACTTTATTAACAAAATTCTGTATTTACTTTAGTAACCTGTGTAATAATGTTCTTTAAATCTTTTACATTCTTGTATTGCTATAAATTACTTTGATTGGCGTTAGCGACGTGTTTTAAAAGGTAGTTTATTGCCATGCTGCTAGCTTCTGTGTTTTTTTAAAAAAATTTTAAACTGTTGTATTGCTATGAATTACTCGATTGCCGTGATTCTTGATAATCAAAATATCCACGGGTGTGCTGCCGGTCTATAGTGTCCAACCGGCAGCACACCCGTGGATATTTTGATTACTTCATTGCCGTTAGCGGCGTGTTTAAAAGGCTGTTTGTTGCCGTACTGCTAGTTTCTGTAAGATACGAATAAAACATTTGTGAAAATCTCAACTCGACAGTAAACTACTTGAAATTTGGCGCCTTTCCCAACTTGTGGTGTGGCTTGTAGTAACGGTAACCACCGTGTGTCACCAATATTTAACTGCCAGGTGAAATCCTGGCATTGCGCTTTTACGCCGCACACAGCTCATGCTGGAAAATTACCCTTGTTAAAGTCAGGAACTTTCATAACTCCAGTTTTTAATTACAGTAGTGTGTTAGCTAAGATCGAGAGCATGTTATATTTTCGAGCAGATCACCTAAGAAGCGTATCACCTCAATTTTACCATTATTTCCTCCTGTTCAAAAAGTAAATGAGCTTCAAGGCTACATTGTTTCCAGCTCGTCTCTTTTTGCGTCTTTATTACAACGGTTCACTGGACTGCAGGTTTGTTGGACCAGCTCGCTGGCCAGTGCTGTCCAAGTTAAATGTGACAGTAAAGCTGTTGTTCCCTATTATCGCTGAGTCGATGTACGCGTAACGCACAGCACGAAACGTATCATGTAACTCTTCAGGCTTTCGTTGTCACTGAAGTTTTCTGTGTTATTAGGCCCCATCATATTTCATCTAACATAATCGACGATTCGACCCGCCAGCTGGCCTCTTCCTCAGGATCTCCTGGTGTCCACTACTGCTAGAACACTCTAGCAGTAGTGGACACCGGAAGCTCTTCATGAAGATCGCAACAGAGGGTTCGAAACGTCGATTATTTTAGAGGAAATGTAACACGACCTACTAAAACAGAAGATTTTAACTCCATAAAAGGTATCCTAATTGTCGTGGTTGAGTGTACTCGGGACAGCTTGGCTTCTGCTCCACGTGAACCGAATTCCAATGAGGTTCCAGCAAACACGGAAGAATAGATAGTTTAATGTTAACATGGGGTTTATTATTTTGGCGAATGGAGTATATCACAAGAATAACTAACTAATAGGTTTAAGAGTTATGACACTTACTAAATTTAACAGACAGCGATTTGCATACAACCAAAAATATTTGGTGTGAAAATTACGAAATTTTCCAGAATATAGACACCATTTCATTTTACTCTCTAAATATCCACCGACCACGGATTTACCCTACACTGGGTAATTACCCTCCAATTAGAAATATATCCGCAGAGAGGAGGCCCGCTTCCCCACTCCACTCCCCTCCCCTCCCCTCCCCTCACCGCCCCTCCCCTGCCCTCCCCTACATTACTGGGCTGGGTGCTCCGGCTTCTCAGGGAGCCATTTCACACCAGATGACGTATGAAGCGGGCCACTTCAGGACCGGACACAGCCACACACAGAGCGCCAATTGACGGCTCTGGAACGCTCGCACCAGCCTCTGTATTGTCAGCCGCCCAGGGCGGGCGGCCAGATGCGTATTTTGCTGGTCCCAGTGCACTGCGTTGCACACAGACTAGCAGTACCGCATTTGGCCGCTGTTACACTATCACATTTCTTTGTGAATGTTGATATGTCAAATATTTATGTGAAAGACATTTGATGGTGTAATATGGAACTTTGTCGAACCTTGCCTGTCGTCAAATAAATAAACTATGTGACCAAAACTATCCAGACACCCCCAAAAACATACGTTTTTCAAATTAGGTGTATCATGCTGCCACCTACTGCCAGGTACTCCATATCTGCGACCATTAGGCATCGTGAGAGAGCAGAATGGGGCGCTCTGCGGAACTCATGGACTTTGAACTTGGTCAGGTGATTGGGTGTCACTTGCGTCAAAAGTCTCTACGTGGGATACCACGCTTTTAAACATCGCTAGGTGCACTGTTTCCGATGTGATTGTGAAGCGGAAACGTGAAGTTACACCTACAGCACAAAAACATACAGGCTAGTGTCGTCTATAGACTGACAGGGACTGCCGACAGTTGAACAGGGTTGTAATGTGTAATTGGCAGACATCTATCCAGACCATCACACATGAATTCCAAGCTGCATCAGGATCCACTTTAAGTACGACAGTTAGGTATGAGGTGAGAAATCTTGGATATCGTTGCATCTTTCAACATGATCGAGCACCTGTTCATAATGTACGGCCTGCGGCAGAGTAGTTACACAATAACATACCTGTAATGGACTGGCCTGCACAGAGTCCTGACCTGAATCCTACAGAATACATTTGCGATGTTTTGGAATGCCGACTTCGTGCCAGGCCTCACCGACCGACATCGATACCTTTCCTCAGCGCAGCACTCCATGAAGAATGGGCTGCCATTCCATAAGAAACCTTCCAGCACCTGACTGAACGTATGCCTGCGAGAGTGGAAGCTGTCGTGAAGGCTAAGGGTGGGCCAACACCATATTGAATTCCAGTATTACCGATGGAGGGCGCCACGAACTTGTAAGTCATTTCAGCCAGGTGTCCGGATACTTTTGATCACATAATGTATGATCAAATGTACTGCCCCTCTGTAGATTTGGTCATGAAAGTCGTTTGTTTTCTGTTCGCTGCAATGTGAAGTGTAACCGCTTCGAGCGCTGGCGTCGCTACGGGTATTTGACGTCTCTGTAGTGTGTTTGTTTTTTTCTTTCAACACTTTTTTTTTAATAAACTTGCTTCGACTAGGATGGGGGGGGGGAGAGCAAAGGGCACAGTGCATGTTATTAGTTGTGAGTTGGTGGGTAGGTGGAATATGCTGCAGGCGACATATGCACACATCTGGAAACATCCAGGCAGCTTTTCAGTAAGTCGAGTTAGAGGGATGTTGTCACACTTTAAAATAAAAAGAAATTATGTCTTAGCTTTCGCTGGATGCCCCAAGTTGAAAAGTGCTTCACCTGTTTCGTAGTTTTTATTAATTTGGTGGTTGTTGGAAAATTAATAACATTAATTAAATTATTCAAATACTTCTAATTGCTCATACATTGTAACAAACATGTATCTACCTTTACATAGTCCCTTTTTAGTGCTTTATAAATCCCTTCACACCTTTCTGGAATTATTTTGGCAATGTCCAATGTGATATTCGAGTTCTGTGCCATAAACTAGAGTAGCTCTCTCCTGTATCCAGAAATCGCAGTGTCACAGTTTGCCTGTCTTCTGCACATTTAGGATTCCTCAAGAGAGTTTTCTCTCTTGCAATGTGAGAAGCCACTTTACTGATCAAATACTGAAATACACTCTTAAGTAATTTACATATTAAGCCTTGACTTCCTCTACTTGCACCTCTCGTAACGGATTTTTCCGAATGCTTTTACTATCGTAACACAATACGTAGGGCTTCATGCAAGTATGTTTCCTTTTTTCCGCCGCTTTTCTTCCAAATAGGCACAGTGTGTAATTGTGGTACTAGCAACTGCAACGTATTATAACAAGTTGTCCTCCATCATGAAATTTCACTAATAATATGAAGACAGTTTAATACCCCGTTTTAGCGCCCGTCAAAGATCATTGTCAAAGAAATTCGACGATTATTTGGTCATATTTCTCGCTCAAAGAAATATGATAGTGTAATACCGGCCTTAGGAAAGTAATGAGCATCTCGCAAAATATTTTCAGGACTTACTTCAGTCCTGGCCCACACGAGTGCTTTCATTTCGACTTATTACCTGGGCGTCGTCAGACGAAGTGTTTAAAAATACTGGGAAACTGAATCACAAATCAAATACACAACTACATGCAGTATAAAAAAACGTTACGTAGTAACTCATTAACTGCGCAGCCGCCCCCAAGATACACACACCTGTGAGTTGCTTGTTGGAAGTGGTAAACCACTCAGGAGGGGGAAACCATGGACGGGTTCCAGCCCTCGGTGTCTCTTTCCCCCCACTCAGGTGTGAAAGGTGGGCAGAATGACCTCTCAGATGTCTCCGTGTGTGCTGCGATCAGACTAATTCTACAAGGACAGGTTCCCCTCGGTCCGATCGACTTTTGGGACTATCTATACCGTGATGTACGTTAGGATACCAGGTATCACACACGGCAGCGATTCAGCCAGGTGGGCCCTTATTTGCGAGTTATTTCCGAGAAAAAAAGAAAAATTCGTAATTTCGCGTGATGCTCAATAGCACTGAAAAAGGAGCGTTAATGATGATGATGTTCGGTTTGAAGGACGCTCAACTTTGCATCCATCAGCACCCATACAAAGTCCCAATTTTTACACAATCCAGTCTAGTCACTAACACGAATGATGATGATGGAATGATAAGGACAATATAAACACGCATTCCCCGAGCAGAGAAAATGCGCAACTCGGTCGGGAATCGAACCTGGGTCCCGGTAGCAGCTAGACCACGAGCTGCGGACTCAGAAAAAGGTGCGTCGTATAGTCTGGTTGTATGGTGTAAGGGACAGGTTGTGTCTTCGAAACTGATCGAGCACATAAATTATTTTTTATTTTTTAACCTCCATGGAAATTACTTTCATCATTATTTATATCCCCCCATGAACCATGGACCTTGCCGTTGGTGGGGAGGCTTGCGTGCCTCAGCGATACAGATAGCCGTACCGTAGGTGCAACCACAACGGAGGGGTATCTGTTGAGAGGCCAGACAAACGTGTGGTTCCTGAAGAGGGGCAGCAGCCTTTTCAGTAGTTGCAAGGGCAACAGTCTGGATGATTGACTGATCTGGCCTTGTAACAATAACCAAAACGGCCTTGCTGTGCTGGTACTGCGAACGGCTGAAAGCAAGGGGAAACTACAGCCGTAATTTTTCCCGAGGGCATGCAGCTTTACTGTATGATTACATGATGATGGCGTCCTCTTGGGTAAAATATTCCGGAGGTAAAATAGTCCCCCATTCGGATCTCCGGGCGGGGACTACTCAAGAGGATGTCGTTATCAGGAAAAAGAAAACTGGCGTTCTACGGATCGGAGCGTGGAATGTCAGATCCCTTAATCGGGCAGGTAGGTTAGAAAATTTAAAAAGGGAAATGGATAGGTTGAAGTTAGATATAGTGGGAATTAGTGAAGTTCGGTGGCAGGAGGAACAAGACTTCTGGTCAGGTGACTACAGGGTTATAAACACAAAATCAAATAGGGGTAATGCAGGAGTAGGTTTAATAATGAATAGGAAAATAGGAATGAGGGTAAGCTACTACAAACAGCATAGTGAACGCATTATTGTGGCCAAGATAGATACGAAGCCCACACCTACTACAGTAGTACAAGTTTATATGCCAACTAGCTCTGCAGATGACGAAGAAATTGAAGAAATGTATGATGAAATAAAAGAAATTATTCAGATTGTGAAGGGAGACGAAAATTTAATAGTCATGGGTGACTGGAATTCGAGTGTAGGAAATGGGAGAGAAGGAAACATAGTAGGTGAATATGGATTGGGGGACAGAAATGAAAGAGGAAGCCGCCTGGTCGAATTTTGCACAGAGCACAACATGATCATAACTAACACTTGGTTTAAGAATCATGAAAGAAGGTTGTATACATGGAAGAACCCTGGAGATACTAAAAGGTATCAGATAGATTATATAATGGTAAGACAGAGATTTAGGAACCAGGTTTTAAATTGTAAGACATTTCCAGGGGCAGATGTGGACTCTGACCACAATCTATTGGTTATGACCTGTAGATTAAAACTGAAGAAACTGCAAAAAGGTGGGAATTTAAGAAGATGGGACCTGGATAAACTAAAAGAACCAGAGGTTGTACAGAGATTCAGGGAGAGCATAAGGGAGCAATTGACAGGGATGGGGGAAATAAATACAGTAGAAGAAGAATGGGTAGCTTTGAGGGATGAAGTAGTGAAGGCAGCAGAGGATCAAGTAGGTAAAAAGACGAGGGCTAGTAGAAATCCTTGGGTAACAGAAGAAATATTGAATTTACTTGATGAAAGGAGAAAATATAAAAATGCAGTAAGTGAAACAGGCAAAAAGGAATACAAACGTATCAAAAATGAGATCGACAGGAAGTGCAAAATGGCTAAGCAGGGATGGCTAGAGGACAAATGTAAGGATGTAGAGGCCTATCTCACTAGGGGTAAGATAGATACCGCCTATAGGAAAATTAAAGAGACCTTTGGAGATAAGAGAACGACTTGTATGAATATCAAGAGCTCAGATGGAAACCCAGTTCTAAGCAAAGAAGGGAAAGCAGAAAGGTGGAAGGAGTATATAGAGGGTCTATACAAGGGCGATGTACTTGAGGACAATATTATGGAAATGGAAGAGGATGTAGATGAAGATGAAATGGGAGATATGATACTGCGCGAAGAGTTTGACAGAGCACTGAAAGACCTGAGTCGAAACAAGGCCCCCGGAGTAGACAATATTCCATTGGAACTACTGACGGCCGTGGGAGAGCCAGTCCTGACAAAACTCTACCATCTGGTGAGCAAGATGTATGAAACAGGCGAAATACCCTCAGACTTCAAGAAGAATATAATAATTCCAATCCCAAAGAAAGCAGGTGTTGACAGATGTGAAAATTACCGAACTATCAGCTTAATAAGTCACAGCTGCAAAATACTAACACGAATTCTTTACAGACGAATGGAAAAACTAGTAGAAGCCAACCTCGGGGAAGATCAGTTTGGATTCCGTAGAAACACTGGAACACGTGAGGCAATACTGACCTTACGACTTATCTTAGAAGAAAGATTAAGGAAAGGCAAACCTACGTTTCTAGCATTTGTAGACTTAGAGAAAGCTTTTGACAATGTTGACTGGAATACTCTCTTTAAAATTCTAAAGGTGGCAGGGGTAAAATACAGGGAGCGAAAGGCTATTTACAATTTGTACAGAAACCAGATGGCAGTTATAAGAGTCGAGGGACATGAAAGGGAAGCAGTGGTTGGGAAGGGAGTAAGACAGGGTTGTAGCCTCTCCCCGATGTTGTTCAATCTGTATATTGAGCAAGCAGTAAAGGAAACAAAAGAAAAATTCGGAGTAGGTATTAAAGTTCATGGAGAAGAAATAAAAACTTTGAGGTTCGCCGATGACATTGTAATTCTGTCAGAGACAGCAAAGGACTTGGAAGAGCAGTTGAATGGAATGGACAGTGTCTTGAAAGGAGGATATAAGATGAACATCAACAAAAGCAAAACAAGGATAATGGAATGTAGTCTAATTAAGTCGGGTGATGCTGAGGGAATTAGATTAGGAAATGAGGCACTTAAAGTAGTAAAGGAGTTTTGCTATTTGGGGAGCAAAATAACTGATGATGGTCGAAGTAGAGAGGATATAAAATGTAGGCTGGCAATGGCAAGGAAAGCGTTTCTGAAGAAGAGAAATTTGTTAACATCCAGTGTTGATTTAAGTGTCAGGAAGTCATTTCTGAAAGTATTCGTATGGAGTGTAGCCATGTATGGAAGTGAAACATGGACGATAAATAGTTTGGACAAGAAGAGAATAGAAGCTTTTGAAATGTGGTGCTACAGAAGAATGCTGAAGATTAGATGGGTAGATCACATAACTAATGAGGAAGTATTGAATAGGATTGGGGAGAAGAGAAGTTTGTGGCACAACTTGACCAGAAGAAGGGATCGGTTGGTAGGACATGTTCTGAGGCATCAAGGGATCACCAGTTTGGTATTGGAGGGCAGCGTGGAGGGTAAAAATCGTAGAGGGAGACCAAGAGATGAATACACTAAGCAGATTCAGAAGGATGTAGGTTGCAGTAGGTACTGGGAGATGAAAAAGCTTGCACAGGATAGAGTAGCATGGAGAGCTGCATCAAACCAGTCTCAGTACTGAAGACCACAACAACAACAACATTATTTATATTCGGTTAATTGACTTAAATGTAGTTTTTTATTTCTATTCATTTGGCACATTATTTTCATCACTGTACGAACTTTCTCATTTGTTTCATTTTTTTTATATAGTTGTTTTTCCAATCGCATGTTATATGATTATGAATTTAATATTATTTATCTATCAGAATTCTGTATTATTTGAAACTTCCGATCAATTAGTTAAAAACCAAAAGCCGTCTGTCTATATTTGTGAAATGGAATGGAAAACGTATTTTTATTACCAAATGTGCATTTTTTTGCACAGTTATCGTCATATCAACATTTAAAACATGATACACTACCAACAAAATAGCTCAGATGGAAATTTATATGAAAAGTTTGTAAGTAAAATGAAATTCAAGCAAAATGAGAATCAGGTTTAGTGAACGCAATAATGTGGGCGAAAAACCAGGGTGACAAATCAAAAGAAACTAAATAGAAGTTAATACATAAAATTAATTAAAAACAGGAACAAAGACTTGAAGTGTAGAAAGAATGGTAGGAAGAAAAATTAGAGCAATCGAAGAAGTGGGTAATATGATGAAAACCATGTGACAAAGGAACATAATTAAAAAATACATTTAATTCAATTAACTGAATAAAAATAATGATTGACGAAACTTAGATAGAGATTTAAAAATAAGAAACAATTGTGTACCTGACAAGGCTCGAACCCAAAATCACCTGCATGCAATGCTGTTTGCCCTATTCATTACACTACGTGACCAGCCTAGAGGTTATCCCACTTCAACGTTACTGAATATCACACAATGTTCCGATTTAATTTCTTCGTCAATTTCTCGCAAACGAGGGCCCCCCTGGGTGAATGGCTGCACTGTGTGATACCTGGGATGTTAAGCTACTCCAGTTTCAAAAACTGGATCGTGCAGTTGGGGGCCTCTCCCAGTTCGCGATCTCTACGGGAGCGAAGAGCAGCCCTGGGATCCGCAGTTAGTGTGTTGCTGAACGAGCCGGTCTCCGCCTGACTCAAGCCTTCTGACATTCGGGGCTACTGTGGCACGGACCCATCTCCGCCAGTACTGTTCTCCTTTGTATACCTACACTATCTCGCGCTAGACCTTTTTCGAGTGGGTCACACATACTTTAGCAGTACTGCAGGATAGATCTCACGTGTACTTACCAAGCAGACTCCTTCCTGATACTCATTCTTTTTTTTAAATGTGTTAAATCTTATGGGACTCAACTGCTAAGGTCGTCAGTCCCTAAGGTTACACACTACTTAACCTAACTTATCCTAAGGACAAACACACAAACTCATGCCCCAGGGAGGACTCGAACCTCCGCCGGGACCAGCCGCAAAGTCCATGGCTGCAGCGTCTCTGATCGCTCGGCTAATCCTTGCGACTCATGCTCACTCTGTTTTCTCCATTTTCTGACATCGAACTGAACTCTGTCACTTGCTTTACTTACGCCTGATCTTATGTCTTAGACCTCGTGGCAACAAACAGACTTGAACTTATCTTACTTACTTATTTATTTATTTATATACACGTCAAGTTCCGTAGGGTCAAACAGAGGAGAAAATCTCCAAGGTCATGGAGCGTGTCAGTACATGAAATGGCAATATAGCATTGCTAACAGATAACAATAAAATCTTTATGAACCAAAAAAATGAAGCCATAAGTTTAAGTACACGCGATCAAAAATATAACATAAGAATCAGCTTAATTTTTCAATGAACGCCTCAAGAGAATAGAAGGAGTGACCCATGAGGAAACTCTTCAGTTTCGATTTTAAAGCGCGTGGATTACTGCTAAGATTTTTGTATTATAGTGGTAGCTTTTTGAAAATTGATGCAGCAGTATACTGCACACTTTACTGTACAAGAGTTAAGGAAGTCAGATCCAAATGGAGGTTGTATTTGTGCCGAGTGTTAACTGAATGAAAGCTGCTTATCTTGGGAATAAGCTAACATAGTTAACGAGAAATGACAGAAGGGAATATGTATATTGAGAGGCCAAAGTCAAAATACCAAGACTCGTGAACAGAGGTCGACAAGAGATTCGCGAACGTACACCACTTATTGCCCGAATCACCAGTTTCTGAGACAAAAATATCATTTTAGAATGAGAAGAATTACCCCAAAATATAATACTGTACGACATAAGGGAATGAAAATAAGCAAAGTAGACTATTTTTCGTATCGAAGGATCACTTACTTCAGACACTGTAAGAATAGTAAAAATGGTAGCATAAGTCTTTCAACAAGATCCTGAACGTGGACTTTCCACGACAGTTTACTATCTATCTGAACACCTAGAAATTTGAATTGTTCAGCTTCACTAATAATATGCCCATTATGACATTAAAACGACAGGTTTTGATGAATTGTATATTAGAAACTGTACAAACTGAGTCTTACTGTGATTTAGTTTATTTTCTACAAGACAAGAACTTCTGTCATGAACTGCACTATTTGAAACGAAGCCAATTTTGCACACTGTCCTTTACTATCTGGCTGGTGTCATTAGCAAACAGAAATATTTTAGAGTTACCAGTAATACTACACTCCTGGAAATTGAAATAAGAACACCGTGAATTCATTGTCCCAGGAAGGAGAAACTTTATTGACACATTCCTGGGGTCAGATACATCACATGATCACACTGACAGAACCACAGGCACATAGACACAGGCAACAGAGCATGCACAATGTCGGCACTAGTACAGTGTATATCCACCTTTCGCCGCAATGCAGGCTGCTATTCTCCCATGGAGACGATCGTAGAGATGCTGGATGTAGTCCTGTGGAACGGCTTGCCATGCCATTTCCACCTGGCGCCTCAGTTGGACCAGCGTTCGTGCTGGACGTGCAGACCGCGTGAGACGACGCTTCATCCAGTCCCAAACATGCTCAATGGGGGACAGATCCGGAGATCTTGCTGGCCAGGGTAGTTGACTTACACCTTCTAGAGCACGTTGGGTGGCACGGGATGCATGCGGACGTGCATTGTCCTGTTGGAACAGCAAGTTCCCTTGCCGGTCTAGGAATGGTAGAACGATGGGTTCGATGACGGTTTGGATGTACCGTGCACTATTCAGTGTCCCCTCGACGATCACCAGTGGTGTACGGCCAGTGTAGGAGATCGCTCCCCACACCATGATGCCGGGTGTTGGCCCTGTGTGCCTCGGTCGTATGCAGTCCTGATTGTGGCGCTCACCTGCACGGCGCCAAACACGCATACGACCATCATTGGCACCAAGGCAGAAGCGACTCTCATCGCTGAAGACGACACGTCTCCATTCGTCCCTCCATTCACGCCTGTCGCGACACCACTGGAGGCGGGCTGCACGATGTTGGGGCGTGAGCGGAAGACGGCCTAACGGTGTGCGGGACCGCAGCCCAGCTTCATGGAGACGGTTGCGAATGATCCTCGCCGATACCCCAGGGGCAACAGTGTCCCTAATTTGCTGGGAAGTGGCGGTGCGGTCCCCTACGGCACTGCGTAGGATCCTACGGTCTTGGCGTGCATCCGTGCGTCACTGCGGTCCGGTCCCAGGTCGACGGGCACGTGCACCTTCCGCCGACCACTGGCGACAACATCGATGTACTGTGGAGACCTCACGCCCCACGTGTTGAGCAATTCGGCGGTACGTCCACCCGGCCTCCCGCATGCCCACTATACGCCCTCGCTCAAAGTCCGTCAACTGCACATACGGTTCACGTCCACGCTGTCATGGCATACTACCAGTGTTAAAGACTGCGATGGAGCTCCGTATGCCACGGCAAACTGGCTGACACTGACGGCGGCGGTGCACAAATGCTGCGTAGCTAGCGCCATTCGACGGCCAACACCGCGGTTCCTGGTGTGTCCGCTGTGCCGTGCGTGTGATCATTGCTTGTACAGCCCTCTCGCAGTGTCCGGAGCAAGTATGGTGGGTCTGACACACCAGTATCAATGTGTTCTTTTTCCATTTCCAGGAGTGTAGATGGCATACGACCATAAGGAACAGGAGTGGCCCCCACACTGATCCCTGGGGCGCCCCCCCCCCCCCCTTGACTGTACCCCTCTCAGACCCCTCATCACAGTTATTCTCAGCACTGTGAATAATGGCCTTTTGTTCTCCGTTGCTAAGGTAAGAGGTGAGCCAGTTGTGAGCAACTCCCTGCATTCCGTAATGCTCCGACTTCTGCAACAATATTATGTGATCAACACAATCAAACGCTTTAGTTAAAAAAATGCCTAGCGTTCGAAAACTTTTGTTTAACCCATCCAGTACCTCACAGAGAAAAGAGAATATAGCATTTTCAGTTACTAAACGACTTCTAAAGCCGGACTGTATATTTGATAGCAAATTATGTGATATAAAAACATCAGTTGTACTTATATACACAGCCTTTTCAGTAACTTTAGCAAACATAGATGGCATAGAAATAGGTTTAAAATTGTCTATATAATCCCTTTCTCCCCTTTTATACAGCGGCTTTACTACTGAGTACTTTAAACGTTCAGGAAAGTGACCATACCTGAAGGTAAAATTACAAATATGGCCAAATACAGGGCTAACATGTGCAGCACAGTATTTTAATATTCTGCTAGGCACTACATCATATCTATGATAGTCCTTACTCTTCAGTGATTTAATTATTGACTAAATCTCCCCCTTGTCTGTATCACAGAAGACTATTTCAGACCTCAATCTCGGAATGGCATTAGATTCCCTGTTGAAACTAAATTTTCATTTAATTCACCGCCAATGCTCAGAAAAAATTTTGTACATGTATCTCATTTATGATTCACAGAAATATTTTTACTGCGCGCTGACTTTATATCGTCGACCTTGTGATGCCGACCAGACACTTCCATCACAATTGACCACATACTCTTTGCTTTCCTAATAACATTTTTAACCACCTTACAGTACAGTTTGCAATGGGCTACTGTAGCTTGATTGTGACTACTTCTGACATTCTGATATAGTTCCCGCTCTGTTCTACGTGATATCCTTATGCCAATAGTCAGCCACCCGGGCTGCGTTTGACTGCTTATGTCTTAGACATCTGGGCAACAAACAAACCTGAACTTACCGAATTAGTTAACGTAGAGAAAGGTAATAGTGATGATAAGTCTGTTACAGCATCTATGACGACGGGTCCTACAAGGAATGTTAAGAAAGGTAGGAAGATTTGCTTGGCAAGGATGACAGGATACAAATTTCACAATATCTCAGCAATCAGCATGAAATATTGGTGATGAGGACGAAGATGTGGAGAACAAATCGAATAATCCAAAGGCATCGTTCAATATGCGCTTGACAAGTATGTTCCGATTAAGGTTTTAAGGGATGGGAGAGATCCACCATGGTTTAATAGCCGTGTTAGAAAAGCACTAAGTAAACAAAGAGCACTTCAGCTCAGATTCAAGAGAAGTAAAAACCTAACTGGCAAGCAAAAGCTGAACAAAGCGACAGTGAGCCTATGGAGAGCAATGAGAGAAGCGCTCTCAAACTCGTTGTCAACAGATCTGAGTAAAAACCCTAAGAGATTTAGGTCGTATGTAAAATCAGCAAGTGGGTCAAAATCATCTATCCATTATCTCAGCGACCACACCGGCACCGAAACGGAAGATAACGGAGAGAAGGCCGAAACACTGAATTCGGTCATCCGAAGTTGTTTCAACGCGAAAGATCGTAACACTGCCTCTCCTTTCAATGGTCGCACGAACGTGGAAATAGCAGACATTGAGATAATCGATCGCAGAATTGAAAAGCAGCAACAACCGCTTAGCAGTGGAAAGGCGTTAGTACCAGATGAGATACCTACAAGATTCTACAGAGATTATGCGAAAGAACTTGCTTCCCTTCTAGCAGTAATTTATCGTAGATCGCTTGAGTAACGAAGGGTACCTAGCGACTGGAAGATAGCAAAAATCGCTCCCGTTTTTACGAAGGGCTATGGAACAGATCCACACGTTTATAGACCTATATAATTGAAGTCTATCTGTTGTAGAATTATGGAACATGTTTTATGCTCAAGAATTATGATGTTTATGGAAAATGAACATCTCCTCTTGATTCTGCTCAGAGATCCTACGAAACTCAGTTTTCTCTGTTCCTCCATAAGATTCCGAGCGCAGTGTACAACTTCAGTAAAGTATTTGACACTCTTCTTCACTGCCGTTTAAAGAAACAAATACGAGCTTACGGAGTTCGGAGAAGACCTGTGACTGGATTCAAGACTCCCTCACAGATAGACCTCAACACGTCGCTCTTCACGGAACGATATCGACAAATGTAAAAGTAATATCAGGACTACCACAGGGAAGGGTGATAGGACCGTTGCTGTTTATAATATATATAAATGATGTAGTAGAAACTGTCGGATGCTCTTTAAGGCTATTCACTGATGAGGCAGTTATCTGTACCAAAGTTGCAACGCCAGAAGGTGGAAGAATTTGCAGAACGACCTGCAGAGTGTTGATGAATGGAGCATGCTCTGGCAGTTGACCCTGAACGTAAATAAACGTAACATATTGCGCATAGGTAGGAAAAGTAATCTACTACTCTACAGCTACACTATTGATGACAAACAGCTGGAGACAGTGTCTGGGTAAAATATCTAGGCGTAACTATCTAGAGGGACTTTAAGTGGAAATGATCAAATAAAACAGATAGCGGGATAAGCAGGTACCAGACTCAGATTCATCGCAAGATTCTTAAGGAAATGTATCGCATCGACGAAAGAAGTGGCTTATAAGACGCTTGTTCGCCCGATTGTTGAGTATTGTAAATCTATCTCGGATACCTATCAGGTAGAACTGATAAAGTAAATAGAGAAGATCCAACGAAGAGCGGCGTTTTACGTCACGGGATCGTTTACCTGGCGGGAGAGCGTTACGGAGATAATAGACAAACTCCACGGGCAGACGTCACAAGAGAGAGATTTACTATAATTTTGGCACAGGACTTTTCAGGAGGAATCGGACAATATATTATTTCCCTCCACATACATCTCGCGTATTGACCACGAGGAGAAAATTCGAGACATTAGATCCAATACAGAGGCTTACTGATAATCATTCTTCCCACGCACTATTCGCGAGTGTAACACTCCGCCACACACCATCAGGTGGATTCGGAATATGATGTAGATGTAGATGTAGATTGCGCACGAGATGCAGCAGGTGTTATCATTTAAGCCTGCCAACCTTTGTCACACTTCAGGCAACTTCTGCTTTGGAAATATCGTGCTATTCATTAAACCAGAATACCAGGGGGTTAGCAGTGATGAAAATACTACTTATTGTCCATATACATTATGGTATGGAACATGAATTTGTAGGTGACACAAACCATGAATGTGGAGAGATTTGTAGGCCTTTACAATACTCATACTGCATGTGAAATCGCATCAGATGGATGTATGTGGAGAGGCCTGACTAACATATAGTGTCTGTAAAGGACAGCGGCCTTTTCAGTAATTACACAGGCAACAATCTGGATGATTCATTGATCTTACCTTGCTACATTACCCAACATGACCTTCCTATGTTACTACTGCCAACGTCACCAAGCAAGGGGAAATTACAGCAGTCATTTTTCGCAGGAACATGCTGCTCTACTGTTTGGTTAAATGATGATGGCATCCTCTTGGAAAAAGTATCACAGAGGCAAAGTAATTCCAAATTTAGATCTCTGGGCTAGGACTACTCAGAGGATAGAGTCATCAGAAAGAACAGAACTGGCATTCTAAATCGCAGAGTATGGAATGTTATATCCCTTATCTGGTTGGTGGCGTTATAGAATTATACTGATGGATGGGTTCAAGTTACACGTAGTGGCAGTTGTGAAGGATAATGGGAAGAAGATCAGGACTTTTGGTCAATGCAATAGAGGCTACCAACACAAAATCTAATAGGGAAATTGTGAAAAAAGTCTAATAAGGAATAAGAGAATTCAAACGTGGGAAGGCTACTATGAGCAAGGTAGTTCATGAATTATCGTGCACAAGATAGACACAAAGGCAACACCCACCACACTAGTACAACTTCAAATACCTGGTACCCCGCACTTGACAGAGAGAACTATGGGATGTACGTTCAGACAAAAGCAACTATTCAGAGACTGAACGGAGATGAAAACTTAACTGTGGAGAGAAACTTTATTGGGATATACTAAAAGAAAGAGAAGCGAAAGTAGCCGGCCGCGGTTCTAGGCGCTCAATCAGGAACCGCGCGACTGCTACGGTCGCAGGTTCGAATCCTGCCTCGGGCGTGGATGTGTGTGATGTCCTTCGGTTAGTTAGGTTTAAGTAGTTCTAAGTTCTAGGGGACTGATGACCACAGATGTTAAGTCCCATAGTGCTCAGAGCCACTTAGAAGCGAAAGTAGTAGGAGAAGATGGAACGGGGAAAGCGAATGAAGCTAGAAGCCAACTCGTCGAATTTTGCTCTGAGAGCAATTTAATCATTGGTAACAACTGATTTAACATTAATGAAAGAACGTTGTATGCGTTCAAGAGACCTGGAGGCACCTGAAGGTATCTGATGGATTACATAATGATAAGAGAGAAAAGTCGAAACCGGATTACAAATCTCAAAATATTTCTATGTTCGGGTGCCGACTGTAGCCTGTGGGCTTTCAATAAAAAATGAGGTGGTGTGGCCCTCAACTACGTACCCTCTGACTCAGTGTTGAAATATTAAACGTTTTGGCTGGCTTCGTTGTCTAGGGGGTGGGATACGTAGTTGCCGCATCACAAGCCAAATACTGCTGAGTCTACGGAATACAATATGAATATACACATGAATCGAATGGTCGAAGGTTCCCATCACTCGGCAATTGCGAATTTGGAACGTTATATAGACATTCATAAATGAAACACTGCAATTACATAAATTTTGCAGGTACTATTTTAACGACTTTAAATGATGAATACGATATCAGAAGTACCTTTAAGAATGCCCTTTGTTCTTGTAAAACACTTATTGGTGTCGACGGAGACTAGAAACGCGCAAATTAGTTCCTCCAAATTATCAATATCAGTAGCTTTTACATCATTACATCAATTCCCCTTTCTCTGTTCCTTTAAACAGAAATCATTTACCTCCGCAGATATATTTTTAATTTCAGCTGCTGGCGAGACCAATGCTAAGCCTCCCTTTGTAACACTGACGCTTTCTGCTGAAACACAATCACTCTCACTTCAGCTGGCGAGGCCAAAGCTGCGCCACCTCCACTAACATCGACGATTTTCGCCTACTCACAAACACTTGCTGCTACAACATCTTCCTTACTGCAATTGCCATTGTTTACTGTTACCTCTTCAGAACTCTCCACACAATTTGCTTCCACAAAATTCATGTCCTCTTTAACTTATTTTTGAACAACTGAATCTTCGCATTCATCTTATCCATTTTTTCCCCAAGATCTTTTTCCACTGATTCGATTTTAGATTTTACTATTACAGCTTTCTCTGTGATGTTCACCATATCCACTCAGACACATTTTAATTTATCGTCAACTATTTTTTCAAGGTTACCCATAATTTTTTCAACTTCCTCTTTCACAGCGGAACCTATTTCAGTTTCCGTTGTGCCCATATCAGTCCCAATTGTATCCATAACTGTGTGAATTGTACTGATATTATTTGCCATTGTATTCATATTATTTCCCAACCCATGGATCATAGCAATAGCTGAGACAACATATCTCCCCAACATTCATTCCCCTTCCCTGAATTCCTACTAGTTACACTTTCGCGGCCGGCCATTGTGGCAGAGCGGATCTAGTCCGGAACAGCGCTGCTGCTATGGTCGCAGGTTCGAATCCTGCCTGATGCATGGATGTGTGTGTTGTTCTTGGGTTAGTTAGGTTTAAGTAGTTTTATGTCCAGGGGACTGATGACCGCAGATGGTTCAGAGGCATTTTGAACCATACACTTTTGCGCTCTGATTTCTGACTAACCAGCTAACTTCCGGTTTCAGAATTGCGCATACTAGGTGACTGTTTTATATCCTTGAGATCTATAAGTGGAGCTTGAACTTCAAACACTATCCAAGTATTTGCACAGGCATTTATGTGATTTGAGATGGTTCATTCTGTCGTGGTGACCCGTCGGCTGTAGTGGAAGTCGACATTGAAGACTGTCCTGGAGTACCAGATGGCGCTGTCGTCGTACTGCTGTTGATCTGTGTCCTCCACTGGGAAAGTCGCCTGATGTAGCTGCTGCTGGTTGCCGCGTGTTCCAGCCATCTCCCATACTGCTCTCCACGAAACGCGCTAACCGTTACTGTTCCCTGCACTCAACTTGTTTAGGCTCTCAGCACCCACACAAATTGCCGTGATAGATTAGGACGCCTATGGATAGCATGTGTTAGTTGTGAAAATTACCGAGTAATTTCACTGTTTCCAGAAACCTATTTGCGGGAAGAACCGATCTCACGCTGTGTTTTGTGGGAGGTTCACTCTACAGAAATCTTTACTGGTTTTGCAAATGTTTTTAAACTTCGCATAGTAATCTGCATAGCAGAAAGCACGGGAATTACCACTTTGCAGGACACAAATCCTGGACGAGCCCCCAGTTGCTGGCTTCCTAATACAAAATGAGGTGGTGTGGCCCTCAACTACGTACACTCTGACTCTGAAATATTAAAAGTTTTGGCAGGTTTCGTTGTCTGGGGGCTGGGATACGTAGTTGCCGCATTACAAGCCAAATAATGATGAGTCGACAGTAGACAATATAAATATACACATGAATCGAATGGTCGAAGGTCCGTATCACTCGGCAATTCTGAATTTTGAACGTGATATTTACATTTATAAATTAAAGACTGCAATGAAATAAACTGCGCAGGTACTATTTTAACGACTTTAAATGATGGGTACGATAGCAGAAGGAACCTTAAGAATTCCCTTTATTACTGTAAAACACTTATTGGCGTCGATGGTCCAACCATTAAATAAAATATACGTTAAATAACAGGGAAACAACAGATTCCTACTTCACGTAATTAGTTATGAACAACAACATAGCTCACGAGATATTCACTTCTAAACGCATAGTCCGTCTTCACTGTGGATGGCACGGAAGTCTCACAAGTGCACAAGTCGTCACTACTAAACATTTCTCTCTCCCGGGACCACACGCAAACTGCTCCTCTCTGCACGTAGTTCCTGCGACCGACCGTCGCTGATTCCCATCCAGCACTCCCCTGTGTCGTGTCCAGCACTCCCTGTTCCTCCCCCACTTCCATACAGTCACACCATTAACGAGCGCTGTTATTGTCTAGAGTGATCCCTCCGTGTCTTCAAGCCAACGCCCACTCACAAACGTATTAAAATACGTACGAAATACTGGATTTAAATTTAAGTCTTGAAATTAAATAAATATTCCTAGGCTGGACCATAAACACACTCTAACACATATTATTTAATACATGAAAAATCAAATAAACATATATCAAAGGAATAGAAACAAAAGGTAGGCCAGTAGCAGAAGGTCTGTGTGCTTTCTAAAATACAGTAAATATTTAACCAATTTCCTTATGAATAGTATACATCGGATACAAACATAGACATAGATGAATAAATATGTTTATAAGCATGCTGCCACCGTTTTCTCATGTATATGTGGAGTACTTTTGGCCTGACGTGATCGATGGTAATCGGTTACACTGACCTTTAATAACTCATGTACTGTTCCAATTACATGCCTGTAATTTGGCACCAATTTAGGTTTACACTAACAGCTTTCCAAAGACACGTCGATAGACAAAATCGGATGAACTGTTTAGATTTTGGAAATTCGTCGCTGAGTGTTACTTCTATAATTTATTATCAGATACTAAACTTGAAGCTAATAAAGACATTGAAAATCTAATTACACCACCAGAATTGTCGTGCAAATGATGGTAATGTAGATGTTTCTTTTATAGGTATCATGATTCCTCTGACTACTATTAGTCTCTATATGAACTGTGAAATGTCCGCCCTTATGGTTTCACAAAGTCCGCCGTCTCTGGCACTCCCTGCATGTCTCCCTCATCGACACAGCCCCACCATCGAATTCCCAGCCATGCAGCTAATGGACCACGTGTTTCTGCCGTTGTGTGGCATCACAAGGTTGATAACGAGCTGTGGCTTGCCGAGCAGCCCCAGCGATGGCCGCCAGCTCTGAACAACTCGCCTGTTACCTCAGAAGTCACATTTTATCGGTTATGTATTGTAGATTAAAACTACGGAAAATGCTGGAAGATATGAATTTTTGGACGTGAGACCTGGATAAATTTAAGGAAACTATGGATGTTTTCGAAAGGGACCATTAAACCGCGGTTGGCTGCAGGTGAAGGAAGAAATTTTGTCATGCCAGACACGTTTGACCTTTATTTTATAAAAGGAGCGATCAGTGGCAAGGTCTGGAATTCTGCAGTGAGCGAAGTCACGCAGTTCTTACATGAAGGGACTCGCATTCAGGAACATATTGGTTCAAATCCCCATCTTCCTATGCCGACTTAGCTTTTTGTCATTTTTCCTAATCCGCTTTTGGCAAATACCAGGGTTGTTTCTTTGAAACAGCCCATTTTTTTTCTGCATCCCTTCGTAGACCGAGCTTGTGTTCCATCCCTAGTGACATTGTTTTCGACGGGACGTTAAACTCTAATCTTCGTTTCTCCTATATCTGTTACCTGGCTAACTTTGGTCAGCTCTGATCAACTGCTTGCAATAAGCGGACCAAAAGTGAACCAACCCATTACTGAATTGCTCAGTTTCTCTTAAACAAAGTATCCAGTTTCTTCTCTGAAAGATTAATAATGTGTTTGTGTGTACATCTACATCACATCTACTGATTTGAATCGCATTCGAATAATTCCTTCATGTTGCACACACTTTTTTGACTCTTTTTCCTTAGTGTCCGCCCCCCTCACCCCCCCCCCCCCCTCCCCCGTCAATGTCTCTGTAACAGTCATTTTCCCAGATGTTGAGTCCGCTGCTGTTGCCTAAATCTATCTAATCATCATTTTCCAATAATGAAATAACGCACGATTTGTACTTTACTTTAATCTGTTACAAGTCGAAGCCTTCTTTCTATTAAACTAATTTCTAAAATGAAGATTTTTGTAGTTTAACAGTAAGAGTCGGACGTTTAGTAAAATTAATGTATGAAGTTTCAGAAATTTGTACATCGTTCTAGGTAAAATATCTATAATAAACAGGAATACAGTAAAAGTAATTAAATGTTACGAAATGAATGACATAATACAGACTGACGAAATCGTCGTAATTTCTAAACGCTTACGTTCAAGCTGCGCGGTTGTCACGGGGCATGATGGGAATTAGTATGCCTATGCATGGTTAAGTATAGCGACGAATCCTACTTTCATTTTGTTGGGTTCGTCAATAAGCAAAATTGGCGCATTTGGGAGACTTAGAAACAGCATTTCCTGATAGAGAAGTTTCTTCACGCTCAGTGGGTGACTGTGTGGTGTGCAGTGTCCAGTCACAGAACAATCAGTGCGGTATTCCTTGATGGCACTGTGACTACCAGTATTGGAAGAAGGCGGGGTGCTACCTCAAAGTATCATTATCCAAGATGGCGGTGATGACGTCATCCATGACGGCGGCGATAACGTCGACCAAGACGGAGGCTGTGACGCCACTCACGGTTACGGATATTGGCGGGAAGTTTGATTTTTGGTGGGAAAGTACCACGTCCCCCTCCCTCAGAAAAATGGCGTGAAGTTCAAATTCCAACAGGATAGTGTACGACAAGACTCTTATCTCTATTAAAAAAAGAAAATGGCGTGAAAAAGGACTTGTCTTTATTATTTAACCAATATCAAGCAGGCGTGTACGCCACTGGGTCTGGACTCCAACTGGCTTAGTTCATATCGTCACCACCACGGGGCGGCTAAAGTGATGTCAGATGATGACACAAGACATCTGCTCTCTCTCTCTCTCTCATGAGCGTCATAACAGCTGCGTCAGTGGCCCACGACTGAGCGACCGCTGATGTCAGAGCCTCAAGCCCGCACCTTTATACTAGCACTGGACATAGTCTTCTGTAAATATGCTACTGAATTTACCTGAACACCAACATTGCCCATCTAGCCTATCAATTACATAAGTACTTAATTCCATTTCAGTTTTACTGGTGTTCAATAAGTGAAGTTACAATTTCAGAATTTAATGATCAAATTAGAAGTTCCACATTTTCCCACTATGAGCACAGTGTTCATTCTATGATCTAGCAGCCCCCACCCCTAGAATGCTGCACTCCTATTGGTTATTGCATTAGGCACATGATTCGACTTCATAGAACCTATTACTTGGAATCAAATAGTTAAAGTCTCCACCATGATCCTCAACTCAGCACCACGTCCGCTTACCGACCCACGTTGGCGTGCTAACGTGCGCTAACATGCACTAACATGCACTAACCTGTACAATCGTGTACTAACGTGCACAGTGCACGATGTCATACAAGATGATGGGGTGAAATGGCGGTAAAACAGACCTGAACACAAGTCTTTATTTTGCAGGTGGTGTCTCCACAATGAGATTTACCGTCCAACTGAACTACTACACATTACTGCCACCAGATCGTACTGTCATGCCTCCGCTAACCTAACCCCAGATGGTGGTCTGTAGGTGCGAGAATGGTGCCAAAATGACTCAGGCTGAGCTGGGCTGCTGGGGACGGGAAGGTTGGAGTGCACTCTGTTTATTTTCGAACATTTTACTTAGGGATGGAGTATATTTATCACACTGACGCAAAACACTCCCCATGTTACACTTGAGGTCACAATACACAGTCTGCAGACACGCAAAAAACTCCTAATTTCAGTACAGACCTGCAAACGGCTGCTAAATAATGCTTAACAGTGATGTGTAGACATGCTCAGTTCTCTTAGACTGTCCAAATAGCGCACAGCATAGCTTACAGCGAAATAATGCAATCAAAGCACACACGCAACCCAGACAAGTGACGCATGTGTCAGCTGTCAAACCACACATAGCTGTCTACAGAAATAACGCCGATACATCCCTTTTCATACTTAGAGAAATTTCTATCCAAATACATGTTCACCTAGACGCGGATGATGACACGATCGGACGGAGCAAAGACTCACATACAGAGTGCAGACGCTCCAAGGTTTTCCGTGCGCGCGTTCGGTTGACGCGGCCGACGCACGTGAAATTTGCATCTATAAACTTTCCCTTATACCGACGTCACAAAACTGCAAGGCGCAGACCACATACTCGGGACACCTCAGGCCAGCATTGTCTTTACCACAGATGGCAGAATGCTTCCATCTAACAGAATATATGTGACGTGTTCAGCTGTGTGTACCTGCCTCAGGATGGCTCACGCTGCATCTCCCAGCGAAAAGTCTGTGTGGTGGCTCACCATCTAACAACGTTCCCAATGTTATTCTTACTTCACATGGCTTTTTAAAGGAAAATAATAGCCAAGCCGACCTCTCGGGAATTGTATAGTGTCCCAGAAATATTTAACGGTAAGTATCTAGATGTCTCAAGTTGTATGCACGGAAATTCCTACTCTAACAGAACCTGTTTACTAAAGATAACATCCAATGCACTCATCCCAGCGCTCCTAACGTCTTACCCTTCCACATTTCAACACACGCAAACGTTCCCTCTGCTATGTACAGACCACTATATCCCAGAACAAGCGAGGTCAATGAATAGAGCATTCTAACTGGCTGTTATCGAATTTACACTCCAATTACTTATGCCGCCGGTATCGAAGCACCGTCCACCTATTCTTTCTGGGGCTTTCAGCAGTTATTTTACACAGATCGCTAAATTGCATTGATAGTTAAACAAGAAAAATTTTCACCACCTTATCAAATATGTACTAGACTCACCAGAATATTAAAAGCCAAGAATATATTTACCTCTCTAACTACAATTAAATATTACTATTTCTACTACAGTCTGACACCAATCAATGTACAGACAATCTCTGCTCTTGACGACTGTGCTGCAGTACGTATAGCGCATATAATTTTCCACTTAAACACTCTCACTCATACCCTCATCGTTATCATTGTGCTCAATCTACACTCCTGGAAATTGAAATAAGAAAACTGTGAATTCATTGTCCCAGGAAGGGGAAACTTTATTGACACATTCCTGGGGTCAGATACATCACATGATCACACTGATAGAACCACAGGTACATAGACACAGGCAACAGAGCATGCACAATGTCGGCACTAGTACAGTGTATATCCACCTTTCGCAGCAATGCAGGCTGCTATTCTCCCATGGAGACGATCGTAGAGATGCTGGATGTAGTCCTGTGGAACGGCTTGCCATGCCATTTCCACCTGGCGCCTCAGTTGGACCAGCGTTCGTGCTGGACGTGCAGACCGCGTGAGACGACGCTTCATCCAGTCCCAAACATGCTCAATGGGGGACAGATCCGGAGATCTTGCTGGCCAGGGTAGTTGACTTACACCTTCTAGAGCACGTTGGGTGGCACGGGATACATGCGGACGTGCATTGTCCTGTTGGAACAGCAAGTTCCCTTGCCGGTCAAGGAATGATAGAACGATGGGTTCGATGACGGTTTGGATGTACCGTGCACTATTCAATGTCCCCTCCACGATCACCAGTGGTGTACGGCCAGTGTAGGAGATCGCTCCCCACACCATGATGCCGGGTGTTGGCCCTGTGTGCCTCGGTCGTATGCAGTCCTGATTGTGGCGCTCACCTGCACGGCGCCAAACACGCATACGACCATCATTGGCACCAAGGCAGAAGCGACTCTCATCGCTGAAGACGACACGTCTCCATTCGTCCCTCCATTCACGCCTGTCGCGACACCACTGGAGGCGGGCTGCACGATGTTGGGGCGTGAGCGGAAGACGGCCTAACGGTGTGCGGGACCGTAGCCCAGCTTCATGGAGACGGTTGCGAATGGTCCTCGCCGATACCCCAGGAGCAACAGTGTCCCTAATTTGCTGGGAAGTGGCGGTGCGGTCCCCTACGGCACTGCGTAGAATCCTACGGTCTTGGCGTGCATCCGCGCATCGCTGCGGTCCGGCCCCAGGTCGACGGGCACGTGCACCTTCCGCCGACCACTGGCGACAACATCGATGTACTGTGGAGACCTCACGCCCCACGTGTTGAGCAATTCGGCGGTACGTCCACCCGGCCTCCCGCATGCCCACTATACGCCCTCGCTCAAAGTCCGTCAACTGCACATACGGTTCACGTCCACGCTGTCGCGGCATGCTACCAGTGTTAAAGACTGCTATGGAGCTCCGTATGCTACAGCAAACTGGCTGACACTGACGGCGGCGGTGCACAAATGCTGCGCAGCTAGCGCCATTCGACGGCCAACACCGCGGTTCCTGGTGTGTCCGCTGTGCCGTGCGTGTGATCATTGCTTGTACAGCCCTCTCGCAGTGTCCGGAGCAAGTATGGTGGGTCTGACACACCGGTGTCAATGTGTTCTTTTTTCCATTTCCAGGAGTGTATATGTCCCTCACAATAGCACACACAGTCATCCTCTCTAGTCGTGCCATAACATGAACCATACTAACTTTACAATGTAATGTATACACATTTTACACTATGTCGGCCACACTAACTTTACAATACAATATATACACATTTTTGACGAACAATGCATTTATCTTTTATATTTGCTATATATCACCATGCTCCGCAGTCCTAGGGAAGCACGGTCAGCCTTTTCTTTCCTTCTTCAGAAGCGACATTCATCGTTAATAAACTACTTTACACTGATCACTATTTTGCACCGACAACTAAACCTCCCAAAATTCTTTACAAATCATCAAATACATACCGGACTCGCAACAATATTTGAGCGCGAAACCGATCACCATCGCCGCAATATATCACCGAGTACCATGTCCATCTAGTAAACATACAGTTCATATCCCCCACCATACAAAATCACACGTTTTACATCAGCGGACCGAAGTCGCTCTCAGAACTGTGCTACAAATTCGTGATCGTTTCCCCTCTAAACAAACGCGTTACTTTCTCTGCTTCCTTGCCTGCTCACTTTTCTATGCACATCTCCAGACTCGGCGATTACAAGAAAACATGTCTTTTCGCCATAATATTATATCATTTCCGCTATACTTCTCCATATCAAGCACTAGGTGGCGTCCTACCGATTGCTAACGTAACATAATTCCCGACACATAGACTCGAAACCATTTCTCTACAAACAGGAAACTGTAGCTATGTGGAGCATTTCCACCAGCGAATACCGATGTCGCTGATATAACATACTCCAACTCATCCATATAATTTACAAGCCAACTAAGGTCCTTCCCATGTCTAGGGAACAAGGGAACAGGAAACGTATCTTCCACATGCGAAATGCACACAGCACAGTCGATCTTCTCTCAGCTAAATAAAGACGCGAAATGTGCAGCAGCAGTCAACCGAACAATTTACATGGGAGGGAATAACGGTCCAGCGCAAATGCACCTCCATACACAATCTTCTCAAATTTCCAATTGATCACGAAAGCCGCCAATCTTACGATCGCGATCTCTACTGAACGTCATTTTACCATTAGCAAAGTATCGTAAATACACCCAACTGAAGGCGGTGGTTCTGGAAATGGAAATATCTGTACCTGCCTTAAGACTGGACGTACTCTTCCCTTTGCTATCACAGTACACCAAGTCAAGTCCATACCTTCCCTACAACAGGGCATAGTCATTTCCTTTCCACAAACACATACTTTATTTACCTAATTCTCATATATGAACATATCACACCCACACCACTACAACTAAGTATAATAGTTCTTCAATAAATCATTGCCTACGATGTGAAATAATGCTGACCCAAAGTCAATGATGGGTTTGCCTGTCCCTTAGGTTCTTCTAGCGAGTCCTACCACAGTGTCATAGAAAGAGAGACGTAATCGAGCAGATGTTAAAGAAAAAACCCCATCCCAACAGCTACTGCATGTTACTCTCACAAGCACCCTTGGTTCTCCTGGTGCACACAAGTATCCATGTTAAAAGCTATACCCGCTTTACAAATGGTGATACGACATTACCTCTGAATGAGGTAGTTTTCTTTTTTCGGGACAAACACTATGACAGTGATAGTAGAAATATGTAAGTCCATGATGCAACCTCAGGATAAAAACAATGAACTTTCAAACTGATTCGGCTAAGGAACGTGGCATGTAAGACGTATTTGGGACTCCCTCCCACTGATACCAATTAGATAATTCTTTATTATTTGTAGTGCATTCTGTCTCGAGAACACATCTGAGTTTCCACGACACATCCGCTGAGTTATAGGCCATGACTCAATGAGAAACAACACAAACAGTAGTAGTGGATGATGTGCTGACTGAGGTCATAAGAAGAAAAATGTACACTCGCTTGTCAGATCTCTAGCGTCACGCTATATGTTACAAATTATGTCCCTCGTTTGGAATCAGATCTTTCCATTCAAGAACATAATTGCATAGGCTCAGTCACAAGTGAATCATATTTCAGGCACTCTCATTTCTCTAAACGAATTATCTTCCTCGAACCTAACAGCTACAGTAAAATTAAAACATATTTTTTAGTCACACCCTACACATACTGCAGCCGCATCCCTTTCTACAGCTTCGCGCAAGTCATCGCTCCAATTTAAGTCGAAACTAAGCAGAAGTCGGAGAAACACATATACAACACATTCAGCACTCCATGTAGAAACAGAACGACCACATTTACTGCAGCAGGAGCGTGTTTTGACCATTCGACGGAAAGGCGCGCCATGTCCTACGTCCCCAAACTAGTACTACAGATCCTCACCCATTCAAATCAATCAGCCAAACATCATATCATCATTATTCTCTACCCCCAACAAAGAAAAATTACGAACTACAAAAGCTCATCCTATTTACAAGCCACCTATCGACCAATGAGTGTGCCATTACGTGTAACAGCAGTGGTCCTCCACCACAGAGAAACACATCTC
Organism: Schistocerca serialis cubense; assembly: GCF_023864345.2. Classification (NCBI taxonomy): domain Eukaryota; kingdom Metazoa; phylum Arthropoda; class Insecta; order Orthoptera; family Acrididae; genus Schistocerca; species Schistocerca serialis. Next base: position 135,139,128 of record NC_064648.1, on the reverse strand, counting down.
ACAATATTTCCCCAGAATAGCGTAGCGTGCAGCCATCCAAACATTCCTAACGGTGTACCCACACCGTTGCATCAAACTGCTACTGCTACAGCTCTTGTCTCTACGACACGATCCTATTAAATATACAGGCACCGCAGAGACCACTTTAAACTTTGTTCAACTATACTCTAGAGCCAATGAACGTATGATATGCTCCCTCTGGTCCTGTTTAGTTATTTCAAATACCGTTTACTAACACTCTTTTGTTCAACACCAAACATTTCATTTTTTCTGCCACAACTTCGATGCCTGTGTTAGGCTCTAAACTGACATTAAGACACTCTGATCGACGGCCTCTCACAGAAAACTAGGCATCGCACGATGTAAATCATTTACTTACTGTAACTACGATAACAGGCGACACACGGTGTATGATTTTAAATAAAACACAATTACAATGTAAGGAAACTAGAAGACTTGGGCTGCATTGTGGGGAATTTCCAAACTGATGTTCGAAAGCTATTGACGACCTCTACATTTTTAACTCATCTGTCACAATGACAGAATAGAGATGACTCTGCATTCCATTCCTCATTCTGCACTCATGTACGTGATCACTGTTTCGCTGCCATCAACCCACAGAAGCTGTCACCCATGCACAAAACTCATTCCCCAGCTCAAACAACACTTGTCAGACAATCAGTGTATGATAACCAACAGCGCACGAATGCACGGATGGGATGGAAAAGACACCACCCATGTACTGTGTAATATTAATCAGCCAGTTGATAGTGCGAACAACTTTAACAATTTTACAGTAACACCGGCCAATCATGTTCAAAATGGTTCTGAGCACTATGGAACTTAACTTTTAAGGCCATCAGTCCCCTGGAACTTAGAACTACGTAAACCTAACTAACCTAAGGACATCACACACATCCATGCTCGAGGCATGATTCGAACCTGCGAGTGTAGCGGTCGCGCGATTCCAGACTGTAGCGCCTAGAACCACTCGGCCACCTCGGCCGGCGCCAATCATGTGAAAACATGTTTCCCAGATTTCAATATAACGGAAAAGTGATCCCTTCTCTACTTTGCTAGAATCATTGCGAACATGGATAGATCACTGCCCAGTATGCCTATTCACTGTTAATTCTCGAACACATAAATCATCAAAGTATACCAGTCAGCGCTCTAGATATTTCTGAGACCTCGACCATAGTATCTAATTTACGATCCATCTCTCAGTGTATGGGAGTCACATAGCATTCTCTCTGTCTTACGGTAATATTAGAGAGTGAAAGACCATCCTCACACTGTCATTGACCAACCGGCCATGCGGCACCATTACCGAAATAATCTGCAATCGATCAGAAGAAGAAGACCGCTAGTCGTCACATCTCGTGAATGAATCGAGCTTTCCGAGCCCTAACCCATCCAAGTGCACCAGTTTTCTCGAGGTGGGACCATGTCGACGAGCTTAGCACTTCTTATCGATGTATAGTAACAGATTTGAAAGTGCCTTAATGCAATAGCAGACAGTTAAGAAGAACAAGAATGTATTCATTTTCATATACGATGTAGTTTCTGACAAATGGAGTTGGACACATTTTTATGTAAATCATCCAAGCTATCAACTCTAAAGTATTATTCTAGAGTCTAGGATCGGTACCTGGAAGGTATTGGTAAGAGAGAGAACATAAACACACACACTCCTAAGGCTACAACGTTCTGCACTTAAAACGGGTCTATAATCTTAGATCGCCTACATTTCAGACCTGTCAGTCATATGGAATGTAGCGTAGTTAATATTGCTTTGTGAGAAATATATTTGACGCACATGACATACATCCTTCTTCCCCATTTCTCTACGATGAACTATCTTACCGAACCGTAAAACGAAAAACAAACTACTTCCGTAAAACGCTCGCTCTGCGTGATACAAGCTCAACATAGCTTTGTGGAGATGTATAACATCCACTGTTCACATCCGATCACAGTTCAAAAATTATACGATCCCTCCATACGCCTGTATAAAATGATCATTACCATTACCATTTCCTACATGGAAACAGATAAACGCATAGCTGCAACGTTCTACACGTGAAAACTACAAGTCATTCCGTCACTGACTCTGTACCACATCTGGCGGGCTATTGTGTACATCGGGATTGCAGCGCCTCACAAGCTCCTATCGCTAACTTTGTTATGATGCTGAAGTCTCGATTTTACACCCGAGGTGCGACAAGGGGGATCGCATAAATCAAAGTTCGTTTAGAGGACCGTGTCAAGTTCCATCACACATGATATGGAAGCCCTCTGATGACCGACAGGTTTAAAGTTAACGATCCCAAGTAGACAGTGCTTTAAACTGCATGCGGAACATACTGTACACGAATAGAACGCGGGCTATGTCACGTGACTGAGGCATCAGGACAGAACACTGGAAAAAAAATTTACCTCTGGCAACTTCTCCTTCTCAAGAATGAATCAGTCAACCATTAAATCAAACCTCATTACAGCTGTATCTCAATCGATCAACCCATCCACTCTGCGTTATCCTTTAGCGCAGATGCAAGTAAGTGTAGAGGTGAATAGTTCTCTGTCCTCCTGAAAAGCATTATATACAGTAGTCAACTTGCGTGTATCACTGGTACCTCAATAGACATACGATATAATTCTACATCAATTGAAAAAAAAAATTGACTGCCTCCCTGATTCCCTTCCTTCTGATGCCAACGTTTCCCTGGATTCCTCTTCTTGCCATATACTAGCTCCCATGTACAATTTGTTCGGCGCGAAGCAGAAGATACGCAAGTACTTCCTCAATTGCCCCACATTTCAGTGTATATTCGGTCAACTTATACCTATTCCCTCGTTATTTTTCGCAATTCTATCGATTTTAGGTTAGATTTATCGATGCGATCTTGACATAATATCTCCTTCTGTGTTCCAAAATTGATTGTTAATATAGCACAGCTGCCAACACCTCACCCAAATGCATTGATCGGGAGGTGTAATATAGCACTGTACTCGACTGTATCCCGTCACCGCCACATTTGGAGAGCGTTTACTCTGTTTTCAGTATGTCCGTGTAAATGCACGCCTCATGGACAGTTCCCAGGACCTAGCCCCTTGCGCTGGTGGACAAAACTCCGAACATAGAACATGTGTCCGGACGTAATGCAAACTCTATCGCAAATGTGGTGTGGTGTTGGTACACGTTAGCACTCCAACATGGGTCGGTAAGGGGATGTGGTGCTGGGTTGAGGATCGTGGTGGAGACTTTAACTATTTGATTCCAAGTTCAGGTTGGTGTGGCATTGGTGAAAATTGATTCCAAGTTCTAGGTTCTATGAAGTCTAATGACGTGACTAATACAGTAGCCAATAGGGGTGCAGCATTCTAGGGGTGAGGGGTGTTAGGTCATGAATCAGTATTGCGCTCATAGTGGGAAAATTTGGAACTTCTCATTTGATCACTGAATATTGAAATTGTAAATTCACTTATTAAATATGATTAAAATTGAAATGGAATTAAGTAGTTAGGTAATTGATAGGCTAGATGGACGATGTTGGTGTGACTTGTGTTCTGTTAAATTCCTTAGCATATTTACAGAACACTATGTCCAGAGCAAGTATAAAGGTGTGGGCTTGAGGCTGTGACGTCAGTGATCGCTCACTCGTGGCCCCCTGATGCAGCACGTGTCCTGTTATGACGATCGAGAGAGAGAGAGAGAGATAGCAGATGTGTCATCATCTGACGTCACAGTAGCCGCCCAGTGGTGGCGACGATAGGAACTAGGCCAGTTGGAGTCAAGCTCCAGTGGTGAACACACTGGGTGGAGCCATCATGAATAACAGTAGTCGCGTCATGATCTGACGTCAGGTGAGCGCCCTCTGGTGGCACCGATATGAACTAAGCCAGTTGGTCCAGACCCAGTGGCGAACACACCTGCTTGAAATTGGTTAAATAGTAAAGACAAGTCCTTCTTCACGCCACTTTCTTTGTTTAGTAGAGATAATAGTGGTGTGGTGCATTATCTTGTTGGAATTTGAACTTCGCGCCATTTTTCTGGGGGAGAACGGTGGCAATTTCCCATCAAAATTCAAAGTTCCCTCCAAAATTCGCCATCTTCATTGATGTCCCAACCGCCATCTTGAATGACGTCACACCGCCATCTTGGATGACGTCACCCCCCCCTTGTTCCAACGGTATGTGAAGGTTTTAGAAGATGATTTCATCCCCATTAACCAAAGTGATTCTGGTTTAGACAAGGTCTGGTTAATGTAAGACGGAGCTCGATCCCATCGAAGCAGGAGTGTGTTTGATGTCCTGGAGGAGCACTGTTTGGGAACGCATTCTGGCTCTGGAGTAGCCAGAGACCACTGGTATGGGTCTCAAATGGCCGCCATATACTCCAGATCAGAACACGTACGACTCCTTTCTTTGGGTCTATATTAAAAACAACAATAACCCCAAAACGATTGCTGAGCTGAAAACAGCCCTTCAGGACGTCGTCGACAGCATCGATATTCCAGTGCTTCAGTGGGTCATGAAGAATTTCACTATTCGGGGCACCACATCATCGCCAATGATGGCAGGCATATCGAACATGTCATAAACTAAATCCGAATACCTGTAGTTACGTTTACACGGTGAATAAAGTGTCTTCACGCAGTAGTTTGAGCTTATTCACGTTTTATTTTTTATTATTTTTCCCAGGTAGTTATGTAGTCCAATAACTCTCATCCAGTAGAATGAAATAAAATAAAATGCACTATGTGATCACAAGTATCTGGACACCCCTCACAAACATACGTTTTTCATATTACGTGCATTGTGCTGCTACCTACTGCCAGGTACTCCATAGAAGCAATCTCAGTAGTCATTAGACATAATGCTAGAGCAGAATGGGCGCTTTGCAGAACTCGCGGACTTCGAACAAGGTCGTGTGATTGAGTGTCACTTGTGTCATACGTCTGCACGCAAGATTTCCACACTCCTAAACATGCCGGGTCCACTGTTTCCGGTGTGATATTGAAGTGGAAACGCCAAGGGACACATACAGCACAAAAGCGTACAGGCCGACCTCATCTGACAGAGACTGCCGACAGTTGAAGAGGGTCGTAATGTGTGATAGGCAGACATCTATACAGACCACCGCACAGGAATTCCAAACTGCATCAGGATACACTGCAAGTACTATGACAGGCGGGAGCTGAGTAAACTTGGATTTCATGGTCATAAGCCACACGTCATGCCGGTAAATGCTAAACGAAGCCTATCTTATTACGAGGAGCGTAAAGATTGGACGAGTGTTCAGCGGAAAAACATTGCGTGGAGTGACGAATCACGGTACACAATTTGGCGATCCGATGACAGAGTGTGGGTATGGCGAATGCCCGGTGAACGTCATCTGTCAGCGTGTGTAGTGCCAACAGTAAAATTCGGAGGCGCTGGTGTTACGGTGGCGTCGTGGGTTTCATGGGGGTTCTTGCACTCCTTGTTGTTTTGCGAGGCACTAACACAGCACATCCGTACATTGATGTTTTAAACATCTTCTTGCTTCCCACTGTTGAAAAGCAATTCGAGGAAGCCGATTGCATCTTTCAACAAGGTCGAGCACCTGTTGATACTGCAAGGCCTGTGGGGGAGTGGTTACACAACAATAACATCCCTGTAATGGACTGGCCTGCACAGAGTCCTGACCTGAATCCTACAGAATACATTTGGGATGTTTTGGAACGCCACCTTCGTGCCAGGCCTCACCAACGGACATCAGTACCTCTGCACAGTGTTGCACTCCGTGAAGAATGGACTGCCATTCCGCAAGAAACTTTCCAGCACATGAATGAACGTATGTCAGCGAGAGTGGAAGCTGTCATCAGGGCTAAGGGTGGGCCAACACAATATTGAATTCCATCATTACCGATGGAGGGCACTACGAACTTGTAAGTCATTTTCAGCCAGGTGTCCGGATACTTTTGATCACATAGCGTATAACGATGTGAAGTAACACCAATATAACAAATATATCGTCAAATATAGAAATATAGTGTGTATTTTTTTCTCTTGCAGTGTCCCCTATCTTAGAAGAACGGTAATGAAATGATTTAGGGACATTTCGGAGTTAGTTTGAAAGCCGTCTGATAGCTTCGCTAGGGAGGAGTTGCTAGCGATGACGCAGGCCCCGCCTCCGTCAAAGCGGCGACGTCTGACGTCACACCGGCAAAGCGGATGCGACTGGTATGGCTTTGAGAGGCGGTGGTGGTTTCTGGCGACAGCATAGCGACTTAGCTTCCGATGGAGCAGCCCTTTCGTCTTCTAGTGTAGTCCTTTCATCTTTAACCTTTGTTGTCCTGCTGTCCTTAATTGCATGTAATACGAGGCTCATTCAATAATTAGAGAGACAAATTTTTCAGGGGAAAAAAGTGTTAGTAGGGAAAGCTTGGTTTTTTAATCGCTTTAAGTTAGCATCACTGGAGTGATCCCTGATCAGCTGACATGTCAACGTCGTTTTGTTTGTAACGTCAAAAATACATTTCCAGATGGCGAGTCCGCTTGAAACGTCCACATCAGTTGACCAACGTTCTGTTATTCGTTTTTTATTTGCTGAAGGTGAGAAACCAATGAATATATGCTGTAGAATGTCTAAAGTTTTTCGCGAAGGATGTCTGAATCGTGCAAATTTTTACAATTGGGTAGAGCAGTCTTAAAATCGTCGTGAATCAGTGACTGACGAATACCGTTCTGACCAACGAGTTGCAGTTTCAACTCTCTCACTTGAAAGTCTCATTGATGACATTATTCGTGGCGACCGCCGTGTGACTGTGGAAATGATAGTTGATATGGTTCAAGGTAGGAAACAATGTTGTGAGTGTGTACAGACCTAAAGGAACGTTGTGAAAGAGAAGGTGAGCACTTCCTCAACAAAATTTTAACTTGTGATGAGACATGGGTTCACTAATATGAGCCAGAATCATGAAGACGTGGACTGGAAGCCCACCAACTCAACTGACAAGAAAAAATTCAGAACCCAACCATCAGCAGGGAAAGTCATGTTGACAGTGTTTTGGCATGCTGAAGGTCCCGTTTTTTGTGAAAGCAGCGTACAATTAACATCCAGTACTACTAGGAATTGCTTTCATACAAGGGGAAGCCGGCCATGAAAGAGAGACGTCATGGATCTCAGAGGAGAGGTGTGATTCTCCAGCAAAACAACACATTTCTTCATATTACTCACTAACCCGTGAAAGTGCTGGGAAGTACTGCCTCATCCCCTTTACAGTCCTGATTTAGCTCCTAGTGACTGCCATTTGTTTGGTGAGCTGAAGGAGGCACTATGTGGGAAGAGGTTTCAGGACAACGAGGACGTGAAAAAGTTTTTGGGATATTGGGTCAAACATCAAGATATAGAGTTCTTTGCTGCCGGAATGAAAAAGTTTATAGTCAATTGGAACAAGTGCATAAATCTTCAGGGTGATTATGTTGAAAAGTAGAGAGTATTCTTTAGTAAAGATAAGTGCTTTTTTCTCCTACCAATTTGTCTCTTTAATTAGTGAATGACTCTCGTATTATGTTATTAATTGTCACATTAAGTCCCTTATATACAACTGGATAAGTGATTTTTTTGGCCTAGATGCTTCGCCTATCCTTCTTTAAAAGGCAGAGGGTGACAATTATTGAACTACACGAAGAAAAACGTAAATTAGTTACAAACCTCGACGTGCCCACGCTTTATACAGCATGTAAACGTCACAACAGATATTCAGAATTTAGGCTATCACATGTTCTATATGCCTGCCACCATGGTCGATGATATGGCGCAGAGGAATAGCGAAATTCTGCGTGATCCGCTGAAGTGTCGGAACATCGGTGCTGTCGATGACTCCCTGAATGGCCCTTTTTAGCCCAGCAATGGTTTTGGGGTTGTTGCTCTACAGCCTGTCTTTAATATAGCCCCACAAAGAGGAGTATCATGTGTTCAGATCCAGCGAATACGGCGACCATTCTAGGCCCATGCCAGTGGCCTCTAGGTACCCCAGAGCCAGAATGCGGTCCCCAAAATGCTCCTCCATTGTGTCAAACACTCTACTCCTTCGAAAGGGTCGAAGGTAGGTTAGAAAATCGGTAACCTACCCTACAATGCTTACAGGTTCAAAGAAATCTTTTGACTTTGTTGATTCAACTACGATCTCAGAGTTTTGAAGGTAGAAGGCGTTAAGTGCCTAGCGGAAATTTGTTTCCAGCATGTACACAGACCTGACTGCACTGAATAGTGTCTGTGGACACTAAAATGAACACGTAGCTGAGAAGAGAGTGAGATAGTGTTGAGAATACTCCCGAAGTCTATCTGAAGAGCGAGAAAGCTTTGAAAGAAACCAATAATCATTATGTTAAGGGGATTAAAGTATACTTTGAGGTTTCACAGTAACATTGTAATTATGTCTGTGATGCAGAAGAAGCAGAAGATTAACTGAATGGAATGGACACAGTTTTGAGGAGAGGTTACAAGATGAGAATCAATAAAAGAAATATAGGATATAGGAATGCTATCAACTAAATCAAGCCACCCTTAGGGAATTATGTTAGGAAATGAAACTCTAAAGGTTCTATATACCGTTTGCTATTTGAGCTTAAGAGTAACTTACGATGGCTGAAGTAGAGATGCTATAAATATAGAATGGAAATGACAAAAGAAGCATTTTTGGAAAACAACAATGTTTTTAATGTATAATACAAACTTAAGTGTTAGAAAATCCTTCATGAACATATTTTTCTGGAGTGCAGTCTTTTATGGAAGTATATCGTGGACGATGAGCAGTCAAGAAGAGAACAGAAGCTGTTGTAATCCAATGCTGGTGAACAGTACTGAAGATTACATGGATAGATCAGATGAGGATACAATAAAGTGAATTGCGAAAAAAAATTATAGCGCAACGTGACCAAATGAAGGGATCGGCTGGTAGGACACGGCCTGAGCCATCAAAAAATGGTCAGTATGGAAACAGACGGAAGTTTGGAACGGGAGGGACAGGATGGGGGGGGGGGGGGGGAGAGTAGTAAAATTGTAGCGTGTGAGAAAACATTGAATACAGTAAGCAGGTTGAAAGGGATGTAGCTTGCAGTAGTTATACAGGAGTGATGACGCTTGTCTAGAATAATGTGGTGATTTGCTGTAAAGCATTCTTCTGACCGAAGACTACAACACTTTTATTTTATTGTTTACTTATTTATTCGTGTTGTGTAGAACCAGTATACAACGAAGCTGTATGGATGTGGAACAAGTATACATGAGAACAGTAGTCTACTTATTGATGCTAATAGATACAAATTGCAATATGTGTAAAGGAACAAAATGCAATAACAATTGCAAGCTTAGGCACTTCCTAATGTAGAACAGAAGTATAACACAATACCATAATAAATTCCAATTGTTTCATATTAAGCTATAACTTTTCTAGAAATGAAGTACATTCTTGTTCTGACAAACACTATGTGATCAAATGTATCCAGACACCCCCAAAAACGTACGTTTTTCATATTAGATGCATTGTGCTGCCACGTACTGCCAGATACTCCATATCGGCGACGTTAGTGATCATTACACGTCGTCAGAGAGCAGAATGGGCGGCTCCACGGAAGTCTCGAACTGCGGACGTGGGCAGGTGATTTGATGTCACTTGTGGCATACGCCTGTACGCGAGATTTCCATACTCCTAAACATCTCTAGGTCCACTGTTTCCAATGTGATAGTGAAGTGAAAACTCGAAGGGACACGTACAGCACAAAAGCGTACAGGCCGACCTCGTCTGTTGACTGTCAGAGACCGCGACAGTTGAAGAGGGTTGTAAAGTGTGATAGGCAGACATCTATGCAGACCATCACACAGGGATTCCAAACTGCATCAGGATCCACTGCAAGTACTATGACAGTTAGGCGGGAGGTGAGAAAACGATTTTAATCACGGTACACAATATGGCGATCCAATGGCAGGGTGTGGGTAAGGCTAGTAATGCCTGGGTGAACGTCATCTGCCAGCGTGAGTAGTGTCAACAGTAAAATTCGGTTATGGTGTAGCCGGGTTTTTCATGGAGAGGACTTGCACCCCTTGTTGTTTTGCGTGGCACCATCACAGCAGAGGCCTACATTGATGTTGTAAGCGTCTTCTTGCTTCCCACTGTTGAAGAGCAATTCGGGGATGGCGATTGCATCTTCGTATACGATCGAGGACCTGTTGATAATGCACGGCCTGTGGTGTAGAGGTTACAATACACTTTATGTTTATTTTGATAATTACAGCATTGACATATGTCCTCCTGCACTTTGTGAATCGTTCAAATGGCTCTGAGCACTATGGGACAACATCTGAGGTCATCAGTCCCCTAGAACTTAGAATTGCTTAAACCTAACTAACCTAAGGACATCACATACATCCATGCCCGAGGCAGGATTCGAACCTGCGACCGTAGCGGTCACGCGGTTCCAGACTGAAGCGCCTAGAACCGCTCGGCCACATCGCCCGGCGCACGTTCTGAGACCCATGGAAATAACTGTACTGTTTTTTTTTTCTTTATTTTATTTAAAGTCAGGCCATTGCAGGCGAACCCTTCATAGAGATCATTGAACACCAAGTTGGCAGATGATGCAATGTCTCTCTCAGGTGTTTTTTCAACTAAAATACACTGCTGGAAATGGAAAAAAGAACACATTGACACCGGTGTGTCAGACCCACCATACTTGCTCCGGACACCGCGAGAGGGCTGTACAAGCAATCATCACACGCACGGCACAGCGGACACACCAGGAACCGCGGTGTTGGCCGTCGAATGGCGCTAGCTGCGCAGCATTTGTGCACCGCCGCCGTCAGTGTCAGCCAGTTTGCCGTGGCATACGGAGCTCCATCGCAGTCTTTAAGACTGGTAGCATGCCGCGACAGCGTGGACGTGAACCGCATGTGCAGTTGACGGACTTTGAGCGAGGGCGTATAGTGGGCATGCGGGAGGCCGGGTGGACGTACTGCCGAATTGCTCAACGGGATTTTAACGGAAGAGTTAGAAACGAAAAAATTATCTGCAAGATGGGTGCCGCGACTCTTGACGCTGGATCAATCACGCATGAGAATGGACATATCGGAACAAATTTTGGCCGGTTTTACGAGAAACGAACAAGATTTTTAGCGTCGGGTTGAGACCACAGATAAAATTTGGGTGCACTGCTATACCCTAGAGACCAAACAGCAGTCAAAGCAGTGGAAACATGTTGATTCTCTGCACGAAAGGAAGCAAAGACAATTCCTTCGGCGGGAAATGTCATGGCATCAGTGTTGTGGGATGCAAAGGGGATTCCGTTTGTAGATTATCTTCCCACTGATAAAACAATTAATGGAGAATACTATGCTAACCTCCTGCAACAAAAGATACGCGAAGAAAGGCCAAGTTTAGCAAGGATGAAAGTCATCTTCCATGAAGGCAACGCCCGCCTGGACACATATATGTCGCCATGGCCAAATTACACGAACTAAAGAACGAATTGTTGCCACACCCACCTTATTCACCTGATATGGCTCCGACAGACTTACATCTCTTCCCAAAACAAAATTTTTCTTGGTGTACGAAGATTCACTTTAAATGTAGAATTGATAGTCGGAGTGAACAACTACGAGTATTTTGCAGCCCTGGAGGAAACTCATTTTCGGGATGGGATCAAGGCACTCTAATACCTATGGACCAAGTGCTTTAATCTACAAGGAGAGCACATTGAAAAATAAAAAAAGTTTCACTGATGTGAGTGCTTTTTTTCAATTCCGTTCCGAGACCTTTTCAAACCACCGTTGTATACCACCGGCAAGCGCATAAGGTGACGTAAGACCAGTGATTTTTAAACGATTCTCACTGCAGGTATCGAAGACGAGAACCAATGACAGTCAGTTTCAAACCAAACAGGAATTTCTCCTGTCAGAGAATACAGAGCAGTAAGTTTCCGAGAGAATATTTCGGGTGTCTCGTGAAAGGACATTTCTCACAGGAAGACCTAAACCTGCGGGTCTCCAGTCCGCCAAACAACACAGAAAGTGGAGAGTAACAGGCTGGAGGCGTTTAGTGTGGTCCCCCGTGTCACGGTTTCGCCTCTTATCAAGCGAATGCGCGGCGCCAAGTGCAGCGATAGCGCAATGACGCGTCCAACTCGTCAAGTATGGGGCAAGCGGTAGGGGCTCGAGGTGTTTCTGCGATATTTCGGTGGTGTTTTTTCGTACTATTACTATAACCTTTTCATTCGAGTTAATGCTGACATGAACCAAGAAGTTGCCCAGGAATTTCACATTCTTTTGAATATTCGTCGTGAGAATATTGTGGACACACCGTCTTCCAAGATGACAGCCGTGTTCGCAGAGCTGCGTGGAACGTTCCTTGTTTGATGCGCACTCGGATATCCAATTCTACATCGACTGGCCCGCTAAATCGACAGATCTTAGTCCCATAACCTCGGGGATAATTTAGGACAGCGTGTGAAATGTAGCAATTAGGAGTCCTTCAGTTTTGTATGTATACAAATATACACTCAAGAGACGAAAGTCATGGCATACCTTCTTTTCCGGCATAGTGCGGCTACTCGATGTGGTATAGGCCCAACAAATCATTGGGCGTCTCCTGCAGCAATATTAAGCCATGCTGTCTCTATAGCAATCCATAGTTCCAAAAGTGTTTCCAGTGTAGGATTTTGTGCCCCAATTGACATCCGCAATACAGGACATAAATGTTTTGTGGCATTCATGCCGGGAGATATGGAGGGCCAAATAATTCCCTTCCTCACTTGAATTGTGCACAATGTTATTCACTCCAGTGACATGACGCACTGTCGCCCACAAAAATTCCATTGTTGTTCGGGGACAGAGAAGCCATGGATGGCTGCAAGTAGTCTTCAGATTTCTTTTTTGAGTCATCAGTCTTCTGCGTGTTTTGATGAGGCCAGCCACGAATTCCTCTGGCTTTTGCCCTCTACAGCTCCCACTAGCTCCCTGGTGTATTAACAAATGTCCTATCACCCTGCCCGTTTTCCACATATTCGTTTCCTCTCCGATTCTGCGCAGAACCTCCTCATTCCTTACCTTACCAATCCACCTAATTTTCAACGTTCGTCTGTAGTACCACATTTCAAATGCTTCGATTCTCTTGCGTTCCGGTTTTTCCATAGTCCATGTTTCACTTCCATACAACTCTGTGCTCCAAACGCACATTCTCAGAAATTTCTTCCTCAAATTAAGACTTATGTTTGATACTAGCAGAATTTCTTTCTCGCTGTTCTCATTTCTTGCTACTTCTCATTACCTCCGTCTTTCTTCTATTTACTCTCAATCCGTATTCTGTACGAATTGTTCATTCCATTCAGCAGATCATCTAATTCTTCCTCACTTTCACTCCCGACAGCAGTGTCATCAGCGAGCCATATCACTGATATCCATTCACCTTGAATTTTAATTCCACTCCTGAACCGGTCTTATATTTCCATCATTGCTTCTTAGGTGTAGAGATTGATATGTAGGGGCGAAAGACTACACCCCTGTCCTAAACCCATTTAAATACGAGCACTTCGTTCTGAGTCGTCCACTCTTATTATTCCCTCTTGGCTCTTTGGCATGTTGTGTATTACCCGTCTCTCCCTACAGCTTGCCCTATTTTCTTCGGAATATCGGACATTTTGCACCATTTTACATTGTCGAACACTTTTTCTAGGACGACAGATCCTATGAACGTGTCCTGATTTTTCTTTAATCTAGCTTCCATCGTCTAACACATCTTCAATTTTCTTTTCCATTCTTCTATATATTATTCTTGTCAGCAACTTGAATGCACGAGGTCCATGCTGACTGTGCGATGATTCTCGTACTTGTTATCTCTTGCATTCTTCGGAATTGTGTGGCTGATATTTTTCCGCATGTCAGATGGTTTGTCGCCATACTCACACATTTTACACACAACGTGAATAGTCGTTTTGTTACCACGTCCCCCAACTATTTTAGAAATACTCAGGGAATATTATCTATCCCTTCTGCCTTATTTGATCTTAGGTCCTCGAAAGTTCTCTTTTAATTCTGATACTGGATCCCCTATCTGTTCTAAATGGACTCCTGTTACTTCTTCTGTCACATCAGTCAAATCTTTCCCCCTGTAGAGGCCTTCACTGTACTCTTACCACCCATACGCTTTCTCGCCCGTATTTAACAGTTAAATTCGCGTAGCACTCATAATGTTACCTCCCATGCTTTTAGTTTCATCGAAGGTTACTTTCATTTTCCCATATGTTGAGTCAGTTCTTCCGACAATAGTTTCTTTATCGAGTTCTGCACGTTGTTCATGCAGCTATTTCGTCTTAGCTTCCTTGGATTTCATATTTATTTCATTTCTTAGCGACTTGTATTACTGTACTCCTGAATTTCTCTGAACATTTTTGTAGTTCCATCATTCATCGATCAACTGAAGCATTTCTTCCGTCACCCATGGTTACTTCGCAGTTACTTTTTTTGTACCAATGTTTTTCTTCTGAAGTTCTGAGATTGCCATTTTTAGAGATGCCCTTTCTTCTTCAGCTGTAGTGCCTACTGATCTACTCCTTATTGCTCTCTCTGTAGCCTTAGAGATCATCAAGCAGATCCCACTATTTCTTAGTACTTCTGTATTGCACTTCTTTGCGTACTGATTCTTCCTGACTAATCTCTTAAACTTCAGCCTACTCTTCATCACTACTACATTTTGATCTGAGTCTATGTCTATTCCTGGATACGCCTTACAATCCAGAATCTGATTTCGGCATCTCTGTCTGACCATGATGTAATCTAAGGGAAATCGTCCCGTATCACCCGACCTTTTCCAATTATACCTCCACCTCTTGTGATTCTTCAACGGAGCATTCGCTGTTGCTAGCTGAAATTTATTACAGACCTGAATTAGTCTTTCTCCTCTCTCATTCCTTGTCCCAAGCCCATATTCTCCTATAACATTTTCTTCTAGTCCTTCCCCTACAACTGCATTCCAGTCCCTTATGACTATTAGATTTTCATCTCCCCTTACGTGCAATGTACTTTCTCTATCTCTTCATCTTCGGCTCGCGACGTTGGCACGTAAATCTAAATTATCGTTGTTGGTGTTAGTTTACTTTCCATTCTGATAAGAACAACCCTATCTCTGAACTGTTTACATTGGCACACTCTCTGTCCTACCTTCCTATTCATGACGAATCCTAGTCCCATTCTACCATTTTCTGCTGCTGTTGACATTATCCTATAGTCACCTGATCAGAAATCCTTATCGCCTTTGTATTTCGCTTCATCGACCCCTACTATATCAAAATCGAGCGTTTATATTTCCCTTTTCAGATTTTATTGCTTCCCTAGCACGTTCCAGCTTCTGAGATTAGACGCCACAACTCGTAGAAGATTATTTAGTTGGTTATTGAATCTTTTTCTCATGGTCACGTCCCCTTTGGCAGCCGCCTCTTGGAGATCCGAATGAGGAACTATTCCGGAATCGTTTACCGATAGAGAGATCATGAGGATACTTTTTCAGTTATAAGCTACATGTATTGTAGATACACATTATGTGTCTTTAATGGAGTAGTTTCCATTGGCCTCTGCGTCCTCATGCCGTTGATAATTGCTGATTCTTCCATCTGCAGGGACAGTTTCCCACCCCAAGAACAAGAGGGTGCCCTGAACCTCTGTCTGCTGCTCCGCCATCTTTGACAAGGTCGTTGGCAGAATGAGGGTTACTTCCGATCCCAGAAGTTTTCGGCCGCCAATGCTGATTATTAATCAAAATTTCAGCAGTGAAGTGTTTAGAACCCGAGATCGAACATGTTAAGATTACTGGTCAAAGGAGCTACCCCTAGAAAGGCCTTCAGATAGCTGAACATAACGATGATCGGTTCAGTTGGACTAGAGAACCACGTCCGTTCCGTGTAAACATAGATCACATGGTAATGGAGCCACCACCAACTTGCACAGCGCCTTGTTGACAATTTGTGTCCATGTTTTCGTGGGGTTTGCGCCACACACAAACACTACCAGCAGCTCTTATCAGCTGAATCCGGAATTCATCCGACCAGACCACGGTTTTCCAGTCATCTAGGATCACGAGCCGAGGAGAGGCGCTGTAGGCGATGTCATGCTGTTACCAAAGGCACTCACGTCCGTCGTCTGATGCCATAGCCCATTAACTACTGACTTCACCCCACTGTCCTAGAGGAAACGTTCGTTGTACGCCCCACATTGATTTATACGGTTATTTCGTGAAGTGTTGCTTGTCTGGTGGCACTGACAACTCTACCCCAACACTGATGTTCTTGGTCGTTAAGTGAAGGCCGTCGGCTACTACCTTGCCAGTGGTGAAAGGGAATGTCTGAACTGTGGTATTCTCAGCAGACTCTTGAGACTGTGGACTTAGGAATATTGGATTCCCTAACGATTTCCAAAAAGGAATGTCCCGTGCGCCTGTCTCCAACTTCCATTCCTAATTCAAAGTCTGTTGACTCCCGTTCTCCGACTATAACCTGGTCAGGAAGTTTTTCGTATGAATCACCAGAGTACAATGACTGCTCCGCAAATGCAGTGCCGTTTTATACCTTGTGTACGTAAAAGTACTGCCATCTGTACATAGGCCTATCCCCAGCCCACGACTTTTGTCATGTCTCGTGTAATCGTGAGTTACCGGTTGACAATTATTGAACAATAGGAAAAAATCGTATATTAGTTAGAAACAACGGTGTGCACTCAGTATATTCAACATGTAAACGTCACCATAGATATTCGAATTTACCTTATGACATGCTCTTTATGCTGCCGTAATTTGCGATGATGTGGCGTAGACAAATAGCTAAATTCTGCATGACCCGCTGAAGTGTCGGAACATCGATGCTGTCGATCACCTACTGTATGGCTCTTTTGAGCTCAGCAGTGGTTTTGGGGTTATTGGTGTACACCTTGGCTTTAGTCCTTCAGTAGGGTGCGGTGTTTTTCGCAAAGAGATCGGCGCCGTGTATCAAATTGACTATATCGCTTATTCACGTGGTTAATTATTGAATTTCACTAACAAAACACACAATAAATTAAAAAATCTTCAAAGAAAGACAAAGAAGACATAAGAGCATAACAGCAATATAAATATTATTAACTAAGATTTTTTTTCGTCAGTTTTGGATTGTGGCACCAAATGATAACATTGCCTTCTTTCACTTGCTTCTTTATTACAATTCACTACTTAAACTCATTATAAATGACAAATATCTCTACAGAAAGGCAAAGATGACGTTATAGGACAATGAGAATGGTAACATTACTTATTCAGTTGTATCATCGTAACTTTTGGACTGCAGAAACACAAGAGGAATTTTACCAGTCAGAACGAAAAGGTTCAATGTGCATCAAGCAGATTGGCTTTTGACACATTTTGCAACGCTATTTTGTCGTGTTTTCTTCACTGCGCAGGAATTACACCTTTTCCTCTTGCTTGCAGTTTTTTTTCTCCTTTTGTGCTTCCGTCTTCTGCTTCACCTTCACACGTTGACCTATATTGTTGTGGCCTCAGTTGCAGATCCCTGTGGTGTTCAGACTTCTTCGAGCCAAGTGAGGTAGAACTAATGCATGAGACTGTTGTTTCAGGAATCCTTTTCTTATGATACAATTCTCATTGCTGCCATAGTAGATTACTTTTGCATTGATTCCATTCACATTGATCACTGAAAAAAAATATAACCATCGGCCAACGGCGCATGTTTCTTGCAACATTGTACAAAGTGGTCAGCTTATCCATAGTGTCAACTCCACCTTTGGCGCCATTAATAAATGTTACAATCGATGCCTTTAATTTATCTCCAGTGTCAGCACTTACTGATTTATCGTCATGCAAACTTGATCCTAGGATCAGATATTTCCCTTTTCTAGGAACGTAGGAAAGTAGAGTACATCCATTCTTGAAGCCAAAAAGTGAACTGTTGGCAACCGTTTGTTTACTAGTAGCAAACTCCGGAGGAATCTCACGCTTGTTTTCCTTCATAGTTCCAACAAAAGGAACAGTTTTCCTCCATAACTCTTCTGTCAAGCAAATACTAGTAAGTCAGTTTTCTGAGGTCACATTTCGACCTGACTGATAAATAGGTTCACATAGTCGCAGAACATCATCGGAATGTTTATTGCTTACGTGATATAATCCTTATGGTCGTAACCCAGAGTATATTTCCAAATCATACAGGTAAAATACTTGGGAATCCACAAAATCATATATCTTATTCCCATATTTATTTGGTTTGCTAGATATCACAGAATCCTTCCGGTTTCTCATGTACTGTAACATTTTCTCCGATAGGATCACTGTCAGTTCGATACAAATATAGAAAATATTTCCCAAATCGTTGCTATCTTGTCTAATCGTCTCCCTTCATCGAGAGTTACACGATTGTCAAATCTAAGACACCGCATAAAGAATTTGAAATGTTTTATGTTCATTACGATGCAAAATTTCTCAGTGACATCCCCATTACTTCTCCACAGATCCTCTAAGCGTTCTCTGTTGCTTTTGTTTACTCCACCTAGAAAGAAGAGACCGATGAAGGCTTTCAATTCAATTATGTCTATTTTTGTACGTCTCTTTCACGCTGGAATGAAGCTTTGACGCTCCCAATACACTGATTTGTACACAAAAATATAAGAGACAAAATTTTGTCATCTATAAGGCAATTCGAGAATTCCAAAGGTGTTATCGCTTCATTTGGTACACCTATATGTCCAGTAATTTCCGAATAATATTGAGAGCCCTGCGATGGTGGAGCTTCATTCCATTTTGTCTCTTTGTCCCTTCCAATATAGTAATGGCCGTTTTCCTCAAGTACTTCCTCATCTTCTTCACTGTCGTCTTCTTCTGTTTCTGAATCTTCCAGCCAGACTTCTATTACGTCATCACCATCTGTGTCCACTTCAAAATCCTCTTGAAATTCGTTAATATCCTCTTCGAATAGCATCTATTGGATCTGTGCAACATGATTTAGGTCCAGGAGTTTATATGTCTTACTGTAGCCTGAAATCACGAAACATATCCCACCTAAAATCATAACGTTCTATAAAAAACGCAATCGGGAGCGTCTTATCAACTTGAAACGTGATTATCAGACAACTTAAAATACGACTAAACGCTCCAAAAAGAATATAAGTGCATTTTACATTCTCAATTAGCTTTCTACTACTTACCTAGTTAGGTTGATAATCAAAGAAACTACCTGTTGAAATGTAATGGGAATGGGCGTGGTGTATCAAACTAAGCAATGAGCAAATATCTCGACAACACAGCAGTCACGTTGATACTGAAGCGTACAACAACGGATAACGTCTGGGGAAGGGAAGCCACTAGCGAGAAGGTGCCGGTGCTGCCAAATGCTGACAAATAATTTACAGAAACTATCGACGAGTATAAATTTTAACGGCCCGCCCGACGGAAGGTTAATGTAGCCACACGAAAGGGAGATGCATGTGTTCACACCCGGAGAATATGGCGGTCAGTCGATGACCATGCCAGTGGTCTCCGGGTACCCCAGAACCAAAATGCGGTCCCCAATGTGCTCCTCCAGGACATCACGCTCCTGCTTCCATGACGCCGAGATGCGTCTTACACGAACCACGTCTTGTCGAAATTAGGGTCACTTTGAACAATGGCGATGGAATCATCTTCCAGAACCTTCACTACCGTTCGATACTAACGATACCAGCAAGCAGTACCGCCTCTATCATTCCGTGACTGGACACTGCACACCACACAGCCACGCGTTTAGGGTGAAGAGACTTCTCGATCGCGAAACGCGGATTCTCAATCCCTCAAATGCGCCAATTTTGCATATTGACGAACTCTTCCAAATGAAAGTGGGCTTCGTCGCTAAACGAAACCAAAATGCGCATACTAATTCCCATCATGCCCTGCGGCTAACCGTGCATATTCAACGTCCTAACACAAACCGTTCAGAAGTTATGAAGATTTTATCTCACACAGTGCAATGATTGCCACCTCGAATATGGCTAATGTGAAGGACGTTGTTGTCTGTATGTTCCACGGAACAGAAGCCACAGACACGGGAAGAGACTGTCGACATTATAATGACCCTCCCTGGGCCACTAGAAAAATGAGCAAAAAGAACAGACAGTCAGGCAGCCTCGAAACTTTCCGTTGCGAATTTCATTGCTCTCGCTATTCCCTACTCTTACCGGGTCCTCTTTCCTTCATAATATTAAATGATTTATATAAATCTGTCCTTCGGTGTTACTTTTGAATATGAAAATTGAAACTGGTTTTTTCAAGAAAAATAATATGTTTAGTGCTGTGGATCTTAATTACTGTCTTCTTGGCTGGAAAAGAGTGCAATCAAGTAAACTCAAGGTTAAAGTTCTTCCTAGCATCCAGCGTAAGAAACAGTTTTTCAAGATCTGCGTCGTGATGTAGGTCTGAAAATTTCTTGACGCTGTTATTGAAGAGGAACTTAGACGGATACGATTCTGAACAACTGTGACAGTCTGTGTCGTTAGGGCAAGTTCCACAAATTTTCACTTTTCATTATAGAGAATCTTTTCATTCCAAAAGACCGTGTTATTAAACAGGAATCGCACAGTACTACCGAGCATTGAAAATCCTAAGTCTTCTGCTTGCATGCACTTCGTATCGTAATTACTATGAGAGGAAAGAGAGCACAGTATTCGGTTCAGAAAACAGAAAAAAATTATCTTTTAAGATAATAATTATTATTTAATACACTACTGGCCATTAAAATTGCTACACCAAGAAGAAATGCAGATGATAAACGGGTATTCAAGGGAAAGGTACATTATACTAGAACTGACGTGTGGTTACATTTTCACGCAATTTAGGTGCATAGATCCTGAGAAATCAGTACCCAGGACAACCACATCTGACTGTAATAACGGCCTTGATACGCCTGGGCATTGGGTCAAACAGTGCTTGGATGTCGTGTAGACCTGCCGATGCAGCTGCAACACGATACCAGAGTTCATCAAGAGTAGTGACGCTTATTGTTACGAGCCAGTTGCTCGGCCGCCATTGACCAGGTGTTTTCAATTGGTGAGAGATCTGGAGAATGTCCTGGACAGGGCAGCAGTCGAGCATTTTCTGTATCCAGAAAGGCCTGTATAGGACCTGCAACATGTAGTCGTGCATTATCCTGCTGAAATGTAGGGTTTCGCAGGGATCGAATGAAGGGTAGAGCCACGGGTCGTAACACATCTGAAATGTAACGTCCACTGTTCAAAGGGTCGTCAATGCGGTGACCGAGACGTGTAACCAATGGCACCCCATACCATCACGCCGGGCGATACGCCAGTATGGCGATGACGAATACACGCTTCCAATGTGCGTTCACCGCGATGTCGCCAAACACGGATGTGACCATCATGATGCTGTAAACAGAACCTGGATTCATCCGAAAAAATGAC
Source organism: Schistocerca serialis cubense (assembly GCF_023864345.2). Classification (NCBI taxonomy): domain Eukaryota; kingdom Metazoa; phylum Arthropoda; class Insecta; order Orthoptera; family Acrididae; genus Schistocerca; species Schistocerca serialis. The sequence continues at coordinate 135,117,668 of NC_064648.1, read as the reverse complement.
GTTTTGCTATTCGTGCACCCAGGTTCGTCGTTGAGTACACCATCGCAGGCGATCCTGTCTGTGATGCAGCGTCAAGGGTAACCGCAGCCACGGTCTCAGAGCTGATAGTCCATGCTGCTGCAAACGTCGTCGAACTGTTCGTGCAGATGGTTGTTGTCTTGCAAACGTCCCCATCTGTTGACTCAGGGATCGAGACGTGGCTGCACGATCCGTTACACCAGTGTAGATAACATGCCTGTCATCTCGACTGCTAGTGATACGAGGCTGTTGGGATCCAGCACGGCGTTCCGAATTACCCTCCTGAACCCACCAATTCCATATTCTGCGAACAGTCATTGGATCTCGACCAACGCGAGCAGGAATGTCGCGATACGATAAACCACAGTTGCGATAGGCTACAATCCGACCTTTATCAAAGTCGGAAACGAGATGGTACGCATTTCTCCTCCTTACACGAGGCATCACAACAACCTTTCACCAGGCAACGCCGGTCAACTGCTATTTGTGTATGAGAAATCGTTTGGAAACCTTCGTCATGTCAGCACGTTGTAGGTGTCGCCACCGGCGCCAACCTTGTGTGAGTGCTCTGAAAAGCTAATCATTTGTATATGACAGTATTTTCTTCCTGTCGGTTATATGTCGCGTCTGTAGCACGTCCTCTTCATGGTGTAGCAATTTTAATGGCCAGTAGTGTAGGAGCGTTCTTCTCAGTGCTCAACTATTACAATATATATTCAGCTTCTTACAAGAGCGTATATTGACAAAAATTAATATTTTCTGATATCTGGCAATGGGGGCTGTCGTTTCTTTTTCTAACAGTAGAAGTACACCTGATTTGAAAATACGTGCTTCGTTGTCAAGCCCACTATCAGGAAACAAAAATTGTTAGTTAAGTCACGCAGTCCACCAATTTGTTAAAAGTCACAGAACGCTAACAAGCCAACGATTTTAGTTACAATCTGCGCTCTCGCAGCTGAAAACGATAATACTGGTAATTTATAACTAGCGCAGAAAAACGAGAAATAGGTTCCTGCAGTGTTGCCAATGTATTATTAAGTATAATAAAATTCATTTCTGTTCAGCAATCACTAATTTTTCGAAATGTTAACTCGCAGTGCAGTGTTGCCAATGTATTATTAAGTATAATAAAATTCATTTCTGTTCAGCAACCACTAATTTTTCGAAATGTTAACTCGCAGTCAAACTATTACCACATGCAGAGTGGTAACGCAAGAACAATACGGTGGGGGTATCTCAGACATTATTATGTTGTAAACAATGTACAACAGGACTGATATTGAGTTACCGAGTGAGTAGATTGTTTCATGACCTCTAGTTCGCCTGAGTTTCACTGTATTTTCAGTGATTAGAAATTGGTGAAACTTATGTTGTGATGGATTACATAATGGATTTACCGCAGAAGAAGAAGAAGCAGTACGCTCAAAAATAACGGGGTGCGTGGGAAGCAGAACCTGAATTTGTTGGAGACTTATCCAAGGCAACATGTCAAGTACGTGCAACAGAGTTTTATGCTAAATTGTGTGATAGAAAGCATTCGAAAACTATTAAGCATAAACCAAAAATTGATTTAAAAAAAAAACACAAACCACCTTACCTGTGAAAATTGTTCCGAAAACTACTAGAAAACAGTTAGAATAGCAAGCAGAGCGGAAGGCGCTCTTTATTTATTGCTGAACATTGTTCTATTTCAGCTGTAGATCATTTTGGAATACTGTGCAAGAAGGTGTTTTCCGGTAATGAGGGCGCTAAAAACATGCAATTACATCGTACAAAGTGCACTAACATTATAACTGAAGTTTTGGCTCCATATTTTACACAATCATTGGTTGAAGATCTAGGTAACAAAAAATACAGTGTACTAATAGATAAACCCACAGAGGTATCAATATCTAAAATGCTAGGTATCATTATACGGTAGTATAGTCTAAACAACCAAACCATTAGATCAGCATTTCTCAAATTCGCTTTAGTAGAAACGGCAGATGCAAGAAATCGGGCTGCTGTTCTTGTGAATTCTATGAAAGATCTCAAACGTCCAATCGCTAATATGGTAGGAATTGGCACAGATAATGCTTCTGCAATGGTTGGAATAAACAATGGGCTTTTCGAACAACTCAAGAGAGAATATGGTTTGAAGCATTTGGTATTGATCCGTTGTATTTGTCACTCTCTTCAGCTTGCAGTTTCGCACGCCTCAGTGAATATCATACCTAGAAACATAGCGTTTCGTGTACGGGAAACCTATAATTGGTTCTCCATTTCACCCAAAAGACAAGAGGAGTATAAAAAGGTTTATGAGACAATAAATTGTGGAAAACAGTCACTAAAAATTTGGACGGTCTGTGCAACACGTTGGCTTTCAATTGAACCAGCAATACGAAGAATTCTGGAGCAGTGGGAAGAACTAAAGCTACATTGTTCACTTGCCATGGTTCAAGACAATTGTTACACTGCCAATCTTTTGTACAGGATGTATCGTGACGACTCAAATCATCCTTACATGTTTTACCTTAAACATGCTTTAAAAGACGTACAAACAGCAATAAAAGCTTTTGAAGGAGAATACAATGACCCCACTAAATTACTAGATACACTTGTATTTATCATGCAGTCACTCGGACAAAACATAGTTTTTCCAACTGCTGATTTGTTTACAACACCAGTTCCAAGCGAATTTATGTACACAAATCTGAACCTTGGCTTTATGTTTGAACAGAAATTGTCTGAGTCAAGTTTCTGAAGAAAATAAAGTTTATTTGGAGAAGAGATGCATTCAGTTTAGTCTGAAACTCATAAAAGAAAAGACTGCCAAGTATCGTTACGATCCTGAAAAAATTGTCAATGCTGAATGTTGAAGAAACACTATAAGTTAATAAAAATAATGCTGTAGCGGATATAGCCAAAGAATTGGGTTTTAGTGGCGATTTCATAGACGGTATGCTGCAAGAATGGCATAATATCAACTTCATTAGGTGGAATAACACTACTAACACTGTTGGAGTTTGGAGTGAGGTTTTGCAGTATAAAAATGCCGCAGGGGAGAATCCTTTTTCTCTGATTTCACAGCTAACAATGACTGCTCTATGCCTACCACATTCCAGTGCAGAAGTGGAAAGAATATTCAGTTCTAAGAACATTATAAAAACTAAACAACGTAGCAGATCACCGTTAAAGACAATTAACGCTTTGATCATATTGAGAGACCAGCTGAAGAAACAAAATAAATATTGTGCATCTTTTGACATACCGTCAGACGTATTGGAGCTTATTGGAACGAACAAAAGTTACTCTTTTGCGACTAAACCAGTCAAACTGCATCATCATCTTTTGAGCGACGTTCAATCCTCTACATCAACTACACTTCTGTCAGAGCATGAAACAGAAGAGTTGTAACCTAATTTGAGTTCTTGCTTTATTTGTTACAACTATAGTTGTATATTTCTAGTATATTTGACTACTGTGATTGAAGCAACAATTTATGTGTTGCGTCAATTATGATAACATGTTTAATTAAACGTTAGCGTATTTTATATGTATGTTGTTGCAAGCGATGCGTCATTTAATTAAGACAATATAGCAGTTACATGTGAGAATATTTATTAATATTTTATTACCCTGTCCCCTCCCCACTGGCTTAATGCACCATTCACAGCACGAAATTTTCAGTACACCCCTAGTGAAATCAGTTTTAGCGACTTTCTACCGACTTTTGATATTGAATCTAGCGACTTGGGTTTTTTAGAGTTGGCAACACTGGGTTCCTATACGAGTTGGTAAATGTGTATCTAGCTGTCTTAAACTCTGAGCATTTACATTCATATCGCAGTTTGCTTTACACCGAATGAAGTGATACTGTAACTTTATGTACACGACTTCTCCTATGAGTATTCCTCAGCGCGGCGTATGTATTTCAGAAGAGAGGACTGAAATGCACTAAAAATAAGTTCGTGGTGGGCAAGTCTGTGGCCGCCACGGAGTCGCATCGGCAGAGCCCGCCGGTTCACAATGCGGAGGAGAGCAATTGTAGTAATCATCAGCGTGGCCTTGGCGGCTGTGGTGTGAGGTGTTGCTCAAACGCCCGATGATGGAGTGGTTGTCGTCGGGGGGGGGGGGGGGGGGGGGGGGGTCGACGGCTGGAGCAGGGGGCTGGCAGCGGACGAAGGAGGCGGGGGCCGGCCCAGCCGTGGCCAGTGTACGGGGACAAAAGGCGGGAGTCGCGACCGGCCGCCACTGCGCTGGTTGCTGCATCGCGGGACGTCTCTGGTGAGTGACCACGTACTTCTCTCACCACCGTACGCTGAGATTGCCTCTCACTTCACTCGACTTAGTAGCCTCCTGTTTCCTGTTCTCTGTGGTACACACTCTTAAAAGCGGTGACAGTGAAACTGAGGAAATCCAAAGAAAGAACGGAGATTTTTTTCTGTTTTTCTTAACTTCTCTCCACGACCTGTAGCACTACAGCTCTTGTGTTTGATCTCTGTATCCTTTCACTTCTGGTCGGGCACTTTTAAAGCACAGTTTAAGTAATAGCACCACTAGCAATATTCACGTGTCGCATGTTTTTCGAACAGGTTTCTAGGCGAATGTTATTTTTGATGTAAGTTTGTGACATATGTAACGCTCTCGCGATGGCTAAATGTACCAGTCACGAACCTTGCTGCTCTTCTTTCGACCTTCTCAATCTCTTGAATCAGACACAACTGGTAAGGGTCCCATACAGACGAACAATAAGACCGGACGAACTAACGTATTGTAAGCTATTTCCTTTGTTGAAATACTGCATCGCTTCAGGATTCTGCCATGGAACCGCAATCTAGAGTTCGCCTTGCCAGTTACTTGTGTAATCTGATCATTTCATTTCAGATCATTTCGAATAGTCACACCCAGAAACTTGATGGATGTTACCGCTTCCAAAGACTGGGCATTTATTTTGTACTCGTACATTAATGAGGAATTTCGCGTTGTTATACATAGTAGGTTACACTTACTAATATTGAGAGATAACTACCAGTCATTACACCAAGCATTTATTTTCTGCAAATCCTCATTAATTTGTTCACAACTTTCGTGTTATACTATTTTTCTGTAGATTAGAGCATCATCGGCAAACAGTCTAATGCCGCTGTCAATCCAGTCAACCAGATCCTTTATGTAAATCGTAAAAAGCAGCGGACCTATTACGCTGCCCTGGGGCACACCTGATGTTATACTTGTTTCTGTTGAGGTCACCCGTTCAGGACGATATACTGCTACCAGTCCATTAGACAACTATCTATCCAACCGTATATGCCGTGGATAGGCCGTAAGCGCTCACTTTTTGGAGCAAGCGACAGTGCGGAACTGAGTCGAACGCCTTTCGAAATATGGCATCAATCTGAGAGCCGACATCTGAAGCCTGTTGTATATCATGCACAAAGAGTGCCAGGTGTGTCTCTCATGACCGCTGTTTCCTAAAACTGTGCTGGTTTCTGCAGATGAGCTTCTCAGAGTCTAGAAAGCACATTATGTCTGAACGCAAAATATGTTCATGATTCTACAACAAATCGATGTCAGTGAAACTGGTCGGTAATTATGTGTATCCGATTTTCTACCCTTTTTATTGATTGCTATGACCTGGGCCTTCTTCCAGTCCTGTGAGACGTTCCTCTGTTCCAATTATCTCTGATAGATTATGGATAAGAATGGTACTACTTTTATAGTATAGTCAATATATAATCTTACTTGGGTACCGTCTGGGCTAGATTCCTCCCTCACGTTTAAGGATCTTAACTGTTTTACAATCCCAGATACACTAAACACTGTGTCAACCATCCTTACGTTTGTTCGATTATTGAAAGGGGGTATGGTGCTGCAGTCCTCTGCTGTAAATGAGTTTTTGAAAGCTAGGTTTATAATTTCGGCCGTCTGTTTATCATCATCAGTTACACTACCCGCACTGTCAGCAAGAGAAGGTATTGAATTATTTGTAGCGCTCATAGATTTTACGTACGACCAAATTTTTTTTTTTTTTTTTAGAATTTCCAGTTGAAATATTGCTTTCAAATTCGTTAAAAGAATCTCTCATTGACCTTTAGACAACTGCTTTCATTTCGCATAATTTCTGTTAGTCAGCAGGGCAGTGACTAAGTTCAAAACGACTGTGCAAAATTCTCTTCTTTCTCAGCAACTTCCTAACTTGTTTGTTGTAGCAAGGTGGTTCCCAGTCAATGGATGCAAGATTAAAGTCTCCACCTGTAACTAAGGGATAATTTGGATATTTATTTCCTATGAACTCAAGACAACCAACTCAAAATTTATAGTACAATATTTATAGTAAATATTCCTTCATCATTCATTAAATATCCATGATTACTATGTTCACAAATACACTATTTCAAACCATTTGATAATCGGACCCAACTTGTTGCTGTATATAACGGGCCATACATAAAAATTGCTTGTCTTAATAAAATCCCAACTACTTAGTTTGCTTGTCGTTGTAATTTATTAACAGTAATATCAAATGTAGGAATAATTCAGAATGGTGTTCTTTGAAAAGGTGAAATATTACCTGAATAGCCAAAGATACATGTGGATCAAAATTTGCTTATTTTGTGTGATTCCAGTTAAAACTCAGCAGTCAATAGCATTATTATACTTATAAACATTTGGCATGCATTTTTCATCCCACAATAACTCATTATTTTGTATTTATTTCTAATAAGAAAGGCAATGTACTGTAATTTAGTCATAGCAAACCGCTTACAGAGAGAAAATTCCAAAACTGTACTGGTTAGTAGTTATTAATTTTGTATTTATTATCAGAAATCTTTTTTGTCATAGATGTGATAAATCTTTGCATCACCTAGCATAGCACTGAGTTTATCATTATTTACTATGGGACAGTATTAATTTTTTGTGGTAGATGGAGTGCAATATTGCCATAAACATCATCAGTGACATTATATTTATCACCGACTAATGACTGTGGTATACCAGTAATATTGTCATATAACTGTGAAAATTTCCTTAATTGGTCCTTATTAGTTTGTTTCAAAAAGTCCAGAAACTGTAGTTCATGTAGCATAGCCCTGATTACAGGTAAACCATCTGGAACACCTGGAAAAATTTATCGAAAATCACCACATAAGACACAGTTCAATCCTGCATCTGGCCATCCAGATTTAGGTTTTCCTTCATTTCCCTAAATCACTTCAGGCAAATGCTGGGATGGTTCCTTTGAAAGGGCATGGCTGACTTCCTTCCCCATCCGTCCCTAATCCGATGATACCAATGACCTCGCTGTTTGGTCTCTTCCCCCAAACTACCCAACCCAACCACATAAGACAATTGTTTTACCCTTAAAAGCTGTATGCTTATTACATACATCTGAACCACATCTCTAAATAATGCATTATAAGGTTCAATACTTGAAGTCAACACATGGAAACTTTACAATAAACATGAATTAATGTGTTGATCACAGTTACTGTTTGATATAGGATTGGGCACTGAATTTTCCAAATTTGTGGTAGATAGTTTAAATGCATTGTACTAGGTTCTACCTCCAGTTAGGAGAGCTGAAGCTATGCTACTTAAGGCTGTTGTGGTGCAAGGGAGATTCAGAAAATACAATTTAGGAATAATTTCAATTAGTGTGATAATTTTACCACAACCTGCAAGAGCTGTAGGCAAAACACATTTGATCCCGTGCCATGGAACTAAACTTCACAAATAATATGTTAAATTATAAAATGCTACCAACAGTTTTGTAAAGTTCACTGAATTGTAACTTTTTAAGGATCGGATCTCAAATATCTACATAAGGAAATTCTGATATTAAAGTACTAAAGCATTTGCTGCTACTTTCAGTGCAAGATTACACCAAATAAGAGATGTGTTTGCTTTGGTGATTTCAATTCCTTTTGATTCATTTAAACATTCATGCCAGTTTCATGCAAGTTATTGGATATACTACATACATTAGAATATTTAAACTTAACTCACGCCATCCACAAACCACAAGTAGCTATGATGGTTTTCGATGACTGGAGCCGCTAATATTCGGTCTAGTAGCTCCTTAACTGTCGTCACAAGGCTGAGTGCACCCCCAAAAAATGGCATCAGCGCATTTCAACCTAGATGGTCACCCATCCAAGTGCTGGCCACCCCTGACAGTGCTTAACTGTGGTGATCTGACGGGAACCGGTGTATCCACTGCAGTAAGGCTGTTGCCATGCTTCATACATGCAGTCAATAATTTTATCATCCTCATGTACTTTTTCCTTCCATTTGTTCTATATCAAACTGAACATAGTGCATAGGAATGTCTGTAAAACAGTGAACATTCGCTGGTGAATCAGTTCCATTAAATGCAAGGAATTATAATAATCTTTTTTCACATTTCAAGTGCATCCCATTCATGTCCTACTCGCAGATAAACATTTTGTCTATGTGGTAAATAAATAGCAAGCCAAATGATAGGGTGCAACTGAAAATGGAATGGAAATTCACAAATACTCCACACCACTTCAGTTGATCTGACATTACAGCAGTTCACAAAATCGCTCACTTCACCAATCTGAACTTCTTCATTTCTGTGTGTTCTTTCACTGCCTAATTCTATAGCTGCACTATCATACACTTTATGCACATATTTATAAATATATTTAACAATTTTACTTTAGTGCGAACTTCAGTATTCACACTGCAATCGAATTTGGCTAGTGAACGTGAATTACATGATACAATGTCACGATTATCAAGAGATTAACCTCGAAAATTAACGCTAACACCATTATCACACCATCTGTGCAGTGGATATCCATTAACTGATGGTCAAGTGATATCACAGAAATATTTAGGAAATTTTTTGTGCATTTGCCACCCCTCAAACAAATAGAACCTTTATTAAGTGCACCATATGGTCCATGCACCATATGTTTTCCAATATGTTTATATAGTTTACAGTGTGTTTGAATATCTGGAATTTCTGCAGGTATAACTTTATCAATATCGCCAAAGTCTACTATTATATCAATTTGATTAAAATACAGGCATGTGACAACCATCCATTTTTAATTCGCTTGTGTAAATGATGGTCTAAACTTTACAGAAAATATGTTTCATTAGTATTGCATCAATTAATTTTTAATTTAGCCTTAAATAATTGCACAACTTTTTAAAGAAATTAGCAGATTCATGTCAATCAATGATATAAATAGTTTCTGACCATTTGGGAAGGCAAGTCATTTTAGCAAATAATGAAAGTTTACCGAAATTTTGAACAATGGACATTGCACCAAAATAGTTGTGATAGGTATTTTTTGGAGAACCATTAAATAAAAAAGGCAAAATAACTCTTCTACCACTATTGATTGTCATTCAGATTTAGTTATATGTGATCACATAACTTATTATAAATTTTTTAGCTTAACACAATCATTTTGCCTTATGAAATGGAGTCTCTTACCTTCAATATATACATACATATCAACAATTCACTATTAAAGTAATTCTTGAGAGTAATGTGAAAGACAACATAGTAACTTCATTTCTAGGCTGTCTCACAGTGGACGTATTTGGGGTATTATGGAACTAATTAGTATACCATTCAGTGCCCCCATTACGAAATAATAATGGATGTACTAATGGATCCAGTGTGGCATCTAGAAATGAGATTGTTCAGACTTTACCAGTAGTGTTTTTTCTCTTTTTTTTCTTTTTCTTTTACAGTACACACAGTATTTCTTTCGAACAGTGGCTCACCATTTACTGTGGTAAAAACAGCAGTCACTTCAGTCTGAACCACGGCATTGCAACACCAGAGGTCCAAATTCTTATTAACTGTAATATTTACATCCACTGTTTCACCCCCTTTTGAGTCGTATTTCGAACAACCACTTACTACAGTGTGAGATCTATACACTCCCCAAATTTAAAGTTTCTATCCTTAGTGGTTTGGGCTGGGCAATGATGGGTCAGTGACTCACCCTATTTCACCCCCTTGTAGGTTAATTTCCGAAAAGAGTGAAACACGAATATTTGTGACTTCTGACTGAGAAGTCAAATACAACTTTTCACAGATTTAGCTTCGAAAATGACTGCATGGTGAAATATTTCCATAAAAACTTCCATCCTCTCTGTAGCGCCTATGGGTTGGTTCCTAGAACAATAAAACGATTTATTTGTTTCTAGCTGACCATCTAAATTCATGTTTCCGTAGATTTATCTTGAAAAAATTAATTGTAAAACACACCCTGCCGCCATTCGATTAGCAGCTGCCAGCAGCAAGTCGTACACTCTTTGCTCACTTAGTTCTATCATAGTTTAATTTTAAATTTATTTTCGTGTTTTTAGGTAGCTGCATAGTTTAATTCACAAATTGCGGGGGTATTATGGTATTTGAGAGTTCTAGCATAGCATTTTAGTACCTATATAGTGTAAATTCGCGTAGTCGTTTGTTCTGAACGGCTTGTGAGGTAAAAGAGAGTAGAAAATTGATAGAGACTGCGCCTGTTGTGTACGGATTCAGTGAGAATTGGCCACCGTCCGTAAACAGCTGGTAGCTGTGTTGGCCATGGTCGACAGGCTCCAGGCTGTTGCCCTGGGCCGAGGTGACATTGAGACACACGAGGTGAGAGCTTTGGCGCCTCTGGAACCTGTAGCATCCCCTGGGATCTGATGCCACTGCGCCCTCGGTTTCGGAAGTCCCTGCCGGTCGACACTTGCATGACGGTGATTGGCGAACCGTGGCGGGGTCACGATTTCCTGGGCGGAAGGCAAAAGTTGGTGCTGGCCACAAGGCTTTACCCTTACGCCTCTGTAACAGGTTTGAGGTACTGCCCACTGCTGAAAGTACTTCTGAGCCAGCAAGGTGCCCCTCCCCCCCTGTTGTAGCAGTGGCTGGTCTTCCTCAGAGGTCTGGACAAGCGCAGAGGGTGGGATTGCTTGTAATTGGGAGCTCCGATGTTAGGCAGGTGATGGATCCCCTTAGGGATATGGCAGCTAAGGACGGGAAGAAAACCACTGTGCACTCCGTGTGCATACTAGGGGGAGTCATCCTAGATGTGGAAAGGGTCCTACTGGATGCCATGAAGGGTACAGGGTGCAGCCAACTGCAGGTAGTGGCTCATGTCGGTACTAATGACGTGTGTCGCTGTGGAGCAGAACAGATTCTCTCTGGTTTCCAGCGGCTATCTGAGCTGGTGAAGACTGCCGGTCTTGATAAAGAGATGAAGGCTGAGCTCACCATCTGCAGCATCGTCGACAGGACTGATTGTGGACCTTTGGTACAGAGCCGAATGGAGGGTCTGAATCAGAGGCTCAGACGGTTCTGCGACCGTTTAGGGTGCAGATTCCTCGACTTGCGCCATAGGGTGGTGGGGTTTCGGTTTCCGCTAAACAGGTCAGGTGTCCACTACACACAAGAAGCAGCTACACGGGTAACGGGGCCTGTGTGGCGTGGACTGAGCGGTTTTTTAGGTTAGACGGTCTCAGGAAAGATCAGAAAGGGCTCCAGTCTCGAAGGATAAAGGGCAAAGAAACGACGAGAATCGACCAAGCAACAGTCGGTATTGTAGTTGTAAATTGTAGTAGCTGTGTTTGAAAAGTACCAGAGCTTCAAGCGCTGATAGAAAGTTGAAATCGTTGTAGGAACGGAAAGCTGGCTAAAGGCGGAGATAAATTCTGCCAAAATTTTTACAGAGGCGTAAACCTTGTTCAGAAAGGATGGATTAAATAAAGTAGGTGGTGGTGTGTTTGTGTCTGTAGGTAATAGTTTATCTGGTGGTGAAGATGAAATAGATAGTTCCTACAAGTTACTATGGTTCCAGGTTATACTCAACAGCCATACCAAAATAATAATTGGCTCCTTCTACTGACCCCCGACTCATATGATATAATAGCAGGACGGTTAAAAGAAAACTTGAATCTCATTACAAATAAGTACACGACTCATAGAGTTATAATTAATGGAAACTTCAATCTAACCTCGATTTGTTGGTGAAAATACATGTTCAAAGCCGGTGGTAGACAGAAAATATCTTCAGAAATTCTAGTAAACGCTTTCTCTGAGAATCAATTTGAACAATTAGTTCATGAGCTCACACGAATTCTAAATGGTTGCGGAAACACTCTTGAGCTCTTAACCACAAGTAATTCAGATGTATTCTAGAGCGTCATGACGGATACAGGGATTAATGGACACAAGATCATTGTAGCGAGGCTCAAAACCATATCACCCAAAACCACTAAAAATAAACGCAAAATATATCTATTTAAAAAAGGAGATAAAAATTCGCTTGATGGTTTCCTAAGAGAGAGTCTCCATTCCTTCCAAGCTAATTATGTAAGCGTAAACCAGATATGGCTCAAATTCAAAGATATAGTATCGACAGCAATAGATAGAGTCATACAGTATAATTTAATAAGAGACGGGACTGATCCACCATGGTACACATAACACGTCAGAACACTGTTGGAGATGTACCATAAAAAGCATGCCGAATTCAGAAGAACACAAAATCCCCAAGACTGGCTAAGTTTCACGGAAACTCGATATTTAGTGGGAACGTCAATGTGAGATGCTTTTCATAGTTTCCACAATGAAACATTGTCTCAAAATATGAAAGAAAATCCAAAGGGATTCTGGTCGTCTGTGAAGTACAACAGTGGCAAAAAGCAGTCAATACCGTCACTGTGCGATAGCGATAGAAATGTTACCAATGATGATGCCACCAAAGCGGAGTTACTAAATACAGTTTTCTTTAATTCCTTCACGGATGAAGATGAAGTTAAGATTCCAGAACAGCTGTTAGTATGAGTGACATAAAAGTAGATATCTTAGATGTAGCGAAATAACTCAAATCGCTTAGGAAAGGCAAGTCTTCCAGTCCAGCTGGTATACCAATCAGGTTCCTTTCAGACTATGCAGACACAATAGCGCCTTTCTTAGCAATCATATACAACCGTTCACTTGGCGAAAGGTCTGTTCCTAAAGACTGGAAAGTAGGACAGGTCACACCAATACTCAAGAAAGGAAATAGGAGTAACCCATTGAGTTAACGACCCTTATCACTGACCTCAATTTGCAGTAGGATTTAGGAGCATGCCTATACTGTACTCGAACATTGTGAATCACCTTGAAGAAAATGACTTAGTGATACATAACCAAAACGGATTCAGAATATATCGTTCTTGTGCAAAACAGCTAGTTCTTTATGCCCTGCCAGCCGGTGTGGCCGAGCGGTTCTAGGCGCTTCAGTCTGGAACCGCTCGACCGCTACGGTCGCAGGTTCGAATCCTGCCTCGGGCATGGATGTGTGTGATGTCCTTAGATTAGTTAGGTTTAAGTAGTTCTAAGTTACCTAGGGGAATGATGACCTCAGGAGTTAAGTCCCATAGTGCTCAGAGCCATTTGAACCATTTTCTTTATTCCCATGAAGTAATGAGTGCTGTCGACAAGGGATCTCAGATCGATTCCATATTCCTAGATTTCCAGGAGGCGTTCCTCACAATCGACTATTAATCAAATTGCGTGCATATGGAGTATCGACTCAGTTGTGTGACTGGATTCGTGATTTCCTCTCAGAGAGGTCACATTTCGTAGTGATACACCGCAAATCATCGAGTAGAACAGAAGTCATATCTGGCGTTCCGCAAGCTGGTGTCATAGACCCTCTGCTGTTCCTGATTTACATAAACGATCTAGGTGATAATCTGAGCACGCCCCTTAGATTGTTTGCAGGTGACACTGTAATTTACCGTCTAGTAAAATCATCAGACGATCAGTCCCAATTACAAAATGATCTACAGATGATTAGTAGCAATTGGCACTAAACAAAGAAAAGTGCGAGGTTATCTACGCGGGTACTAAAAGAAATCCGATAAATTTTCGGTATACGATGAATCGCACAAATCTAAGGGCTCTCTATTCGACTAAACACCTACGAATTACAATTACGAGCAATTTAAATTGGAAAGACCACATAGATAATATTGTGGGGAAGGCGAGACAAAGACTGCACTTTCTTGGCAGAACACTTAGAAGATGCGACAAACCCACAAAAGCGACAGTCTACATTAAACTGGTCCGCGCTCTGCTGGAATATTGCTGCGCGGTATAGGATCCTTACCTGGTAGGATTGACGGAGTACATCGAGAAAATGCAAAGAAGGGCAGCTCTTTTCATGTTATCGAGCAATAGGGGTGAGAGTGTCACTGATATGATACGCGAATTGGGGTGGCAGTCACTGAATCAAAGGCGGTTTTCTTTGCGGCGAGATCTATTTACGAAATTTTAATCACCAACTTTCTCTTCCGAATGCGAAAATGTTTTGTTGACACCCACCTACGTAGGGAGAAATGATCATCAAAATATAATAAGAGAACGGACAGATTTAGGTTTTCCTTTGTCCCACACGCCATTCGAGAGTGGAATGGTAGAGAAGTAGTATGAAAATGGTTCGATGAATCCTCTGCTAGGCTCTTAATTGTGAATTGCAGGGTAACCATGTAGATGAAGATGTAGGTGTTTATCCCCTGTATTTCCTAAAACACTGAAACACTTATTTGTAGCTAAGAAGTCAAATAACAATTTTCATAGACGTAACTTCAAAAATACTTTAGTAGTTCTTCAATAATGATTTATTTTCAAAAAATTATTCTCCCCACTATTTCATCATTATAGGGGATACATTTCCAAAATGCTCAAAGACACATTTCTTTATTTCTGTTTGAGACACCAAACACCAATTTTCGTAGGCCTAGTTTCAATAGTGCTTCGTAGCCACATATTTTCCAAAAACCATTCGTCCTCTACTTCACACCCTTAGACACGGATGCAACTGCGAACAAATTTCAAAACGCTTGTCTTTGTCGTCTTCATTGAGCTTCTGCAGTAATTCCAACTTAAGTGGGTTCATAGACAGCTTCTGTCGCAGGACTTTCCACGCTGTCATTGGAGCCGTTTCGAGTTCACGGGATGCACGACGCACCCATTTATTTGGACTCTTTATGAATGTCACTACACATTCACTTCACGCAAACTGGGACGTCCGCTTCGCTTTTCCGGGCACAAGCAACCCGTCGTAACGAATTTGTTGTGCCAATGGTAAATGGTCCTTTTTGTTGGTGGCTTCTTACCGTACTTGGTTCTAAACATCCGCTGAACAAAAGTAGCACACTTGTTTTTGTAGAGCTCCAACACACAAAAAGCTCGCTCCGCATCTGAATTCGCCATGTTTGAGACTAGCGCTAACTATCGGCAAATTATACATGAAAATAAACTTTCAAAGTATCTGTTCAAGATGAGATATGTATGATATTAGTAAAATGTTTGGTTATTGTGGGATAAATAATTCAAAGTGTGCCTGAACTTGGGTGGTGCAAATGGCTCTGAGCACTATGGGACTTAACTTCTGAGGTCATCAGTTCCCTAGAACTTAGACTACTTAAACCTAACTAACCTAAGGACATCACACACATCCATGCCCGAGGCAGGATTCGAACCTGCGACCGTAGCGGTCGCGCGGTTCCAGACTGTAGCGCCTAGAACCGATCGGCCACTCTGGGCGGCACCTTGAGTTGATGTACAACCTGTTTATATATACAATGTGTGATCAAAAGTATCCCGAAACCTGGCTGTAAAGCACATACTAGTTCGTGGAGCCCTGCAACGATAATGCTGGAATTGAATATGGTTTTGGCCCACACTTAGCCTTGAGTTTAGCTTCCACTCTCACGGGAACACGTTCAGTCAGTTGCTTGAAGGTTACTTGTGGAATGGCAGCCCATTCGTCACGGAGTGCTGCACTGAGGAGAGGTGTCGATGTCGGTCGGTGAGGCCTGGCACGAAGTAGCGTCCCTGAGCATCCCAAAGGTGTGCTATGGGATTCAGGTCAGGAGTCTGTGCAGACCAGTCCATTGCAGGGATGTTATTGTCGTGTACCCACTCCGCCATAGACCGTGCATTATGGTGCTCGGTCATGCTGAAAGAGTCGCCATCCCCAAATTGCTCTTCAACACTTGCAAACCAGAAGGTGCTTAGAAGTAGGCCAGTACTGTGATAGTGCCACGCAAAACAACAAAGGGGTGCAAGTCCCCTACATGAAAAATACGATCACACCATAACACCACCGCTTCAGAATCTTTCTGTTGGCACTAAATAGGCTGGCAGAGGTTCACCTGGCATTCGCCATTCCCACACCCTGTCTTCGATCGCCACATTGTGTATCGTGATTCGTCACTTCACACAACGTTTTTCCACTGTCCAGTCGTCCAATGTTCACGCTCCTTACACCTAGCGAGGCGTCGTTTGGTATTTACCGGCGTGATGTGTGGCCTACGAGCAGCCGCTCGGCCGTGAAATCCGCTTTCCCACCTCTTGCCTAACTGCCATAGTACTTGCAGTGGATCGTGATGCTGTTTGGAATGTTATGGCCCACATAGATGTCTGCCTATTACACATTACGGACCTCTTCAACGGTCGGTGGTCTCTGACAGTCAATAGACGACTTCGGCCTGTACGCTTTTGTCTTGTACATGTCCCTTCACGTTTCCCCTTCACTATCACATGGGAAACAGTGTACCTAGAGATGTTTAGGAGTGTGGAAATCTCGCTTAGAGTCGTATGGCAAAACTGATACCCAAGCACCTGACCACGTTCGAAGTCCGTGAGTTCTGCGGAGCGCCAAATTCTTCGCTCTCACGATGTACAAATGACTACTGTGGTCGCTATGGAGTACCTGGCTGTAGGTGGCAGCTCAATGCACCTAATACCAAAAACGAAAAACGTATGCTGTGTTTAGGAGATTGCAACAGTCATATTCGAGTCAGCACTCAGTAGTCGCTGTTATATTCCTAAGACCGTAGTTTCCGCCGTCACCACTGTTGGAGGTACCCACTGACCCGTCTTTGCCTCCGTAAGGCTCGTTTAGCCAGTAAAAGCTGACGTCTGGGGCACACACTCACACTCTCACCCCTCTCTCGCTTTACACGACACATCAGCTCTTAGTGTCATGCACTACAATTTCGTTCGTTAAAGCGAAGTTGATACTGATACCTCTAAAATCAAATAGACAGCACTTTCTCGTACTTGATCAGATGTAAACAGAATTACGATATCTTAGCGGTTTTTGAAATATTTTAAGGAATTAACTTAGCTGAATGAGCCAGTATATACATTTAACAGAACGAAGTGATATCAAGATGATGCTATCCACGATAGATTGGAACATTAATTTACACATTATAGATTGGAGCAACAAAATTAGTTTTGTATTATATTTACTTACAAAATCTTTCATTGTACAAGTGTCTGAAAATTTTATGATTTTTAGGAAGAAGTTCTTTACTTCGCCTAATTACTGCATCCCAGCATTATGTCGTGCAGAAGCTGCAGCTGGTTTATCTGCTTCTTTGTGGCGGTAGTCTTAGCTGCTGGCTCCAGTGACACAGATTCCATTACAGGTACAACTTTTACATTTTTTTAACTAAAATATGTATGGTATGATCATGAATAACTATTTTATAATCCGTAATGAAATACATGTTCTATTTTTCCATTGAGATTTGAATCAATTGCTTTTTCAGAATCCGATCCTGAAGTCACAGTCTACAGTTCAGAAAATGACAATCAAGGTAATATTTTATTTCATTAATCCTAGATACATCGAGAGAGGGTATATTAACTGGGGGTCGAATACGGCTCTGTACTTCCATTTAAAATTCCTGACACTCTAAGTACCGGGAAGGAGAGTTCTATTTAGGTATCATTGGTTTCGCCTGATGGGAGGATAAGTCGTTCCCAGCATGTACACGGGTCGTACAGGATCCTGGTTTACTGAAGCAGAACGTCAAGGCCGTACATTTGGTGCATGATGCGAGCCAAACACAAAAAAAAACAAGGCTCAGTTAACTTGAGCAGGACGTGAAACGGGCCTATTTGGAGCAGGAGAGGCACGACAGGACATTTTATTTTCCACTGTCTGTACTTTTATAAATACATTCATTAAAGTTTGTCAGCATGACCAGGAAGGATTCAGGATTCACATTCATAGCAGTGGAAGTTCCAAAACATAATAAAATATTTTTTTTTTTTTTTTTTTTTTTTGCATGCGAAGATTCATCATTTTTTCACTTTCTATTGGCTGCATTTGTTGCTATAGGTACATTTTTCTTCATAAGTGAGAGATTCTTCGATGAATTTTGCACAGCATACAAACCATATTTACAGGTGCATGAAACTCTAGAGGTTTCCAAATCTATTAAAAACTGTGGTAAAATCTGAGATAATTAACTATAAAATTTGAGGTTTTTTTTCTAAACATGAAGTTTAAAATGTAACAGCTCACTCATTTTTTCATAAATTAAGTAAATTGAAGAGTTTCGTTTACCTCGAAGTATAGTATGTATGCTGTCCAAAATTCATCAAGAATCTCTCCTACTTACGAAGGAAAGTGTACCTATAGCAACAAATGCAGCCAATAGTAAGTGAAGAACTGATGAAATATGAAATGCCAAAAAAAAAAATTGTTATGTTTTTGAACTTCCACTGGAATGAGCACGAATCCTGAATTTTTCCAGGTCATGCTGACAAACTTGTATGAATTTATTTGTAAAAGCATAGACAGTGGAAATTAAAATATCCTGTGGTGCCTCTCCTGCTCCAAGTCAGCCCGTTTGACGTCCTGCCCCACTTAATGGATACGTCTATATCTACATACCTACTCCGCAAACCACATTACGGTGAATGGCGGAGGTTACTTTATGCCACTACTAGTCACTACCACTTGCCAATAGAACGAGTGAAGAACGACCGTGTAAAGACCTCCGTATGAACCAAATTTCTCGCATTTTATCTTCATCATCTTTACGCGAAATTTATGGTCGTGTTACTGGAGTCGTTCTCACAATGAGAGCTAACATGGACATTAAGAAAATTTCACTTACTCTTCCGCAGCTTCTTCCTGTTCTGCTGCTGCTGCAGCTGGACAGCGCTGTACGTTCTCAGCTGGTGCTTCATGCTGCCTGAGTGAATGCAACTGATGCTGCAGAGATGCTGGGCCCAGCTTATATCCCTGATATGATCTGCTGTGGGTTCCTATCGGCTACTGCCAATTTCGAGCCCAATTTGTGGCATAATTGTGAATTCGACCAGTTGCTTGATCCTCTGGATCAAAGGCAGACATCTTGAGTGAGGTGGAAACTGCTGACTGTGATTTTCAAAAATGGCAAGCAGTTGTAACAACAGCAACATTCTGCATGACTTGCAGAATGCATCTTGGCAATATTCTGCAGCACAGCCTTTACCTGCTGGACAGTATTACTCTTCTTCTTCAGGCATTCATCCAGTACAACTCTTTTCCATTCTGCATGTAGCAGGCTATGGGCGCAATACTTGGCTGCGTGCTTTCCTGAAACATGGCTGTTAAACTCCTCCTGCTCAGGCACCAGCAGCTCTTAGATAGAAAAGGATAAGCAGTTGAGGCTCATCATTGTAATACAGGGTGGCCCATTGATAGTGACTGGGCAAAATATTTCACGAAATAAGCATTAAACTAGAAAACTACAAAGAACGAAACTCCTTTAGCTTGAGCGGGGAAACCAGATGGCGCTATGGTTGTCCCGCTAGATGGCGCTGCCATAGGTCAAACGGATGTCAACTGCGTTTTTTAAAATAGGAACCCCCATTTTTACTACATATTCGTGTAGTACATAAAGAAATATGAATGTTTTAGTTTGACCACTTTTTTCGCTTTGTGATAGATGGCGCTGTAATAGTCACAAACGTATAAGTACGTGGTATCACGTAACATTCCGCCAGTGCAAACGGTATATTTGCTTCGTGATACATTACCCGTGTTAAAATAGACCGTTTACCAATTGCGGAAAAGGTCGATATCGTATTGATGTATGGCTATTGTCATCAAAATGGCCAACTGGTGTTTGCTATGTATGCTGCTCGGTATCCTGGGCGACATCATCCAAGTTAGCCGGATAGTTACGTTATTTAAGGAAACAGGAAGTGTCCAGCCACATGTGGAACGTCAACCACAACCTGCAACAGTTGATGATTCCCAGGTCGGTGTTTTAGCTGCTGTCGCGGCTAATCCGCACATCAGTAGAAGACAAATTGCGCGAGAATCGCGAATCGCGAAAAACGTTGGTGTTGAGAATGCTAAAACATCGATTGCACCCGTACCATATTTCTATGCACCAGGAATTGTACGGCGACGACTTTGAACGTCATGTACAGTTGTGCCACTGGGAACAAGAGAAATTACGGGAGGATGACAAAATTTTTGCACGTGTTCTATTTAACGACGAAGCGTCATTCACCAACAGCGGTAACGCAAACCGGCATAATATGCACTATTGGGCAACGGAAAATCCACGATGGCTGCGAAAAGTGGAACATCAGCGACCTTGGCGGGTTAATGTATGGTGCGGCATTGTGGGAGGAAGGATAATTGGCCTCCATTTTATCGATGGCAATCTAAATGCTGGAATGTATACTGATTTCCTACGTAATGTTCTACCGATGTTACTACAAGATGTTTCACTGCGTGCCAGAATGGCGATGTAATTCCAACATGATGGATGTTTGGTACATAGCTCGCGTGCGGTTGAAGAGGTATTGCGTAGCATATTTTATGACAGGTGGATTGGTCGTCGAAGCACCATACCATAACCTGCACGTTCACCGGATCTGAAATCTTCGGATTTCTTTCTGTGGGGAAAGTTCAAGGAGGAGGAGGAGGATATTAGTGTTTAACGTCCCGTCGACAACGAGGTCATTATAGACGGAGCGCAAGCTCGGGTGAGGGAAGGATGGAGAAGGAAATCGGCCGTGCCCTTTCAAAGGAACCATCCCGGCATTTGCCTGAAGCGATTTAGGGAAATCACGGAAAACCTAAATCAGGATGGCCGGAGACGGGATTGAACCGTCGTCCTCCCGAATGCGAGTCCAGGGTGCTAACCACTGCGCCACCTCGCTGGGTGAAAGTTCAAGGATATTTGCTATCGTGATCCGCCAACAACGTCTGAGAACATGCGTCAGCGCATTGTCAATGCTTGTGTGAACATTACGGAAGGCGAACCTCTCGCTGTTGAGAGGAATGTCGTTACACGTATTGCCAGATGCACTGAGGTTGATGGACATCATTTTGAGCAATTATTGGATTAATGTGGTATTTACAGGTAATCACGCTGTAATAGCATGCGTTCTCAGAAATGATAAGATCATAAAGGTACATGTATCGCATTGGAACAACCGAAATAAAATGTTCAAACATACCTTCTTTCTGTATTGTAATTTAAAAAACCTGCCTGTTACCAACTGTTCGTGTGAAATTTTGAGCCATATGTTGGTGACTATTACAGCGCCATTTGTCGCGAAGCGAAAAAAGTAGTCCAACTAAAATATTCATATTTCTTTACGTACTACACGAATATGTAATAAAAAATGGGGGTTCCAATTTTTACAAAACGCAGTTGATATCCGGTTGACTATGGCAGCGGCATCTAGCGGACCAACCATAGCGCCATCTGGATTCCCCCTTCAAGCTAGACAAGTTTCGATCTTTGTAGTTTTTTCGTTTGGCGCTTATTTCGTGAGATATTTGGCCGGTCACTATCAATGGACCACCCTGTGTATTGCACATACAGATACGCTTCTACTGATACGACTGAACCTGCCACATCCATTTTGGATGACTGAATGCTTCACATGGAATATCTCAACAGTCTGCTCATGCAAATGAGCTCTATCATTTGAAACATCCACCTTGGCTCCACCCCACTATGCTGCCACATTCTGCTGAAGCGAATTCTTTTGCTCCTTCCTTCTACAGCCTAAGATTACCATAGTCTTCTCTCCCCTTTGTAGTGAACTGTGGCTACAGTCCTACCTCGAATGCCTACATGTAATACAGCTATTGAAAGCCACTCTGTCCTTCACATTGCTCATATTGATCAACCACATCATGATGCTTCCATAATGGCAGCTCACCAAAGACTGATCTTGTCTCACCAATTCTGTTCTCGTGAGTTGAGAGAAAAATATTCCACCCAGATTTGAATCTCCCACCAATTGATGGAGGAGGAGTTGGGGTGTGGCTTCAGAAAAGCCTTAGGGCAATGAAATTCCTACCATTTTTCTGAGTTTCCCGCCAACGTTCGAAGTTCTTACAGAAAGGGCAGGTGGAGATGGGCAAGGAGAGTGGGTGGGGATGCATGAGCCAGGTGGGGAAAACCAATGATGTTATCTGGGGATGGGAATGGGCGATATAGGTTATTAATAGATCAGTTTCATTGACTTAGATATCAGATTGATATGAAAGGTGTCCAACGCACCCCATCATCCCACTACTTACCATCACAAAAAATTTTACATTCGAAATCGCATCATGTGGAAGTGTTGTATTTCTTTTGGGTTGGTGGCCAAACAGCACATTTAATGTAGAACTTGCCACTGAATATGTCCCTGGGTCGTCACCACACACTATCAATAAGAATTCTGTTACAGGTAACGTACTCCATCCACCTCAACTTGTTGTAAGGAACGAATATAGTACAGTCCACAAGTATGCATTGTAAGGTATTCATCGTTCATTAAAAGATCTGAGGGGAAACGAGCAGCTCTTAGATTGCACATCCATCGATAAATCCGCGCAGTGTATTACAGACGAAATGATTCACAAAGTTTTCCTTACTTCCAAACAGAGTTACCAAAATCATCTGTGATTCAGTGGACATGGCATATTAGCAGCCAAAATCAACGATCTCAGTGCCAAGAATTTCATCACTCAAAACGAAATATCATAAAAAGTGGCAATGCATCAGTCTTTTTATACTGTAATGAATCAAGACTAGGTTGTCAAAGAGCCAACTGAATTCTTGATTTCGTTTGATTTGCTGGGAGTCCATTGCATCGGTAAACACTGGAATTCGTCCTCCCTATCGTTCTCCATAACCATTTTAGTAACGCCATCGGGCATCCTATGAAACAGACGAACAATATCGTTGAAGCTACAGTTCTAAATGGAAAATTTACAGGAGAATATTTGCTCTTGCCCCACAACCCAATGATTCAGGCAGATATGCCTTATAAAATTCTAACGTTTACTGTTCCCATTGCAAGTCACATTTGCAGTGGCCATCAACGAAGCTCAGGGGCAAATTTCGCAGATCCTTGCTTCTCACATGGATAGCTGTTTGTGGTCTGTTCACAGGTAGGAAAATATTCATGCACGCACCACACGGAAAACAAAAAATATTATGTCTCCGCAAATACTTCAATAAACATAATTTGAACACAAACACCTTCATTGTTTGAGTGGGACTACAGTGCATACTTGATATTCAGCATAACTCGAAAGTTCAACCTTAAGTAAGTAACGGGGCTACGAACCGTAATGCTTTGGAGGGTGCTTATCCAGTGATACATATGAAACGAAGGCAACTATGAGACAATATTATGAAACACGTATCTCTGAGCTCGTAGGAAGACAGGAACATTTAAGGGCCAAGCACCACAAAGCATGTCTACTAATATATATAGAAAGAGACATTTAAATCAATATACTTCACAAAACGCCAAAATAACTTCGTTTGTGAGTGTAATTAAGAGACATAAAAACTTGAATAAACTAAACATATCTGATAAACACTACAGTGCCGGACAAGTATAGGTAATTATATTAAGCATTAATTAAGGTGACAGAAAACTGCTAACTAGAGAAATGTTTTATTTATACAGCTAACATGGCTGTCTCCACTCAGGAATTTAGGCCAGGTATTATACAGATATCCTGAAGAAATTCAAAAATTACATACAACAGTGAAACGTTCGTATATAAAATACCGCACCCAAGCAATTTCTCGATTCTGCTGACCGCACAGATCACACATCACTGGAGCAGAACAACAGGCTGTGGGAAAATGGGAAAGGGTGTTACACTTTTTTCTCTCTAGAATAAATGGATTTGTAGTCCCATGACAGATTTGAACTGAAAGGAAAATAATTCCCCATCCATATCTGTCGAGGAACCAAATCGTTATGGCATGGAACAGGACGACCTGCCCGAGATTCTTGGTCGGAGACAGCCTTTACGCTTTTCTGTGTTGACATACTTGAATGCCCTACATTCATAGCAGCTGCGGGTCGTTATTTAACAAATTTTTCACTTATCTACGGCCTATTTACCATTTACCTGTCTGACTAATTACATCAGGGGCGAATTTATTTGTTTTATTTTAGAAGCGCACTGAGAGAACCTGAGTTGAAGTGTCATCACCATACAGAAAACGAGAGCCATTGTAACTTCGTTTAGTTTACTCCAGCTCTTCTTGTTGCATAGTAGCAGACTGGTCCCGAAAATTCGTGGCGGAGGAGGAAGTGGTTCAGTATCTTTTCTCTTCAGTAAGAATTCTGTAGTAACCATGAGGAAGTCCTGATTCTAAATCCTCAGGACTTATAAGTTTATTTGTTTGGAATGAGATGAGGGTCGGCAGAAATTTGTTTGTTTTGACAGTGCATTAGAGCACTGTAATTTGTAGTTTAATTATACTTTCTCTCTTCTTTATTTCACTGACAAGAAAAAAGTGTGAATGCATGTAGTTAATTGCCATAATGCGACCATTAACTAGGTACGTCGGTGTACTGTTTTTCAACAGAAAACCAAACTGAAATTAGGCACTCAGTGTTAGTCTGAAAAATCTGTATCAACATAGACACTAATATTAAACCTAATTTTACTGTTGTGGAGTTTGAAGAGATACTTTCTTTACACACTAAGTAACGTTAACAGAGTATTATAAGAGGCCGGCGCAGTTTTGACACTGTGCAGTAGTTTTTCTCAGAAGTTCCTATTAGGCGGTCGTTAGCTCATGGCGGTGTAAGTACAAATCTGTTGATACACTGAAGAGCCAAAGAAATGGGGACACCTGCCTAATATCGTGTAGGGGCCCCGCGAGCACGCAAACCTACGTCTGAAGTAGTGCTGGAGAAAACTGACAATGAATCCTGCGGGGCTGTCAATAGATCCGTAAGAGTACGTGGGGGGAGGGGGGATGGAGATTTCTTCTGAACAGCACGTATATGCACAATGATGTTCATGTCTGGAGCCTTTGGTGGCGAGAGGAAATGTTTAAACTCAGAAGAGTGTTCCTTTAACCACTCTGTAGCTATTTTGTACGTGTGGGGTGTTGCGTTGTCCTGCTGGAATTCCCCAAGTCCATAGGAGTGCACATTGGAAGCGAATGGATTCAGGTTCTCGGACAGGAATCCTACGTACGTGTCACCTGTCGGAGTCGTATCTAGAGGTATCGGGGGTTCCACATCACTCCAACTGCACACGCCCCACACCGTTACAGAGCCTCTACCAGCTTGAACAGCCCCTGCTGACATGCAGGATTCATTGACAGATAGACTGCATACCCATACACGCCCGTCCGCTAGATACAATTTGAAACGAGACTCGTCTGACCAGGCAATATGTTTCATCAACAGCCCAATATCGGTGTTAATAGGCCCAGGCGAGGCATAAAACTTTGTGTCGTTCAATCATCAAGGGCTTACGAGTGGGCCTTCGGCTCTGAAGATATCGGTGATGTTTCGTTAAACGGTTCACATTCAAATCTGCAGCAGTTTGCGGAAGGGTTTCACTTCTGTCACGTTGAACGAGTCTCTTCTGTCTTCGTTGGTCCCATTCTTGAAGGATCTCTTTCCGGCCTCGGCGATATCGGAGATTTGATGTTCTACCGGATTTCTGACATTCACGGTACACTCTTGAAATGGTTGCACGGGAAAATCCACACCTCGTCGCTGCCTCGGAGATGCTGTGTCCCATCGTTCGTGCACCGACTATAACAATAAGTTCAAACTCACTTAAATCTTGACAACCTGCCATTGTAGCAGCAGTAGCCGATCTAATAACAGCGGCAGACACTTGTTGCCTTCTATAGGCAGCGCCATATCCTGCCAGTTTTCGTATCTCTGTATTTGAATAAGCATGCCTACACCAGTTTCTTTGGCGCTTTGGTGTATTTTCCGTTGTGATTGTTGACTACGCAGAACAGTAACAAAATCTTCAAATGGCTCTAAGCATTGTGGGACTTAATATCTGAGCTCATCAGTCCGCTAGACGTAGAACTACTTAGACCTAACTAACCTAAGAACATTACGCACATCCATTCCTGAGGCAGGATTAGAACCTGTGACCGTAGCAGGCGCGCGGTTCCGGACTGAAGCGCCTAGAACCGCTCGGCCACAGTGACCGGCTCAGAGCACCAAAGACTGCCATGTTGTGTAATTGGTTTATGATGCGAAACAGTGCACATAAACATAGTTCCAGCTGTCAAAGGTGTAAATTACATGTGCTGATAAAATACCACTGGTGGCAATGATGTAGTAAGAAGAAAAGCATTAAGCAGGGAGGCAGTGTGGCATACAATGAACAGCCGTGTGACTGTTAGAGACACGTAGATCACCAATGTTCACATGACATGGCTGAGAAATTTTGAGAGTTGTAAAGGAAACTGCGAAGGGGTAAAGTGTGGTATTTGCTAACTCTTTTCTTCTACAGTAAATGTAGGGACTTTTTCTTCATTGGCGCTCAATTCTAATCTCAAAATTTCGGGTCTCTCTGGCTTCTTCCACATTTGCTTTCGGAGTTGCTGCAGATAATGAAATGTGTGACGAGGGCCTCCCGTCGGGTAGACCGTTCGCCTGGTGCAGGTCTTTCGATTTGTCGCCACTTCGGCGACCTGCACGTTGATGGGGATGAAATGATGATGATTAGGACAACACAACACCCAGTCCCTGAGCGGAGAAAATCTCCGACCTAGCCGGGAATCAAACCCAGGCCCTTAGGATTGACAGTCCATAGCGCCGACCACTCAGCTACTGGGGGTGGACACTGCCGATACATTTTATAGTTTTAGCTGCATACTTCAGTCGTAGTCTTTCTCTGGCCCTTTTTACATTGATGTGTCCGTTTATTACTGCTTTTAATAGCACCTTACCTGTCAATAGACATACAGTCATCTTTTTGTTTTATAACAGTATCCTCTTTTTTGTAATTTGCTACTTTATAAATCAATTTTATTTTCAGTGTTCACCTGTAACACCTCCCCTCGAAAAATTTCTCTTCGTTCCCCAGTCTACAAAGTCTCACTGTCATACAAAGCCACAATCTTCATATATGTGTACAGGAAACTTTTCCTGATTTGTGACCTGTTACTTTTAGAGGTTAATATCGTTTTCCTGAAGGGACTTTTTCCTTGGACAGTTCTGTTCGTTATTTCTTCTTTGCTTCTTTTACCTCTAGCAGTCTTCTTTCCTAAGTAAGTGAGTCAATTTGTTGCATTTGTTTATCACATATATATACCCAGACACCCGTTTGTCGTCATTTGTCACAATCCATCACCTTTGATTTAGATAAATTTTTTTCGTGTTACACTTTTTCGTCATAACTTTATCAATATAATAAGAGTCGAGATCTTGTTCACTTTCAGGTAAAACAGCAGAGGCATCAGCCCATTTATTCTTTCCTCCAGTATCACTAGAGGTAAAGGTGGATAAATGGGCCCCCACTTTGTTTTTTTTATATAACACCTTTTATTTTTAGTACAATCACCTGAAATTAACATAAAACATTTCTCTAGTATGTCCTGCAAATAGTTACGACATGTTTTGGTTCAACTTTTTAATATTTAAAACAAAATTTTACTTTTCCTGATAGTCTGCATTTTGTTGCGTCAAGAATTTGTGATGGTAATATGGGCCCCAAGGTAGTTTGAAATAAAAAGAAACAAAAACTTGAAAAAA
Organism: Schistocerca serialis cubense; assembly: GCF_023864345.2. Taxonomy (NCBI): domain Eukaryota; kingdom Metazoa; phylum Arthropoda; class Insecta; order Orthoptera; family Acrididae; genus Schistocerca; species Schistocerca serialis. The sequence continues at coordinate 135,089,836 of NC_064648.1, read as the reverse complement.
TAATTTTATTTAACTTTTGTGTATAATGAAAGAAACGTTCACTCTGAACATTGTTAATCAGTCTACTGGTGGGATGATTTTCACAGCCTATGTCTAGTCTATTCACAATAGTCACACTCATAAGCATCTTTTTACACGTTACAAGTGATCCTCTTTCAGCTACAGATAATGCACCAACCTGGCTTTTTCCCCTCAGGCCGATGATACGAGAAATTTTTCTTTGAACGACAGTAAGACCTGAATCGTCTGCCGGCCGCAGTGCTCGAGCGGTTCTAGGCGCTACAGTCTGGAACCGCGCGACCGCTATGGTCGCAGGTTCGAATCCTGCCTCGGGCATGGGTGTGTGTGATGTCCTTAGGTTGGTTAGGTATAAGTAGTTCTAAGCTCTAGGGGACTGATGATCTCAGCAGTTAAGTCCCATAGTGCTCAGAGACATTTTTTGACTCGTCTACATTAAAAACTCTGTCCGCAGGATCTTTGTAGTTACTGAACGCAGCTTCAAGTAAACTGAAGAAATTGTCGACAGCTTGTTTTTAAACCCATTAGCACGTGAATCGAAGTTGCAGATGGCTTCAAAATAGACAGAATATTTTTGTGCCATGACATAAAATGGTCAAACCAAGTTCGACCAGAAACTTCGCCCTTTACAAATGGACGAGGGATTTTATTTCTTGTGCAAAGCTGGTAGGCCATGCGCCTGACGTCATTTCTGGTAAGGCTGTAGAATTTGGGTTCCATAATGAGAAGATATTTAACCAGTGCGTCCTCAAGTCCCTGTGGTGAAAACCGGTGGACGGCCCAGTTTAATATTAACTATTTCTTCGACCGGTTTATCGATTCGTGAAAGCCTTTGGAGCGTACAACGAGGGACAGAGTACACTTTAACCGCTTTTTTAAACCCTATTTTTTTCTCTTTAATAGCTACAATAGCATTTGACATATTTGCTTTGTCCCACGATTGCCGTTTCGATTTTTTGATGGTAGAAGATGTCTTCGAGGCATCTGAAACATAAAGAGTAGCAATATTTGTAAATGGTCCCATAAAATCTGATTGATTTTATGGGGCTCATAATACCGGCAGCAAAAGGGGCCCATATATCCACCCTCGACATCTTGGGAAAAACGATTTTGTCTACGGTTAGTTTGGTTTGCAACCGACGTCAATTAATGTAAAACGGCATCCTAACAACAAGCCAAATACGTGCCTTACCTTAGTTTTAGTAATAACATGTTAGAAATTTGAGTTTTATTCAAATAAACACCAACCTTTCAAACTTTTGATGACAGCGAAAAAATTCACAGCACAACTAACTCACAAACCATGACAGCTACCGCGTCTGCACACTCTGCAGTGAAGTTTGGCAACTAGTTCATGTGCTCTCCACTAGAATTAGTGGCCTGTACTTACAAATGTGTAGGGGGCCCATAATACCAGCAGAGGCCCATTTTTCCACCTTTGCCTCTACATCTACTGTACCTCTACCATTATCTCACATTTTTAAGTGACTGCTCTGTCTATAGGTTAAAAATAACAGTTGATAGTGCATACTCTTGGTGGCCTCGCTTCTGACTATGTGCCTCCACATGCATAGAGCAACCATCAGTAACTACCGTTTATACAAGAGTCACCAATCTCTGTATTTATTTCCTAGTTTATTCAGTAACTCAAAATTTACTTTGCCATTTTATGTTATAAAGTACTTCCTGTACTTCTACAAACCATGAACCATGTACCTTACTGTTGGTGGGGAGGTTAGTTTCAGTAGTTGCAGGGGCAAGGGTCTGGATGATTGACTGATCTGGCCTTGTAACACCAACCAAAACGGCCTTGCTGTACTGTTACTGCGAATGGCCGAAAGCAAGGGGAAATTACAGCCATAATTTTTCCCGAGGGCGTGCAGTTGTACTGTATGGTTGAATGGTGACGCCTTCCGTAGGAATGATGCCGTACATAGGAATTAAAATCCATGGAGAAGAAATAAAAACTTTGAGGTTTGCCGACGACAGTGTAATTCTGCCAGAGACAGCAAAGGTCCTGGAAGAGCAACTGAAAAGAATGGACAGTGTCATAAAAGTCTAATCAACAAAAGGAAAACGAGGGTAATGGTATGTATTCGAATTAAATCAGGATCGCAGAGGGAATTAGATTAGGAAATGTGACACATAAAGTAGTAAATGAGTTTTGCTATTTTAGGAGCAAAATAAATGATGATGGTCGAAGTAGAGAGGATATAAAACGTAGACTGGCTATGGCAAGGAAAGCGTTTCTAAGGAAGAGAAATTTGTTAACATGGAATTCAGATTTAAGTGTCAGGAAGTCCTTTCTGAAACTACTTGCACAGAGTGTAGCCATGTATGGAAGTGAAACATGGACGATAAACAGCTTAGACAAGAAGACCACAGAAACCTTTCAAAAACGGTGCTACAGGAGAATGGTGAAGATTAGATGGGTACATCATGTAACTAATGAGGCGGGACTGAATAGAATTGGGGAAAAGGGGGATTTGAGGCACAACTTGACTAGAAGAAAGGATCAGTTGGTAGGACACGTTCTAAGGCGTGAAGTGACCTTCAGTTTAGTATTGGAGGTACGTGTGGAGGGTAAAAAATTGTAGAGGGAGACCAAGAAATGAATACACTGAGCACATTCAGAGGGATGTAGGTCGCAGTAGTTATTCAGAGATGAAGAGGCCTGCACAGGATAGGGTAGCAAAGAGAGCTGCATGAAACCAGTCTCTGAAATGAAGGCCACAACAGCAGCAACGAGTATTAATGGCAATATTTCTCCTCTGATTCATTTGTTTGTAGGAAAGGCAAATTAATTTTCTAATGACATGGCGCCAATTGTTCGAGGTAATTAGGTGTTGCATTCTGTGAAGGGTTCAGAACTAAGCTATGAGTTCGATAGTTCTCGCATTTTGAGACATTTCCCTTTTTTGGGATGAACATTATCAGATTGTAACAGTACTGTACAAATGTTGAATTGGTCACTTACTTAAATGGCATCAGGTGGTTAACGAATAACGTTATTATTATGCGTTTCACGATAACCATCATCAGGTATCAGATACATCGAGTTGTACAGGTGAACAGAAATTATATGTTACATACGTTAACTGTCAGAAGCAGTCTGCCTCCGACAGTTACGTACTGGAATTTTCATACAATCTCACTTCTTCTGTACAACTCGATGCATGTGAATTATGGAGAAACGTGTAATATTAACGTCATTCATTCAACACGTGTTGACGTTACACTAACAAGAGGAGGTATAGACTTTGGGATCACAGATTTACTTCAAATTTTGTACACGTTTAGTAGGGCATTAAAACAACGTAATGTGCGAATAGTGACATGCACTACTTTGGCAAGTCCGAGAAAATCGCAAGAGAAATTTTACGCGTCAGTTATGTAACTGATATACCTGTGCGTAGGTACTGAAAGTTAGGGTTCATGGCGGACAGGTGGTTAGCATTCGAGCTCCGTAAGACGACCGTATAAAAGGCGACGGCTGGACTCCCGCTCAAACTGAATTTATAACCTACGTTTGTTTAATCACGGGTCATGTTTTCTAATTTATATGACATCTCAGAGGTAATATAATTAAAAAACCACATGAACTTATATGAAGCTTTAGTGAATTTCATGTGGTTGGACTATAATATTTTAAACTAAATTTAGTTATTAGAACGAACATATTTATAACTGTCGGCAAATACATGGGGAAACGCTTAGAGCTTTCTTGAAAATGTATGGCTGCCGTGATTTGCGGAATCAGTTATACATTCAATCCGGTGCGCTACCCGAAACTACTTTGCACCTTGACGCTTCGAGTTGCAGACACAGAGGCAGGCCCCATTTGGCAGATTACCTACGTAGCGGTGAGATGTTGCTAATGTAGCAAGAACGAGTAGTGCGGGTGCAAATTTTTTGAATGTCACAGAATTTACGTTTGTGTTGCAAAAGTGAAGATTTGAGTGGGAGGTGAACCGTTGCCTCAGGCACGTTCGCATTACGAAACTTGAAAGATCACCACTTTTTCTTTTTACTATCAGAGTGACTTGCTACTATCATGAAACCTCAAAAGACCATAGTCAAATCACCATGTGATATAAGCTACAAATGGGAGAAAACATTAATTATCATAACAAGACAATAATAAAAGGAGAAAGGACAAATAAACGAGAACATAGCCCAAAAACCACCACCAATGCCACACGATATGTATAAACAACTTTATTGTCGCTATGCTTATTTAGTTTTCTTAATTTTTATTTATTATGTATATACGCTCGTGTGTGTGTATATATATACTTCATCTATACACGTTTTACAATAGAAATGGTGCGATACTGAGTCAAAACACTAAAGAAAACGAGCAGGTAAGCTAGGAGAGAACAAACCGAAGCAAATCAGATGGGAAACATACATAACAAAGAAAACACCTATCATCAGAAAAATGAAATTAAGCAACACCTTGCCTGCGGAAAAGCAAATTCAACATGTTGGCGAAGAGGTCTCAATATCCAGGCATTCGCATACATGTCCAATAGGCCGAGACAATCTACTGCATTAAGTTCATGTGATCTTCCTCTTCATCATCTACAACATATTGAGCGAAGTGTCCCAGCAACCACATAATTGTATGGGTTTTCTACCGTGGAAAAGAGGAAGAATCTGGTCGCAATATGATGTCCGTAGTGTATCAAGTCTCAGAAGATCGAACACGGAAAGCTAATTGTCTCTTAAACCAAGTTCAGTTTGCCATATGACCTCCACAAGTAGAGCGATGTCGTACCGTACCTGTTGACGTACAACGACTACATAGATCCGTGTCGCTACACCTGATACGGGAAGTCGCTCGTTCGTTGGCATCAAGTTATTTACCACCTTATACCAAGAGAACGCTACCCGCATCGGCAACATCGGAAGACTGATACTGCACCAGACTGTCACCCAGCTTGTTTGCGGCGATCGTCTTTTAACGAGGTTCGGGCAAGAGACTGCTTTCCAACGAGTCTGTAGGAATTTCGTAGTGAGGATGGGTCTCCATAAAATGTCATCCCCTAAACAGCTACCGCAAGATAGAAGTCACGAACGTGTTTTAACTTATAATGTATGCGACCAACATCAATAGGGGATTCAAGAACAGCAGGACGGACGCAGAGAAATGAAAGAGACGTGAATGTTTGAGTTTCTTGAGTTATCAAAACAGTACGTCGCACATATAGCATCTGCATCTTCCTTCGTATGTCAGCCAGCCCAACGACCAAAGGAACGAGGCTTCGTGACCACCTCATACCGTAAGCGAAAGATATGTCTTGTCAATTGCTGTAGTTTCTTCGCCATCATCGAGGTAACCGGATAAACTTGGGCTTCGAAATAAGCTTTGCATAGCACATATGTATCGAGTACTCGGGATTTCTGGAGCAGAGTAAGAGAACGCCTTTCATGTTCTACAGTCATGCTCATAAATTAAGGATAATTGTAGAATGTGGTGCCACACAACGTGGCACAAACAAAACTGGCGCTAAGTGAATAGGCACATAGGGAGCACGCACGACACAGATCTGTAAGTCCGCGGTATTGGTGATAAGTTGAAAAAACCGTCCCGAAATACATGTGCTATAAAACGCCACTGTTTCCTGTGCATGTTCCCCGACATCAGTTTGGGATATGATCACCACGCACACGTACACAGGTCGCACAACGGGTTGGCATACTCTGGATCAGGTGGTAGAGCAGCTGCTGGGGTATAGCCTCCAATTTTTGCACCAGTGCCTATCGGAGCTCCTGAAGTGTCGTAGGAGTTTGAAGACGTGCAGCGACACGTCGACCGAGAGCATCCCAGATCTGCTCGATGGAGTTTAGGTGTGCAGAACCGGCAGCGCACTCGATTCGCCTGATATCTTCTGTTTCAAGGTACTCCTTCACGATGGCAGCTCGGTGGGGTCTTGCATTATCATCCATCAGGAGGAAGGTAGGACCCACTGCACCCTTGAAAAGGCAGACGTACTGGTGCAAAATGACGCCCCGATACACCTGACCTGTTGCAGTTTCTTTGTCAAAGACATGCAAGGGTATACGTGCACCAATCATAGTCCCACCCCACACCATCAAACCACGACCTCCATACATGTACCTTCCAAGGACATTAAGGGATTCCTGGTTCACGCTAGATGAAAACCCGACGAGAATCACTGTTCAGACTATATCTGGACTCGTCCATGTACATAACCTGGGACCACTGTTCCAATGTCCATGTTCTGTGTTCTCGACACCAGGCTTTCCCTGCTCTCCTGCGACCAGGGTCAGTGGAATGCACCTTGCAGCTCTCTGAGCGAATAAACTGTGTCTGTTCAGTCGTCTGTAGACTGTGTGTCTGGAGACAACTGTTCCAGTGGCCGCAGTGAGATCCCAAACGAGGCTACCTGCAGTACTCTGTGGCCGTCTGCGGGCACTGATGGTGAGATATTGGCCTTCTTGTGGTGTTGTGCACTGTGGACGTCCCGTACTGTAGCGCCTGGAGACGTTTCCTGTCAGCTGGAATCGTTGCCATAATCTTGAGATCACTCTTTGTGGCACTCAGAGGGCCTGTGCTACGACCTGCTGTGTTTGACCAGCCTCCAGTCGCCCTAGTATCGTACCCCTCATAACGTCATTAATATGTATTCTTCGAGCCATTTTCAGCTCCCAGTCATCATTAGCACGTCTGAAAACATTTGCACACTTACTCGCTGCACCGTACTCTGACATGCGCCAACACACCTCTGCACATGTGGACTGCTGCCAGCAATACCGTGCGACGAACGCAGGTCAAATGCACCGCATGGTCATACCTCGAGGTGATATGAACCCGCAGACTGCCCACCAGAGCATTGTTTCACCATGTATCAACATTATCCTTAATTTACGATCATGAGTGTAGTATCGCTCTCTGATTTTTTTCCGCAACAGACTTCCAGTTGAGCGTCGCCATATTGAGTGGGCAACGATCAGTTATGATACCGAGTGACGCATGCCAATCCACCATAGTAGCCCACGGAGTCATCCAAACCTCGCAAAGCCTGCAATTACCTTCACTGAGTAGTGCACCTGAACTCCGACAATAATCATCGACTACAACTTTCAGTCGAGGTATCTCTGCAGAATATCGGTGCCGAACCATCAGGTCATCCGCGTATGCACGAACCACCTGACCACCACGAACTCTTAACGTCCGGCACCCACGCACAGATACATCAGTTACATTATAGACGCGTAAAACTTTTCTTGCGATTTTCTCTGAATTACCACGGCAGTGCACTTTACTACTTGCACATTACGCTTTTCTAATGGCCAGCTAAAGTGTACAGAGTTTGAAGTAAATCCGTAATCCCAACGTCACGGACTCCCCTTGTAAGTAACCTTCTCATCAATGTGCAGTGCTGCTCCAGTTTTTTAATCCGGCCACATGCTTCCTGTACGACTTCTTGTCGCATGTCGCGGATTACAAGGTCTCTGTGAAATCTGTGGGCAGTTTTCGCTGTTGCCGTACACTGGCCAAAAATAAACAAATAAAAATTAATACTTCCACTTAGATGTTCCAAAGTCGCTCAAGATTTATTGTTGCAACAGTGCATATGGCGCACATGAAGTGATTACAGATGAGTAGCACAAGCGGTTCTGAAGTGCGATGTATCGACCGATGCTGAAACACCAGCCTTAGTGCGTGACGTAGTCTCCATGGGCGTCAATGCAGGCTCTCACTCTACCATCCAGTCGATCGTACAGGTGACGAACACTGTACTGCGATATGCTATGCCACGCATGCTCAGCATGTTGACGTATTTCTGTGAGAGTTGTTGGTTAACGAGTCTCACGAGTGAAATCTCGTCCCACCATATCCCACACGTGGTCGATTGGAGTCAAGGCCAGAGATCGTGCTGGTCAGGGGAGTTGCCGCACGTCTTGCAGGGCACACGGGCAGAGTGTGGGCGAGCATTATCCTGTTGAATCAACACATCACATTCCTATCGCAAGAATGGCAAATGAACATATATAACAACACTCTGCACATACCGAGCGCTGTTTAGCGTAGCCTCCAGAATTACAGCCTGTCTCAACCCCACAACATGACGCCCTAGGTGTGTCCAGTGTGTATTGGACAAATGCACTCTGAGGGACAGCGACGACAGAGACTAAGTCGTATGCACAAACGACCATCACAGGGTGCTGGAAGAACCCTGTTTCATCGCTAGAACCCATGGCGCCCCATTCCATCTTCCGACGGCACCGATATATACGTGCGCGTCGATGCTGTGGCGTGAGTGGAAGACACGCTAGACGTGTGCGTGTCTGTAGTCCCACTGCTATATAACCAGTCAGGAACAGTTCGGGATCAACAAGTCTGGACTCACAAGCCCTCCTATCTGGGTTGTGGCAGCTGTATGGTCTGCCACTGGTGCCCTTACAGTACGATGATACTGGCGAGCTCCTGAGCTGCGACGACAGCCGAAACCTCCTCCAAAGGTATGATAATATTTCCATGACCACTGGTACCGGCACCGCTGTACAAATGACATACCGTATGCAACTTGTGCCGCAATTCTCCGAAAGGACCGTCGCGCCAGTCGGAAGGCCACATGGATTCCGCAAACAGAGATTTTGCGAAACTCAGCTAGCTCTGTTCCTCCATGTGATCCACAGTGCAGTGGACAACGGTGCTGAGGTTGATGCCGTATTCCTTGATCACAGTAAGGCATTTCACACCGTCCCGTACTGCCGTTTAATTAGAAAGATATGTGCTTATGGAGTATCGGAGGAGACTTGCGATTGGATTCATCACTTTCTTGCAGACAGAACTCAGTATGTCGGTCTTAATGGAAAAATATCGATAGTTTTAAAGGTAATATGCGAAGTACCACAGGGATGTGTTGATGTTTACAATATATATATATATATATATATATATATATATATATATATATATATATATATATGATCTAGGAGAAAGTGTCGGCTGCTCTTTGAGGTTTTCACTGATGATGCAGTTGTCTATACCGAAGTAGCAAGGCCGGAGGATAGTAAAATTTGGCATGACGACCTGCAGAGAATTGATTGTTGGTGCAAGCTCTGGCAGTTGACCCTGAATGTAAATAAATATAACATATTGTGCATACATAGAAAAAGAAATCAACTACTGTACAACTACACTATTGACGACAAACAGCTGGAGACAGCGTCTGCCGTAAACTATCTAGGCGTAGTAGCTATTCAGAGCGACGTTAAGTGGCATGACCATATAAAACAGATAGTGGGAAAAGCAGACAGCAGACTCAGAATCGCCGGAAGAATATTAAGGAAATGTAATTCATCGAAGAAAGAAGTGGCTTAAAGGCGCTTTTTCCCCCGATTCTTAAGAAGTGTTCATCTATCTGGGATCCCTATCAGGTAGAGGAGATAGAGAACATCGAAGGAAAAGCGGCACGTTTCGTCACGGCATCGTTTAGCTGGCCTGAGAGCGTTAAGGAGGTGCTAAACAAATTCCGCTTGCAGACGTTACAACAGAGGCGTCGTGCATTACGAAGAGATTTACTATTAAAATTTCGGAAGAGCACTTTTCAGGGGGAGTCGGACAACATATTACTTCCCAACACACACATCTCGCTTATTGACCACGAGGACAAAATTCGAGAGATTAGGGCCACGCGCTATTCGCGAGTGGAACAGGGTTGGAGGGATCAGGTAGTGGTACCGAAAGTACTCTCCGCCACACATTAGGTGGCTTGCGGAGTATGATGGAGATGCAGATGAATTTGACCCCGATAAAACTCGCTCAGTAGCTTGTATGAAGCATAGGAAGCACGTGTGGGTCTCCGTGGCATGGTTGCCTGCTCGCTTCACACGTCTGCATCACACTGAGCCTTCCTCCTGTGAGCATCCCCTGTTAAAGGGTACACACACGTGCCACTCTGATAGCTATGCATCTCTGCTATATGTTTGCGGACGACACTGAAACCATTATCAGACATTTTCCACCCTCTAGGTTGCAAATCTCGACATCAGCACAAAACTGACGTCGTCTTTCGAGGTGCGTTACTTTTTTTTGCTGCCAGTGTTTTTGATACATTCATTTCCTCATTTACGGGAAGTTTGGCTGTTACATTCCCTTTCCCTGGGCTTCGTCACTTCTCAGGAATTTTACATTTAGTTGCAGAATTAAATAGTGGTGTAACATCTGATTTAAGGGCTCAAACTGACCCTCTAATGTATGCGTTGTAGACACTGAGTATAAAAGGAACTGGGAATACCTTCAGTAATAACTGGCCCTTATAACTGAGATATTATATGAAAGACAATTGTCGAAATTAAAACTGTGTGCTGGACCGAGACTCGAACTCTGGAACATCGCCTTTCACAGGCAAATTATCATGTGAGATATCCAAGCTCGACTCACGATCCATCCTCATAGCTTTACAACCGCCAGTACCTCGTCTCATACCTTCCAAACTTCACAGAAGCTCTTCTGCGAATCTTTGTAGAATTAGCACTTATGGAAGAAAGGATATTGCGGAGACATGGCTTAGCCAAAGCCTGGGGGATGTGTCCAGAATGAGATTTTCACACTGCAGCGGTAGAGCACTTGCGTGCTAAAGTCAGAGGTCCCGAGTTAGAGTCTCGGACTGGGACGCAGTTTTAATCTGCCATTCTCAGTACTGTGCCGGATTTGAATTTTAGGTGACTTCCTGCGCAAATACACTGAAGCACCAAAGAAACTGGTATAGGCATGGGTATTCAAATACAGAGATATATAAACAAGCAGAATACGGTGCTGCGGTGGACAACGCCTATATAAGAGAAGTGCCTGGTGCAGTTCTTAGATCGGTTACTGCTGCCGCAATGGTAGGTTATCAAGATTTAAGTGAGTTTCAGCGTCTTGGTATAGCCAGGGAACGAGCAATGGGACACAGCATCACCGAGGTAGCGATGAAGTGGGGATTTTCCCGTAGGACCATTTTGACACCGGTGCAGCCAGAAGAAGATCCTGCAAGAATGGGATCAACGACGAAAAAAGAATTGATCAGCGCGACAGAAGTGCAAACCTTCCGGAAATTGCAGCAGATTTCAAAACTGGGTGATCAACAGGTGTCAGTTTATGAACCATTCTACGAAACATCATCTATATGGGCCCAAGGCCCACTCGCGTACCCATGATGACAAAGCTTTACGGCTCGCCTGAGCTCGTCAACACCGACACTGCACTTTTGATGACTGGAAACGTGTTGCTTGATCGGACTAGTCTCTAATTGTATCCAGCAGACGGACACGTCCAGGTATGGAGACAAGCTCATGAATCCATGGACCCTGCATGTCAGCAGGGAACTGCTCCAGCTGGTGGCGGCTCTGTAATGGTGTGCGGTGTGTGCAGTTGAAGTGATGTGGGTCCCCTGATATGTCTAGATACAACTCTGACAGGTGACAATACGTAAGCATCCTGTCTGATCACGTGCATCCATTCATGTCCATTGCGCATTGCGGCGGACTTGGGCTATTCCAGTAGGACCATGCGACACACCACACGTCCAGAATTGCTACAGAGTGTGTCCAGGAACACTCTTCTGAGTTTAAACACTTCCGCCGGCCATCAGATGTGAACATTATTGAGCATATCTGGTATGCCTTGAAACAAACTGTTCAGAAGAGATCTCCACCCCGTCGTACTCTTACGGATTTATGGACAGCCGCGAAGGATTCATGGTGTCAGTTTTCTGCAGTACTACTTAAGACATTAGTCGAGTCCATACCACGTCCTGTTGCTGCACTTTTGCTGGGGCCGTACGCGATAATATTCAGGTGTACCAGTTTCTTTGTATCATCTCGATTTAGTTCTTTTTTGTTCAGATTAAGAAGAAATTCCATAAGTGATAGCATTAAAGATATGGATCTATTCAACCTTGGCATGAATTCTACGCAGTAAGGATATCGTTTTGCTGGGACAGACTTACGATGGACAACATTTCCCAGCTTTTGCTTGACACAGACGTGCTTGTGGCTGATACAAGTATGGGGGCCGCAGAGGCTTGCTGAGTGGGGCCGTGTTCCAGAGCTGTCCACAGTGGAGCCGGCGTGCGAGCAGCTCGCGGCTGAGCAGCTGTCCGTTGAGACGGCGGCCGCCACCGCCGTGTCCGCCATGCGGCACTCCTGCACCGGCCTCACGCGGGCCGCCGTCGCCTTCATAAGCGCCCGCTTCCTCAGGGTGATGGCCACGGAGGGCTGGGTTGACGCTGCAAGCAGCTACCCGCGCACTTTTGTAGAGTTAGTTCGCCTGCTTGCAGAGGCTCAAGCAGACACCAGGTAAGCACGAGAGAGGCAACTCGTCTGTGTTGTACACTTCTACATGTGTGTATGTGTGTGTGAATTGACAACTCCATAATTTCTGTCACTCAGTTACATTAGATATACCCACGCGAGGAAATACACCATCATTTACGTTCGCTTTATGATATTCAAACAACTTACGGGAATTCATTCAGGTAATACTTACAGCTACCACCGATATTTCGGCAGGTGCGCACCCCGCCATTTTCAAGGCAGAAACTATAACGGACAGGAGATGTACAAACAAATTTAAAACCTCCGTTCTTGGGGTAATTCAGGAAAGATAACACACATACACACTGAACACTAGTGCCTTCAAAGACGACCAAAGTAAGAGGTATCAGTAGTGAAAGACTACGTGTTATCATGTGAGGTAAATTTGAGTCTGTTCCTCTCTTTTTGGGAAGGGAGAGAGCAGGATTCCAAGCAGATTATAAACAAAAACCTACATCCCTGTTTACAACGTTGCTCGCTAATTTAATCTCAACTCCTTCCCTAATAACACCATCCCAATAGCTGGACCTTGCATGCCAATATCTTGGTATTTTTATATAACATAGGGTGACCAGCATCCAAACACTGTACGGCAGTAGGAGATCTACTTGGCTGCTGTAATTGTGTGTGCTGTTTATGCTCAGTACATCGGTCCTCCACGATCCTGATAGTCTGACCAATATGTCATGCCACACCTACAAGGAATTCGATATACACTCGCCTTATGCTAACCAAGATCATCCTTAACAGAACCTAAAACCACTCTGATTTTAGATGGAGGCCGGAAAATATATTTCACATCGTATTTCCGTAAAATACGACTGATTCTGTTGGAAGTGCTTGGTACTTAAGGCGAAAAGGCAGTAGACTCAGGTGTCAACACAGTATTATCATCAATCACCCAATGCACAGTTGGTCGATAGTGCAACGCACCTTCAATCTGTCTTTCACTATAACCATTTTGACGAAATGTAACTTCACGATGGTCCAGATCAGCTGGCAAAGTCTCAGTGTCGGAAATAACACGTGTCCTGTGTACCAAGGCACGGAGTACCCCTTCACGCTGAGCAGTATGGTGAGAACTATCAGCCTGTAAATACAAGTCAGTGTGAGTACGTTTCCGGTAAACTGCGTGTCGCAATGGTCCATTAGCCTTCCTCCTAACCAAAACGTCAAGAAAGGGAAGGAAACCATCATCTCCCACCTCCATAGGAAAACGAATTTTTTGGTGGATCCAGTTCACATGATATAAATTAGAGTGCTTTTCTGTTCTGTTAAGGATGATCTTGGTTTGCATAAGGTGCATATATATCGCATTCCTTGTAGCTGTGGCTTTGCGTACATTGGTCGGGCTATCAGGAGCGTGGAGGACAGATGCACTGAGCATAAACGGCACACTATTACAGCAGCCAGGTAGATCTGCTATTGCCGAACATTGTTTGGATACTGGTCACCCTATGTTATATAGCGAGATATTGAGATGCACGTCCAGCTATTGGGACGATGTTATTCAGGAGGCTGTTGAGATTGAATTAGTGAGCAACCTTGTAAACAGGTGTGTGGAGGTTTTTGTTTAAACTCTGCTTCGAATTCTGCTCTCTCCTTGTCAAAAAAACAGAGCAACACTTGTTAGTTTGTAGTCTTTCACTATCGATATCTCTCACTTTGGTGACCTTTGGTGGCACTAGTGTTCAGTGTGTGTGTGTTATCTTTCCTGAATTACTCCTAGAACGGAGGTTTTAAATTTGTCTGTACACCGCCTGCCCGTTACCAGTTTGTGCCTTGAAAATGGCGGGATGTACTCCCGCCGAAATATCGCTGTAAATATTACCTGCCTTATTTTCTGTAAGGTGTTCTAAAATTGCATACAGTAGAAGAAACTCAAGTCTCACACTTTCTGATAGTGCGCGATGCTTTCATTCGCTTCTTATGAATTTAATAATTAGCAGTAGATTGTGCAACTAATAATATGAGTTTTAAGTATGCAAGAAATTTAGCCTGAGATACAATACATCGCATAAATATCATATGAATTCTTTTACTAGAAAAGCTGAGATAATTTTAAGCTATGCAAGGATCAATAAAATACATGGCATCGATTATCTCCATAAAAAAAGGTAATGTTGGAGGAGGCTGACTCGTTATAAGCAGCAGCATGAAAGTAAGGTAATTCTAAATGTAAATAATAGTTTCTAGGTATGGCAAGGTCATGAGCTTACGAACATTAATCTATTCAAATTGAAAAGTATTGCAATCGAGATAATCTTGTCAATACTGCATTTAATAGCCTGCATGTTACAATACTAATCTACTTCAGACCAGTAATTTGTAAGTGAAATAGATTTAGAATTAGTAGAATAAAAAATCAGTTACAAGTGACAACATTTTGTAATAGAAACTATGGGCTACTTACAAAAATTTTGATTATATCAAAGTCTGAAAGAACAGACACGTTGGATTCATATAACTGACGCGCCTTGCTGGGCAATGGATCCACCTTCTTCAGTGCAGATGCATGAATACATCGAATCTCCTGTGGAAATCTCAGAGTAGCCGACCGTGGTGACCAAGCGGTTAAAGGCGCTACAGTCTGGAACCGCGCGGCCGCTACGGTCGCAGGTTCGAATCCTGCCTCGGGCATGGATGTGTGTGATGTCCTTAGGTTAGTTAGGTTTAAGTAGTTCTAAGTTCTAGGGGACTGATGACCTTAGAAGTTAAGTCCCATTGTGCTCAGAGCCATTTGAACCGATCTCAGAGTAGAGAACACGGAGTCAGTGGGAAGGGACTGCAGGCAGGCGGCGCGCTCTGGGAACCTGGATCGGCTGTGAGGCGTGCCGAGGTAGCCAGCGCAGCCGTGGTAGCTGTGACCTGGGCGCCGCAGTGGTTGACGCACTTGCCTAGTAAGCAGGAGATCACGGGTTCGAATCCCAGTCCTGTACACATTTTCACTTTTCGCCACTCATTCCGCATAATGTCTTGCTTCAACTGGCACCAGTGATCCCTTCACTTACATAAAAACTTCCTGTTTCAAGATCGCAAAAACTGTTAAGAGATTAAACAAACTGAATTCATTTGGAAATATCCCATGTGCCATCTAAGAAGAACATCTTTTACAAGGTACAATATCGTGCATGATAGATGAGGTGTACCGTAACTGCCCATACGTTACATAACTCTGTTTGAAAATGTACTGAATTTAATTCGTCATAAAACTCTGTAAATGAGGAATTCACAAAATTCCCCCAAAACTTTAGTAGCATTAAAATGTACAGAACTGCTGTAATTTACAAACATTGTACAAAACACAATCTCACGTCTCACAAAATGAAAAAGAGTAGAAGATTCTGGGACCAGCTTAGGTTTATAGAGTGCGTTGCGTCACGTGAATGAAAAACTTTCACTAGATTGTAACGCCCGATCAGGAAATGATGCACATTCCGAAGTACGCGGGTCATTCAATAATTAAAGAGACATATTGGTCTAGGGAAGAAACTGTTGGTGGGACAAGTTTGTTACTTTTATGGTTTGAAATTGCCATCACTGGAACGAGCCCTTTTCAGGCTGATGTATCAGCATTGTTTTGTTTATAGCATCAAAAATACAATTCAAGATGGCGAGTGCGTTTGAAACGTCCC
This sequence comes from Schistocerca serialis cubense, assembly GCF_023864345.2. Taxonomy (NCBI): domain Eukaryota; kingdom Metazoa; phylum Arthropoda; class Insecta; order Orthoptera; family Acrididae; genus Schistocerca; species Schistocerca serialis. The sequence continues at coordinate 135,073,847 of NC_064648.1, read as the reverse complement.
CACTAGTTGAACAATGTTCTCTTATTCGGTTTTTACTTGCCGAAGGCGAGAAACCAGTGAATATACACTGTAGAATGTCTAAAGTTCATGGTGAAGGTTGCATGAATGGTGCAAAGTTTTACAAGAGGGTAGAGCAGTTCAAAAATGGTCACAACTCAGAGACTGACGAACACTGTTCTGGCCGACAAGATGCAGTTTCAACTCCCTCACTTGAAAGTCGAATTTATGACATTATTCGTGCCGACCGCCGTGTGACTGTGGAAATGGTGGTTCATAAGGTTCAAGTTAGTACTGGTATAGCTGATAACATTATCTGTAACTAGGTGTTAGCACCTCGAAACATGTGCAAGATGGGTCCCAAAGCACTTGACGTGGCTACGCAAGGAAACAACACTGAGAGCGTGCACAGAGTTAAAGGAACGTTGTGAAAGAGAAGGTGAGCATTTCCTCAACGAAATTTTAACTTGTGATGAAACTTGGGTTCAGTATTATGAACCAGACTCAAAGAGACAAAGCATGGAGTGGAAGCACACCAACTCACCTGTCAAGAAAAAATTGAAAACCCAAGCATCAGCAGGAAAAGTCATGTTGACAGTGTTTTGGGATGCTGAAGGTCCAGTTTTTTGTGATCTCGAAGAGCAGCGTACAATGAACAGAAAGTACAACTCTGATTTGCTTTTAAACAAGGTGAAGCCAGCCATGAGACAGAGATGGCGTGGATCTCAGAGGAGAGGTGTGATTCTCCAGCAAGACAACGCACTTCCTCATATTGCTGAACTAACCCGTGAAACCATCGACAAAATGGACTGGGAAGTACTGCCTCATCCCCCTTACAGTCCTCATTTGGCACCTCATGTTTTGCATTTGTTTCCTGCACTGAAGGACGTATTACGTGGGAACAGATTCCAGGACAATGAGGACGTGAAAGAGTTTGTGAGAAATTGGTTCAAACGTCAAGATAAAGAGTTCTTTGCAGCTGGAATAGAAAAGCTTGTAGCCCGTTGGAACAAGTACTCAAATGTTGAAGAGGATTATGTTGAAAAGCAGAAACAGTATTGTTTTGTAAGAATAAACGCTATTTTCCCAAGACCAGTTTGTCTTTTATGTACTGAATGGCCCTTAGCATTGTCCTCCAGGTACATCAGTTACAGTTACCTTTCATTTGCGCTGTATTTTATACAAACTGCTGTTAGGCATACTTCAGCTACAGGTCGGGGAAACTCAGGATAAGCAATGCATAAAGCGATTAACTCATTGGCGACTCATTCGTCTTAGTGAACCAACTATTTGTCCTTGGGAGTGAATGCTCTATTTATTGTGTGTCGGCAATACCTCAGTAGAACTGGCTGTAGTAAGCCGCCATCCGCCCTCCGTGCGATCACACATTCCCCACACTGTGTCTCTCTCTTTCTGTCTCTGTGCAGTGTACCAGCCGCTGCAGACACCGGGAACACCTCTGCTGCACCACACGCTGGTCTTCACTCCAGTGCCCCACCTCATGTCGCCAATGTTTCCTGCGTCTGGTGAGTTCCACCTTTACATTTGCACATCTCTCCACGTTCACACACTACAAATTATGATACAAAAATCGTATGGATCCTAATTTTATTTTTATAAAACGCTGCGGCTCTGGTGGTTAACGGTAACTATATTTCATTCAGTCTCTACATGTTTCTCGGGGTACATACGTATAATAAAGCTCACTCTCCATATTTAATGTCTTGCATCAGATTTTACACATATTTATATGGTATGACAATATGGATCATGTTCTGTCCAGAACACATGTATTTCACTCCATTCAGTAATATTTGTATGTCAAAATTCTTTTCCGAGAGTTTTTTTTACGTATTGATGTGCTGGATACAGTTTGTACTTTCATTACTGGTTATACAGGATGATTCACAAAGATATGAAAATATTTTAAAATGTTATTCTGCAAGTAAAACTAAAGAAAAAAGTTTATATAGACATAGGTCAGCAAATGTTTAGTTACGGAGTTACAGCTAATAAGAGATTTTGCCTGAAATGTAGCAACTTTGCTGATATGAAGCCATCGCAAAACTGTATGAGGTTAAAGTAAAACACTGTTTCCTTTTATTTGGTTGTTACTGACTGTTGAATCTAATAAAACATGTCCCAGTCGTGTATCTGCAGTAGTTTTCCAGAAGATCCATAGAAGTAAAAACATAGTTTCATAAAATTTTAAATTTATTGACTACTTGGCTCATTTTTTTTTTAATTCCAGACAATTGCATAAAGATTTAAACAAAAGTTGTAGAGAATTTAATTTTGGGAAAATGATGGGAATAACGTTAACTGAAACTGTAAGAATGTGCCAGATAATATGCTTCTGTTAATACCATAGCAGACGGGAATTCTGGTTTCACTTAAACACACCATTGTTATTATGTTCTTTCACTCCACAATACACAAAACTAACTCGTATCAAGGTTAGGAAATGACTGAAACAACTCACTAAGGTTTGCCAACATTGACGTAACTTTTCTACATTCTTAATGGAAAGTAAACAAATTTATTTGTTTAATAATCTTTGCTTCTCAGGATGTGCTGGAAAACTAATGCAGATACGCATCTGGGACATGTTTTATTAGATTCCCCAGATCAATTACAAAAAAAATGGAAATCGTAATTTACTTCAGCCTCATACAGTTTTGCCATGGAGTCATATTAGCGAAGTTGCTAAAGTCTTTTATTACCCGTAACTCTGTAATTAAAAATTTGCGGACCTACATTTATATCAACTTTTTTCTTTAGTTTTAATTGTAGAATAACATATTAAAATATTTGCATATCTTCGTGAATCACCCTGTGTATGTTCCAAATTCATCCTCTAGGGACTGGATGGGGAAGTGGGGTTTCGGTGCATTGCAGTTGCTGCAGTGAGAATAACTTGTGGGAGTTTGAATTTATGGTGGTCTTCAGCAGGAAAAGAACGAAGAGTCAAGACCAAGGGAAGCAAGTAGAATTACAAAAATAATTTCCTTCTAAAATTCTGGGTAGCACTTGTTCTGGAGTGTATGCTTAAAAGTGAACTGGGTTACACAAAAAGAGAAGCACGCTGAAGGGGTGGTGGACATAACAAAATGAAACTTCATGGCCTGAGACAATATATGATGTTATTTCATTTCCTCAAAACTTAGCTGTTTGAACCCACTTCCCAGTATCATGTCGTACCCATACTTGCCTTGATGTATGAAGTAATTCTGTTGGGAAGGACGTCCTAAAGCCATTATAACTTCTTGTGAGTAAGCTGTCCCAAAACTGTTGTAACTCCACCTAGACATCCTGGATACTGACATGGAGGATGGAGTGCCATTCATGTTTCACCACAGTCAGACCTGAGTATTGACTATCTTTCTGACCGAAGGAGCTTTTCAGCATCACACAGACAATTTATTGACATGTCCTATGTGTGGCCAAGCATTTTCATATTGGTAAATTGTGTCATGTCAATGTTACTTCGCCACTAGGTTTCTCTCCACAACATTATTTGTTTATGGTTCACTTCAATTTTTGTAGTTCTTTTTTGCTCTAAAATTTTTGTATATTGTTACTATAGCCATCAGATATTGTTGCCACCGGATCAGATTTTCTGTATTTTGGCTTTTGTATAGTGTGAACCACTAAATTTGTTTTTCATGATCATTCTTGAACTTTACAGAAACTGGATCACTGTGTTATTTCATCCTAATCATACACCTTCCTTCTTGGTGTGATTAATCTGAGTATCCTGTTTTACAGACTTATGAAGTGCCAAGTTAATATAAAGAGGTACCATTTAAATTGTTTTTGTGTATATTATGAAAAAGTTTTCTTAACTATTGCAAAGTGTTATAGTAAAAGTTTGCTTGTGTAAACTTCAATCAGAGTAAAGCCAAATTACTAGGATTTCTTAAATGATATACAGAGTTTGTTCAAAGAATAATAGCTTTTGAAAGTAAATTCCAGCAAGAAAGAGGTATTCTTGAGATGATATGTTCAGTATAAAAAGTGTGTGTTTTAGTATGTAAGTATTTTAGTATTTATGTTTGTTGATAATAAAAAATGCTTTTCTAAAGTTACACCCCTCCTGCCCAATTTCTTTTTATCATCCTTCAAGTTATCTACTGGACTTTTCCTCTTTTAAAAACTTAATATATATATGGGTGTAGTACAGGATTATTTACGTGCAGTAATATTTATTTGAACTTAAACTGTAGCAAGAAAGTAGGCAAAATTCATACTTCTGCTTTTCCTGTTCTTCACTTTTTCATTGACTGTATAATCTGGCGACCATTCGTAAAGTGAGGTTAACTAGTCATGGAGGTTAGCTGAACCACTCTACTAAAAATTAATAAGGAGGGGTATTTTAGTCTAAGGAAAATTTGGTTATCTAAAGTTGGCAGCCCTCCATCACTTCATGTGATATTTTGGCGCCTGAAGCTGGTTACTGCAGTGTTATTAACCATAGCTGTGTTTTCAAGATTCGAGGTAAATATATTGCTATTGGTGTTTTTCTTCTGCCTGCAGTCACTGAGTATCAAGTTGGTGATAATTTCATTTAAAAGTATTTTTTAAAGGCTTCATTACATATCTTATTTCCAAATGTTCTTTTGGTTGACGTTATGCTGTTGCACAATACATTTCATGAGCGTATGTGGGATTAAGTGCCAACACATTTTGGGGTTAACTTCTCAGTAGTCCAGTTAACCCCACTGAAAACTTGCCTTATAATTACCCTTATACTTACTACTGTAAATAAACAGAAGCTTTATTGAGCATAATATTTACACATTCTGTGAATTACATGGTTCATAATGCCAAGAATAAGGCAGCAAACTACCAGTCACAGAGATTATGCACCAGAACTGCTGAAAGACGCAGTCAGTCAACATATCCATGAGCAAGTGTCTTTTGGGAAAATTAGAAAGTAGTGAGGGTGTTCTTAGATCAACCCTTAAACGATTCATATGAAAGGCTGTTCGTCTATGAGTTGACAACATAAATTTTAGGCCATCACATAAACATCTACAAATTTTCACAGAGGAGGAGGAAAAAACACTTGCTGACTATATTACTACTGCATGCAACATCCATTATGGCTTAACCACAAAAACTGCAAGGATTCTTGCTTATGAATATGCTAAGAGGAATGTCAAATCTGTACCACAGAACTGGGGAAGAGAGAAAGTTACAGAACTGTAATGGCTCAGGGCATTTATGAAACGAAACAGACTTTCATTACTCACACCATAATAGACAAGTATATCATGTGCCACTAGCTTCACAGAGGCAAATGTGAAAGTGTTATTTGACAATCTGATATGCCTTAAAGCAAACTACAGGTTTGAACCACAAGATATATAAAATCTGGATCAGAGGTAACCACTGTGCAGAAAGTATTGGCACAAATTTGGTGCAGAGCAGTTGGACAAGCTACATCTGCTAAAAGAGGATCACTTGTGACAATGGTTGCAATAATCAGTGCTTATGGAACAGCTGTCCCACCATTCCTTGTGTTTCCTAGGGTACATTTTAAAGATCACATGCTGCATAATGTCCCACCAGGCTCTGGGGATAGGGCCACTGCCCCAGGCTGGATGAACAGTGAACTATTTTTATCAGTCATGCAGCACTTTGTAAAACATGAAAGGCCTGCAAAGGAACATCCTAACCTCATGATTCTTGACAGTCATGAAAGCCACACAAGCATAGCAGCAATACCATGTGCAAAAGAATTTGGCTTACTTTGCCTGCTCGCATGATCCATAAGCTCCAACCTCTGTATGTGGGAGTTTTTGCATCTTTCAAGAAGTTCTATAATACAGCATGTTGTGACCTTATGGCACATACAGGGAGATCTATCACAATCTATGATGTTGCTGGACTGGTTGACAGAGCTTTTCCCTTGCGTTCACCAGCCGAAATATATGCAGTGGTTTTGGGGCGTGTGGTATTGAACCAGTAAACAGTAACTTTCTCGATCTGACGACTATGTCCCAACTTATTTAACCAATCAGCCTTGGCGCACTGAATCTAACCAGAGAAATGATATGCCATCTACTTCCACTGTTGCTGACAAGACCATAACTACAGATTTAAATATTCCTCAGCCTTCTAAAGAAGTCAAGATGAATGGCAAAAGAACTGAACCAATCTCTCCAGAAGACATTCAGCCTCATCCAAAAGTCCCTCTTCCAAGAAGAAAACAAACCGAGAAATCAAAACCATTGATTGTCAGACACCCCAATAGAAGAACATTCTTGAAGATCAAGTTAAATTAAAAGAAGAAAAGAAAATGAAGAAATCTAATAGGATGATAAGAAAGAAGTTTGATCAGAATAAGAGACCAAAGAGTAAGCTCTTTGAGTTGGAAGAATCTGAAGCGTCAGCAAGATCTCTTCTCTATGATGACTCTTCTTCAGCAGTGAGTCTGTCTTCAGATAAAGACAGTATGGTGTATTCTCTAGGAAGCTTTGTGATTGTGAAAGTATATGATAAAGACTTTACTACTTTCAGACATTACGTTGCTAAGGTTCTTAAAGTCCTAAAAGATGGAGCTGATGTGTAATTTTACAAAAGCTTAACTGGAACAATGAAATTCGTGACAACAGATGAAAGACTGTCTGTACCAGAGACTGATGTTGTACTGAAATTACCTAATCCATTTCAATTAAAATCTGCTCGATATGCAAATATGTGTTCCTTCAATTGTGATTTGTGTAACTTCACATTGTATTAGTTGTTTATCAGTCTTTTGTTGACTGTTTTGAGTATATAACTAATTGTTTGCATTTCTTTCTCCTGTATTACATAGTATGAAGCACTGTCTAACGTTATATGTATTGTGTTTTTCAGTGAATACCAATAAATGTCAATCGTCCAGTTAACTGCACTGAATGACTCAGGTAACCTCCTCCAGGGGTTAAGTGGACTACTTGCAACTATGTTACATTTTGGTCTCTGATTTTTAAAATATTTTGATTGGGCTCTTAATATTTTTTAAAAAAATATTAGTGTGCTAAATGTTTACTTATTGTGTAAAATATACATACAAAAATTTAAAATGTTGAAAGTAGTCCAGTTAACTTAACTTCATCATGTTTTAAACCACAAAATGAAATTGGAACTGAGTTGTCCTAGCTTAAGTATAATATTATTCATTCTGCGTTTCTACTGAACCGCTGGGTAAGATCTTAGGAAAAGAGTTGTATAGTCTGATTTACTTTTCAATTAGCACAACACACGGTAAAAACTTGTAAACATGGTAACTCTATTGATTAGCTTACCTTATTAACAGGACTACCCTCCCACAGTGTACTTTATTTGGAAACTAAACTACATTTTAGTAAGAGGGTTGTACGTGGCTTTTCCTGTGACAGGACTATTTGTTCTGTGGGGGTATAGTATATGTGGCAACATAGAGATAGGGCTTTGTGTTACTGAGGTAAAAAAATACTAAATTACAATAGTAGTGTTACAGTTAAGACTCCAGCACTATGTGCTACAGCAGGATGTCCGTGGCTTACCGTTTTGCCATTGAGGATCTCTCCACCACTACCTACTGTGACCTGACATCAAAACAGATGGCAGCCATACGATGACAACAGAAATGACACCGCTGTGCCTGTCGAAAACATGCGAATTCTGCCCATCTTGCCGTCATGCCCTCTGACAATGGTCTTCTGTGGAACTGAAAAATGGCATCGACTGTTGCGGCACCAGCAGCCTATGCTTCAGGTCACAGCACCACTTCAGTTGCAGTCCTTTGTACAGTGCCGTTAGATGTGGCCACACTCTCCTCATGGTTCCTCGAGGTAGCAAAATTTGTCTGAACACATTGGAGTGGCCGGTCTGCTAGCAAACCTAGAGAGATAACATAAACAGCTCATTAGAAGTAAACTGTATATGTGTCCATCACACACTACAGAAAAGAGAAATGCCAAACATACTCTATGGACCATGCTAGTTCTCTGTTCTCTGAATGTGACTAACCTTAACTTTATCATGTGTAATCGTGGTAGAAATCATACATTAGTATTAGTTACCCAACTGTCAGTTATGGTAGCAGTAGTAGCAGTAGCAGCAACAGCAGCAGTAGTAGTTGCTGAAGAAAATTCAAGATGGTAGTAACAGCAATAGGGTATTTTTATAGTATGATGGTAACATCGTTTACTATTTCAGTAGTAGTATAAGCAGTCGTTACAGTGCTGATAGCAGTTGGTATAAAGAAAACTGTAAAATTTGGCAAAATAATTCGAAATAACTAAAAGCTATTGACTTTTTCTGTATATCTAAAGGAATAAAAAAGGGTGAGAGGAAATATAGGCCATAGAAAAACCACATGTCAAGCAGCAGATGTGTAGCATCTAAATGTTGCAGGCATAATGGCACAAAGAAGTAAGAATAATAAAAAAAGTTGTATGATTGATATTCTGAACTCATTTTAATTCTCAGAGTAGAAAAAGTGAGTACACATGAAAGATTATCATGAAAAGTTACTTACATGAAGTACTCGGTTATTGGCTTTAAGAAAGAGGAAGATGATAAATATACACTGAACCGTCAAAGAAACTGATATAGGCATTTGTAATCAAATACAGAGATACATAAACAGGCAGCATACAGCACAGGAATTGGCAACGCCTATATAAGACACAAGTGCCTCGCGCAATTGTTAGATCGGTTACTATTGCTACAATGGCAGGTTATCGAGATTTAAGAGAGTTTGAACGAGATGTTATGGTTCGCGCGCGAGCGATGTGACACAGTATCTCCGTCGTAGCGATGAAGTGGGCAATTTCCCCTTACGACCGCTCCACAACTGCGCCGAGAATATCAGAAATCTGACAAAATACCAACTCTCTGACATAGCTGCGGCTGGAAAAGATCCTGCAAGAATGGGACCAACGACAACTGAAGAGGATCGTTCAAAATGACAGGAGTGCAACCCTTCCGCAAATTGCTCAGATTCTAACGCTGGGCCATCAACAAGTGTCAGTGTGCGAACCATACAACGAGACATCATCCGTATGGGCTTTCAGACCCGAAGGCCCACTAATGCACTCTTGATGACTGCACGACACAAGGCTTTACGCCTCGCCTGGGTCCGTCAATGCTGACATTGGACTGTTCACTACTGGAAATATGTTGTCTGGTCGGACGAAAGTCGTTTCAAATTGTATCAAGCGGTTGGACGTGAAGGGTATGGAGAGAACCTCATGAATCCATGGACCCTGAATATCAGCAGGTGACTGTTCAAGCTGTTGGAGGCTCTGTTATGGTGTGTGGAGTGAGCAGTTTGAGTGATATGGGACCTCTGATACGTCTAGGTAAGACTCTAACAGGTGACACGTATGTAAACATCCTGTCAGATCACCTGCATCCATTCATATCCATTGTTCATTCCAACGGACTTGGGCAAATCCAGGAGGACAGTGCGACACCTTGCACGTCTAGAATTGCTACAGAGTGTCTCCAGAAACACTCTTCTCAGTTTAAACAGTTCCACTGTCCACCAAACTCGCTAGACGCGAACATTATTGAGCATATATGAGATCCCTTGCAATGTGCGGTTCAGAAGAGACCACCCCTCGTACTCTTACGGATTTATGTACAGACCTGCAGGATTCATGTTGTCAATTCCCCGCAGCACAACGTCAGACATTAGTCGAGTCCATGCAACGTCATGTTTGTGCGATATTTCTGCATGCTCGCTGGGGCCCTAGACGAACTTAGGCAGAATTATCAGTTTCTTTGCCTCTTCAGTGTATAAATGAATAGATAACCCTCTGAACAACGATATGGATAAGAGAGACATTTGATTTTAGTCCATCACTTGGTCTTGGCTGGCAGGCATAGATATGAATGGGTTACGACGAGGTCGATGGTGATCTTCCATTCGGTTGTTCAGATGTGGTCTACAGGATTGTCGATAATCAGTATGTTCCCATGCAACTAAACATTGGGCCACTGTAATATATGAATGCAGCAAAATGTGATTATTGCACAGTTCAACCAACCAGCGAAATGGAGACCCAGAATGAGGTCACTTAGAAATCGATAGCTGCTTATAATGCTTCAGCATGCGTACAAAGCATCTCTGCAGCCTTAAAACTGATCACTGAACATCTGAGTCTGCTCACGGCCCTTATACAGTCTACGAGGCCTGGTAACAATACTCAACACGATCAACACTAATGGGCTTTTGTATCCGCTCTCCCAGTCACAGAGCAACAGTTGTGCTCGAATGAGGTGTACCTTAACAGAGCTACAACGAAATCTGGCGGTGTCATCTGCGTGTTCGAAATTCTGACTTGTAAGAACAAACTGGCTGTTGCAGTCGATTTCTACATCTTTCTTTGGCTCCATAGGAAATTTAATAGCACATCTTTCATTCCCCATTTATTTCTCTCCATTCACGATGCATATGCAAACTGTGCTTATCTATTTGAAAAATCAGTAATTGTCTTCTATTATTACCACATTTGCTTTATATTATAGAACAATTAAAACCATGTTGCAATTTGAAGAGATCATATGTATTCGCTGTCTGCCCACTTCATCGTGTAATGGAAAACTTCTTACTGCAGACAGTTGTTACTGGACAGTGCCCGAAAGGCACTTGGTGGAAAACTCATGGAATTGTAACGCTTAGATACAGCTGTAAGCTCATATAATTTAATTGCTAGGTTTTGTACATCTATTTGTAGTATGCAATGATCAATTTTTGCACTGTATCATATGTAAATTACGACTTTGACAAGTAGCAGCGATTGGTATAACGGAAACGTTGTCTTGGCTAGCTCTAGTCTGACTCTGTGCTGGAGTGATGTGTAGCCTTCAGGTGGCCCCCACTGTGGACGGACACAGAGGTCGCTTCCTTTTGTGGTGCGGCATCCGCATGGCCCAGTGGTGACTCCCACACAGCTACTGTGCTGTTTGTCGTGTATCCACTGGCCGACGTGACACACAGGAGTGTGGAAACTGACGCTGTCGCCATTATGGTCCCAGGGCAGAACCAGTTCCAGCCCCTGTGTGCTCTCATGGCACGGGAGCGTTGCTGGCATTGGGCAAGCAAAAGTTTCAGGAAGAGACATTGCAAATGCTAACAGCTTCGCACAACTTAGTATCACTGGTGTAATGCAACCTTTCCTATATTTATTTCCAGTTTTTCGTATTTTGAGTTGATTTAGATGTTATTATTCGAGACAAAAGGCACGAAATAACACAAAGAAATTTTTTTAGCACTGATGTTTACCATCTGTGCTTCCTAAAGTCTGGTTCCTGATCCCTAACATACACGCTACAAAATCTGATGATCACTGAACCACGTTAAGTCCACTAAATGGTTTTTCCATTCCAACTTCTGTGTGATTTACCTTCTTATATATTGAAAACATATGGTCCAATAGTTTTGGTATCACTCCAGCCCCTTGCATGCACCTTTCACATGTGATTTATTTGGTACAGACTATTGTTTCCTGTGCTGAGCTGCTGGTAAGATGAAGCCATGAAATTGTGTAAACTGATTAGCTCAGTTGTAAGTCATCCATCTTACTGAACCCCCTACTATCGTTGTCAGTGTGTGTTCTACTATTCATGTGTAGGATCCATCTCCAGTAAGCTGCCCTCTATTCTCCATGTGATACACACTCCCAGGCAGGGACTCTCTGCAACTCCCAGTCACTGGAGACGGCAGCACTACCCCCACCTCTCAGCCCCACAGAGACCATGGCGGCTTCCTGTCACAGGTGGCACAGGTGGTCTCCCCACGACCCCCCAGACCAGTCCCCAATCTGAGTGCGCCGCTGTCTCTCCACTACCATCACATCACGTGCGCATTGTCAGCCTTCACAGTGCAACCTGTGCGGCATTAACCAAGTGTTTTTCTCACAAAGTCTAATGCCACTTTGTCGCGTTTTTGATAAAGCTGGAGTTATGATTCTCATCGTTAGAGTAGGCAAGGAGAAAAGTGATTACGCACATTCTTCAATGCTTTCGGTGTGTCTTACATTCACTTCAGAACACAAGTGAGTCAATCAGTGCAGTTACACAGGAAAGCTGCTATGAAACTAAATTTCCTCTCCAATGATAGTGAAAGTACTTGTGTGTTGGAGGGCATTTTTGTTTTCAATTATAGTTTTCTATCTTCCAAATTAATCTACAGGGAATAGAGTTGGAACACGGTTTTTACGCATTGCATCCCCACGAAACTTTGACATTATGGGAACAAATGTATGTTAAAATAAGTCCATGGCTATTCACGAAAGGAAATGTTGAAGGAATAATGAGAGTGTAAATACAAAGAAAGCAACATACCACAGTGTAATTAAGATATGCCATATTGTGCTGCATGTGTCTTTAACTGCGTGTATTTTGCATACTTTCCTTTAAATCATGCTTTCAGACACTTCCATGTTGTACCGTACATGTATGTATATCTCCTGCTTATCACAAGCAGTTGCCCCACAGGGAGTGAGATAATGGCACTAATGGGAGGGCAGAGTCAGTGGAAAGCGCTGGCCTACCATACTATAGGAGATGTATGTGAGGTCCTCTGTTGGTAGTGTTCAGAAATCTTTCATTGAAAGATCAGACTCAATGGATATTGGAGTCTGGCCAGTCACGCTCAGAATGCCTGACAGTTAAGGCAGCTGCTCGTCATAATGGGGAAGTCCAGGCAGTCCTATTGTGGTTGTCGGTCAATGGAGACGTTTGCGTCAATATGCATCTGACCAGTTGTAAACACCCCCTACAGCTGAGGGGCTTTCACAGATGTCCTGACTACAGTTCCTTTATTCATTGCACAGCAGTTTCTACGTAAATACATCCTAATGATGACTTACCTTTTTTTTTTTTAAATCAATGTGGTGGACACCAATATTTGCCTTATGAATAATACATCAATCTTACAGTGAATATCGGATCCCAACATCACGTCATCGCCAATGCTGTTCATCTTAATATTACAGAAAATGCATTGGGTACCAGGCCCAGAACTGACAACACTGATGGTAATCAACATGCCTGGTGAATTGAACAATTAAGTACCGCATAATACTGTAGTCTCTGATACTACTTTGGTCAGGGGGTAATATGGGATCTAAATAAATGTTTTTACTTTAATAAGTGCATAGTAAGATATGTTTGACTGGATTTAAAAAAAAAAACAAAAAAAAACGTAGTCTCTCCTATGCAGTGATTCAAGGAATTCTAGTCTTGGTTACATAATTCCATCAACCATGTGTGGCTAGCCGATCTCATGTACTTGTACATTTAAAAGCCTCATGAGGATAGATAGGCACATATCACACCAGATAGATATGGAAGAGACAGAACGGAACAGGACGCTGCCAGGTATTCGTTAAAGTGGGCACATGGAGACAGTGTGAACTATTTGCCACAAGAGAAGTTGCATGATACAACAAACAAGAAGGAAATATAATGGAAGAGATTAAAGAGATGCAACATCGCGAGGAATACTTCACAAAAAGTCATGAAAGCGGTCAACGAAAGAAAACAAAGAGTTATATTTACCTGAAACACAATAATCAATGTTAAACTCGACTTCAGTCAGAAATTAGACATGACAACGGAAGCACTTTACACCACAAGAACACCATACAAAAAATAAAGAAAACTTCCAGGAAGCAACCACAACAGGTCACCAAAAAGCGAAAAAACCATGAGCAGATTACCCCGAGGAGAAAATATGAGTTACAACAGAAAATAAAACTAACTGGCACAGCAGTTTACAAAAGGAGCGATAAATTCGTTGGCAATAAGGCTAAGAAAATCATTTTGGAAAACATAGCTCAGTAGTTTGAAAATGGAATGAAAAATTGGTTGGCAATGAGTCATGGAATATCAGTTTGGATAGTAGGAGATATGTTGAGGAAGAGTATGTAGGAATGATGCCTTGAAGAATAATTCTGTACAGCAAAAATAATGTCAAGATCTTCGTCCCTGGTGGGCGGTAGAGTGTCGTGTGGACCATTAGAACATCTTACAGGCGTTGGAAGACTAAAACAAAGTGTTTTAAAAATAAAACCTATCCAATCGTAAGTAAAAATACAAACACTGAAAAAGAATGTTTGCACAAGAAAGCGAAGCTCCGTGTTCTGACCTTGATGGACAAATCGGAGGAGTGTGGTGTCAGCGCAACGGTCTACAGCTGTTGCCGGCTCCCTAGACGTCAGAGCCTGTATGTCTCAGTCAGTTGCCTCATGGCATGGCCGCGCTGTTTGAGGCGCCACGAACAGATAATGCGGCCCCTCACTCCAGAGGTTCGAGTCCACTCTAGGGCATGGGTGTGTGTTGCTCTTAGCATAAGTTTAAGGAGAGTGTACGTCTAGGGACCGATGACCTCCACAGTTTGATCCCTTAGGGATTCACACACACACACACACACACACACACACACACACACACACACACACACACACATAGTTAGTTGGCATCATGAGGCTGACTGCATTTCATCCCAGGGCTCTCAGCAAGGGAATATCCTGGGCAGTACCAGAAATCAACCCCATGTCTTCTACGTACCTCCAGATATGGTGACCACTCAGCTATGTTGGCAGACATGTTTACACATAAACATTATATACAATTTCCTTACAAGAAGAAGCCAATAAGAACCAAATACTTGGTCATTGCACGGCAAGTAACCTAGCTGACGTGGGTGAGAAGGAAATTTCGTTATAGATGGAATAAACTGTAATACATCAACAGTTTTGAAAGATGGAACAGGCTTAGTGGCATGGCTGCAGAATCTGTTATTAGTTAAAAAAATTTCACACTCGTCTATAGAAAATAGAATAAGTGGAAATACACAGCTAATATCTTTGACCCAGCTCTGTCATTAGGGCAACATTTAAACGGCGTGATACTCAAAGAGATACAGATGCCAAACCTTAATGTTAATGAGATAAAATCTTCGGATATACACAATGTTTGAATTTCATTGTACTTGTACAACAGCCCACAGCAGGATTATACGGAAAAAAATGGAAATGAGCGTCTAGCATTGTTGGCTGGGAGGCCTCATCCAGGGAAGACCAGTCTTCAATGCAAGTCTTAATTCAGTCGACGCCATATTGGGCGACATGTGCACCGGTGATGAGGATGAAATGATGATGAGGACAACACAACACCTAGTCCATGAGCGAAGAAAATCTCCAACCCAGCCGGGAATCGAACGCCAGCCTGCTGCATCGGAGGGAAGCATGTTACCATCCAGCTAAGCAGGCGGACTTATAGAGAATATAGACACTTACTGATGAGACCGCGATGTTGAATGTTTCCTGTTCGCGTTGCAGGAAGTCACGTGGCAAAGAAAGTAAATTATTGGAGGAGAGACGAATAGGGAAGAATTTAGTGACATTGCAGGCGCAAGTTGGTAATGTGATCTATATAGGTGATTTTAACAAAGGGCAGTTTGTGATGGCCCTGCGTCTGGTAACGAGTGTCTCAGAAATGGCGAAGCTTGTTACTCACTACTATCGATAGTACTTATAGAGATTGGTTGAAGTACTGTAGAGTAAACGACAAGGTGTTGGGCATCGATGACCCATCTTAGAAAGTGGAGGTACCTGGCTTGCCCGCTCCGTAAAGTTGGATAGGTATCGACCTGTGGCAGATCTGTCAAAATAGATCAATTCTGTTGTGGGGACAAGTGGTTTCGAGCTCACCTTTCTGCATACACTGTTGAACTTGCGGCTCCATAGCAGACGAATCCTGGATATTCCCACGCTCACACAGTGGCGTCGTCAGTTGCGGTTGCAATGCACACAGGGTCACTAAGATGGGACCACAGATCAATGGACACGTGCCGTCTGCCGTCTGGTCGGTGAATCACGTTTCATGTTACACTAGGTCGATAGTCGTGCCCATATGCACTGTCATACAGGTGAACAGTTACATGAGACAACACCGCACCATGAATTCGAGATGGTGGGGGCAATATTAAGCTCTGGTGGACATTCACTTAGGCTTTTGTGGCACCAGAGGTAGTAATCAAAGGATGCGTAGCAGCTGCAGACTGCATGAACATTGTGACACCTTAACTTTTCACGGCGAATTGAATGTTCAAGTAACTTACGGGTTTGCTTCCAGGTGACATCGTCGAACACCGCCGATATTTCGACAGGAGCACACCCTACCATTCTCAAGGCTGGGCAGGATATGCATTCTATGATGCTTCGTGTTTTTCGCAAAGGCGATTGAATCTCGCAGTAGAGCAACAGCCCATATCATAACTGTGGTGCAGTAATTTGAGGAGCATGATAGTGGACTGACACATATATACTGACCGCGAAATTAATCAATCTGAACCTTGTGGAACACATGTGGGATATTACTGGACGCCAGCTCCACATTCACAAACTGCTGGCCCACAGATGAAGCGAATTCTTTAATCTGCACATAGACATGGCTGCTCTCATCACGTATTGATCGACCTCCAACGACGAAAAAGATACCATGGCACAAGGATGTACTGAATGAAAACATCTCTGTTTCACGAGATCGTTTTAACGTAGCATTGTGGAAATGATGACAAACTGTTAACACAGGAACCGCATTGTCATGAAAGATGACAGAAAAACACGAATGAATGTTATTCTATGTGCCTCCATGACATGTACAAACAATGAAATAACAAACTAATTATTTTTGAAGACTAAGTGGACAATTTCTATTACCAATATATCACCATTAATATTAGAAACGAGGCAAGCAGCTGTGAGAAAGAATGACAGTGAAGACCAAACATCAGCATTACAGATTAGATTGGAGACTAAAATGGCAGTGCAGGCACCAACAGAACTGTTAACGCGTGAGGACGGAATGAAACTCAGATCTTGGGAGAAATTATGTACAAGATTCTTTAGGCATCACACCACCCCAGATGTGAATCCAGAGACAACTAGTGTGCTGGCGTAAGCTGGCGCCAGCGCTCCACGTGGCACAGAGGTTGCAAGAAGATCTATAATAGATACTGGAGAAAGTGTGCCTATCAGGAGAGAGGCCAAAGACAAACGCGCTAGAAACGCGCCGCCAACGCCGTGTAGACCATCAGTATTTAGATCGCCGCCAGGGACCGAAGGGCCAGTCAGTCAGTTGTCCAATGAGTCAACGAATCGACCCTTCAGTCACAGCGAAGTACCACAGTATTGTACGTAATGGACTGGTACTTCAACATGAGTGTGGCCAATGTGAACTGTTACAGAAGAGCTTATACCACAACACCTGGACTATCTGAAGTTAAGTAACTTCTTGTTCCTGTGAATATAGAACCCCGTTAATACATGTATGCAGTTTGTGAGGATACCGACCAGCAAACAAGGTCCTCTGCTTGCTTCCCATGGTACGAGCCTACACAGAAAACGAGGCGACACAAAAAGTAGAGCATCTGGAGGATATCGTTGCAGATGAAATTACTGTGGCGGATAACGAGAGTGGACTACTCGATTTTGCCAAATATCATCAACGATAAACAAGAGAACATTCATAGAATACTTTTGGACTTTTTTGAGCAGTTGTCCGCGAAAATTGGCACATAGTTTTTTCACATGCACGAGCTTTTAATCAAACCAGTAATTCTTACGATTTTATTGACAGGCTGATGGTGCTCTCCCAAAAGAAGTAAAATGGATCATCACCTCAATATTCTATATTGATACTATTACTCAATTCTGACTACAAAATCGACATTCTTACAAAACAGTGCACTAAAATTGCTTCTGAAAGGGAATCTAACCCCATAGAAACACTGTGCTACAGCAGTTAAAAGCAGGTCATATCCATTGCGGAATGTACAAATACATTCTGAATCTCACCTCAATCTACAAATCACAAGTAGCATATTTTGCTTGGATTTTGACAACTTGAATGATTTATTTAATGTTTTAGTTACTATGGCTATGAGAAAAATGAGATTTAGTGAACAGGTGACAAATATGATGTAGGTTGCTATAATACTGTAAATTAAAAGCCTGATTCGTCAAATACGGCTGCTGTCAGCAACATCACACGCAAATGATGTGGAAACACTTCTCTAAACACTTAAAACACTTGAGATTTCCAGCATGAGGACGATATCTCAGGAATGAAATCAGTTTGCGGACCTACAAGTAGGAAGATCTGCGTGAAATGAAATAAGTTTTAAGTAGATACGTCTAAGTGACAAGGGAGGGGGGGGGGGCGGGAGTAATTGTAAAAACAATGTCAGGTCATCATCTCATGAAACTAACATAAACATGAAGTTGAATAAATTGGGGAGAACATCCTATTGGGATGTCCATAAGTTGCCAAGCTGAGAAACATGGTCTCAGTTAATTGGGAGCAAAAATATAAGGTATTGCTATTGCTTGGCACGATGAAGGACTACGACACGATAATTTCGGACAATGCAAATCAGTAACCTTTATAAATCCACACATCATGCATAAAATAAATTATTTAGCAGCAGTCCCTCCACTGTCCACAGCATGTGCTAACAGAAGAAAGGCTGTGGTGTTTCAGTTCCCGAAGGCTGCATTTAGTACCACATTGATACTGAGCACACAAATGCTGGTGGCAGTCACAAACGCTGGAACTCTATCAGTGGCGCTGAATATCACTGAGGTGAAGAAATCACAGCAAAACAACCACAGTGCTATACAGAAATATCTTTCATTTTAACTGTAACTCCCCAATAAAGATAATACAGTTTTTCAGAAACTCGTCCACCCAGAACATCTGTTGAATTGGAGTATGGGGATCTCGTGATTGTGAGGCAGCCAACTCATCAGGTTCCAGTAACTGCAGAGTAATAATGGGAGCACATTGTAGACTAAATCTGATCATAGTCAGTTTGCATCTGGTTACCATCCCAACAGCAGGAGTCATAGATAAAACGGCTGCACGTGAACCATACTAACTGCTCCTTATTACAATGCCCGATTGGACAGCTTGGGGTCTGCATCATATTTGTAGGGTATTTTTGAATTTGTGGATATGACTTTTACCTTTATCAGTGGTATTTCAAAAAAAAAAAGGAGTACCGTTTGCTGGTATTCCATCATATACCGTTAGTCCCTGTGAACCGCTGCACACACCATAGGCAGGCAAAAGCACACAGCCTCCACTGGGGGCACACCTAGTAAAGGACTGTGGAGATCAAAACCACTTCCAGGCTGTTGGCCACTGTAGTCGTTCACAAATAACTTACCCTGTATCGTAATTCGACAGGAAAGAGTCAAGAAGCGTTACACAGATTCGTCACAATATTAACAGCCATTCCAAGTATAAGAACTGTATGATTTTCTGTCGAAACAACTACATCAGGAACATCACATAAATGTAGTATTCATAGAACAGGAAAGCGGGGGGGGGGGGGACTGATTGATGGATACTGGATTTCTCAGCTGTAACAGCTGTAATATGTCATGTGGTAGGATAATAACATGAATTTGTTCCTTATCACCTTTAGATTAAAAACAAATTGCTACGTCTTATTCAGAAGGAGATGCAAGACAAAGTTTGTAGTATCAGATTGTGGTTATTATCTGTGAGGCTCATTATGGTAAATCCGATACGCGCAAATGACATGGTGCTTTTCTGAGGACTTAGATCAATGGTAAGAAGTCTACAGCGTGTTCAGGAGGCCAAGATTTCCTTGGAGCAGAGCTTCGAATCGTGATCTGGCAAGTGCTACAAACATAAATATGCTATTATAACCTGCAGATTTTGTTGTTGCCTACAGACAGATAGCACTGCAAGAATTTATATTCAAATTGTGTGTTTGTGTGTGTGTGTGTGTGTGTGTGTGTGTGTGTGTGTGTGTGTGTGTGTGTGCGTGTGTGTGTGTAATAGATAGTATCTGTGAGTGCTCTTATTTTGCAAGCACTTTGTTTGTTAAGTGACCACTTGTGCATACCTATGTGCCAACAAAGTCTTTCTTTATAGGGGCAGAGCAGAAAAGTTACTTTCACTGCTGTATCTGAAATATTTCGACCAAACAGTTTTCTCATAAAAAGTAGCTTTCTCTGTTTGATTAAGCTGTTTCAGGATATTTGGGAATAACTCTGCTGATTTTTTCTCTATAACAGGAAATATTCCTTAAATATCAAGGGATGTGATTAGCTTTTTGTGCTGCGTTTCCTTATGGCAGAAGGCATTAGTGCACACAGAACACTACTAGTGGCAGCATGACGTAGCTCTTTCAGTCAAGGGCCGTGACTGCTTAACACTAGCATCTGGTTTTGAAGTAAGTTAGTGTAGGGAATGAATGTGAGAAAATGTAGCGACTGAACTTCTTGAGAGATGCGGTGTGGGAAATATAATTAGGAGCGAATGAAGGATTTGAGAAGACGATACTGCTGTGGTTATGTATCTTAAACTACCAAGACTTTAGGCTACTCTGGGCTGTAGAAGGGAGAGAATTGTAGATTCATTGGTTTTCACTGCATGGATGTGTTTTCAGAGGTCACAGTCCTGCTCCTGCGATTGTTTTCTTCATGATGTCTTCGTGTTTCTAGTAATGTATGAGAATATCTCTGTGTTTTGCAGGAGCCTTCGTGGAGAGGAGAAGGACCAGAGACTGATTCAGGCAGCTAAGGAGGGGGCAGTGGAGGAGCTACTGATGCTGCTCAGGGCTAAAGCAGATCTGGGGGCGACGGACGAGAACAACAAGACAGCGCTCCACTGGGCGGCCGCAGGGGGCCACACAGTGGCAGTGAGGTGTCTGCTAATGGCAGGTGCTGACGTGGGTGCGAGGGACAACTCGCTGCAGACTCCCCTGCATGGGGCTGCACTGAACGGCCACGCGGCTCTTGTGCAGCTGCTGGTGGCGTCCTCTGCCGATCCCAACGCCAGGGATGAGGATGGGTGGACGCCGCTGCACTCTGCGGCATTCACAGGACAGGCAGAGGCGGTGACAGAACTGCTTGAGGCAGGGGCCAACAAGAGGGTCGTGGATAACATCGGCAAAACCCCGCAGGACATTGCCAGACAGTACAACCACCAGCAGCTGATAGACGTGCTATCATAAAGCTAGCAGCCTCACAAATGTCTGTGAAATAAAATAAATGAAGATTTTTGACAATACCCTTCATTTGTCTTAGAATAATGCAAACAAAGAAACTGCAGTCGTCCTCTGTATCCATATTTATGCAACATTCGTAACTACTGTAGGGACATCAAAAGAATAATGATAGAGGGAGACATACACTGGTCAACCAGAACACTCTAACCACCAACCTACAACCAATATAAACACAACAAAGCGGCAGCAGCGCCACATGGCGACGAATGGCTGCCAGTCATGCACTTGCACAGTGCTCCTAGTATCAGTGTGCACGCTGTCTGCGTGTTGAATCTGTCTGAGTTTGATCGAGGGTAGTTTGTGATTGCCCAGAGGTTCAGCTCGAGCATTTCGGAAACTGCACAACTTGTCTGAGGAGTGCTGTGGCGAGTGTCTTCATCATGTGATGAAGCGAATGTGAAGCTACGTCCAGGCGTCCTGGAGTTGGGCAGCCACCTCTCATCACAGGTGAATGTCGTCGGCTGTGTAGACTCGTAAACCAGGACAAGCGGCGATCTGTGGGCAGAGTACAAGTGGGTCTGAACACACAGTGCACCAAACACTGCTAACAATGAGCCTCTGTAGCCTACAACCCATGCATGTGCCAATGTTATCACCACAAAATCGGCAACTGTGACTGAAATGAGCATGTGACCATTGGCACTGGAAGTTGTTGCAGTGGCAGAGCGTTGCATGGTCTGATGAATCCCAATACCTTTTTCGCCATGCACACGGGAGGTCGTGAATCCTTTTTCTTCCAGGGAAGGGAGACGTACTGCAGGAGGGAGACATGCTGACAGTAGCTCCATTATGCTCTGAGGAACATTCACATGGTTGTCCATGGTCCAGTGGTACCATGACGATCAAGGAGTATCGTACGCTCGTGGCAGACCACGTATACCCGTTCAGTGGCGATTTCCAGCTGATGTGCTGGCTTCCCAAGTCACCAGATCTTAACCAGATCGAACAAAACTATGATGTTATTTTATGGGGCATCACAGCTCATCGCACCCACCATCGCCCCCACCACGGAATTTGTGGGAAGGTGAATTGTATGTGGAGATTTAGTGGCAGCTCCCTCCTGTGACCTACAAACGCCGCATTGCTTCCATGCCAGACGAGTCTCCGCTGTTATGCGTGTCGAAGGTCGACATACTGGCTATTAGGTAGGTGCTCACATTGTTCTGGCTGATCAGTGTATAATGGAAAGCAAAAATAAGTGCGCTTCCTTTTGTGAAAATTCAACAAAAATCGAAAAATACACTACTAATTCTCTAAAATATTTAATTACTGAAAATTTCTTGGCAGGCACATATTTGGTGCGATGTAAAACTACCATAAATTTCTCCATAACAAAGCATCGGCATAAAAGTTCTGTAGTTGGAATGCATCTTTAGTTCAGAGCCAAGAAGAATTTACCTATATCTGCCACGCAGATGGTCCAGAAACTTGCACCTGTAGTTAAGATGTGAAATTATGAGGAATATTCACACCACTTTCGCTCTGATTCTAGACTGAATTTATACGTTTCAATAACTACTTCAATTACATTCAGACGTTGGTACTAATATTCACGCTCTGTTACCTGCTTATCAACTGAAATCACGTTATGAGTGTATTCTCAATTCAAAAGAATGGTTGAACAACCTCCAGTGCTGCAGTAAGCAGACGTATTACCACGCATAATCTAACGCAGATCACCACTCTCACATAATGGGGAGCTACAGCACTCTCTGACTGGCTATATCTCCCTCCTATCGATATTTAATGATTTCCTTCAGACTGGCGTCATGTCTGCAGATGTAGCCAGTCCAGTCAGAAAACCAAATGTGATACACAACATATGAATACTACTCCACTCCCAAGGAGTAAAAACCAATAGTTCTTCTAATATTCCAAAAAATAGCTACACTGATGGAAATAACTTTGCAATTTGTCAAAAATAATTAAAAAATTGTGGTGATCAATCTCAGTTATCAAACAATATGTTACCACTGACTACCAAGTAATAGCCCGAGCATATCTTAGCGGATATAATTTAATGACAATGTAATATATTATAACCCTGTTTGAGACGGATTTTGAAGAGCAAAGTGATCTTCCATGAAGCATGTAACTCAACTCCTTACAGTAAAGAAGGCTGAAACCACTGCAAGGTGCAGTGAGTCTCTGTTTTACTTCGAAACAGAATTTGAACATTGCACGCAGATACAGATCGCTTAAGCCAGGCACTCGTCCATCCAGCCCGCAAATGGCGAGAGAGACTGAAAACAGGCGCCTCTCTGGCACTGACCGCAGCCCCTGAGCTTGCTGTGGGCATCAGACAGCTATTGGACAGTGGAGCCAGCCGCCATCAGCACCCGTTCGGCCAAGCTGTTGTCTCTTTCTCCTTGTGTGAGGTACGCACTGAGTGAAAGAGCCACGCAGCCCTCATATTCTGTGTGGTCCATCCCTCCTTCTGCGAATACTTTGGTAACTGCCCTCCAGGAACATCTCACAGTAACGTAAGATGCACATGTAACCCACTGATAAACCAGAACAACTAGATGCTGATTCTCCAAGTCGTAATCACTGTTAGGTTTAACGTACATCGACACAGTACTGGTAACCAATGCTGATGATTGTAATTAGGAAAGGGCAGCAGTCCAAGTTGACCTGTCATCTATAATTTCCTCCTGCTCGTAGTAATTTTTTGCATAGGGAATGTATCACTTAAATGCAATTAGTGTGGTATGAACAAACTATTTTTCTTTCAGAAGGAATGATAAACCTGATGTATCAGTATTAAAATCATGACGAAAGGATTTAACATTGCCAATTTCACACCACCAAACCGACAAACATTCTCGAAGGTATTGACACATTTGCTCACACACAGTATCACCATCCTGCTGCACACATGGAATCATGCTGTGATGGATGTTGCATACATAAACTGGACCACTTGGTCTCTGCAGTCATCGCAGCCGATACTTACAAACAATCAAAATATAAGAAATGTATCCAGATAACGCACATTCTGTCCCTACACTTCATGCTAGAGTGAAAAAGTTGTTTGTGTGACGGTTCAAATGAATTTCTGAACCTCCTCACACATATCTCTCTGTACAAAGAAATGACTATACGTAAGCTGATCTGACGGAACGTCCTCACATCTGACCTTCACCATGAAAAATACCACACATAGCTGTCACTCGTACACCACACACACACCGGATAACATACGACTGTGAAATACACAACGGTGTGTATAAAAACAGTAAATTTAAATAAGATTGTTATCTATAAAAATCACTAACAATGCTATAAACTATACTGAACATACACCTACCAATCACTGAGATCGTAACAGTTATGCGCAGTGTTCGTGTTCCTCTCTACTCTTTCAAGAAAATTAATTCTAATAAATTTTATGTTACATTGGAGACAAAGTACTTAGCGTGAAACCAAAGTATCCAATCAAAGAAATGTGTATTACACACTACTATTTTTAATTTTATCGTAGTGATATGCCGTTCCTGAATTAGGTGAAAAAAAGATGATCAACGGGTCAAACAGTTTACCACAAATACACAAGACGTTTCAGCGTGTCTTAGTTCTTTGAATGAGCTATATTAAATAGTACTTTATAGCGAGAGACAATGGCGACGTATAGTAACTGTGTAGTAAGTTTGCATTCTAAGCTTTGTAAAGGATTATAATGACACTGAAGCAATTATTATATGAATTGTACACAGGAAAATGTAGTCCAGGCATAAGTAGAGACAGAATAACTGGGTGTGAGGTGAATCACTAAACAATAAAGACAATACTACAGAGTAATACAAAACATAGCACGTCAGTTCAAAATACAAGAACAATGGAATGCGGTAGTACAAAAATAAATGACATCGACATGGAACTATTAGCTGCTCAATGGACCTGCCATGTTAAAATAGAATGAGATGTGCTTGACCTAACGTTCATAGTACCAGTAAAGGCCACACTAACAAAGAGAGGCCCGCAGCAGTGAGATCGACTTTTTTAAACTCGTTACACAGTGACGTTTGTTATGATCCCAGGTATCACACAGTGCAGCTATTCACCCTGGTGAGTCCTTGTTTACGAGTAACTGACAAAAAAATAATTCGGCAATTTTGTGCAACACGCCACAGCACTAAGAAATTTCTTTAGTGTACTCTGGTAACATGGCATAAGGTATACGATTACAGCGTCACGTGCAAGAGGTCTTGGGGTCGAACACGTCAGGTGCCGTAAGGTTTTTTCTTTATCGAAATGACTCTGAACATTATTTTTATGCAATTAATTGATTTAAATGAAATTTTTAAATTCCATGCCTTTGTCACATTATTTTGATCACCATATGAACTTTTATGTTTGTTCCATATTTTTTCTTTATATCATTCTTTCTCCCCTTGAAATCTTTATTCGTGTGTTTTTAACCGATTTTATTTATTAATTTCGATTTTATTTTTTTATTTGTTACCCAGTTTTATCGTCCACATTATTGCATTCATTGCATGTATTTCCCATTTTGTTTTACTTATAAATCCTTCTTTCTTTTAAATTTTCATCTCTGATGGTTTGTGCATAGTTGAATAGGCATGTACGCTATACTTTAAATGTTTGCATGACTATTACCATGCAAAACAAATTGCACAACTGGTAACAAAAATGCATTTTTGGCACTATTGCAGATATATAAATAGATTATTCCATCTTTTGTTCTTTAACTAATAGATCGGAATGTTCAAATAATTCTATATTATAATAGATAAATACAATTAAATTCACATTCACAAAAATTCCGATTGGAAAAAGAATAGTGCAAATAAAAACATGAAATGAATGGAAAAATTCATATGGTGATTAAAATTATGTGACAGAGGAATAGAACTGAATATTACATTTAAATCATTTACTTGAATAAAAGTCATTTCGATAAAGATTTAAAGGTAAAAGAAATTTACAACACCTGACAGCATTTGAACCCCTGACCTCTAGCATGTGGAGCAGTTGTTCTATCCGCTCTATCATGCCACCAGAGTCTGCAATGTAATTTTCTTAACACTACTGACTGACACACAAAATTTTGAATCCTTTTTTTCGACAATTCCTTCAAATGAGGGCCCACCAGGGTGAATGGCTGCAGCGTGTGATACCTGGGAAGTTAACCTACACACCTGTATAGGTTGTTTAAAAAAGTCGATAGCACCGCTGGGGACCTCTCCTTGTAAGACAGAACATTGAAAACTTCTCTTTCAGACGTGGCTTTCTGAGGGAAGGGGGTGGGTGGAGACTGTGCTGACTGTGGAGCTCCTGGGTAGTGGTAGGGACCACCCCACAGACGTACTCCACGGTATGGAGTGGCAGCAGACAGCAGTCTGCAGCAGTGAGCGGCAGAGACAGCAGTGGCGGCAGCGGACGTCCTTCCTTCAAGTGGCTGCCCTCATCACCAGGACTGAGTGGCTGTCGTTGTCGGGATGGCAACGTGCGGTGTGGTGGAGCATGGCTGCCAAGTTACTGTGGACGACGGGAAGTTCTCCACATAGTCTCTCGAACAGTGACACCTGAAAATTGTCGTCGTTGATGTGCACCTCTTCGTCTATGGCTTAACTGGCGATAGATGAGAGGTATTCTCACAAAGAGGAAAACATCAGTATCATCCTAAAAGTGGCTGTTCCTTAGCATAGGACTGTGTGTGGTTAGCGACTGGCTACTTGGGTTGAAATATTGGGACTCGAAAATTGCAAATGCACTACTCTGGATCTTAACATGTCCTACAGATGCCAAGTCACTCCTAATTCCTTACTGTTTTTACATACAATATAAAGATATTACATCATATTCGAGAATGTATAGTGACATGAGATCCGTAACACAGTACGTATTTGTACAAGACTCATCCTACTCTATCGTGCTATCGTGCTAACACTATTCAAAACATGTGATTAATTGTGATTTGTCAGCGCTAGACAAATGTGAACAAAACGTAATTACTAATCATGATTCTTACGAATGTGTGTGCACTTAATTTTGTTTACGCAAATAATCCAATTGGGCCAACCTATTACTACTGTGTTAATAAAAGAAGACCTTAGATGAATGCTATCTGACATGGAATAAATACCATCACTAAAGCTATTTGAAAATATATCTACTCCTTATCGCAATTAAAGTAAGAAGAACTTATTAATTTATAATGCATTTCATCAGAACTAAATACATAAACTACGTGTATCTATGCAGACACTTTACTGTACTACACAGACTTAACGAAAAAAAAGATGTCTCCTGTGCCGACGTTCTCAGGCACCCCACAGTAGCGCTACGTGAGGACAAACTCACATAGAACAGCGCAAGATACGGCAGTAGAAACGTCTGAAACTGATTGGTGAATACATATACAAAGAACGTGAGGAATATATCACCAGCCGCTCTCATCGAATACGGCTTATTATGATTAAGGTTGTGTCTTATAACTTCTACATGTATATAACCTGTTCCTACCATAGCGCTAGATAATTCTGGCGACGATCGACTCGGCGTGGTCGGTAGACGCCGTCCTCCACTGTAGCTGTTGAACACCTAAGCTGTCATCTTTACTGTCATTGACCGCACACCTCTATCTTCCTGTAATTCAAGGTTGAACTTTAGCGACGAGGTGCGTTTCCCTTACACAAGACTGTAATAAAAATTCAGTTCTTCCATCTGTGACTTCTGTCGTTGTAGGTGTTGTTAAGGAAGCCTAACTTATGGTCTATCCGGTCTTGGTGCTGCCTGACTTATTGCCTCTCACGAAAGAAAATAAATCAACCACCTTTCTCATGCGCAGCGACAAAAGACGTCCTGCCGAAGCGCTCCACTAAGAAAGGGTCCAACGATCATAGTATGGTCCATACTCATCGGCGTCCAGCGTAAACATCGGCAAACATGCAGCTACGGCGTGGTCACCTATAAGTGCCTCCATCGAAAACTGGTGCTGCTGAACAGGCAACAGTGGCGTGGCCTAGCACAGCATCCTGCAGCGAAAAAACCGATCGAAGACGTCAACACCAGGGTTGTTTTTTACCAAGTTTTGTAATTGTCACAACACAAATACTCTGAGGCTAGAGTGCAGGAAGATTTTCTGATTCGATATGAAAAATGATAGAAGATAGTGGCTCACTATTCTCAAAGTCTTGTACCTGAAGAACATTTGCAGATGAGGTGCCCAGTATGGAGTTGTACCACGCACTCTCTCACAATGCAGTGAAAACGTGACGAGCAAGTACGAAGACATTCTTGAGACCGCGACTTGAGCGCCAGCAGACTAATAGTTGCAGACTAAGGACGCCACAGATAACAAGTGAAGAGGTAACAAGATACTAACTCAAAGTCTCACAGTAATTTTGAAACCTAACTTACGTATTTACATTTACTTGTGCGATGGGGTGCAGGTCCACCCAATTGTACCCTTCTTTTTCTTCTGACTGACATCTTCATATTCCAACAAGTTAACTCAGCTCGATCTTAAGGCTTCTGCTGGTATGTGTTTTGCCTACCCCACCTGTTCAGATAGACAGTTATCTGATGGGTCGTAAGTCGGGCTAGGCGTTCTCAATTCGACGATTTGTACTGTTCGTTGCCTTTTACTAGGTTGTCGCCAGTTCCTATCGAAATACCGGTTCACATTCCTTCCAGAAAAATTATGCCAATTATTCGGTCTCTCTGCGGTAGGACCCGCTGCCTGATCTAGTCCATAACCACGTCCACCTGCTGCTCTGTCCGTTTTACTATTGTTACTACTTCTCTTGTCATTTAGATTATTATTGTTATTACTACTACTTCTACTACTGCTACTACTACTATTAGACTCACAGAAGTTGTCGTCCTGTCATTGGGAATATGTCCCCAAAGATGTATATCAATGCCTGTTTTCAGCTAGGGTGTCGATTTAATTATATTTTCATTCTAGTGAAGCTGCACGGTCATGAATGGTATCTGCTCTTTCGGGAACAGATACTACCTTCATATATTGTCGTCCTGTTTCTGTCTCGTGTCTTGCCCGTGATTTAACTCTTACGCCATATCTGGGAGAGTGCTTTTCAGTTAATCGATGTTATCTCCACAACTTCCTAACTGCTCCAGGTGAATCACCTTACTTGAAATTTGTGATGCCTTTCCGCTCGTTTCTTTTATCAATGCCTTCCAGTGTTTTTGTAGCATACTAACCAAATTTGTCATTTGGCTAACCACATTCGTCGCTCGTCTCATTTGTTACATGACTACTAGAGCTTTTTTTTCTGGCTCCTATAACTTGGATACACGCTAGGGTAGCGCCCCCCTTTGCATCTACTGCCTACTGCTTCCCTTCTGTTGATCTATGTTTGGTTTTAGACATATCTTCCGTGAGTACAGACAGATTGCCTTTTATGTCTTCCTCGAATTTCTTTGTCATTTCTTTACCTTATTTACGCTCCATTTCCCTTTTCTTTTATACCCTCTGCAGTCTCTCTTGTGGATTTTTTGTTTGATTTTCCATCCGTACAGTATATTCTATAATCATACTGTTCCCTGTGTTCCCATCTTTTGGCAGCTGTGTGGAAAGTAGATATGCACTAACCCCAGACAGCCGCTCTGGTGGGAAAATCGATCTCGTATTTTTCATTCGGTCGAGTTTTGTACAGGGTGTTTCCTTAAGAGGGTGCAAAAACTTAACAGTACAGAAAATATGTTCCACTAAACAATTTCAGGTAAGGAACATAGGGTCAGAGTAACCAGCTTAAAGAGATAATAGGAATAAAATCACATTACTGTGTACTTCTTTATTTATATTAGTTACAGTTAACGGCAAATACCATCAGTGGCCCGATGAACATGGCATTTATACTTTGTGCTACAAAATATGCTGAAACTGAGGGCCAGCGACCTCACTGCAAGCATAACATCGGCTGACGAGGTGCTAACGCACCCTGACAAATATCCCTGGTGTGTTTCGAATCACATCACAGTCAGCTGCAACGCTGGCTACTAATTCCATCTCTGCATCCACTTGGGTCTCAAATACAAGTGACTTTAGTAATCCCCATAAGAAATTATCGAAGGGATTCAGGTTAGGTGACCTTGAATTCCATGGAATACAGGTACGACCTAACCTTCGAATCCAGCGACCAGGAAATACACCGCTGAGAATGTTGCAGACATCCACACTGAAGTGAGGCAGTGCACCGTCATGCTGTATCCACACCCTCTCACGAACAGCCAAGAGCACGTTCTCCAACAGCTCAGGTAGAACTTTCTGCACGAACGTCAAGTACAGGTGGCCATTCGGACGGCCAGGTAGAAGATATGGCCGAATGAGACTGTCAGCTACATTGTCGGCCCAGATATTCACAGCAAAACGTACTTGATGGTGTGGCTCTACAACAGCATAAGGGTTTTCCTCGTCCCACACATGACTATTCCTGAAACTTCCTGGCAGATTAAAACTGTGTGCCGGACCGAGCCTCGTACTCGGAACCTTTGCCTTTCGCGGGCAAGTGCTCTACCAACTGAGCTACCCAAGCACGACTCACGACCCGTCCTCACAGCTTTATTTCTGCCAGTACCTCGTCTCCTACCTTCCAAACTTTACACAAGCTCTCCTGCGAGCCTTGCAGAACTAGCACTTCTGAAAGAAAGGATATTCCAGAGCCTGGGGGATGTTTCCACTTGCCCGCGAAAAGCAAAGGTCCCGAGGTCGAGTCTCGGTCCGGCACACAGTTTTAATCTGCCAGGAAGTTTCATATCAGCGCACACTCCGCTGCAGAGTGAACATCTCATTCTGATGACTATTTCTGTTTTTCGAAATACCATCATGATCAAATGAGGCCTCGTCAGTAAACGGCATGATCTGGGGGAAATCTGGTCTATCAGGCCATTGTTCGAGAAATCACTGGCATAATGCGACCCTTCGTACACAGTCAGTCACAAGCACTGCCTGGACTCGTTGTGGGTGACATGGGTGTGCTTGTTGTTCGTGGAATACTCGCCACTCGCCGGTATGTGCAGTGGCCATTTCACGTGCAACGCGATGCGTACTCGTAGTGTGGTCCACTGCAACACGCTCCAGCATCTCCTCTTCAAAATAGGACGTGCGAGTGGTCCTCATGTTGTCAGGTCCCTCGTTTCTTCTCTCCAATTAACCAGTCCTCCGCATTCGTCGTTCGAGTGAAATATACATTAATGGTGACAGATGAGGCGTCTTAGGAAAAAGTCCCCAGTACAGCCTTTCAGCAGCGAGAGCACTGCAACGTACTTCCCCATACGCAACGTGCATGTCAGTGAGCTCCGCGAAACTGTACGGGTACTGCACCATCGTTTTGTGCTGTACATCTCTGAATAGCACTGAGTAATAAATAGGTCTGTCGTTGGTTCATGGGACAATGTAAAAACGATACAACAGAGCCACCTTGTGAACAAGTAAACAAAACATGCATCATGGCGTCCTAGTAATCACGTTAGTCCTCCTTATTTCTTTGCAGAAAATACAGAATGTACATGTAAATAAACAACACAGTACCTGTAAACCTGTACACATGTTACTTGTAAATAAAATGTAAATCTGTAACGCTAGAGAAAGCGGTAGACAAGTTTACTTCCACGTCTTAAGGGGAACACACCCCTAAAGGGGCTGCATTTTTAGCAATATCTTCACCTTCATAGTGCAACAGATCTGTAAATGGAAGATTTGGGTCACTGTTCAAAGCATTTGCCTAAAACTCATTGAGATATTTATTATATTTTGGTACTGACAACTATATTTATAATAGTGTAAAAACTGCAGTAGCATTTTCTTTGGAACCACTCACTGCACAGATTGGAAAAAGTGTCAGAATACAGACAACATTCAAATAAGTGTTTTCTGTCTTCATTTTCCTTCCTTGATGCTTATCAGTGAAAAAAACAAGTAATTTGTTTTACTACAACAAAAATACTTAAAAATGTAGCTCAAATATCAACTACATCATCATCATGTTATAAATTTTTTAGGAAATAGTAGGCAAGGGAGGTAGAGGAGGTCATTCTAAATATCTGTACCAATTTTTGTGACTTTAAATTCAGTTATTTGGGAGAAAAGTGTACCTGAATTATGAAAATTCAAGATTTCGGTAAATCGTAAAAGAAGATTTACAGATTTATTGGCTTACCACTATGCCCGTTTACAACATTGCAGCCAGATACTCCGGTTGTCCTCCTGTTTCCTAACCCCCTATACTCTTTCTCTTCATTCTTTTCTTTATCATTTACGCCTTGGCAGCAGTTTCTGCAGCTGTCTCTGCTTCAGTTATCCATCGCTTATCAACAACAGCTGAAGCGATATTCCTTCCCATCTGGATGTTCAATTTCTTCATAACGTTGAACCTTGAAATTGTACCATCACTGAATGTTATTATTGTATCTATCAGGCCAACAATTATAGTTTAGGGTATTCTCCCCCATATACAGCTGTTGAAGCTTTCATTTCTATTCTGAGAGAGACCATGCATACATTTCCGAAGTTGATTTTTGTTTGCCAGATACCTTTATATAGGCCTAATTGCCTCCATCACAGCAAGTGCTAAGGAATGCTTGTAGGTATATTGTACGCCTGTAGCATTGCTCAACCAGTACTTGCACCACGAATCTTCCCCTTTTGAACACAAATTATGGTGCAGGGTTTCATCTGTTGGCTCTCTGTGAAATCATGTTGCCCAAACAGCTCGTCTCATGTTCTTCAAATCTGCTACATTTCTCCTCATTGCTAGTCCATAATATTGAGTCGAACAATCAATTTCACTTTTTGTAAGACGGCCTGTACCACCTATGTGTTTTCCGTCTGAGCGTTTTTCCACTGAAATCTTTACATAATTTTCTCAGTCGAGCTCCGATTCGTTTTCCTACATACCGAACACATTCAGGCTTTTCTATAAGAGTGCCCCCATGTGGCCTGTCATTAACAACAGTAGTGTGTCCTTTACAGTCTCCATTCCCAAGGTGGGTTACATACCTCACACCGCAACAGACCTAACAGGGGTGCCAACAAATTTACTTGAGCAGCGCTGGCGGTGCTTTGTTAGATATTCATAAACTTGTATCTTATCAGTTTCAATAAATGAGGCAGTTAGAACCCCATTCAGAGAAGTATGACCTCTCTTCTGCCAAGATCCATCAAATGCTGCTACAATATCTGTATCCTCAGACAAGGCTACTGTTTCTTCTGCTGCTCTTTTCATTGAATGTTCACTTTCACCACATAAAGCATTTTGTGTTAATTTATTGTATCTGTCAAACCTCAGTGGAAGTGGAGGCAGATCCATCACTGCACAAGAAGTCTGGCCAGCTCTCCTTCCCCTTCCCATACATTGCATTGCATAAGCAAGCTGAATATTTACACTTTAATGGAGAATATCAGTTACTGGCAATGTCATAGTATTACTGTGCATCTTACACGAGTTACAGGCCATGACTAACCGACATGAAAGACCCTTCCTTGCTGAAATGTCTTCAGAAAAGTCAATACTATCTTCACAATTGCAGTACTTACATTGCACAGCACTCTTCAAAAGTCTTGACAGCATATTTAGGTTAACAATAACATTTCTGTAGTTATTGCTGCTCACAATACTACTAGGCTTGTTCTTATTACATTTAGAAAGCGAAAGTTTACGTCTAGAAGCACTGCCTGTGGACACAGTTTCTGCAGACGACTTTTGAAGCAGCTGATGTGTATTATTCGGTTGTGTTGGCAACTGGTTACAGCGAAACTTTCGTTTGGGGCTAAACTCTCTTACTTTTGGCATTTGTAGCTCATAAAACACACACACAGCAACAAAACAACACACAATAGCTACAAAACCACACACTTATGAAATTCCGAAATGATATATTTTCAGATCTTTGTTTACATTGGAACCGTAGCCTTCTAGATATCCGTGTACTTTGATTCTGGGAGTCAGTGACTTCTAGAATATACGTGTGTTAACGATTTGTAACTAACAGCGGAATAAACGGAAGAACAAAATAATGCATCACGTATTCTGACGCACTTGTAACTAACAGATGGGTGTGGCCCTCTGCAACATTACATTCAACCTTAATTTTAGAACAAAGTGAAAATGATAATGCCCATGAACCAAACATTTTTGAAATCAGCATGAAATGCTGTTTTCTATAGGCTCAGAACCTTTTTTTCAAATTTTATGTCATTTTCACGAGCATGTCCCCTTAAGAATTACAAGACAGCAGAGGTACTGCGCCCATACAAGCTAGTCAATGGGCAAGTCCACTGGTTGTGCTCCCCAAACTTTCAGGTTGCATTCACCTCTTTGTTGACTTTAATTCAACAGTCAATTCACAAACTGTGACTGATACTTATCCATAACCACAGCCAGAGGCTATCAAGGACAGATTATGCGCTGGTCGATACCTCTCAAAAAGTTGACTTGTCTGGTGCATATCTTCAAATACCACTAGCTTAAGGCAGTTCCTGTACAAACTGCCCAAATATTGCTGTTGTCTCAATATCGGTACGAGATTATTTCTCGTCCGAGAGCTCAACATGATAATGTGGTCGCATTTCCAAGTCTTCCGATTGGCCCTGATACAGACCTTGACGCTTCTCCTGCATCCTGTTGCCACATCAATGCTCAGGATCCGCAATTGCTTCACTCCTATCCCCTGAAGTGTAGGAAAAGTGCACAGGCCACGGAAACTGATTCAGATTTGAACATTCTGCTACAGTACATTAGCACATCTGGGCCTCGCTCCTTGCATAGCATAAGGAACTCTGTAGTGCACCCATACTTTGCATGTCAGCATAGCCTCGCTATACATCAAGTTGTGATTCTTGTGACTGAAAGTGGACAGTCACGTGTGTGGATCCCCAAAGCTTTGCAAAAAGAAGTGTTGCAGTTACTTCACCAAGGACACTGGGGGATTGTTCGTACATACCAGTTAGCACATCAACACTGTACTTGGCAGGGTATAGACATCCAAATAGAACAGATGACGTCACAGTGTCATGTATGTGTGGAAAATCAGTCTGCTCGACCACAAAAATTCTCTACTTGGCGTAAGTCGTAATCACCATGGCAACGTGTGCACATAGACTTTGTGGGACATTTTTGGAACACATGTTGTTTGATTGTGGTAGACTCATATGGCAAGTTCCTTTTGCTGTGCCAATGAACTAGAAAATGTGATTAGCACCATTCACGCGTTGTCCTCTATTTTGTTGCTCTATTTTGTTGTCATAGTGTCAGACAACGGCCTTCAGTTGACGGGAAATGAATTTGAAACATTGTGTGAATGCAGTGGAATGCAGCATCTACCTAGTGCACTGTTCCTTTCAAAGTCAAACTGGGAAGCGGCACGTTTTTTCAGACCTTCAAGCAGCAGATGGCCAAACTTCGCGCCGCACACACCACAGATCAAGCACTGCAACTGTTTCCAACCTCCTATTGTTCGCATCCACGAAATGGACCATCGTGGAATTGATTCACATCAGACACTGCTCCACCTACTCCACCCTCGTCAGCGGCGCAGGAAAGATGTAAGTATCGCTTCTCGCCGCATGATACTGTGTTCTTCAGGCTTTTAGCGGCAGCAGATGGGCGCGACGCGGGATCCTTTGTCGACATGGAGCTGGCATGTGTCTTATTTCAGGCCCAAACGGATTGCGGCACCGAGACCACAATCACATTCACCACTGTCATGTGCATGGTGATCCTTCTGTATCTCTTCTCCCCGATTCGCATATCCCAAGGATATCATGGCCACAGCAGCTACCAGACGGTGTTATCACGACACTGCAGGACGACTCCATGGAGACGAAACCTTCACCTCCTCCACCTCTTCTCGTATTAAATCCGCCAACGCCGTAGCAGCAGTCGCCTTCTACGTCTGGATATGTGCCTCAGGAGGTGGAACCATAGAGCAGAGAGGGCTGTGACAAGACGTCAGCCAATTGCACGCTGGCTGACCCCTCTGCAGGATGACGACAGCAGCGGCCCCTATGCAATGAGGACATAAGCGCCACGCCCGACTCGTCATGGCCCAGTTGAAGATTAGCTTCAGGATTAGCAGCATGGACACTAGTTACTTCGCTTGTACAATCTACACTATGTGATGAAAAGTATCTGGACACCCCAAAAACATATTTTTTTTCAGATTAGTTGCATGTCGGCGACCTCAATAGTCATAATACATCGTGAGAGAGCAGAATGGGGCGCTCCACAGAACTCACAGCCTTCCATTGTGATCAGGTGATTGGGGGTCACTTGTGTCATACGTCTGTACATGAGGTTTCCACAGTATTAAACATCCCTAGGCCCACTGTTTCTGATGTGATAGTGATGTGAAACGAGAAGGGACATGCACAGCAAAAGGTTTACAGGCCGACATCGTCTGTTGACTGACAGAGACTGCTGACAGTTAAAGAGGGTCGTTGGTAGGTACTCATAGAGCGTATAGGATAAAGTTAACATTGTTGATGGGGCCATAAACAGTTACTGTGACTGGCACAATCAAACACACGACTTTATTTTGCTAAGAACTACTTATTTACACAATGCTCTAAAAGAACACAACTAAACAATACAGCTGAAGGCCTAGTTAAAGAAAACTTGAGATGCTTTCTGGGCTGAAGGCCCAAAACCACACCAAACAGAAGAACAGAAGAGGCCTAGCTTAGAAAACTAAAGCAATTAAAAATAGAAGGTAATTTTTTAAAAAAAACATGCAATTGAAAACAATTAGCACCTGAAGGCCTACACAACACGTCTGAAGGACAACTATAATTAAAGCACATAAATAAATCTTCTAACCAAGAAATTTCTTTTTAAACTTACAACAGAGCAGCCGTAGCTTAATTAAAGAAATATTAACTTATTGCACAGCTGAAAGTCACAAAGAAATTTGAAACAATGGCTGAGGGTCTGAACAGCAAGTCAGACAAACAATTTAAAAGAAATTATTTCCTACTTATAAAATAATTTTCCTTTAAAGAGTACACAAGGCTAAAGGGGTTCACGTAAATCCTCGGCTGAAGGACACACATAACACATTGAACAACTAACAGCTTAGAGCCTAGATTACAAATAATTTGAGATAGAACCAATTTTAAGAATTTTTTTAAAAATAACATCAATCTTCAAATTTTTAATTTAACGCAGCTGAAGAATTTCATGTAAAATTTTAAAAACTGAATTAATACTCGGCTTAAGGCCTCCCACAACACTTCAAACTAAAATTAAAATCAGAATTTAAACAAATAGAACAAGTGGTGCTCAAAAGTGTTCCAGGGGTTTGCCTGAGAAGATTACTCAAGCGTAAGGTGAGGTGAGACAGGTAGCCAAGAGTTGAAGTTAAATAATCGCATGGCAACCCAAACTAGGGATGTACCAAGGACTGACCAACAGTTTAATCAATTCCCTTCTATTAGACCTACGGCCGACGACGAGGATATGAACAGAACTACGTCTTCAGAAATTGGTGTCGAGAAACAGCCAATGGAACAATATCCACTCTAAGCAAAATATGAACTAAACAACTTAAGGGCTGTCAAACTGCACACTGTGCCGGACATCATCAGCAAGACGAGGAGAGGCACACTGCCGGAAAACTACGCTAACGGCCAGGGCAGGTAACTGGGGTGTTAACGGCCACAGGGCAGAAAACATCGCTGGTGCACTTCACTGGAAAGTAACAGTCAATTTAATAATTAATCACAACATAAGAAGACAGCTGCAAGACTCTGCCGACTTAAACACATCATGTGTCGCTGCTAGCCTGAACTGCCCAGGGAGCAACAACCTGCAAATGAGCGAAGAGATATCACAATAGTTGAGATTTCATAACAGGTTAACTGGTCTCCCAACTTCAGCGTCCAGGTCCGGTGGCAACGAACTTTGTCGCTCTCACAGCTAGTGCACGCAGCCAGCATTACAATAGCTGCTCAGTGAAAACCACACAAGCTATACACGGTTCCGCGAAAACGCTTGCACAAACAACTCGAAGAATACTAAGACCAGTGACTGTGGAACAAAAAAGATGAATCACAAGTCGACACACACAAAGAGCCCAGAAGCGGTCGGCGACCAAATACACGTCGTCCGATGAGACGATTGACCTAACGACCAACCAAGGTCGTCCCGAATGAAGTTTTGTGGGTGGCAATGCTCAAGTGAGTCATGGCTGTCCGGACCTCACTGTTGCTCTGTCCCAACTGAACTCCCAACACACGAAGACCCGGATGTACTAGCAGTCACTCCAAAGATAGTATTACAGAGCTCTTATCGATAAGTGCTGCTGTTGCTACTCATGGGCAGGCAAACCAGCTACTTAGTGTTGCCAATAAACCGAATAAGAAACGAGACAGCAGTACTGCCAAGACAAGATGTCAAGCAATAACGGCACGGACACGAGCCACGCACGGCTCAGCCGTAATGTGTAATAGGCAGACATCTATCCAGACCCTCACACAGGATTACCAAACTGCATCAGGATACCCTGCAACTACTATGACAGCTAAGTGGGAGGTTTGAAAACTTGAATTTCATGGTCGAGTAGCCGCTCAGAAGCCACACATCACACTGGTAAATGAGAAACGACGCCTCGCATTGAATGAGGAGCGTAAACATTGGACGATTGAATTGTAAAAACACTTGTGGAGTGACGAATCACGGTACACAATGTGGCGATGCGATGGCAGGGTGTGGGTTTGGCGAATGCCCTGTGAACGTCATCTGTCAGCGTGTGTAGTGGAACAGTAAAATTATGAGGCCGTTGTGTTGTGGTGTGGTCGTGTTTTTATGGAGGGGGCTTGCACCCCTTGTTGTTTTGCGTGACACTATCACAGCACAGGCCTGCAATGATGTTTTAAACACCTTCTTGCTTCCCACTGTTGAAGCGCCATTAGGGGATTGTGACTGCATCTTTGAATACGATCGAGCACGGCCTGTGGTGGAGTGGTTACACGACAATAACGTCCGTGTAATGGACTAGCATGCACAGAGTACTGATCTGAATGATACAAAACACCTTTGGGATGTATTGGAACGCCTACTTCGTCGTAGGCCCCACCGTCCGACATTGATACCTCTCCTCAGTGCAGCACTCCGTCAAGAAAAGGCTGCCATTCCCCAGGAAAGTTTCCAGCACCTGATTGCACGTATGCCTGCGAGAGTGGAAGCTGTTATCAAGGTTAAGGGTGCGCTAACACGATGGAATTCCAGCATTACTGATAGATTGCGCCCCGAACTTGTAAGTCGTTTTCAGTGAGGCGTCCAGATATTTTGATGACATAGTGTATGTAACAAGGACTTTGAAATTGTTATACTGAAGAACATTGCTTATTTTCCATGTCACCCTTTGCTTGCGATAGATCTGTGTAACATAAAGTTAATTATTGTATTTTTTCCTTTTGTAATAAAATTCATTAGCACGATTTGCTTGTCTAGCGATACGAGAAAGCCGGTTTTTTAGATACTCCATATTCGACGACTAGGCATGACTCAACACTACATGTTCTAGTGTTTGCCTATGTACGTTTGTTCAATAGCTCTCAGTTACGTATATGTTAGTATAACCGTTATTTTAAAAAAATGGAGCCTGCTATCGCTTATGTCCGTCTAAACATCCGTTTACAATCACGGTTAACTTGTGTAATTTGTTTGTATGAAACTATATTTGTAGAAATTAATATTATCATAATTTTGCAACACAAAAGTGTGTATTTAGTAACATGAAAAGCTGAACATTCCAATATATGGAGACAATTCCAGAGAAAATATAAAAAAACGCTGTAAGGTACTAGATTTAAGTAATATAAATTTAATTTTTACGAAATTAATGGAACTTAATAGAACGAAAGCAGCTAGAATTGATACCCTTGTAATAGATATGCAGGTGTAGTGCTTCTATCTTTTCGTAGGTGAGTGATTTCCTCTGAGGTCAAAATAAAGCAGCTGATTTTCCGGTCCCCAGTGATAAGACCGGCTTCGCCTACACTGAAGCGGCGTGTATTCAAATACAGCGTCACGTGAAGGAAGTAAACGATGGATCTGGAAGGCAGTCTCAGCCTGCAGAGGCGGGACATATCCAGCACAGTAGGAGGGTTTAACGACAGGTGACTGCCTTCCACGAAGCGACCCCTTGCGTCTTGCACTGATCTCCTTTCTTCTTTAATTTTAGATGTACTGTTTTCCTCAGCTGTGTGTAATATTGTGTTAGTAATTTCTCACGTTAGAGAATCGAATAAAACTAATTTTTGGCTGTGCTGTTCTAGGCGCTGCACTCTGGAGCCGAGCGACCGCTACGGTCGCAGGTTCGAATCCTGCCTCGGGCATGGATATGTGTGATGTCCTTAGGTTAGTTAGGTTTAAGTAATTATAAGTTCTAGGCGACTGATGACCTCAGAAGTTAAGTCCCATAGTGCTCAGAGCCAAAACTAATTTTACCAACCCATTCTCATTTATCAACTATTTTTTAAAACGCTTCGTCAGTGACAAGGTTTAGGAATGCTGTTAGAGCAGTTTTGCTGACTGCCATTCGAATTTTCAGTTGCAAAGCACGGAGGATATGAACACTCATTTACTCCGTGCTTTGTTTATAAACAGGGTAACGCTCGTTTTACCACACTTCCCGCAAACGTGACGTCTTCTTGACGTCATATGCTATATCGACTACTGCATGATCAGCTATCGACTTTCGTCAGCCTCCGATGCAGGCCACTGACAAGACTTAATGCGCACGCACCGGATATTTACAAAAACACGTCATTCTTCGAATGATTTATTATACACACATCAAAAAAAAGGTTTCCATCACCTCGGTTCCGAGAGTTCCGGAACCTGTGCAGCAAATTGGAATAGAGATCAACATATACATCATTTCCGCCCTTTTTATTGGTTCAAAAAATGGCTCTGAGCACTATGGGACTTAACATCTTAGGTCATCAGTCCCCTAGAACTTAGAACTACTTAAACCTAACTAACCTAAAGACATCACACACATCCATGTCCGAGGCAGGATTCGAACCTGCGACCGTAGCAGTCCCGCGGTTCCGGACTGCAGCGCCTAG
Source organism: Schistocerca serialis cubense (assembly GCF_023864345.2). Taxonomy (NCBI): domain Eukaryota; kingdom Metazoa; phylum Arthropoda; class Insecta; order Orthoptera; family Acrididae; genus Schistocerca; species Schistocerca serialis. The sequence continues at coordinate 135,032,691 of NC_064648.1, read as the reverse complement.
AACCGCACGCCCACCGCGGCCGGCGCCCTTTTTATTGTTCATGAAAAGCACACACTGCATGTTGTACCACCATACACCGAGACCATCAGAGGTGGTGGTCCGCTGTACACACCAGTACATCTAATACCCAGTAGCACGTCCTCCTGCATTGATGCATACTATCCACAAGTTCATCAAGGCACAATTGGTCAAGACTGTCCCAATCCTGAACGGCAATTCGGCGTAGATCCCTCAGAGTGGTTGGTGGGTCACGTCGTCCATAAACAGCCCCTTTGACTCTATCCCAGGCACGCTGAATAGCGTTCATGTCTGTAGAACATGCAGCCCACTCGTGTCGAGCGATGTCGTTATCCTGAAGTAAGTCATTCACAAGATGTGCACGGTGGGGGCGCGAATTGTAGACGAATGCACCGCCAATATGCTGCCGATATGGTTGCACTATCGGTCGGAGAATGGCAGTCACGTATCATACAGCCGTTACGGCGCCTTCCATGAGCACCAGCGGCGTACGCTTGCTGCACTCGCTGGACAGTGTGTCAAAGGCGTTCAGCCTGGCCGGGTTGCCTCCAAACACGTCTCCGACGATTGTATGGTTGAAGGCATATGCGACAATCATCGTCGAAGAGAACGTGATGCCAATACTGAACGGTCCATTCGGCATGTTGATGGGCCCATCTGTACCACGCTACATGGTATCGTGGTTGCAAAGATGGACCTCGCCATGGACGTTGTGAGTAAAGTTGCGCATCGTGCAGCATATTCCGCACAGTCTGAGTCCTAACACGACGTCCTGTGGCTGCACGAAAAGCATTATTCAACGTGGTGGCGCATGCATGGTTGTTTACATCTTTGGGTGTATTTAGTGACATCTCCGAACACTCAAAGGGGCTGTGTCTGTATTACATTACCCACACTCAATGTCTATCTTCAGCAGTTCTGGGAACTGGGGTGATGCGAAACTATTTTTGATGTGCGTAATTACTGCAATAATAAAAGGTTAAGTAAAGATATATCGATGGTTAACGCCTTCATATAATTGTGCTCTCTCAGAAGTGGGATATTATCGTTAATAATTTGCAAATTAAGCATGAAACACGTTGTTTTATAATCTGCAATATGCTGTTTCAAGCTATCAGAGTACTGAAAATTTATTACAAACAAGTCATCATTATCGTTTAATATAACTTAAGAACTCATCAACGATGTATACATTCAAGAGAAAATATGATGACTTGAGACAAACTTCACATGATTAACTGTGAGAGTAATAGATAACGGCGGGGTTTGTGGAGTTGAAAGTTGTGGGTTCCCATGACATGCAAATAATTTTTTCATATTAACGTTGGTAACACGTTCTGCGACTCTCTTATCAATGTAATACAAGTATCCTGCACAATAAAAGATGTTATTTACATTCTGTCTGATTTGAGAACGGAGGATGAAATAAATACCAATTTCCGAGTGCGTGGCTAGGCAGGAACTGACAAGGACAGCTTAAATTGCTGCGACTGAAACAAGCAGCAATACCATCCATATTCTTCCTTCTCGTTAATATTTGTCTCTTTATATTGATTAAGTGCCGTCTTTCGAGTGTGATGGTAGGCTGGAACCCAAGAGGGCAGCTGAAACTGCTGTGAGTGAATCAAGGTGCAATATTATTCATATCCTTCCTTGTCACAAAATCGATAGCCGATCATGCGGTCGTCGATATTGCGAGTGATATCAAAGTGACGTCACGTTTACGGGAAATTCGTGAAACGAGATTTACCCTTTCAAACATCCTCATAAATCATCAAAAAATCTTGCCTCTGATTATTACTTTCAAAAAATAAAAGCAAAATATGTGTAGCCTGACAAAGTTCATTTCTTCTCGTATCAGTCAACAGTTACCTAATGCTCTATTTGAAAATCTCCACGACCGATGGTACTTAAATCTATCAAAGACCCATATGCGGAAGTCCACACCTTGCCGGAATTTATTCAGTATTAGTAAGTCTTACCAAAGATGAAATTAAGCATACAGCAAAAACTCACCAGGTCACTCCATGTTCTCCTACCATTTTTCTTTCTCTTCGTCTGACAGAATTCTATCCTGCATCACAACTAAATTTTCGTCAACATTAAACTCTTGAATAATTTAACTCAACATACACTGTCCAAGTCTCTTCACCAACTGCTGAGCTAGCACGCTTATAAAGTTTTTCTGCTCCTTTGGTTACATTCCTACATACCTTGTCCACGATGACTCATTTGCTATGCTGCTCATAGTAGCTTACCCACATTCTAATTTTCTTATTCATTACTACACCTGTTCCTGCATTACCTCCGTTTAATTTAGAGCTGCTAATCCCATACTGACCTGACTTCTGTCACTACATCCAGCTTGAACGTTTCCATCTCTCTTTCCAATTTCTCTAACATATCTACCCACTTAAGGGCACTAACACTTCACACTCCGAACTGTAGAATGCTAGTTTCGTTCTTCTGATTACCACACTTTTCATATACAACTATAATATAGTTCCACGTACAGTATGGCTGTGGTAGATGCATGCAGTACTTTCCACCGTGGGATGTCCACGGTCCATATAACCTACAGATTAGATTATTTATGTTTTGTACCATACTGTATACGGACAATAAGTAATAATTTGTTAACTGCCATTCTTCGTGGTGTTTCCATTTTAGTGGACAGCACACTGAAGCAGGAGCAAGATACTGATAAAACCTGGAGCAAAAGAGTCTTGCGCCAGGATGAGCGAACTCTATCTACTAGGGCCCTTTTTTTTCATCCTCCAATTGCTTAGTATAGAAGCTACGCAAGCGATGGAAAGTGGACATGCGCTGTAGGCTACTGCGCAACTCTTGTGCTACACACTCTACCATTGCTGACCTCAAGGCATCAGTCCACAGAACAAGAAAAAAGAGAAACGCAACTCCCGTGTTAAGATTGACAAACACAGGCCGTCAGGAGCGCCTCATGTGGTATGGAGATGAACTAAAATATGAAAACATTGCGGGTTGCATCCCCCCCCCCCCCCTCCCAGTTTACTTACGTTGTAGGTTTTTATTTTTCTTTTAATTCTATTACCTTATTTTCCTGGGCATGCTATGTAATTATTTTGGCTGGCATTATAATAAAATAATTGAAACACAGCCATAGCACACTGTACTACAGCAGAGAGAAACCTATTCAGTAATATTTTCAGTATATTTTTGACGTCTGCGTCTGACAGACAAGAAAACATGATAGGAGCAGCAACTGTCAGGCGTAAACGTCAAAAATAGACTTTTAAATTGACATGCTTATATTGTTATCTATCAACATGTAAAAGCTCCAGCATGTTTTATAGCTCATAAGAACTAGATGCAACACTTGAAACTGAGAGTAAGTCGAAACAAGGTTTTAGTGGAAATAGTTGAAGCAAAAGAAAAATAACATTGTAGCAGCTAAACAGGACTACAAAAATTCCTGAATAATGTCATAATTTTTACATCATACAATTTACTGGATCAATGGAGGAAAAAAGCCTATTATTAAGAGTATAAGCAGCAGTTAAAGAGGTTCAATTAAGAAATATTTATCACAGTATTAATTAATGAAGAATTCTAAAATTTGTTCCAACTATGTTTCAGGACTATAAGTTCTGAGTAACTACCCAGCAAACTTGCACTACTAACCATCAATTTCTTAAAAAGGTTCCTATGTCTTACTACTGTAAATGCTTCAACACAAAAAAGAGAACATCAATACCAAGTACCAAAAGCAGGAAAGGTGGATAAAAACAGTCAAATGAAAACAGTGAAATGAAAACAAAACTTACTTTTTGTTTCTCAAGCACACAAGAAAAATTTTCTTTTAACTGTTATAAAGCTTCAAAACTGTTTACTGAATTAGTCTTTAACAATATCAAGTCTTTTTTACTGATGATGTGTTTCCAATCTGACTATGAACATTTGCTACAAAGGACATTAAGCTGTCACTAGCTGGGTTTAAAGCATCATTTTCTTTGAAACTTGTAAATAAATGATGCTCTGTGGGTGTTGGTGAGAATAGAGTTGTTTTACAGTCACTGCAGTTGGTTTCAGGTGTTACACCCATCTTCTGTAGAATGTAACCAGCTACATATGCTAGTGCTTATCTGTCATTTCTTACATCAGCCCCACCACTACCAGCAGCTGCTTCATTATCAGTAAGGGTCCAATATAAAGCACTTTGATCCATAATGGAATGGTCTGTTGTGGAGTCAAGAAAGTTGTCATCACTAGCTCCCAAAAATTGCCTTAAACTGCTTAATGGCATGCATCTATCATCCTCACAATTACCTAGTGACTTTGTAGGTAAGGAAATGGTATTGACTATAACTGTTTTCAGTGCTGCTTTGAACTGAAAGTAAGTTGGGTTGGTGTTTGCAACACCATGCTGGCTCACACAACAAAATACATTCTCCACTGGGTCTTGATTGAAAGCGCTCATGCTTAAAAAATTAAAGCCATTTTTTTAAAACCTTTTCCAAATGAACATCAGTGATCTTATTGTAGTTCGCCACCCACTTATGAAACTGAACATATTTGTCTTACCTCTCCCTGTGCCTAGCTCCAGCACTTTCCAATTTTCCATTTCCTTTAACAGACTGTTCCGATTTCAATATGTGGGGACTCTGCAGAGAGGGCACACTTATAAGACTTGCCATCTTGTGGATAACAATAGGAACTGTTCAGTGAATCAAATAAACAATCCATCTTTTCAACAAATTCTGCAGTGTACATTGCCTCAACAGGTAAGATATTAACTGCCACATAAGTTTCTATAACTGCAGCAACTGTATGACTAAGCTGGGCTGCAGCTACCTTGACTTTCATTTTAGTAAAAGAATCCCTTAATTCAAAATGATTCCTATGTACTTTGGCAATGTCTTAAACATCTTCTGCTGATCCAGAAGAAAAGCCCTGTGAATATATTCAACACTGGCCTCTTTTTTAAACCCAGACTGTATTTTACTTCCTAGCAGAGCATTTTTAGTTTTTTTAATAGATGTGGGACAACACAAATGACTGCAATAGGTTCATCTCTGACTACAAAATGAAATGAACTGGACTCAGTAGATTTCTCACAGAAGAGTTCCTTCAGTGCTCTCTGGTTGGTTGCACCCTGGTCACAAACTGTACAAACTACCTTTAGCCCTATTTCTTGCAATTGCCTTATGACATAGGTAATGAGACTTTTTAAAGTGAGACTTGAAACTGAGTTCTGGGTGAAATAATAAGCAACAACTTGCTTCCAGCTTTTATGTATGCCTCTAACCATGAAAATTAATGCATGATTTGCATGAACATTTGACCTCCCTAAACGCCCTAAATCTTGAAACCCTGAAATTTCTTGTTTGCTTGCGTTATAATACAACCCTCTTTCTAAAGACATTTCATCAAACAACAAAGCACAATATTTGTCACTGTTGTTCATTACTTCAACTTCTGATTTCATTACATTCATGACCGAAGTATTCAATACTGGTTCAAAAGGTATAGAAGACAACAGACATTTCAGATACCTCACAGAAGGAACATAAAAATGAACTGACAAATATTTGTATAGGCGGGGATTTCGTTTGTATAAGGATAAAGCAAACACTTTGTCCTGGGGTGTCTATCGCCTTGCAATTGCTGGTCGACGAGCATTTCGTAATTTGCTGTTTATGAAATCTTTGGCTACAGAGTTTAAATTAGATTCTATGACAGAGAAAGTATTGCTGTCATATAAGTCTTTAAGGGCTTTCAGTTCTGATTTTTCATGATGTAGCTTTGCTTTCAGTTTTGATGGCCTTGTTAGAGTATTCCTATGAACCTTGTACATTTTTTATTTTGTTGGAGTTAAGTCTGCTTTTGAAACCCCTGTACCTAAAATCCCACTTTCCTCATCACAAAATGTTTCAGATAAGAATGTGTATGCACTATCTGCAGATTGAGGGGAGATAAAAAAATGTAAGAGGTGCATCACTCAATGAATTACTCTGCTCAGCACAACTAGTGTGAAGTAATTCTCTAACACCAGTTTCACCTCTGGTATTGGCACCTGTATAATAAAGATTTTCCATGGTACCACTAGTGCTTGGTAAGTCTAATTCACTATCAACACCAGTTTCACGTGATCCACTTCTGGTACAAACACCTAAATGAGAACTACTTGCCACAGCACAACTAAGGCTTTGTAGTCCATTAACAGCAGCTTCACCTCTGGTATTAGCAGCTTTAAAATGAACAGCTGCCATAGCACCACTAGTGCTTGGTAGACCCAATTCACTATTGACAACAGTGTCACCTGATTCACTACCAGTTTGGCAGTTTCACATGGAACACCTGTCACATGTTTTGGAAACACACCCCTGTTTAACCTATGCCTACTTTTATTCATAAAATCTTCTTCGAAAAAATGATCTTCACAAACAAAATAAGAAGCACAGTTCACATCTGGTGACAGTTTACAAACATTCTTCCACTCCAGAAGCAACTCTTGAGGTTGTTTTGGAAACCTGTAGAAATGCTTGTTGCAAATTTCCTCTGTTCAACCCACGTAGTAGCCATATGAACAGCCAGGGAACTTGCAGGAGTATTTCAACATCAATCTGTTGTGTTGAATATTCTGAAAAAAAACATAAACGTCTTCATTAAATAAAACTACTACAGACATATCAAAATTATTTAAATAAAGAAACGGAAACCACACCGCTTAATTCACGATAGAAGAGAATGCATTTCATTTATAAGCTACGAGATTATTTAATGAAAAATTAAATGTACTACCTTACAATTAATTGTGGACATTTTTCAGCAGGAAATTTCTTCAATTCCACGGTGAACTTTACGAATTTAAAGTAAGAAAATCTGTTTATAAGGAAGATGAGTAGTATGTAAATATGAAACATGTACAAAGACGACTGTAACCGAGGACCACAGACTTCAGTGCAGAGCAAGACGATAGAATATTTCAAAACAACCACCATTGGAGTTTAGACAGCTCTCATTGGTCAATTCCAGCTTCGTTTGACTCCTTGCGCCTCTAGTGGTCTGGAATGGAACTACATGACTTGTTGCCTCTTCGCCCATATAGCTTTCACCCCCGTGCATCAGTCTGCGTTGCACTACAGCCACGTAAACATGGCTGCCGTCATTATTGCTCCCACCAAGTGTGAATTACGGAGTGTAATTCAGTTTCTGCAAGCAGAAGGGAACAGAGCAGCAGAAATTCATCGGAGAATTAGCAGAGTGTACGGTGATAGCTTCATGACTGATTGTGTTGTGCGTGAATGGTGCCGAAAGTTCAAAGATGGCCGAAACGACGTGAATGACGAAGGGGGTCAAAGACGCAAGTCTGTCGTTACAGCCGGAATTGCTGAACAAGTTGACAGAATTGTTTGAGAAAATCGTAGGTTCACCATAACTTCTTTGCCTACGGAAATTGCGGAAGTTTCAAGATCTGCCGTACACTCTATCGTTACTGAACATTTAGGCTAAAAAAAACTTTGTGCTCGTTGGATTCGAAAAATGTTCATGGACGCCCACGAAAGTCACCGAATGGCGTCAGCTTTGAATTTCCTTGACTGTTATCACAATGAAGGAGACACGATTTTGAAATCAATTTTTAGTGGAGCTTCAACAAGACACACCAGAACCAAAACGACAATCATAACAATGGATGCATCCAAAACCACCAAACAAAAAAAAAGATTTCAAACAAACATTCAACAACAGAAAGACTATTGCTACCATGTTTGGGACCAAAAAGGTGTGTTGCTCGCAGAGTTTATGCAACCTGGAACGACTATCAAAGCAGCTGCTTATTGTGAAACTTCATGTCGTTTGCGGAGAGCCATTGAAAACAAACAAAGACGAATGCTAGGTGCTAAGATGAGATCGTCACTCTGCAGCGGAGTGTGCGCTGATATGAAACTTCGTGGCAGATTAAAACTGTGTGCCGGACCGCGACTCGAACTCGGAACCTATGCCTTTCACAGGCAAGTGCTCTACCATCTGAGCTACCCAAGCACGACTCATGCCCTGTCCTCACAGCGAGTTCGAGTCTCGGTCCGGCACACAGTTTTAATCTGCCAGAAAGTTTCAAAGAGGAATGCTGACTTCTGGAATTGTGTTGATGCATGACAGTACTCGTCCAAACTCTGTTGACACAACCCAGCGGCTCCTTGGCATTTTCAGTGGGACATTTTCTATCATCCACTGTACAGTCCTGACCTGGCACCTAGTAACTTTCACCTTTTCCCTGAACTGAAGACGTGGCTAGGAGGGCAGCACTTTCAAACCAAAGAAGATCTTCAAAACACGTCAATGCTCATTGGCGCAACATTTTTTGTAGAAGGTATTGCAATGCTTATCCACAGGTACGATAAATGTCTCAATCTTTTCGGTGATTATGCTGAAAAATAACCATAAGTGTACAAAAAATTTTGTGATAAAATAGTTGTTTTCTATGAACCTGTCTTTTATTTGTAGCCTATTGGAGGTTAAAAAAAATGGCCCTCGTAATTCCGTAGGCAGGCTGTAGAGGAGAAATTCCTTAAAGCGCAGGGCTGCAAAATCCTCCAATAACAAGCCGAACGACGCACGAGTATCAGATTTATTCTACCAGGCACAGTGTTTACCATTGACAGTCATTCATACAAAAGTTACTGCGTTCGCTTAATAGGCGAGGTAAGTTTTTCTGAGATGCTGCAGAATTTTTCAGACGGAAAACGTGATTCTTGTGGTAGTCATAACGAACTTTGAACTGAAAGCGTCAGGCAATTAACTGATGACTGTAATCTGAAACTGCTACTGTATCAATTGCATGCGTAAATGAGCAAGAAAAATTTCGCACTGTTATTAAACATTTTACTTTGAGGGATTGGGCATTCGAACAGATGAAAACTGAATCATGTCAAAACCGAGGGACTCTGCACAACGTGTACTCCCAGGAACAAAGCTGAAGATGGAACGCACTTTGGACACTTAGCGACTTCAGCAAAGCAGAAGATGGTGATGAGCCCCATTTTTTCGTAACACATAGCGGCTGACTTTCAACCAAGAATATAAAGAGTGTCAGCTAATGTTTATTACCGATGTGCAGGGAATTTTACATCACATCAGAGATGAAAAAGCTGACAAAACATTGAACATGGATCTTTGAAGTGTGCAAGTGGAGACTGAAGCGATTTTGTTAGCTGATACTCCATTGAGCACTATACATACAAAACAATGGTAAATCAATTTCATTGCGAGTCATAGTACACTACTCGCCAGTAAAATTGCTACACCAAGAAGAAATGCAGATGATAAACGGGTATTCATTGGACAAATATATTATATTAGAACTGACATGTGATTACATTTCCACGCAATTTCGGTGCATAGATCCTGAGAAATCAGTACACAGAACAATCGCCTCTGGTTGTAATAACGGCCTTGATACGCCTGGGCATTGAGTCAAACAGAGCTTGGATGGCGTGTTCAGGTACAGTCGCCCATGCAGCTTCAACACGATACCACAGTTCATCAAGAGTAGTGACTCGCATATTGTGATGAGTGTGCTGGCCAGGGCAGCAGTCGAACATTTTCTGAATCCAGAAAGGACCGTCTAGGACCGGCAACATGCGGTCGTGCATTATCCTGCTGAAATGTATGGTTTCGCAGGGATCGAATAAAGGGTACAGCCATGGGTCGTAACACACCTGAAACGTAACATCCACTGTTCAAAGTGCCGTCAATGCGGACAAGAAGTGACCAAGACGGGTAACCAAAGCACCCCATTCCATCACGCCGGGTGATACGCGAGTATGACGATGACGAATACACGCTTCTAATGTGCGTTCACCGCGATGTCGCCAAACACGGATGCGATCATCACGATGTTGTAAACAGAACCTGGATTAATCCGAAAAAATGACATTTTTTCATTCGTGCACCCAGGTTCGTCGTTGAGTACACCATCGCAGACGCTCCAGTCTGTGATGCAGCGTTCAGGGTAACCGCAGCCATGATCACCGAGCTGATAGTTCATGCTGCTGCAAACGTCGTCGAACTGTTCGTGTAGATGGTTGTTGTCTTGAAAACGTCCCCATCTGTTAACTCAGGGATCGAGACGTGGCTGCACGATCCGTTACACCCATGCGGATATGATGCCTGTCATCTCGACTGCTAGTGATACGAGGTTGCCGGCCGTGGTGGTCTCGCGGTTCTAGGCGCGCAGCCCGGAACCGTGCGACTGCTACGGTCGCAGGTTCGAATCCTGCCTCGGGCATGGATGTGTATGATGTCCTTAGGTTAGTCAGGTTTAAGTAGTTCTAAGTTCTAGGGGACTGATGACCACAGCTGTTAAGTCCCATAGTGCTGAGAACCATTTGATACGAGGTTGTTGGGATCCAGCATGGCGTTCCGTATTACCCTCCTGAACCCACCGAATCCATTTTCCGCTAACAGTCATTGTATCTCGACCACCGCGAGCAGCAATGTCACGATACGATAAACCGCAATGGCGATAGGCTACAATCCGACCTTTATCATAATCGGAAACGTGATGGTACGCATTGTTCCTCCTTACACGAGGCATCACAACAACGTTTCACCACGCAACGCCGGTCAACTGCTGTTTGTGTATGAGAAATCGGTTGGAAACTTTCCTCATGTCAGCACGTTGTAGGTGTCGCCACCAGTGCCAACCTTGTGTGAATGCTCTGAAAAGATAGTCATTTGCTTATCACACCATCTTCTTCCTGTCAGTTAAATTTCGCGTCTGTAGCACGTCATCTTCGTGGTGTAGCAGTTTTAATGGCCAGTAGTGTATTTTCTTTTCATTCCTTTTACTAGGCACTAAGGATTTATCTTTTGGTGAATAAAATTATGATCCGTTGCCATTAAACATTTGAAACTGAGTCACATGCAAAGTCAAAATATTTAAGCGCAACTGTATATAATTTCATGTACCACAAGATTAATCGGTAAGGCCCACAAAAAGCACACCGAAAGAGAAAACTATAATTCGCAATAAATTGCTGTAATACATTTTAACCACAAGTGGAGATCGCACAATGATTCGAACAGGATATATGAAACAAACTAAGAGAACTTTGGAGACAAGTAGACAGTTAGCAACTGACCTATAAAACCTGTAATGTTGTTCACACACTGTTTTACACTGCTATAGTACGTTGAGAAAGGTGATGCTGTTTTATTCATGTAACAAGGAATCGTGACACGGAGTATTTTGGTCCTGATCTGGTGAATCATATGACTTTTCTGTATCTCTGAAACTAAGGAGTCTCTTATTTCCTTATGAGAAACTCAGTTAAAAGTCTGATTCTCCTATAGTAGTAACTAATGATTGAAGTCTGAATTAGAATGTACGCTTTGACATGAAAGAGAGAGCTGCAGACATGGATGAAATGTCATTAACCACTGCAAAATTCGTTGATTACACTACGTTTAATCCATTAATGGATACTATATCCATTGGAAACAACGTAAATTTTATGTCTAAAACAAGATTCACAGGTTCTCCATTCATTTAAATAACAATAGGCCTTTATATTCAGAAGTAAGACAGTACGATTGACATTATTATCCTTCTGCTGCTCTCCTTTGAAGTTAGTCCACTTATGGTATGATCTGGTGAACTGTGCACATTAAGATGTGAATGTCACTTATATTTATTTACCATGACACGATTTTTCTCGTGTTAGAGAGAGACATTCTCTTTTCTTTTTATTGATGTAGTCTAAGAACCTGGTTTGTATCTGTGATTTTCTGATGTTCTGTGATTTAGGAACCATACTATGCTCTGATTCGCCTTTGTATCTTCACAAACAAAAAGTAAGCATGAACAGTTTTTGAATTTTTCTTGCAGAAGTACAATTTCTATTCTCTGAATAACCCTTCCCCTCACGGTGTAGGATTTTTTTTTTTTTGTCACTGCTGTACTGTTAAGTGTAGCACTCTTTCATGTTGCTCAGTTTATAATAAGGGAAATGTAGGCAGAATTAATATGTGCTTTAGGAAATTATTTGTTTTGTGGAATTTCTTAGTCATTGCCTTGTTCTTTGCTTAGATTGCTATGAGCAGGAGAAGAAAGCTGAACCTGGCACAGTCAGCATTGTTGTCAAATTTATTCAAGACGGCAGCTTTCGAAAGTGGTCCCCTTACCTCCTCTCCATGGGGAATAGACGTGTCAACATCACACCAATGACATCACCACCACCATTACTCCCCCTCCTCCAGTTCCCCTCCCTTCACCCACTTGGGAGATAGCAGGAATAACACATGATCTATGTTGAGCTGCTAGACAGTATTTAAGGCACTGTGTTTATTTATATGTGGATTATCATTAGTTGCTTTCCATCCTCCACTTGTGAAGTGCTGGGACAAGCTCAGTCTGCATTGAGCTATTGGCGAGGAAGGTCTGTATGTGTGCACATTGTGGACAATTGATGAGATATAGATATCGAGCAGAGAACAGTTTAATAATCATATTACATGTAAACATGGAGTCGGGGACTGTAACCATGGCTTCATACCTGATGGTTGGAAAGATGAGATAATGGAGGAGCGTAAAAACAAATGTTTTCACTCAATAATGGTGATGCAGTGCGATGGGGTGAAGACGTATTTCACAGTTAATACAAATGGTTGCCAGTGCTCAAACTGCTGGCCTCCTTTGGAATGTGCAAGAGAAGATTGCCTCCCATCCAACAGGTGTGTAATATTATTCCTATGTGCTACACTTTTTGAAGCGGGCAGCGAAACAACAATAGTAATATACCGAACTAATAATGGTTCTCTCTACAGCCAACAGGTATGTCTGCAGATGTCCGTCCTCTTCCACAGGCAGAGACCGGGTAGCCTAGTTGACAATTCTGCCAGCAGGGGATGCTCGAAATTGTGATCTCATAGGCAAAAAATTTGGCGGGAACCAATGGCAATGCTGCACCCAGTCACATGAGCATGATGTTGGAGATATAAGATGAGCACAGCAGATCAGCAGCCTCAGTCAGTTAGTGGGAGGACCGCGAAGTGTCAGCACCACCTAAGATGTCATCCACCTCTGCCTCACAGAAGAAGCATAAATGTAGGTATATGTGGTCTGCTCCCAAACCTTTGTTCAACTCCATGTCTTTATTTGTGGATGGTTATTATTTCTTGTATTTTTTTTTCCATCGATCTCCAGCACACCCAGACCGGCAGTAACCTCCAGCTTATGCGGACCAGCAGTGACCTCTGGCATGTCTGTGTCAGTCAGAGCCATCGCTGGCCCATTATGATCTGCTGCGACCTCCAACCTGGCAGGGGCAGCAGCGGTAACACCATCTTGGCGCCCCTGATCAGCATCTTGGAGTAGGACAAAGAGCTGCTATTTTCAATCCAGTTCATCAATTTTTGTAATAAGGACACCCAGCCTGATCCTGACTCTAAGAAGAATTGTACTTGGGTTCCACAGTCAAGGCCAGTACTGGTCTCCAACATATGCATCATGCGAGAAAATTCTGGTGTCACAGCAAGGACATGGTGTTGATATGGTGAATAAGAAACTGTCGATTCCTCCCATGCTCTGCTGCATTTCAGTTTATAATTTAACAGCTATCAGTTCAAATCACTTAAATATTGATACAGAAGCACAAGTGGGCAATGATGTGTTGTGATATGGATTCAAAAAGTATCACAAAGGGTTAAAGTGCGTTTTACAGAGTTCGAATTGGATGAACTATATCGTTCAGAACCCTACATCAATCAACAGATAATCCCCAAGTACTGTCCATCTCTTCACCATCAGACATTTACTGTGCCAGCACGCTGCTATCTATAACATCTGTATAGTGGCAGAGCACTAATGGTGAGATCTGGAGGTCGATTCACTGCTACCAACTTACTTCAGCTAAGCTTGTCTTGTGTTCAAACTTTGAATAAAGACATTGTGAACTATCTCCATATGTATAGGATGCATGAAAACGATTTAGAATACTGCTCCAATACGATGTGAACAGAAAAAGCTAAAGGAACACCCATCGCTTTGAAAGAAATATCTGTGCATAGAAGAAAGCTTTATTTGCTAAATTCTGTACAGATGTAAAGATGCTTATTGCTGTAGTCCCCTCCTGCCGGAGGTTCGAGTCCTCCCTTGGGCATGGGTATGTGTGTTGTTCTTAGCATAAGTTAGTTTAAGTAGTGTGTAAGTCTAGGAATCGATGACCTCAGCGGTTTCGTCCCTTAGGAATACACACGCATTTGAACATTTTTCCTATTGTACACTCCTTGTGTGGCCATCAAAATGCCAGCCGGTGTAGCCGAGCGGTTCTAGGCGCTTCAGTCTGGAACCACGCGACCACTACGGTCGCAGGTTCGAGTCCTGCCTTGGTAATGGATGTGTACGATGTCCTTAGGTTAGTTAGGTTTCAGTGGTCCTAAGTTCTATGGGACTGATGACCTCAGATGTTAAGTCCCATAGTCCTTAGACCCATATGAACCATTTTTGATTTGCTATCAAATAAAAATATTCATACCTCTCATAATAAAGTTATTGCTACCAATTTTTACACTGTGTTCATATATATATATATATATATATATATATATATATATATATATATATACACCCGCTCTAAGTGCGGTCCGGTGAAGATGATGCAGAAATCCATTCCAGAATAGCACAAGCTGCTTCCTCCTTAGCGTTTGTCACAGACCATGTCCGACGTTTCACTCACGCTTCGCCGCACATAGCTACATTCCATCAAAAGCGCATCTAGAAACGTTCTCAATGTTATACCGAAGCCACATTACTATCTGAAATAACAACATGGTCAAACTTTAGTAAATGTTCTCACAGCTATGTAGGGGCTCCCATATCCCAGCACAAAAGATGTGAATGAATGGATCATTATGATTGGCTGTTATCAAATTGAGTCGTCGAATTACTGATGCCGCAGGTATCCAAGCCCCATACACCTTTTCTTTCTGGGACTTTCAGTGGTAAAATTATTTTGCACAGATCTCTGAAGTGTATGGGACTCACAAGAATATGGATGACAGGAATATATCTACCAGTCTAACTACAATTAAATATTACCATTGCTGCTACAGTCTGACACCGATCTACGCACAGGTAATGTCTCTTCTTTATGGCTATCTTTCTTGAACCAACCCCATTATCTATAGTGCACGTAATTTTCCACATAAAAAATCTCTCCATTTTATCTATGTTCTGAATCTATATGACCCTCACGATAGGACACATTGTCATCCTCTGTTGTCATGAAGCAACATAAATCACATTACCATTACAATACCATATATACACATTTTACATAACATAAACCACAGCAACTTTACAATGGAATATATACACATTTTATACAAACAGTGCATTTATCTTTTGTATCTGTACAGCACCAGAAAAAATTATCGCATGCCTACACTCAAACAGGCTATATGTCACGATGCTCCCCAGTCCTAGGAAAGCACCGCCCACATTTTATTTCTTTCTACAGACGTGACGTTTAGCTGCAATAAACTATTTTACACTGATCACCATATTGCACCGAGAACTAAACCTCGCTAAGTGCCATATATATTCTGAAGTACGTAAAGACTCCTACTCATTTACACTGTCCTCTCCCACTGGTGCCACGAGCTTGAATGTTTCCGCATGAAACCCATCTCCAACTTAGCAATATATCAATGCATATCATGTCGATGGAGTAAACATACAATTCGTATCCTACGCCAACAAAATCACTCTTTTTACATCTGAAGAACCTCAGTGAATTGAAGTCACTCTCAGAACTGATCTGCAAAGACAGGCTAATTTCCCCCTCGGTACAAATGAGCTACTGTTTCTGGTCCGGACCTGCCTGCTTGCTTGCGTTTCTACACCCGTATCCAGACTATGGGATTACTCGAACACAAGTATTTCCGCATCGTCTGCCATAATATTATATAATTTTCGCGGTACTTCTCGATACCAAGCACACAGCAGTAGCCTCCCGATAGCTCACGCAACATAATTCCGAAGAGATAGACTGGAAATTATTTCTCTACAAACCCGAAACCTTAGCTAGTTGGAGCGTGCTCTAGACCGCCGAGTAACTAGAAACAAACTGAAGAAAAATGATATTTTCACCCGGAATAACGATACGCTAATTTAACCATTCCAATTCATCCCTATAATTTACAAGCTAACTAACGTCTTTCTCATGTCTAGAGAACAGGCCAGATGCACACACCACAATCCATCTTCCCTCAACTAAATAAAGGCGCGAAATGTGCAGATGCAGTCAACCGAACAATTTAGATGGGAGGCAATAACGGTCCAGCGCAAACGCACCATCTTCTCAAATTTCCACTTGATCACGAAAGCCACCCAACACATACTAACTATTAGTTCGCTATTCGGTCGTCTAGACGAGGGTAAAATTAATTCACATACGTTCCTACACTCCAACAGACCTCTGCATTCGGACTGCTGCTACTGTTAACAGCAAAGGTGAATCAGTACCACCACAGGCCATGCATACACGGAATCATTCTGGAAAACCGGTGACATATATTCTTTATCACTATATTTACAATTAAATCTTACAATCGCAACCTCAATTGAATGGGATTCGACAATGAGCGAAGTATGCGGAATACACCCTTCTGAAGGCTGTTGCTCTGGAAATGGAAATATCTGTACCTTCCTTACGACTGGACATACTCTTCCCTTTGCTATCACAGTGCTCCAAGTCAAATCCATACCCTCCTTACTAGTGGACATAGTCTTTTTCTTTAGAAAAACACATACTTTATAAACCTGATGCTCAAATGCGAACACATCACACACACCACTACTACTAAGTATAATACTTCATCAATAACTGATTGTCTACGATACGAAATAATATTGACCGAAAATCAGCTATGTGTTTTATTCTTGCCAATCTTACCACCATGTCCTTGAGAGAGAGACATAATCGACCAGATGTTAAAAAAACTCGATCGCAACAACTACTCCATGTTACTTTCACATGTGGTCTTGGTTCTATGGGTGCACACAAGTATCCATGTTAAAAGCTATACCCGTTTATGAATCGAGGTATGACGTTACATTTTAATAATGTAATTTTTTTCCCCTGACAAATACCGTGATGGTGATTCTAGGAATGTGTATAATCAGCCCACCATGGAACCTCGCTATATAATCACTGAACTTAGAAAGTGATTCCTCTAAGGAACATGGTATGTAAGCGGTATTTGCAACTCCATCACACCGCCCCAGCTAGATAATTCTTTAGTATTTGTAGCGCATTCTGTCTCGAAACCATATCAGAGGTTCTGTGATGCATCCGCTGAGATATAGGCGATGGCTAGTTGAGAAGGAGCACAAGGAGCAGTAGATGATGTGGCAATTGAGGATTAACAGAATGTACACTAGCTTCTCAGATCTTTAGTGTTATGCTATCCACTAGAAATGATGTCCATTATTTGGAATGGGCTCTTTACATTCAAGCACATACATGCAATGGATCCTATTGGCAGTTCATTTAATGATTACACCACAACTCAATCATATTTACGGTACTCCCATATCTTGAAACGAGTCACCTTCCCCGAGCCTAGCTGCTAGAGTAAAATTCAAACGCGGTATTAGTCACTCCCTATGCATCTTGCAACTGCTCCCATTTCTACAGCTTTCCACATGTGATTGTTCCAATACAAGTCGGAACTGAGAAGTCCGAGAAAGACATATCCACCACCTTCTGCAATCAGAGTTAGTGCAACAGGGCTGTGTTTTGACCATTCAGCGGAAATGCACTCTATGTCGTATGTCCCCAAATTAGATACAAGTACTACAGACCCGAGTCCATTCAAATCAATCAGCTCAACATGCTATCATCGTTATTCTCTACCCCAACATAGAAAAATTACGAACTATAAAAGCTCATCCGATTTAGATAGGCACCGATGTGGGCGCAATGACACACAGCTGCTGCACAGTCCAGGGCGGAGGAAGAGATCTCACAATACTTCCCTGAATACCGCAGTGTGCAGCCATCGAAGCATTCCTAACGGAATACCAAGTCCCTCAGCCAATTTACACCTCAAACAGCTACTGCTATTGCCGCCTATTAAATATAAAGTAGCTGCAGAGACCACTTTAAAGTTTGACCAGCTGTACTCTAGGCAAATCATCTTTTGTCGGGGACTATACTAAATACTTCTTGTCCTGTTTAGTTGCTCAGACACTGTTTTCTAACACGCTTTTGTAAAAAGCCAAAGATGTCGTTTTTCTGCCACGACTTCGAAGTCTGTGCCGGGTTCTAAACTGGCATTTAGAAGTTCTGATCCACACCCTTTCACAGGAAACTAGACGTCGCACTGTGTAAATCATATTCTTACGGCAGATAGCATAACACTGGATGATTTTAAATAAAAGCAAAGTGGAACACTTTTATGGTGTTAGCATCGGTCTCCAATCTACAGTCCAAAGGTAATTCATGAGCTCTACATTTAGACTCGTCTCTCACAATGAAGGAATAGCTGATTACTCTGCGTTCCCTTTCGACTGATTCCTTATATTGTAGCAACCCCCATAAGTTGCTGTCCATCCACCAAAACTTTTTCCCCAACTCACACAAGCGATATCAGTCAATGATTATGTGGTAATCGATGCACAGATGCGATGGAAAGGACACCATCCATGTACTCTAATAATAATCATCACACTTGATAGCGCAAAGAATTTTACACTAACTTCTACACCGGCCAAAGAGGTGACAGCATATTTCCTCAATTTGAGTATCATAGCTAAACCATCCCCTCTCCACTCTGCGAGTATCATTGCGAACATGGATACATGACTGTGCAGTACATACATTTAGTGTTAATTCTCGAACACATAAATCATCAATATATACCAGACAGCGCTCCACATATTTCTATCACCTCGAGCATAGTGTATAATTTAAGATCTATCTCTCTGCGTATGGGAGTCACAGAGCATTCTCGCTGTCTTAGGATAAAATTAGAGAGTGAAAGACCCTCCTCACAATGTCACTGACCAATCAGCCCTGCAGCACTGTTAGCGAGTTAATCTGCAACCCACCAGAAGAAGACCACTACAGTCCACGTCTCGTGAATGAATTGAGCTCTCCGATTCCTAACCTGTCCAAGTGCCCGAGATTGCTGGAGATGAGACCGTGCTGAAGAGCTTAGCACTCCTTATCGATGTATAGTAACAGATTTCAAGGTGCCGTCATGTAATAGCAGACAGTTAAGAAGAACGAGAGACGAATGATTTTTATAGGCGATGGAGCTCCATACGGACGGCGTTCGACGCATTTTTACGTAAATCAACCAAGCTATCAACTCTAAAGTACTGTTCCACAGTATAGGGTCGGTATACGGAAGATATCGGTAAGAGAGAACATAAACACACGCACTCCTAAGGCTACAGCGTTCTGCACTCAAAACGGGCCTATATTGTTAGATCAGCTGCGTTTCCAACCTATCAGACTTTTGGGAATGTAGCCTTGTTAATATTCCTTTGTCGGTAATATATTTCAAGTACATGACATACATCCTCCTTCGCACCTTCTCAACGAAAAACTATGTTAGACGTCCAAATAGCGAACTAATACTTAGTATGTGTTCGGCGGCTTTCATGATAAAGTGGAAATTTAAGAAGATGGTTCGATTGGGCTGGACCGTTATCGTTCCTATGTAAATTGTTCGGTTGACTGCTTCTGCACATTTCGAGCCAT